>NC_045709.1:50947768-51558558 GCF_009834535.1 Camelus ferus
TTTTGCTCATAAGAAATAGCATCTAAGTAGTAAAAATATCTACCTATCTTTGAGAAAATCCTCAATGCCAATCAACTCTTCTAATAAACAGTAACTCATGGAAATTAAAGAAGTAAGTTTTAGATGAAAGATCAAAATTTGCAGTGAATTGTCTATATTCAGTGTATTTGCTAGAGCAAAAGCTGAAGTGTTTTTCAACAGGATAAACATGTTTTTAATACTCTCATTAAGCAACAAAGGGCTCAAGCTTCACTGGTCAGAGTTCAGAGGTATTCTGAACCACCACTTACTCGGTTTGCAGGAAGTTCTGATTTTCCTAAGATTATCCTCCCCTGGATCTGAGTGTCCTCAGGGCTACCTACCTGTGTAACACAAATATCCCTCACGTTCTGCCCACTGAAAGATCCTAATTAAAGGCCTCCAATAGTCTTTAAAGCTGTATGAAGAATACTTACATTTTAAGTAAATAAACTGTTTCCCCCCTTTTTTTTTTAATGTCACACAGTAAAACAGCAGAGTGCCTGTCTTCATTTTGGCTGCTGCAACAGAACACCACAGACTAGGTGGCTTATATAAAACAGGAATTTATTTCTCACAATTCTGAAGACTGGAAGTCCAAGATCAGAGTGCAGTGTGGCTGGGTTCTGGTGAGGGCTCTCTTCCAGGCTGCAGACTTCTGACGTCTGATTGTATCCTCACATGGCAGAGAGAGGAAGCAAGCTCTCTCATGGCTTTTATAAGGGCACTAATCCCATTCTTGAGGGCTCCATCTTCACAACCTCATCTAATCCTAATTATTTCACAATGGCCTCACCTCTTAACACCATCACAATGGTGGGTAGGGTTTCAACATTTGAATTTGGAGGGACACAAATATTTACTTCATAACAGTCCCCAACAGGTGAGAAGAGCAGCATCTCACACAGAATGCAAGTCCCTAAACGATGGCTCTACAGTCCTTCTCTTTTGACTAAAATTCTCCCTGTGTTTCTGTTCCATTGTCCAACCACTGCTCTACTTATCTCAAGTCTTGTGCAATGTCTTTCTCTATCAGAGTCTACATTCTACCTAGAACCACTGATGTCCTTCAGGGAGTGAATGATCCTCACTCTCCAGTGCTAATGCCTTGGGCTTTCCACCATCTTGCTGTCACATCTCCAGTTTTTACCTTCTTCAAATGTTCAGCCTTGAAAAGGGAATATTCAACAGCAAAGAAACATGAATGTCTGTCTGCTAGAATCCTCTTTATCATTCCTATCAGCGGGGACAGCAATCTGGGAGTGCTACACCAGTTCGCGGTCAAGTGTAGCCTTGTACCACACTTGGAATCATGTTCATTCTGGCCAACCCTATTATGTTTCTTCGTACACTCATATGGTTTTTCTCTCAGGAACTATGTTGCCTCTCCTTACTATATGGCTTTGGTGGGGGCCAGGGCCCTAGAAAATCAGGGAAATGTTAGAGTCTTTTCTCCAAGAATTTCTTATCTTTTAAATGGTTTGTCTTCCCAAAGTAGACACAGGAGCCCTAGAAAGAGTGCAACGCTAACTTTATGTGCCTATATGAATCTCAGCCAAAGCCCCCTCCTTCACTTCTAGTTACTAACACTGCCTACAGAGAACTTTTTCATTCCCAAGTTTTATTTTGAGAGAGAAATGTCATTAATATATCAGCAAAAACTTTTTTATTATAGTTGGGATTCAAGATATAGTTTTCTCAGGAAAAACATACACATCAAGAGAAAGGACTTAAGAGAGCAGGGAGATATAATAACTCATATTCATGAACACATCCCATCAGATGTAATAATCAAAATTATTGGTACATGTCTATAAATTTTGATAAATAATTTGGTTAGGAGTGGAGCTAGGAATAATTCACAAATGTCTCCTCATGTTCCCTCTTCACCAATAACAAGAGAAATTGTGTTCTTCACTTTTGAAGATACAGTGCAATTTTCCCAGTATATTAAAATTAATTAATCATTCTTCTATGTCTAGTCATGGTAGACCAACCCTTTGACTGAGTATAACCAGAAATTCTGGACAAAAAAAAAAAAATGCTTGAAGGTATCAGAGTACTAAGTCAGTTAAGACTGCCTGGCAGAAGAAATAAACTCAGGTTGTCAAGCCTTGTATTTGAGATGACATTTCCACCAGGGGTATCTACCAGTTCTAGCAGAGGGGCTGAGAGTATGGTTGCTAAATCATCCTTTCAAAAAAAAAAAAGTGAACTATTTCTAGCAGATGATAACATTATCCTAGATTTCAAAATTAAGTTTAAAAATTTAGATACAGCATCCATTATTCACTATAAAATAGTCTGGCCCATGTGCAAACAAAGCAATGTTACTGTAAACCATAGAGACACAAACAGACAATAGGAGCAAACACACAGAATATCCAAATAATGGAGCTATCACATAAAGAGTTTAAATATACAATGAATATATGTATATTCATGTATAACTGAAAAATTGTGCTCTAAACTGGAATTTGACACAACACTGTAAAATGACTATAACTCAATAAAAAATGTTTAAAAAAAGACTTAAATTATAGTTATCACAGTCATGAAGATAAAAAACAAGACTAAGGAATTTTTGTAGTAAAGTGTCAATAATAAATAAAACCCAAATAGAAATGCTAGCATTTAAAGAACAATAATAATAGTTAATAAGTTTCACATCAGATTAGACACAGTTGAAAGGAGAACAGCAAAGTAGAAGATAGCTCAGAAAAATGCATAGTTTGAAACATTGAGAAAAAAGAATAGAAAAATAATGTAAGAGACATAAATGTTACAGTGTGAAAGTATACCATATATGCATTGAAGTCTCATTAAAGGAATGAGAAGAGGAAAAATTGGAAAAGTACAATAAAAAAAAATCAAACCACAATTTCAAGAAAACTTACACACCACAAACTGTATCAATACAGAGAGAAGGACACCTCAGTGCAAACTCTTTTAATAAAAAGATAAAAAGGAAACTTTAAAAACCACCACAGGAAAAACTGACAAATAACCACAAAAGAAGCAGCAATTCACACTTAAGGGCTGACTTGTAAACAAAACCAGTAGAAGCCACAAAGGAGTAAAACTTCCATACACACACAAAAAAAATAAATGAATAAAGACAAATTTTTTAATTTTCAGAGAAATATAAACTAAGGATTTATCACCAATGGGCCATACTACAGAATATACAGCAAAGGCAATTTTTCAAGCAGAAGGAAAATGATCCCAAATGGAAGATTGGACACGCTAGGAGAAAGGAAAAGCAGCTTTAGAAAAAGGTAAAAGTTGGATAAACCAAATGAATATTATCTGTCTAAGACAATAATCATAACAGAGTTTATTTACTTAATAAACATAATTATACTAAAACATTTGCATTAAAATGCATGTTATGATAAAAAATAAATATATGCATGGAATATTAAAGCAGAGAGAAGAGAATGGCTAATTCACTCATTTAAAAGACCCTGAAAATTCATCATTAAGAACATAATACTTGGACTGAGTTTGGAGGGATAAGTTTTTTCAGTCGGGTGGATTTAAGAGGACTTTTCAGGCAGAGGCAGTAACCTGAGCAAGGCACATGGACAAGAGACAATCTGGAGTGTAAGTAAACTACATGTGGAAGAACATGAGAACAGCAAAAAGGTATGAGGGTATAAGGCAAGAGGTATAGTGACAAGCCAGGGTGTGGAGGGCCATGTCTTCCACCAAGACATTTTGGCTTATTCTTAACTGGCATAATCTACAGCCTATCTTTCCTACTCAGTCTTCACAATAAAAGACTGCTTTTCACAGGGCATGTAAGTGAATGTCATATCTTTATGAACATGACTGACTTCTTTAGATACATGGCCAGGTCACTTTAGACAATGAAGAACCATTAGCTTTGTGTTCCACAAAGATTTCCCAGCAGTGCAGATGAAGCATGGCAGGGATGGAAGGCAGAAGCTAGAAGCATATCAATTGGGAGACTATTACAAGAGTCTCGGTGAAAGGTAAGGAAGAACTATGAGGAGAGAATCCAAATTGCTTTGAGTCCTCTGTTGGAAGAGTTAAACACACACAGACACACACAGAGACCATTACCACTACACTCCAGGAGCTTTAGGGGACTGCAACATCAATGGAGAAAACACAAGCTCCCAGGAGGTAAGATGTCCACTCACAAAAGCCACCAAGGAGCCTTCAGCCTTGCATTCAGTAGAAACCCACCCCATGGCCCATGAAAATTCCCCAGTTTAATACACAGTAAAACTCTGCAAGGACATCTAGAATTTGCAGTTAGCAGAAATAGTAATAATTAGCTTGGCTCAAATCCCACTTTCAGGATGTTAATTCTGCGTATTTCCAACATCCCATATTAATAAGGGCTTCCACTTGTAGCTCACTGGGGAGCTCATTCCTACCTTGTCATTGCCTGAAGAGGCTGCTGGCCACTCAACACATACAGAATATGATCCAGAATCCAAAAAGCAGAGCCAGGAGGCACTATATGGGAGAAAATCCAAATTAGTGATACCATCTGCCTCTCCATCTAATAATGTCATACCACCCACCCTGCTTTTTTTTTTTTTTAAAATGGAAAAATACCTTTTAAGTTTATTAAAAAATACAGAGCTAATTGGTCCTACTGGATTTCTATTTCTACTTCTCCCATCCAGCAACTCCAGCATCCACCTTCCCCTGGTACTTTCAGCCTGTAACAGAAAGCCAGGAACTTTGGCTAGAAATTGAAATGATTTCCCAAGACCCACTATCAATTTTCTTCAGCTTTATTTGATTCTGACTCAGTTGGTTATTAATCCAATAAGATCTAAACTTTGGGTCAACTCCAATTTCAATTCCTTTCTCTGCCTTCTCCAATTCTGCCGTTCATGAATTTTACCTCTGCTCATATCCTTGGGTCCTGGTTTCCTAAACTCCATTCTACTGCCCTCCGTGAGGGGAAAAAAAAAAAAACATTCAAAATAGCAGAAGCCACAGGGAGCCTAGCCCACTCCTGTCCAGTTATGGCAATCATGAATAAGAAAGTTGAATAATCTGAGGCAAAATACAATAATCCTACAGGATATACGATTTGGGATTTTCCCCTTTTGATAAGGGAAAACAGAAGAGCAAAATATCACTTCTGGCTGCAGCTATCAAGTTTCATGGAGCTGGTGGTATTTGTCTGGATGAATAAAAATATAATAGAAAGACAGCCAAGGAGAAAAGAGTTATGTGAACCAAAGCTTTGGAGCAAGTGAGTGACTTGATCAAGTTCTGTGCAACCATATAAATCTAGGAGGATTTAGGAAGTGACATGAGAAAAGCAGAGAAAAAAACTTGGACTGGAGTAATGCAGAAATCCACTAGAGTTGTTGGGTCACAGTTACAGACTAGCCACCAGTAATTGCAGTACTGAGTGAAAGCTGATTTCAAAATGAAAAACATTTTGCTGTAAAGAATAAGAGTTCAAAAATGTTGCAGATTTCATATCCATAATGAACACTATTGGTATGAATGTATTATATCCTTTTTGTTTATTTGTTTGTTTTTAAAGAATTCTTGAAAAAAAGTGGAGTGTGAGATTTGGCATAAGTGCTTGACTGAATGTCTGAATTTTAATGTGAAATGTCTGAATAGGCAACATTCTGTTTCACAGGCTTTTGTCTGCATAAAGACAATCCAGGGCAAAAAGCAGAATAATTCTCCAGGCGATTTAATGTGGTCTATACATTTGGGTACCTTAAGTGTGAATATAAATATTCCAAATACAAAATTTTGGTATTATAAAAATGACTGCACTAAGAAGAGTACAAATGGCAGGTTACTATTTAGTAAATCACTGAATCAGTATATCGTGTCCAGTGCATTTGTTCTAAGTCTTTCTAGCTGGTCCAACTAAACAAGATGATAATATCAAGCGAGGCTACTCTTCGTGAACACTTACTGCCAGACTATGCATATGAGTCCTCCATAGGCGTTATCTCCTTCATTCCTGTCAGTAAACAGGAGGTCCCCCTTTAACAATGAGGAAACTGAGACACAGAGGGATAAAGCTAGATACAGAGTGAAGAATAAAACAACGATTGTTTCGAAGCCCGTGCTGCTAAGCCTTCCACTACACTGCTTACATCATATTGTGGTTCAGCCTCCTGGGAGACTGTTAACGAGTAGTGAGAATGGCAAGCATAGGACAGAAGCATAAGGGAGTATATTCATCAGGATTAGACTTGATTTATAAATATAAGAGAGAACCCAAAACAGTGCTTTTTTTAAAAAGACAGAAATGTATTTTTCTCTCATGTGAAAGAAACTCGGAGTTAAACAGTCCGGGGCTAGGAGGGAAGCCTCCCACTGGCAGGCCACCACTCTCCTGTCTTGCTGCTCCACTGTCCTTAGGAGGTTGCCTCATATTTCAAAATGGCTGCTTTGGCTCCAGCCAGGAGCACATAGTAGGAAAGGAGAAAAAAATGTGAAAAAAGGTACTTATATTTTCTTTTAAGAAGCTTCCTAGAAGTTGCTGCATAGCACTTCCACTAATATCTCATTTGTCAGAAATATGACACAGAAACACATGAAGCTGTAAGGAAATCTTGGGAGATGTACTCTTTGTTTTGCACAGCCACACAGCCAGTTAACAAGTGGGTTTCATTACTGAGATAATAGAAGGGAACAGGTGTGGGGGAAGCAACATGGCAAGATATGATTTGACCAATGACCAGACTTGGAGTTAAAAGAAGGGGAGGAGCCAAAGAGGCCCCCAGTGTTCAGATTGTCCCTGATTAGAGGGAAAGTATTTAATCCCTTGAGCAGAGATGCAGTAGGAAGCAGGAGAAGAAATAGTCTTGGGTAACAGCAGAGAGAAGATGATGAAAATGACTTTAGAATTACAGCATGGATGAATTATGGACAGAAATTAAACAAACCTTTGTAACAATTCGTTTTTTCATTACTGTAACTGTAGAAATATGATAGCAACTGAATCCCCTGAAATATGTAAATATTAAGCATTCAAATGAATTTAAGTATTTTTTCCATTGGAGTACTTTTTAAAAATGTAAGTCATTCAAAGCATCGATAAATATTCCAACCATTATTCTTCAGGCTTAATGATTACTGCATTTTTTTTAAAAAATCTCCTTCTTTAGTGGATATTGGGAGGATTCGGTTTCATAAAGAAGAAAAATGAGCATTCTTAGAAACTAGGTATCAAGTCCAGAGTCACTAAAGTCAGCAAAATAAAAGCCTGAATGCCATTTGCCCAAGTTCAAGAAGACCTTTCAAGGAGACCCAGAGGAGTAACACGAGCATGGAGTGATTAACCAGCTTGAATGATTGGTTAACTGAGATTCAGTATTTTGCTCCAGTTCCACCTGGATAGAGAAAACAGCCTGCTAGAGACTGATCTTTGGCCAGATGCACAGGATACTGTCTTCCAATAGATACAGGAAACATAAAGATGCTAAATCAGATCTTTCTCCATCTTCAGTGAAGAAGACTTTTCCAGGGCAGGTGTCATATCTTTCACATCTCTGTTGCCCTTCTGCTTGGCTCAGCAGTTGTCACGGAGCAGTTTTTTAGTATATGTTTGTTGACAGATATTATTGAAGTATTTTGCTGCAATCAGAATTTTGCTTTGTTTCGAGGACCTGAATAGCATCACACCAGCATGTGTATTCCCAGACCTGAATGGAAAGAGGATGTAAAGTTCCTCAGCTCCTGCCTATTCAGACACACCCACCCTTCAGTGCCACTTCTGCATTGAAAGCTTCTTGGGCTGTATCAATCTTTCTGTCTTTGGATGCCTTCAGATTAATGCACCTTTGGACCATGCAAGACATTCTCTCGTTCAGCAGTTCCAGCCCAGGGTCAGTTTCACACTGGCTGAGCAATCCGTTGTGAAAACCAAATGTAGACTGAAGACTATGTGATTTCTTCAGTCCTGTGAAAAAAGCCCGTCCTCTGACAGCTTCACTTTGAATTACCTGGTTTTCATTTGCTGGTCTCGTTTCGTTGTCTAACCTGCAAGCTCCATGAGGACATAGACTGAGTCTTAGGTCTCCTGGCTTTTCTCACCCAGCACCTAGCCCAGTGCTGTGTGCAAGGAAATCTCTCTATAAACACAGTAACTGTGGGGAGCAGTCACTACAGTGGAAGCTGGAAACTGTCACCACAGTGGTTTTTTATTAAAGGGCTTAAGATCTGGTGGTTTCCAGACAGGAAAATGACCCAACATACAGGCAATCTTCAATTTCTCTTCCAAGGTACATTCATCTTTAGGGGGATAAAAAGCATCCTGGCCAGATTGCTCAGCAACAAAGTTTATGAGACAACACAAACGATTTCAAGGAACCATGGGATTCCTGGAGCAGTGAAGGAGCTGGTCATTCACTTAGTCTTTGGTACCTTTGTCTGTAGTCTTTTGCTTCCTTTATTTAAAAAGGGAAGAACAGTCCTGATCAAAGTTGCACAACAACGAATTTCTATTAAATTAACTTTAAACCTGCCCCAAACTATTAGGTAAATTGTTTCATACACTTTACAATTACAGTGTATTTGTACTCTACATTTTCTCTAAAAGGAAAATAAGACAAAATAAAAGTTTAAAAAGGCTAAAAAGGATCTAAATGTTTTAGGAGGGGCGTCTCACTAATTAATTAATGTTTAATTCAATAGTGCTTCCAAGACTTCTGGTATTTCAAAAAGCCACTGTTGCCTCAGTAGTCGGCAGGCAGCTCATAAAAGAGAAACCTGGCAGAAGGGCGACAGACAAAAGCCATGACAGGGAAGGATGGTGAGAAATACTGGGGGAGTAGCCAAGCCATCCTATGAGGAGGCTGGAATACATGTACAGCTTCTGCAGAGGTAGTGTCTGATCTCTCCTTGACATTCCACGGTCACTACCCTTGTCCTGGATCACATCATGCCTGGTAGGAACACTCACAATAACAGCCTAAGGAGTTTGCAGTCTCCTCCTTCTCCGAATTATTCTTCATCCTGCCACCAAAGTTGTCTTCCCAGAATATATGCTTGCTCTTACTTCATCACTCTTCAAAGCCCTTGACTAGCTCTTCACTGCTTAGTGGATACAGTCTGAACTCATGAGGAGCAACATAATGCTCTGTGTAATCTCATCCCAAGCTCTCTTTCAACACCTTGCTAATGTCCTTTCTCCTCTCCATCCTCTCTGCCTCCCAGCCTTTCACACAAATCCTAAGCACCAGGCACCCAATTACACTTAACCCAAGCAAACCATAGTGTTCACACACTCTGTCTTGCAAATTTTGTTACACCAATTTACAATGCCCTCCTTTTTTTCTTGAACACTCTACATGTCAGGCATTGAACTGAGTGCTTCCGCAAATCCTCCAGTGCCTTGGTTCTTTGATATGAAAAGGGAGAATAGACAAAATCCTATTCTTTGTTTCAAGACCAACTCAGATATCCTCTGTGACCCCTTCCCCTCTCCTGTCTCCCTCAAGTTAGAATTAATAGAGCCTCTTTGCGGACTTTCATAGTATTTAGTCTATCTACTGTCTAATACTCACTTCAGTCTGACCAGAGTAAATTATTTTCTGAAAATTTTTACACTCTCTTTCCCATGCTAGCCAGAATATTTTCTTTGCATCTAATAACTCTATTCTCTTAGTTTATTACATGAGTATTTTTATTTTTAAAACAGCATGTTATAAACAGTTTGGTTTTAAGTCTTCCAGATTTGTTTCTGAACATATAAAAAATTTACATGTTTGGGACAGACAGTGTGTGAGAGTGTGTGTGTGTAAACAATCATATACTTTAACAAAATTCGCCTAATACTCTATAATATTCATTATTTTATTCACAATTTGTAACTAAACTATTTATAGTATAAATTTGTAAAATGTATAATATTTATTTATATGTAATACTCTTTCATCTAAGTACATAGAGGGCATTTCTACATACAGGAACATACAGAGCTACCTCGTTCTATTCATGGCTGTGTAGTATTTTTGTTGTATAGGTACATATGTAAGTATATATACATACATACCTGTATGTATGTGTATATACATATACATAAAACTTAATTTAACCAATCCCCTAGTAATAGACATTTATAGTTCTCATTTGGAGTGAATTATAAATAGTCTTGTGATTAATATTTTACATCCGAGTACAACTTTGTGTGAAGGTAAATTTCTGGGTCAACAAGTTGGCCTATTTTAAATTTTTATACATTTGCCACATTTCTTGCCAAACATCTAATGCCCATCTCTGTTCCATTCAACAGTGTGAAGAAAGCCTTGTGTCTACTCTTTCATAAACTTTGACAGTACAACAGGTAGAAAATCATATCTCAATGATGTTTTTGATTTGCATTTTTTACTAGAGAAATTAAGAAATTGACCATCTAGTCACATTTTGAGTGGTCATAGCATTCTTTCTTCTTTGAATTGACTTTTAATGTACTTTACTCATTTTTATATTAAATTTTGTTTTTTAAAAATTAATCTCCAAGAGTTCTTTAAAAAGTCCTTCATTATCAATTGGGTTTCAAAATTTTCCCAGTTGTCACCTATTATTTATTTTTTATATAAAAGTTTTCTTTTTTACTATAAACTTGTTTTATTTTTCTTTATGCTTCAGAATATTTTGTTATTCTTTAAGATTTGTTTTCAATTATGAACTTTTTAAACGTTCTCTTGTTCTTCTAATACTAATTTTTTTATCTGCATCTTCATGACATTAAACTATTAGTAATTTATGCTTATACTGTGAAGTGGTGAAATCATTTGAATTTTTTTCCAAAACTATCAATAATTGCCCCCAATTATTTTTTAAAGTCCATTTTTATCCATTTATTTGATTTTCCACGTTTATCCTATATTGGATTGTCATTTATCCGTTTTACAGTTGTACTGTCTAACAGAATATTTCTGATGATGGAGATGTCCTACATCTAAGCTGTTAATGGAGTAGCCACATGTAGTATTGAGCACCTGAAATGTGCTATGACTAAAAACTGAATTTTTCATCTTATTCAGTTTTAATTAATTTAAATGTAAATGGCCACATGTGGCTACTGGCTACCATACTGGATAGTGCAGATATAAACTACCTAGTCCTGTACCAGCACTAGACTGCTTCCATTACTAGAGCTTTGTTGTTTGATTTGATTTATAATACAGCAAACAACATCATTATTCTTCCTGTATTTTTAATTTTTGATGTTTGTTTTCCTGGTGCATTTAGTCTTCCAATCAAAAATTAAAATCAGCTTGCTAAGTTAGCAAAAAAGGGCAGGGAGCATTTATCACACTGGAATTAAATGTATGAATTAGTTTGGGAAGAACTGACATCTCTGATATTGAATCTTCTCATCTGGCATGTAGCACATCTCACCATTAGGAAGGTTTCATAGTTTTATAAAACCATCAAGGAGGTTTTATAGTTTTCTTCCCAGAAGTTTGTGAGGTAGGAAGATGAACTGCACATCTAGGAGAAAATGCCTAAATCTCTTGAACCTTAGAGTCTGACCCATCTTTGCTGTGCAGCCATCTATCTTCCCCCTGTTAACATTTTGGAAGCAAATGGTGATGAGATTAACCTCATTATAATTGCTGAGGGAGTGCCTTAAGTGGGACTAAGTTCTGTAGGAACACACAGTAGATGATGTCAAGCAGGATATGCAGAATACACTAACGGGAGCTCGTATTTTTGTGGCAATCATGATGTGGCACACAGTTTTAAGGGCTTTATGTGCATTAACTTATTTAATACTCCACAACAATCTTATTAGATAAAGGTAGTTACTAACCACATTTAACTGATGAGACCATGAGGAGCAGAGCTTGCCAGCAATATGCCTATTACATCAAATCTAGGCAGCCTCCCTCCAGAACATGTTCTCACCACTCAGCTTGCTGTCTCTCTGAGCATGCCCACTGAGGTGGGATTTTGAGAGCTACCCAGCCTTGGTACCACCGAGCTGCATGCAGCAAGGGGCCTCTCTGGTTTAAAACTAAAGGAGAAAGCTGACATCAAATTGAAAGGCTCCTGGATTTTATCCTTTATTATTACTTCCATATTACAAGCATTCTTCTATTGAGGTTAGAATTTTTTATTATATTTTCTAACAAGTATAATGTAAGGTTATAAGGCAATGCTGCTGGCTTTTATTTATTAATCTTATACTTACTAGAATCTTTTTATTTATAATGGGTTTTCATGCCATCTGTAATAAAATATTTTATTAACTTATTAAAAATAGTTAATTTTCACGTCATATGTAATAAAAAAAAAGTCATCTCTTCCTTTCTAATATATATAGCTTATTGCTTTTTCCTCCCTTTTTATGTTGACTCGAAGCACCAGAAAGATACTAAATACTAATCATCCTATGTGTATACTGAGTGGAAGGAAGGGTCATTTTTAATTATCCATATAAATAATTTGTTCCTTACGTCTATTTGCTCTGTGAGAGTACATATACTTTTCTTCCAGGAGCCTCAAAGCCTCAAACTGGACCTAGGTCAGCCCCATCAGCATGCAAGCTCCACAAATATGGGGTTTCCAAGCCAGCTCCAACTACTCTTTGGACCAGAGGCTATGATGGAACATTTCTGCAAGGACTGAGCACAAAACAGAGCTCCAGCCCAGCGAGCTTTAGTCTACCAGAGGAAACCAGGAAGGAGCATGTTCACACTTTTCTGGGAATTCCCTATGGCCATCAATCATGTCGTTGTAATTGCATGCTGCCTTCTGGATGCAGCAAACACATAGTGAGTACTAATACATACCCAGCCTTGCAAGCTGCTTGGCACGTGCAAGACCCAGGGTTGAATCAGGTATGAGTCTTGACTTCAAGTTATTCACCATCTACTAATAATAACCAATGTAATGCCAGGTATGCTAACATTTTACATGTTTTCTCATTTCATTCTCAAAACACCACCATTTTATGCCCATTTTTACAACAAAGAACTTGTCTGTCTTCATCGCCTTCTACTTGCCAGTGATATTATTCAGAAATCCAGTGATTTTCAGTTACACCCTTTGAACATATTCCTTTTTAATTTAGAAACATTTATGATCTTTTCTTTAGTCAACGTGTTCTGAAACTTCATGGTAATGTGCATATATTTTTCCCCTGTTTTTGAAAGGGGGCATTCATTGGGCATTCAAATGACTTTCTCAGCCTTAGAAACTCATGTCTTTTGGTTCTGGGAAAAGTTTTGAGAATATTTCTTTGATGATTTTCTCCCTTATTTCCTCCTCTTTCTTTCTGAAATTCTTGTTTGGATACTTGGTCCCTTAATCCTTTAATCCTTTATTTCTTATTTTCCACCTCTGTTTTCTTAGTCTACCTTTCTGGGAAATTTTATCAGCTATGTCTTTCGAACTTTTCTTGAACTTTTAATCGCTATGTATTTTGTTTCCAAGAGCCATTTATTTCTGTTCCTTTTTTACTGCACCCAGTTCTTATTCTACGGAGATACCTTTTGTCTTTATGAAGATATTAAGAATATTTTTCTGAGGTTTTCTTTAGCTTTGTGCATTGTTTCTTTTATCTCTGAATTCCTTATTTTGCTTGTTTTGCCTTATCCTTTGTGTAGTCAGGGCTTGTCAACTGGCATCCTTCATTTCAGCATTACTGGGCTGTACCATTTCCTGAAAATATTTAATGTTCAGAACCTCTAAGTCTTTCTTCTTGAGCTGGTCACCTTCCCCAGTAGAAAATCCTAATGCCCTGCCTGAACGGCATTAACTTGGCTGCCTGATTTCTCAGAGGCAAGTGGAGTAAGTTGGATGATGCTATTACGATTTAGCGTGCAGACTTGCAGCACTCCCCTTGCTGTCAGTGTGACTACCCAAAGCCCAGCTCTGCATGGAGTCCCTGAGCCCTGAGTTTCTCTGACTCAGCCCCTTTACAGAGCAAACAACCAGTCTCCTGCTTGCGGAAGGGGGAAGCAGTAAGCCAGCACTGTGGAGTGAAACAGGGCTTCTGGGGCTCTAAAGTGCTTCCTGTGCAGACCTGTAACCAATCTTTCTATACTCAGTCCCTTCCTATCCATGCCCCCAAGACTCCCACTTTCAGGGATACTCTGGGGTTCTGCTGCATGAATCTACATGAACTTAAGTTTCCCTCACTGGTAGCTTTCTCTAGTCTGCTGAGTCTGTTACCACTCCACCATATGCTTTCTAACCTCCAGATCCTAATACTGTGCTTTCTTCCCCCTTCTCATTTTTGTATCATTGTCTCTTTTTATTCATTTTGTCATTTTAATTGGATTTGGTGTTCCAAGGACATTCTGAAGGACAGCCATGACACACATTTACCTCTGCTGTCTTCTAAAATCCCAATATATATTCAGAGGATGGAGATCTCTTACCTTTTCCTTTTTATTTTCTCTCTTGGGTAGAGCATGACAGGATAGCCACGGAATAAACTTTTTTGAATTTAATATGTGTGTTTTAACTTTTTGTTTTAACATAATTTCAAATTTACCCAAAAGTCACAAAACTAGTAAAAAGAACTCTTGTTTAACTTTTATCCTGATTCACCAAATTTAACATTTTGACACATTTTATCATTCTAGATAGGCAGATATATGATAGACAGATAGATGTATAAACATAGATACGTGCATAATTTACTTTTTCTAAACCACTTGAAAGCAATGCATAGATTATGACTCTTTTCACCTTTCATATCTAAACATGTATTTCTTAAAAATAAAACAAATTAACCTACATGTTCATAGTGTGATTATCAAATTCAGGAAATTTCACATTGATACAGGACTGTTATCTAATACACACCCCCTACTCCAGTTTTATCCATTGACCCAATAGTGTACTTTATAGCATTTTTTCTTTCCTGCAGTACAGGATCTAGTCCAGGTTCATGTATCTAATCAGTTATAGTGACTGTTTAGCTTCTTTCAATCCATAAAATTTCCTTAGCCTTTCTTTGTCTTACATGACATGGACATCTTTGAAGAATACAAGTACGACATAGGGTCACTCAACTGGGGTTTCCTTGCTAATATTTCCATCTGAGTTAACTGAGCATCTTTGGCTTGAACACCATTTAGGTGATGTTTGTCGTTCTCAGGGTAAATGATCTGGAGGCACAAGACATGCAATTACCACCAATCAGCTTTGTTACTTTTGATCACTAGGTCACTGGTGCTGTCCAGTTTCTGCACAGCACAGCCGCAGCTAAGCAATGTGTGAGGAGACAACAGAGATGATGCAAATATCTTGCTCCTTCTTGAACCTTCCTGCCTAGCCTTAACATTCATTGATAATTTTTGTTTGACTCAATCTTTTAATATAATGGTTTCAAAATAATTTTTTCAAATTTACCACTTCCTCCACATTTTTATTTTAATTCTGTATAGTGTACAAGAAATAGATCTAAATTTATACTTTTTCAAAAAGTTATTCATTTGTCTTAACACCATTTATTTTTTAAAGTTCATCTTTGCACCAGTGATTTAATACATCACTTTTGCAGACAGCTAATTTCCACACAAAGTTGGTTCTATTTCTGGAATTTACATTCTGATGGTCTATTTACGCACCAATACCACACACATTTAATTATATATCTTGATTTTCAATGTCTTCCTAGCTATTCTTGCAAGTTACTTTTTAAGTGAACTTTAGTATCAACATGATCAGCTCCAGAAAAAAATCTTGTTGGCATTTTTATTGAGATTACATAAAATTTATATAATCTTAGAAAGAACTGACATCTTTAATAATACAGAGACATGCTAACCAAGGACAAAGGGTATCTTTCCATTTATTCAAGCATATTTTTGAATTTTTCAGGAGTATTTCCTAGAGGCTGTGAACACTTAAGTTTTTTCTTATATATGTTACCTTTTTGTCACTACTGTAAATGAGATTTTTCTCTTCCATTTTAACTTCTAACTAGTTATTATTGGTGCACACGTCTGCTACTGGTTTTGCATATTAATTTTATATCTTGCTACTATGCTGAATTCTTTTTTTAAATATTTAAAATACTGTTTATTTTTAAAATCATTTCATTAAAAAAACAAGTATCCCAAAGAAGATTTCACAATTAAAGAGAATAGTATCTGAGCTGACCATATTGTCTTTTAACTTTTAATAAAGGCAAAAATACCTGTTCTCTTGCAGCATATGCCGGATTCTTTTATTGTTTGAGTTAGATTTACCTTGATTCTCTAGAATTTTTCAAGTATACTATTACATCATCTGCAAATAAACCTGCATTTCTGTGGAAAAATTCAGATTCATCTGGTCACCAATTTCTTTCAGATTCAGAAGACACAAACATGTGGTTTGGATAATTTACTAAAAGCAACAGAATAGTAATTCTGGGTGTTACTTAAACACACACACACACACACACACACACACAAATTTATTTCCTTGAGAAAAAGTAGTTCTGAAAAGAAAGGCAAATGATAGTGCTGTTAATAGAATTTTATTAAGAAAATGATGTCTCATAATTTCAGTCTAGCTCATTACAGAATATAGAATTCTGAAATAAATTAGAGAATGACTAGTTCAGCAGTACTCATGGCTATAAAGTGAATAAATCCATGATACATCTGTAGAGAAATGGGCAGAAAGCAATTCATGATGTTTTGGCTACTGTTCCAACCAGTGGGAAAATTACCTATCAAGTAAGAGATAAAACTACAAATTGAGTAGCTTCACCAATGCATTTACCACCAAGTGCCTCACAGAAATGCTTGTATAGCTTTGTCACTTACTTACCAAACTGCATATCTATCTAACTGCTCATCCTCACATCATTAGTCAACCAACTTTCCACTTTTGGAGAGCCTGGCATTAGTTAATAACGTAAGGACTCATTAAGAGTCTAAAGAAGTAGAGGGAGGGTATAGCTCAAAGTGGTGGAGCACGTGCTTAGTGTGCACAAGGTCCTAGTGTCAATCCTCAGTACCTCTTCTAAAAAAAGTAAATAAGTAAATAAATCTAATTATTTCCCCCCAAAAAAACTTAAAAAAAAAAGAATTTTCAAAAATAAAAAAGTCTAAAGAAAATGCCCATATACTTAAGTACTTTTCTTGCATTTTATGTGAGAAACTTATACTTCATTGAAATGTATAATATGAGAGACTCTTGAAAAATCTCAGGATAGATCCCTTAAATGTCAATCATCTGGGGTTTTTTCATCTCATATCTACTATTTTTAAGCTTCACAGAAAAACCTTATTCCTGGTGTATTAGAACTTGAGGATGACCTGTTTTATCTTTACCCTCTTCATATATTTCATGGGCTTTGATTATAATCTCCTTAAGCCTTTTTTCCCTAAAGTGGAAATTTCTCCTTCATAGAACTTTCTCAGACAGTAATAAGATGAAATTAGAAGGGGCCAGAGCTAAGGCATTTAAAAAATTAAAGGATACTCTATCAGAGAGAAAAATATAAAGAGATTATAAAGGGAAAATGAGGAAGAGAACTGAAGTGAAAGGATTAGAAAAGAAGGATTTTTAAATTGAAGGAGAGGGATTTCCCTGCTAGTTTCTTAGTTGTATGGATGATTTCCTTTACTTCTTTCTCATTTCTAGAAATGCAGAGCTATCCCCATGTTAGTACTTCACTAACTACTTTCCTAATATATTGACTGAGACAGAGAACAATTACTCACACATGGCAGAAGAAAACTCTGGAGACTTAACCTCTGATGAGAAGGGATTCTTGCCAACATGCTTTATACCATCTGTTCTGCATGTGGTCACGTTACTTACATACCTAACCAGCATGCAAAAGGCCAGTTTTGATTATTTGACTGACGTATACGTTGCACTCCCATCACTCCCACCAGAAGTGCATCTGATAGTGTAACCCTCTCAGTTCACTACAACCTGTCACTGAAAATGGATTGCCTCCTTCCTGCAAAACTCATATTCAATTCATTACCATAAGAGTAACAGCAACAGCTGATACAAAACCATTCTGGGAAGTGACAGACAACATGGGAGTGGGGTGGATAGCTGAGGAATAAGGTAGGTAAACCAGGCAGGTTCTTACACAAATAAGATCCTTTTACAAAATCTGAGTCACATTCTGGATGGTTTCAGACTTTTCTGAAACAGAAATGATGTCCTACTCAGGTTAAGCACTCAGCCATGATCAGTCTTTGTACCTTATCATCATCCACTCTGATTTGTTCTGAAACCCAGAATGCAGGTGGCCAGTCTCTTATTACAGCTATGGACCACAACATCTTTCTGCTTTCCCATTTCCTACTATCAGGACACCAATTCCTTGACGTCATGAAGTGTTCCAGTCTCCTTAAACTTCTCTCCCAAGCTATTATCTTTCTGGCATTTAACTTGCTTCTAACAGTATCTAGCTAAAATATAATAAAATTGGTTTATGTCACTGAATTTATTTTGCAACTGCCTTTTGTTTATGATACTGAAAGTAATACTGAATTTATGTTTAGAATAATGACAAACAATTTCTAAACAAATTTACTTGGGTGAAAAAGAGTAAATATAAAGAAAAATGGTAAGAAAAATAATAGGTAGGTGTTATGTGGCTTTGGGAAAAGTTGTGAAGATTGCGCTCAACGACAGAAACTTTGAGAACACCTGTCTAGGGGAAAGAACTATGTACTGATGTTAGCAAACCTGATTTCTAGTCCAAGTTCTGTCACTTGCTACCTGGAAGATATCAGAAAAGGCATGTAACTTCCATGTACTTCTGTTGCTTCGTCACAAAAAAAGAGGAAGTTGACCTTCAACAGTCTTGCAGTAAATAATAATAGCCACTGTTATGTGAGTACCTTTACGGCTTGGGCTGTGTCAAGCGCACTACATTGGCACTCCCACTTGATTTAACCCTCATGACCACCTTGCAAAGGATACATTGTCACTCTTACTTTACAAGTCAGAAAACAGACTCAGAGAGATGAAGTAACATTCCCAAGACCGCACAGCTTGGACTCAAGGCCAGGTTTGTCTCATTCCTATGCTGTTTCTAACCTCCTGAGGGTAGCTCATATCTCGAACCCTATTGCAGTACTAATG
The DNA here is from genome assembly GCF_009834535.1 of Camelus ferus. Classification (NCBI taxonomy): domain Eukaryota; kingdom Metazoa; phylum Chordata; class Mammalia; order Artiodactyla; family Camelidae; genus Camelus; species Camelus ferus. Next base: position 50,966,828 of record NC_045709.1, read on the forward strand.
GCAACTATCATCCTGCAAAATCTCTCTAAGGGACTCAATTCAAAGGTCACTGGAGCTGTGGAGCAGAAGGAAGAAATTACAATGGGCAACATAGTTTTAAATTGCTTTTTAAGAACAAATTCTAGGATTGAAAAAGTAACATATTTATGATATAAAATGCAGGAAATACAAAAAAGTATAAAGGAGAAACAAAACATGACTTCTAATTCTACCACCCATAAATTACTATATTTGGCTATATTTCCTCTCTGCCCTTGTCTATGAATGTATGTTCAACTGTCCTCAGTAAAGGATGAATATAATTTTAGCTGGTATCTTCCGTTGTCCTACTATCCTCTCTGCCCCTTTAGCTAATAGAAGAATAACAAAGGTACATTTGCTTGAGCACCAACTTTATTAAGGTATATTGCTAGATCATTTCATTCTCATGACATCTTTATGAAACAAATACAGTGTTTTTATTACTACTGTTGTTTATACTTTATTAAAAAGGAAACTGAGGCTTAAAAGGAAAAGCAGTCACCTTGCCCAAGGTCATACAACTAACACACAAACTCAAATCAATATCACGATGAAGCCTAGAATCTCTAGTGAGTACCACCTGCATGGCAGTAACTCGTTTTAGGGTGAGCACTTAAAGTCCCTAAAAAGCATCCCTAGTATTGCATAGAAGTGTCCAAACCTAGGTAATCTAGAGCGTTGGCAAAAGTTCCAAATTATTTTTCTCCTAATTCTTAACTGGAGAATACTAAGGTCCCTGCATATCATTTGAATCTTAGGAATAATCCTGGAAAACCAAACCAAAGATTCCCATGTTAGATAAGGAAACTAAACTCTAAATGGTGACAGCTAAACAGCTAAATTGGATTAGCTGTACATAAAAATTGACCTAAAAAATTATAGAACAGAAAGAAAAACTAGGAAAATTACACACCAAAAAAGGGGTCCCAAGGAAATGTCAGAATATGGGTCCAGTTTTGTTGTCACGAACAAAATGACATCTTTTTTTGTTTTTCTTCAACTGTGGACTATCACTGATAAAATACAAAGGTATGTCTCTTCATTTAAACTGGCCTTCTATCCACAAATAGACTGAATCAAAACACAGACACAGAAAATCCATCACTATGCAGTGATGGTTAATAAGCTCTTCAGTATGAGCAGGTGCCGTAACACTGCAACTGATTATACTGAAGATGACTGTCAGAAACAAAGCACTAAAGCATCACAAGCAAAAACTAAAAGAATACAGCAATACTAAACCTATCATAAAAGAAATATTGAAAGGTCTTCTCTAAATAGAAAAGAAGGGAGAACCTATAAAGAATGTCCAATCAGTCCAGTATATGTCGAGGGCAGGTTCCTGGGACAACCCAATATAAATCACCAAACATTCTAAACGTTAAGTCATTAAAATTTTAAAGAATAAATTATATATATAAAAGTTTATATATCTCATTGTCAACATTAGGCTTCTTAACTACACGTAGTACAAATTAGTCTAATCACTTATTCCAATGTTGAATCCAGTTTGGGTTTTAATATATGTCAAAATTGAGGAGAAGAAAACAGATTTTTATCAATATCCTTGGAAGTAGTTTAACGCTTGCCTGATTCTATAAATGAATAAATTACTTAAGATTAGTTGTCTCTGAAAAATGAAAACTCACTCTGAATATTTCATTAGATCGTACAAGTGAAAGTCAACATAATTCAGATACACTGATATTTGGACACAAACAGTTCTCGGTGAATTGTTTGTCTTTCTTCATTCCAAATAAAGGACCTCAGTATTGCTGAGAATTAAATTTACTTTAAAGTCATGCAATGAATGATTTACAGGAAATCTTCCAATATCCTCCAATCTAAGTTTTATAACGAGAGTTCAATAAATCAACGGTTGAATGTGCAAAGATTTTCTGTCAAGCATCTCTCTTAAATAAGAGGCTTCTATTTATTTTAATGAGTTCAAAGAAATATGCTCAATATAAAACACCCAGATAAAGTTCCTAACCCAGCCTTGCTTTCTGAAAAGGAATAATGTTTATCTTTAAGATTTAACTGTAGAAAGAAATGTGGTCAGACATGTAACAATAAAGTGCAAGGGAAAAAATGCACAGACTATTTTTTTTCAAACTTCCACATCAGATCTCATTGTGATTTGAAGGCAGTTTTAACTTCTCAACAGTCTGATCACTGTTAGACCAACTGGATTGTCTGTCAGATTCTGAAAGCTGTCACCTAACAGCACAGAGCCGTCATCACTCACGGATTTCAACTTTTCAAGTCTAATGCTAAAAGGGGAAGAAAGCCTATGAGTGCACGTTTTCAAAGTCAAGTAAATTCTTTAAATGCTATGTTAGAATAGAGATTTTTAAATGATTATGAGTTAGGAAGCAAGAGAATTTGGACCCAACTGAAGTTTCAATGTCAATGAAATATAGGCCTTTTAATTTGAATTACACTACCCATTCAGTTGCCTAACTGAAATCCCAGTTTTGATTCCAGGCTGAAATTGATTGTCCCAGCATATCATCATGTAGTAGCTAGCTAGCACTCATGGTCTTACCTCCTCATCAACAAATGCTTGCTTTGGGGAAGATGTGCAATAAAACCCATTTTTGTAAGAATGGGTGTTCTGTGATAGGTTCAAGTCCTTTGTACCATTACACCCCATAGGACCTTGGGCAATTTCCTAAGCCCTCTTAAGCTTCTTTTTTTAAGTCTCTGGCCAAGGGTTTGTGAAATAGCAATTTTAGAAATCTACTTTATAATGTGGTTGTGAGGATTATGAGATCAAATACATAATATAAATGTTAATTTTTATTATTAAATTTTACTGATTTATGAAAGTTTAGTTGAATGTTAGAAAACATAATACTACGGTCTAATACCACTTCCATTTACTGCCTATATGACCTTAAGCAAAACATGTCATCTCTACAAGTGTATTTTCTCATCTCTAAAATCAGAATAAATCAGAATAATAGTATCTGTCTTGCCTGTATCTCAAGAGCGTTGTTGAGAATCAAATGAAAAAAACATATATATACATACGAAAGTGCTGTATAGATAATAAGACAAGTTTTAAGATTTTTTATATGAAACTTTATATATAAAGTCTTTAAATGTAAATCACGTAACCAAATGAAAGGGACAATAGTTTCTGGGGCCCCTCCTCTCCAGACTTTTCTCTCAACCATGCCAAAAGTAACTTTAGAAGATTTTCGAAACACTGTCTTAGAGCATAAAGCCAAGGAATCTTTGACTACTGCTCCTTGGTACAGCCAAGGATAATTTTTAACTGATTTATAATCTAAAAAAAAAGGCAGACACAGCATACTTATTTCCTAATAGCTAGATACACACTTCCTTGAATAACTAACTTCAGACAAGTTGTTTTGATCTGTACTCTTCCTTAGAGACATAAACAAATAATAAGGTTTCTTATGATCTGATTCTGTAACATTACTAGTGACCAAAATCTATCTAAAGAAGGGAATTGAGTGGTAATGATGAGAGCAGAAGATGCCAGACGTGCTGAAAATGTAATGGAGAACAGAGAAAGGAAAACAATGATTTCATCTTGTTAAAAAATGAAGTCAGAATACTACACAGGGAGTATAATCTTCAAAATGTTAAATCAGTGAAGGGAGAGAAACAAAGAAAAATAGTCACACTGCTTCAGTGGAGGGCAGAATAGCATAGTGGTACTGGTTTTGGAGACAAATCCATTTGAATTCCTATCAAGGTCCACCTCCCACTGGAATAGATTCAACCTCACCAGTTCTCAGTCTTTCAGTGTATGCACATCAGGAAAAATACTGCTAAAATCTCAGAGTGGCTGTGAGGATCGAATCAGGTATAACATTATGCTTACCCTTAACCCACTGTCAGGAACACACTGGGTGCCGGTATATTGACAAGATTACAACTGAAGTGACAACGGTGATAAATCAGGAAATGGTTGAGTCCCTCTATTTGTTTCCTTGGCTGCCGTAACAAATTGCCACAAATTGCGTGGCTTAAAATTACAGAAACTTATTATCTGACAGGTCCAGGGATTAGAATTCTGACATCAATAGGCCTCTAGGGGGCTGAGTCTGTCCTTTGTCTTCCTCTTCGCTTCTGGGGTCCCCAGCTATCCTTGCTGTTTCTTGGCTTGTGGATATATCACTACATCTATCTGTCATCACAGGCCATTCTCCCTCTGAGTTTTCCTCTGGGTATCCTCCTTCATACTATGACACCAGTCACTCTGGATTAAGAACCCATCCTACTCCAGTATGACATCATCTGAACTCGATTACATCTGCAAAGACCCTATTACCAAATAAGATACCAGGGGTTAGGACATCAACACAGCTTTTCACCCACAACAGTCCCTAAAGAAGAAGACAGAAATGAAGGGTGCACTCTTAGGCTTTTTCTCCAACCCCATTCTGTACAATCCTGGAGAATACTGCATTTGATTCTGGGAAGTTCCTAAGCATAATTAAGCTAAACATTGGAAATCACTCATTATAAATTTCAGGATGTGAAATTTAGAACTGATTAATAAGGAAATCTAGCAAAAGTGAAAAAAAAGGTATGAAGGATGAGCAAAATCCACAGGGAAAGACTGAGAAGTCTGTATCACTCCAGAAATCCAGAAAGAGTGTGATATTATTCAGAAAGGATTAAGAGTAACAAAGGGGATGAAATTAAATGAGAAGATGATTTAGGATAAGTACCAGGTGACTTGTCAGGCTAAGGATAGTTGTAATGAATGATGGTCAGACAGAGGAAGCAGTTAAGAGTATGATTTTTTAGCCATTAAAAATGGGGAACATGGCATAGGAATTAATTATGACTCAGCCAGCAAAAGACATCAATTCTCTTTTACATACACTTCTCTATGAAGGGAAATCCCAGTGATGTGTAAATGCGCTGAGTCTTCCACCATTGCTCTGGGAATGGGGGCCCTCATCTTCAGGATGAAGAGAGCTGGAGTGAGGTAACAAGGAGGAGGGTGAGAATGCTTTACCTCTTTTTCAGTCCACTGTCTTCCAGACCTCACCAGAGCACTAGCTGCATATCCTGGCTCCATCACTGACACCTCATACTGAAAAAGGAGATAATAATAATATCCACCTTCACAGGTTCTTCTGAGAGTAGTGAATCATCCCATGTAAAACCCTTAGCATGGTGGCAGTCCCACGGGGAGGTCTCCATAAATGACAGCTACTAGCTTAGTCTGTGATCTTCATTTTCAAAGCCTATGGTTGTTTTCTTTATTGTGAGAAAGTAAGACAGCTCTTCTGTGCATCAGTCAAGCAACATGTGCTTGCTGAGTACATGCTATGTCAACCAAGAGACCTACTACGTGCCCAGCACAGGGCTGAGCTGAATAAAGATTTAAAAACCAGCACAATGAACGTGCTCTATCTCAGGAAAGTTCATGTCCCCACCCTACCCCTGGCTGCAGTGCTAGCCATTAGAGGCTAATTTTATTGCTTCTGCTGCTGTTTCAACATGGCCTTAAAGTATGTTTTCTGTTTTTGGCAAATTGCCCCATCTTGGCAAACAAAGCAGTGCCAGAAACTTTTTATAATCCATCTCCCTCACGATAAGCTCAGCTAAGGACATCCAAAGGTTCTGAAGTCATTAGGCAAGGCCAGCTGTCTCTCACCCAGAATACCTCTAGAGGCTGGTCCCTCCGCAGTGGCACTGGATATATTCATAAGTGTATGGTGTATGAGAAAGGATCAGGAATTAGGTTTGAGGAGGGAATGCTCTCCATCTATGGTTTGAAATCTTAGGAACTTCATGGGTAAAATCTGAAACTGGTCCCCATACAACCCGAACAAGAAGAGACAGAAGAAAGAGACAGATCACTCCAGATTGGTAGGTGGCAATTTTAACAAGCAAAAGAACTTATGAGACTTGTCTCAGGCAGCTGCAAGACAAGTAGAAATCCCCATGCACCCCTCAGAATCTTAAGGATTTTTATAGAGGCCCTAACTGGGTTCAGCGGGGTAGACCATCCAGATGGTCTCAACAACACATTGCATCTTTGAAGTGACTTCTGGCACAGGAACAGTGGGTGGAGCATACATCCCAAGGACAGAGGATGGGATGAGGACCCTCCAGTTGCCCTGGTCCAACTTGCAGATAAACCAGCAGTCACAGCCTCTACATGCTGTCCTCCAACACACTCTCAGAAAAAATAATTGTCTGGGATCATTAATCCTATCTTTATATGTAGCCCTTCACTGCAGTACAGGGCAGGAAAAAGAGCACAGTTTTTTATTCAATTCTTAATTTGACATGATTACTGCTTTGACCTTAGGCAAACTACTAACCATTTCTTTGCCACAACTTTCTCATAAAAAGGGAGATAATAATACACCACACAGGAAGCATCTAAAAAATGTAGGTACTAGATAAATGTTGTTTTCAAGCAATTCTGACTTAATCATGAAAAAAATCACATGGTAGAGATATTGGTACTGAGAAAATTTCTAGGAGAAAAAGCTCATTTTCTAATTCTACTTTCTGTAAAAAAGAGAATAAAGACAGGAGCATATCTCTAACTCTTCACATTTCCCAACAAGTAAAATTCCTTTTAAGAACTCATTCAGATAGTATGAATACATTGGCTTTACTTTTTTTCCTCAAACCTCTGAATAATAATAACATGAATTTGGTTGCATAAAATAACTGTGATCAGTTTGAATGAAATCAGAAATAGAACAATACAGTTAATCTTTATTCTCTGTATAGAATAATGGAAGTCTGCTAACTTCTGAAATGTGCACAAAAAGATTGGTGCATAATGCCAATTAGAGGAAACTAAATGTATTCCAGCAAAGTACATACAAAAAGGTTACAATTTCTCTAAATCGTTTTAGATTTTTCTAAGAAATTACAGTGGGTTTACCATTTTTTGAAGTTCTGTAATTTAAAAGGATAGAATTTATTAAACAAATATTGTTTTCTCCTTTTTTATTCCTTCTCTTCACATGGTTTACTTCTCATCCCTAGCATAATTCATATTAAGAACCTAGTATATATTTTTCCATATTTTCATCAAAGACCATAAAATCATATGCACACATATGTACATACCCACAAGTATATTTATATGCCCCAATTATATCATATAATTTTATACAATGATGAAACTCTCCTACATAGAAATTATGTCTGTCCCTAGTGGTTTTTCAAAATAATTCTATCAACCATACTCATGCACACAGGAGAAAGAGATTACATAGTACTGAATTTAAAATGAAAAACAATTATTTACAGTCTCATCTTCCCTAATTGCCAAGTGTGCTGGCCAAAAGCAATTTTTTCTGTAAGTTACTTTCACATTTTAAAATAATAGGCTTATATTACTATTTTCTTGATTTATCAGTTTTAGATATCATCAGACATCGACTCTGGTTACGACCGATAGGGATTAGTTCTCTTACATCCACCTCTTACCTTGTGTTCCCAACCTATAAAATTGCTATGTCATATTACTTCAGTTAATTCAGTAAGTGGCCATTATAACTGTGCAAATACTTCTCACTAACTATCAAGCAACGTAGTGTGAATATTTTGCACATCTTATAGAGTTTTCTGGGTTTTGTTTTTTCTGGAGTTTCTAATTGCCTTTCTTTTTTCTGAGCTTTCTTTTCTCCCTCCCCTACCCTTTTTGAACACATGTTTTTCATTCTATCCAACCATGGGAGCACATCTGCTGTTCTACTAACTATCCTTTTTCCTCAGAAATTCACTTCCTAAAATTCTCTATCCTTTTGTTCCAATCGAGACTTTGGGTCCCTAGGGTTGATGCACAGTTGCTTTCCAAGGGCTTTCTTTTGTCACCTTCCTGGGTTTGTTTTCTGAATCCTTTCTCTTCCTCTTTCTTGCTTTATTCTCTTATTTTTCTCAAGCACACCCCCAAATTGTTTCCTAAGAAAGAGTAGCTGGACTTTAAATTTGAGTATTTTCCTCCCTGAAAATATCTACAGTCTCTCTTACACATTATATATTAATTGCTTGGTTAGCGGGATAATTCTAAGTGGAAAATTATTTCCTTTCTAACTGTGAATGTTTTGTTCCACTATACTATAGCATGTAGTTGTAACTGCTGAAATATCTCATGTATTCTAATTCTGTCTTTTTTGTATTCAACTGCTTTATCTTCACAAAAGATTTCATGTTTTATCTTCATCACCAGCGCTTTAAAATTCCAATAAGCTCCATAATATACTTTTAAATTATTATTAGAGATTCTTGTTTGGCCCCTTTTGGTCCCCTTGAGGGCTCAAAATTTTTCTTCTGTCATTTGTCTAAAATGTCCATCCCTTTATTTTCTCTTCTTTCTCTTTCTGGAGCTCCTTTGCCTAGAATGTTTAGACCTCTTAGATTCATTCTCATAGCTATTTTATCTTTCTCTTCTTCCTTTGTGCTCTAGTTTCTAAGAAATTGGGTTGACTTACTTTATAACCCTTCTGAAACTTCTATTTTTGATTTCTAATATTTCCTTTTAATTGTATTAATCATTTTCTATTCAGTCTGTTCATATAGGGTAGGTATATTTCTCATATCTCTCTATTTTGAGTTTTGTGATTATTGCTGTGGTTCCCTTTCTCGTCTGTTCCTTGCATTATCTGTGATTGATGTGCATTTGTTTTTCTCCATTTGCTTACTTATACCTCTCTTTTGCATCTGAAGTATTCTACAAATATGTCATGATCATCGAGTGTTCACGTATAACACTTGGAAGGGTTTGGAAGCTCTATGCATTTGAGCAGAGCTTCATTTTAGGATAATAAGGTAAGGGGTACCTATTTTATAGGGGAATACCTAATGACATTTTGTAAAGATTTTGTTTACTTTCCACCTTGGGACCATGCATTCGTAGAGAAGAACTTTCCAATTTCCTATCTGCCTAATACAGTGGAGGTAGGGGGATTTCAGAGGCAACTGGTGACTGATAATGGTCACCAGCCCATTGAGTGCATTTTGTGATTTAGAAAAAGGCCCACCTTCCTCAAAAAAATGTATACCCATTATTGGAAAATTCTCATAGTAACCTGATTTAGTAAAAGAAGTCACTTTTATATCATCTACTGAAAACCATCATGATAAGCATACAGTGCTGTAATGTGAACGCGGCTCCTAGCATTGAACAGTGCACATACAGGTCAACATGCATGGTGGCCTCACTGCTGGTATTTTAAATGTGGGTCCTCCAGGAAGAAAGGAAGGCAGCAGACACAGACTTCCAGTTAATTTCTCCTGTTTTAGTCCCATGCCCTATGTTCTTCTCTGCTGAATCTCCATGACCCCTACTTCTGCAATCCAAATTTCCTAGGGAAGTAACTTCTGCTCTCCTTAACCAAGTAGAAAACTGGTGCTGTTCTGATTGCCTAGGTAGAGGGAGAGGAGTGAGAGAGGATGACTCTTCTGATTTTCAGCCAGATCCCCTGTTTTTAGCCATGTAATCTCTTCTTTCCCAGTTTCCAAATCCCAAACCTCTCTAAATTTGGGAGAGCAAAATTTCATTTCTTTTGAAAATGTATTTCCCTGTATACATTTAAGGGTGTGGCTTTTTCTACCCTTCTCCATCAATTATTCTCCTCTACCTTATTTCTGTCTAAAAAATAATGTTAAAATATCTATTCCTACTGTCCTTGTATTTTTTTCCACCCACTTGTGGTACTCTTATTTGTATTTTAAGATGAAACAAACTGAAGCCACTTAGGAACAGTAACTAAACTTCCCCAGACTTACACAAATGGTAAATGGTGAGCAAAAATTTATATTTAGTTCTTTCAGACCCCAAATTTGATACATGTCCCACTAAATCACACTGACTCTTTTTTCCTCAGGTATATCCGGAAGTCTCTGTTATATTCAATCCATAATTTGTCTCAATTTTCAGTGCTCTAATTTGATACCTGAAATGTTTAAGTATGGCCATGAGACACTAAGTTAGCCACAATGTTCAAAATATAACAAGATAATACAAAATAAAATATAAAATAAAATAACCCCCCAAAACCAATTTCAACCACTTATATTAGGGAAGAAAAATAAGACAGTGATTTTCAGCAGAAAGTTCGAGACTAGCATTATCAACTTAATCTTTCATTATAACAAGAGAACTCAATTAACCAGAACATTTAACTAACCAAGAGTTCTGACAATAAAGATTTAGCTGTAATTCTGTAGTTTGTAATTCTTCAGAAATATGATAGAACTATCTGCAGGCATTCAAGTGAAAAAAATGATTATAACTGACATAAAACAGGAATGAGAATATAATTTAGGTTTAGTAAGTCATCTCAGAAGGCTTTTTTTTTTAATCTTTCCCTCAACTCCAATGCTAACATGAAAAGTACCAAAATCATCAAAATCAGGTGTGATGAATCCTATTATGACTAGAATTATCATAGAATAATACAATAATGTGATTCAATGCTGATAGCTTTCTCTATGTGCCAGTGAACTCTGTAGTCTTCTGGAATCTGTTCTCCCTTTTGAGTAATTCATAAAGCAAAAGTTTTAGACCCCTATGATAATATCTGGCTAGAACAATTCCTGACACATAGTAGGTGCTCAATAAATGTTTATGGACAAATGACTGGCTCTTACAACTGATACTAGCCAGAGAACTAACTTGTTTTTCAAAACTCCATAGATACATAGGACCTTAAGTCAATCATCGTTTAATCTTAACAGACTCTTTTACTGGCACTAGCAAGATTACAAGCTAAGGAAGATAATGAGAGAAGAGAAGAATTGGGAGTGATGGAACACGTCTTCGAACTCATCAAACTGGGAGTCTTCACCTTCCGCCCTAGGGCAGAGCCCATTTCTTACAGGCTCACAAAAACTAATCTTAGGGATGGCAAAGGGAAAATGTGATACTAATTCAAACCTGAGCTGAACATTAGTGTTTCATATCGTCTACTTTTGCAGATGAGCTTCTCAGAGGACTAGGAATAGTCCAGACCTGGCTGGGGACCTCATAACAAACCTAAGATGTAAGTAGGAGTTACTATTTTCTCTATTTTATCAATAAAGAAGCTGAGCCATGGAGCGGTTAAGCAGCTAGCCCCAAGTCACAGAGCTAAAAAGTGGTCTACTCTGGATTCCAACCAAGGAAGACCAACTCCACTCAGAGGTCTGTCAACCCACGTGGCTGGAGCACAAAGTACAGCTAAGCCTGGTGGGAAATGTTGAGAAAAGCACTTGGGGACCAAAGTGAAGTGGCCTTGGCAGTAAAACAGAAGGATTGTGATTAACCCCACATGAAAGGCTTAGCTAAGGAGAAATTTTTCAACACATGGGAGCTCATGGGACATACTGGGTCGCCAGCTCTCTGCATCGTCAATGAGATGCTATCCGTCTCCTTGTGGTTCATCTCAAAGGAGCAGGCTCCTCTGGCTAGGTCAAACACAGCTCATTCCCCCTGAATCTCAGGGACTTTTCCCTTCCCCCCTCCTCTGTCTAGGCTATAGAAGCATAGAAGATTACAGGGTGATGAAGGCTCAAATATTAACTCAGCTTCTGTTTAAAAATGCATAAAGCTATGAGAAAACCTCTTTCCACTCTAATCACTAGAAAAAGTCTGATGGTCTGCAAAATCACAAATTATCTTAAGGCCATCAGAGAGCTGGGGTTACAAGGCACCAAGTGAAATACAAAAGGTGAGCAGCTCCTCCAGGGAGGAAGAGACGCATGACTCTTTCACCGTTAGCAGAGCCTGGGAGGAAGAGTTAGCCACCATGAAATCGGGTAAGGAAAATGCAGTTAAAATTTTAATGAATTCTCAAAAGCCAAATGTGTACTACCAGGAATCGGTTTAGAACAAAAGCTTGAAAGGGCATGGGGAGGGTCAGGAAAACCTCCCATCCCCAGGGCCCAGGTAAAATCTGCTGTTTTTAGGGACAGGAAGAGGGAGAGGCAAAAGTCACTCCACTCATCCCTGGGCGGGATGTCCTTCCTGTCCCCACCCTGAACCTTGCACTGACTAACAAGCACTAGGAGTCTGCTGCTAGGGGAGGGGGAGGGGCGAGGGAGGCATAAAAGAAGCAAAAGCCTTTTGACCTGGGGGGATGGGAGGATGCTGGACTCCAGGATGCCACACAAATAGAAGGCAGAGATGTGATACCAGTGAGACGTGAAGGGGGAATAATCTCCCACTCAGCCAGGACCCCCTCAGAAACAAGGCAGGGCTGGCAGGTCAACCATTATTGAACTGTAATTTAGCCTACCCAGACTTAATCCTCCTCCTAACCTGAATCAACGTATGAGGGAAAAAAAAGAGAACATGAAGCCAATCTTGGGAAGAAACATCAGATCTGCATTTGCTTATGAAATATAGATCAGGCCAACTGTTTCTATAACGGACTCGGGGCTGAGCATCCATGGTGCGACTTCAGTTCCTGACCTCATTCCTATGATCCTACTAGTGTTCTGATCTTTTGATTCCCGAGCAAAAATGTTCTATAATGCAATCTTAATAGCCTGGGTGTTTTGTTTTATTTTGTGGACAAAACTCACCCTTCTGAAAGTTTGTTGTGTAACATTAAAATAATTTTTACCTAATGAAATTGGTTCCATTGGAGAATTTTTGGAACATTCCTGGAACAAATCACTCCCCTGTTCAAATTTTCTTCTTCTGGATTCTGGCTTGCTTTATGACCTTTCCTTAACCTGGAAAGCACTGAGATAGGGTGTGAATAAAGCTGAAGTAAAGTAAGCTTTGCCAAGACCTCCCCAGCTCCCTGCCTCAAACTCACCAATCAACAATCTCGGTGAGAAACTACAGCTAAACCAGGTTTTCAGTTTCTTGCTGTCTCACCCACAGCATTCAGAGCTACCATCAAATATCCTTTGCCCCACCCTCACATCCCTGGCATTTGCAAAGAGAGCAGTTGTTTGTAGTGCAAATTTAGCCAACTTTTTTGTTCCTTAAAGTATACCAGCAACAAAGTATAATTTTTTTTTTTTTTTTTGCTAAGTGAAGAAATCTAAACCCATTTTTTGCAAACTATTTTCAAATGTGAATTTGAAAAAGGCTTAGCGAACATTAACACAGTATCTTCTATATTCGACTCGGCAAGTATTTTGAAATGTGAAATTTTTAACAGATTTAACAGATACTTAACGTAATACAGACAGTCTCTGAATTATGACGGTTCACCTTAATGATTTTTCAACTTTGGTGTGAAAAGAATATGCGTTCAGTAGATGCCGTACTTCAAATTTTGAATCTTGATCTTTTCCCAATCAAAAAGATGATGCAGAGAGATGCAGTATGATGTTCTACTGTGATGCTGGGCAGTGGCGAAGAGCCGTGGCTCCTAGTCAGCCATGTGATCACAAGAGTAAACAACCAATACGCTTACAAACACCCTGTACCCGGACAGCATTCTGGTCTTCACTCTCAATAAAATATTCAATAAATTACACAAGATATTCAACACCTTATTATAAAATAGGCTCTATGTTAGATAATTTTGCCCAACTGCAGGCTAATGTACATATTCTGAGCACAATTAAGGCAGATGAGGCTAAACTCTGATGTTCAGTAAGTTAGGTGTGTAGACGAATTTCTAACATACGGCATTTTCAACTTACCTTGAGTGTATTTGGATATAACCCCATCTTAAGTCAAAGAAAATCTGTGTTATAAATGCACCAGACACTGTATAAATATTTAATCCTCCTACCCACTGAGGGCAGGAGACAGATTATTCCTTATTTTACAGATGAGTAAACTGAGTGTCAGAGGGGCAGAGAAACTTACCCAAGGTCCCACAGCTAGTGAGTAGGAGCATCAGGATTCAAACCCAGGCCACCTGGCTGCAGAGGCTGCACAGAAACATATGGAGGAGGGATATGTGGAGGCTCTGCTGGGAGAAACAGCCACAGTTTCATAACCTTTGTAAGAAAATCAGTGAGAATCACAGTGATATGAATAAATTCGAGCATCAAAGCCAAAAGAGTCTCCATTAAATCCTCAAAAACTCAAGTCCAAAATCTCTGGCTTCCCTCAGACCTTGATTATTTGTGATTATTGGTAGAAGAAGAGGTATGAAGAAATACTAGTGGGAAATAAGCATTTCTTGATATTTAGACATAAATGTGGCAAGTAAACTTCAGTCTTATATGAGTATGTATAATTTACGTTCAGGTTAGATCAAAGATAAACTAGTTATGACTTATAGAAATAGCCAATTAGATAAGTCATCCACTTACATGGAAAATTGTTATTTATTCCTGATTTCCTTACAATCACTTGGTGCATCCAAGATGGCAATGTTCAATCTGGAGAAGGAAAGAGACTCTGTTGTGCGTTTTTACTGACCACTCGATGCCAGCATGTCCCCCTGTGCCGGGGAGGGCATTCAGAGATGACTTCCATTGTGACAGCTCTAACAACCTGGGGTTTCGCTACATAGTTTTATCTCCATACATGTTATAAACATCAAACTAATAAACTGTAAATGAGTAGCCTAAATAAATGTGAATTCATACAATAACAAATACACATCGGTATCCATAATCGGAACACACACACAGTAACTCTCAGTGAACCCAAGAAAGTCAAAATTTTTGAGAAATATAAAATGAATCATGTTTGTTCCTAGTCCCCCAAATTATGCACAGCTTTCAGTCTAAATCAACAGCTAATTCACTGAATGACCTGAAGCTAATATCTGATTAACGACTCTTAATTACCAGGAAGCACTTTAAAAACATGAAGAGCTCTATAAATGTTAAGGATATTATCTTCACAAGTCTCTTAAGTGCTTCCTTACAGGCAGGGCGAATAGCTCTTCATTCCCAGCTGCCTCTGCCTTTCTTTTCACTCACCAAGAACAATTCATTCTGTCCTGTGATTTCATTTTTGCAACTCAGAACTAATTCTATGCAGAACTAATTCTCTAGGAATGGTGTCTCCACACTATAGGGGACTGTTTTGATAGCTTGCCAAGTCATGGATTGTGCTTTGAAAAATTTCACAAAACATCCAACTCAGTAGAGTGAGCAAGAGATTATCCACAAATGGTATTATCTGCCAACAGGTAATCAACCAGCTTAGCCTTCCTGGAGGGAACCACCCAAGATACCACACAAACAGGAACAGGCGGAATCGTAAGCGAGGCAAGATGAAGTTAAAGACTCTAAATACAAAGTGCAGTATTCTAAATTACAAAAATATGAAGGGCACTGTTTCATGTAAGTTATTCTTCTCACGCAGTAACGCAGATGTCAGCTACCCCAGTATATCCCCACCTTCGACTCAACTTTGATCCAAACACAGAAAGGAATCTCCTCAAATATCCTCAAAAAGAATCCACTTACACTCCTGTAAAAAGAGAAGTGAGTAAAGTCTATTTCACTGAAGATTATTGTTGGGAGTCCAAGGGCAGAAGCTGAGAAGAGAGAGTTAACTAGAGCACAGATGAAAGTCAACTTAAAAATTCACGGAGTGCATTTTACTTTCCCCCAAACCTCCCCTGGAACTCCCAGCTCTGAGTCTTCCCTCTGCCCTACCCCTGTTTTGCAGGCAACTTTCCTTTCTCATCTGATAATCATGTGGTTATGAGACTACCTTTTCCTTCCTGGGCCTGCACTTTGGGAATCACTCTCCAGACAATTTATTGAATTTCTCCACCCACACAACAAAGTGCTCTCCCCAAATGAAATTCTGGCTAATAAACTTCTCCTTATCTTGTTAACTTTTTTTTTTTAACCCAGACTATCTTGGGTATACACTGATTTGCTTCTATGAGGCTGAAAAGAAATTGAGCCACTATAATATTATTTGTAAAACAGGGATTATTTCTGCTTTGTATATCTCTCACTATTCTCCCATCTTCCACTTCCCAGTGGAATTAAAGAAGATGTATAAAAAAAAAAACCACCACTATGGGATAAACCCTAGGCAGCTTGGCTAAAGTGCAAGTGAAGCCAGTAGCCACTTCAACCCCTAGTCCTTGACTTCAGAAGAGTCTTATTTTAAGAACATGCTTTCCCCATGCAGAATTAAAGGAAGACTGCTATACTGTTGGTTTCAGGGAATCATTTTGGAAGAGAGCTACTTTGCAAAGCAAATGCCATATATTATTATCAGATTGTTAGTAGAGTGTTAGTCTGGCATTCCAGTGGGCAGCATGGATCACTTTTGTCTCATAGTTGTCACACTAGATGGGAAACTACCCACGAGTCCTTTATTTCCACTTGTGCATCACTCCATTTGGCCTTCACAACGAATCCTCAACTGACTCAAATCTGCTTAAAACAACCACCAGGTATTACACACACACACATGCGCACACACACACACACAGTGCCAGGAAAGACCAACCTGTAGCTCACAGTCCATGGCAGGCTCAGAGCCGCTGAGGTCTACAGAGTCTGTCTCTGGTTCCTCTGCCTCCTGGGCTGGGGTCCCTGCACCCCTCCCAGCCACACCTCCACAGCAGAGCCTCTCTCTGACTAGCTATGGGCAAGTTTATTAATCTCTCTATTCCTCAGTTTTCCCAAGCATCTAACAAACATTGTACTATTAAACTCACAGGGTTGTACTAAAGATTTAAAATGTGGCAATATACATAAACTACTTAATAGTGCCCCCAAACATAGTGAGTACTCAATAAATGCCAAGTGCCATTATTGTTGTTGGTATCAACTGACTCCTTCCAGATCAAATTACAGAGTAAAAGAGGCCATGGGGGAATGGTTCCACCAACTCCCCTTCAAAATCATACCCCCAGTGAAGGAGCAATGGCCTACCTACCCCAACCTATCAGGACAAAATTCTATATGGAGAAGACCAGCTGACCTAGTTTAGCACACTCAGAACCTTGTGGGCTCCCATGAGACTCAGATGTCTGCATCTGTAACAAAATCTAGAGGGTTTCTTTAACTCTCAGGAGTTCTCAAGTTGACTTGAGAATAACTGAGTTTACATCTTTGATACGTATATTTTACTACTCATAGTTATAAAATGTGAATTACACAAGGCATGGAAAAAATTGGTATTAGTCAATAATTTCTCTTTATTATGAAATTAAAGATTTTTTTTAAGAAAATTTTAATCTGCTTTAGGCTGAATTCTCATCTAGGTCCCAGATGGTTCTCATCCTATGCGTCCATGTTGAGAATTCTGCTTCTTAATCCCAACCCCTTATCACTAAGTCAACATCTTTGTATAAGCCTTGACTCAGAGTACTGAGTTCATGGGCTGATTTCAACATATGAATATTGTGAGCTGCTGCAGAGAAGGGTATAAATATGGGAGGGTCTCTGCTATTAATAGCTCATACCAAAGCTGGCTCAAGCCTCTTCTCATCAGCAAAGCTGGTGTCTTCTTAGGGTTCTCCCCTCTTCTGGAGTAGACTAAGAACTCTGGGTAGTCTAAGGGTAAGAGGTCAGTCCAACTTCTATATACACATGTGGAGAGTCAGAAAATTCGTGGGCTACTGCCATTGCTTCTCCCCAACACAAAGAGCACTGACCCCCTTCTGACTCAGAAATCCATCAGGGTCCTGTGGATCTTTGAGGGACGATAATCCACTGCTATTCATCTTCAGCAGAGGGCAATTCTGCTGATGGGTTCTTTCAACAGATACCCACTGAGCGCCTCGAGATAAGGAGGAAACAATGGTGAAAAGGACAGCACTGTCCGTACCTCTCTTGCACCAACACAGGACAAGCAGAGTGTCCCCATGGAGCCCTGCCATCTGGGCCTCAGCCACCAAAAAGCAGCAGGGCCAACACTTTCAGGAAAAAAAAAAGTCGTCTTTGATCTCATGTCCTCTCTCTTAATGTTCCTCTGGCACTTTTCCTAGATGGATTAATTTTATTTTATTTTGTTTTGTTATGTTCTATTCTATTTTATTGTGGTAAGAACACATGAAATTCGCCCTCTTAAATTTTTAAGTGTGCATTACAGTATGGTTAACTATAGGCACAGTGTTGTACAGCAGATTTCTAGAGTTTATGCATCTTACTGGATTGAAACTTTATGCCCTTTGATTAGCAACTCCGTTTCTCCTTCCCCCACCAGCTTCTGGCACCACCACTCTACTCTTTGAATCTATGAATCTGACTATTTTAGACACATCATATAAGTGGAATCATGCAGTATATACCACCCTGACCACACCCAGTCTCATCCGACTGATTTTTTAAATTAGCTTAATTTAATTTTCTTCATTTCTATTTTTTTGTATCACAACCATTACAAAACAGGACACATCTGTGTCACCCAAGCATACAATACATTCACTGTCACTTGAAAACGAAATACTGCCCACTGCTGAGAAACATTTGGAACCATTCAGGCTCGACCGATACCCACTGGCATCATCTTATGAAGTTTTACCCACATGGCCTTATCCCTCACAGCTTGTTCTAACTCAGACTCCAGCAAGAACACAGGATGATCAACAGCATCTTCCTATGGAGGCCTGATGTGCAGAGGTAGCAGGGACTATCTGCAATCCCATGGCCCAGTTAAAACATAATTTCATGCCCACGTGGCTTTAAATTCAGAATCTAATTTCATCCAAAGAACCAATCGGCCCTGCTAAATAGTGCAGTGGTGTGAAGGGTAATTACAAAGAAAGGCAGCAGCTCCCCACAGGCTCTGGAAATGAGGACAGTTTTGAACAACTCATCTCATACATATTGTCCTGGGAAGAACAGAGGCACAGGGGCCATGGAGGTGGGGCTAAGCCTGCCCTCCTTAGCGCTCAGTAGTGGCTCTACACACCATCCGCCTGCACCATCTGGGGAGCCAGCTGGAGAAGGGACCCTGAGGTTTTCCTTTGGCTCCTCAGGCCTTGCACACCTGCCAGGTTAGACTCCATGGGAGGCAAAGAGCAAAGAGCCTCGTCAACAGAAAGCAGGCATTATGAATGCATCTGTTTCCCCAGTTCAGCATGGCAGCTGGACTGGGGATTAAATATATTGGCAAACAGTACGACAACTGATGTTACCACGTAGGGACACGGTAGTGCTTGAGCAACATGAATAAATTACTGAGACTTTGAAAATGTAGAGTCATAACTGCAATGAGGCTGGTCATGTGACGGTGGATGGCAGCAGTGACTGAGGCGAGCTCAGGAGCTCACATTTTCCAGTACTGAAGAAGGTTCTTTTCCTCCTGGGAAGCTTGGAAGAAACGGAGCCGCAGGAAGGCCATGGTCTCTGCTCTCTGCCCACAGCCAGACAGGCTGTGCTGCCAGCCGGCGCCTGGGCTCTGAACTCCAGCAAAAGGCAGGGATGAAAGGCCTCCATCTCCAAATCCCAAAATAGGCCTTTCCATGTGCTTAGGCAACTTTGTTTCTTCTGAACATTTGCTTTCTATCTCAAGTCAGCTCCCATGATACATGCAGAATTTTGCAATCTTTCTTTGAAAGGCAGAGTTCACACAGAGAGAACAAAGATTCAACATGGATAGATCAATAGGGTTTACACCTCACTGAAGCCCATTGACTAGATTGATGGAGTTTGGGGCCCACAACCTAAAAAAGTTGTGGTGTGTGTGTGTGTAGCCATGTGTGTGCACATGAGTGTGAGCCTGTGTGTTTACCCCCACTCTTCTTATTGAAGCAAAAGAAACCCAACTACTCAGATCACTGATAAAGTAGTGAAATCCTCTTATTGAGAGCAATGGCTGCTAGATTCATCATAGGTGAAACTATGCATCTTTTGCGTTTCAGAAGGGAAAGTTATAGAAGCCCTTCACTCTGTTCAGTGCCCCCCAAAAGGGCTTCAAAGTTATTCCCCAGGACATCACAGGCTCCCTTGCTGGAAGCTTTTTTCCGCCTAGATTCACTACTTTTCTTCGGGAATGATACTGCAGTTGCCAGGGACACCTGTTTCAAACCATCTACTCCTTGTTTCTGTTTGCAAAGGTGAAGGACTACTTATCTGGAATGTCCGTCACCTCTTGTTTCTTCATTCTTCCTGAAATTTCACCTCAACAGTGTACCTGACCTCTCCACGCCTTGACTTGAAACACCAGTGAGCCCAGTTCGTCTCAGGAAGTTTTATTCTCTGACACCTACCAGTTACTGTTAAGACATGTGACATCTTTTATCTCTAATTATCTGAATTTAAACAAACAATAGAGTAAAGCGGTTAAGAACACAGGCCTTAGAATCAGTTTTCCTGGCTTCATAATCCCAGTTGTCCGATTAGCTAGTTGTGTGGATTTGCATAAGTAACCTCATTTTCCCTGTGCCTCAGTTTCTTTATCTGTAAAATGGGGATAATAACAGCACCTACCTCATCAATTTTTGTGAACATTCAATGAGTTAACACAATGTAAGATGATTAGAAAGAAACGGGCACAGAGTAAGTGCTCAATAAAAGTTACCTTTTATTATCCGCACAATTTTGCCAGGTGTGCATGATTCCAGTATTCTAAGTGAGGAAGCTAGCCTGGAGATGTGTCAAAGCCACAGAGTAAATGGCAAAACTCCATCTTAAATCCAGAAATACCATTCTCCAGAGCCTATGCACTTGCCACACCACATGCTGACTCTCAGCTCAGTGGCATTTACAGTCAGGCATTTGTTCTAAGCCTTGATCAACTTCCAGGAATAATTAAAAGTAGGCAACCTAATAGTCAATTGACAATGGTTTGGTAACAGTTATGGTTATAACAGCCTTTGTTTCTCTGCTCTAGTTCCAGCACAACCCTCATCCCCCACCCCCACCACAAGCCGTTCCAAGAGAGAAATGCATATTTTTCATGGCTTCTGCATAGAAGACATGCAGGGAAAAAAAGAGCAAAATAAGAAAAATGGGTAAGGAGGCTATGTGGAGAAGACTTCTCATTTTCTTAAGAGAAAAAGTGTCTTATATTTAATTTTTTTTAATCTTTCCTTATGAGGCTTTTTTTTTCCATTTTGTTTCTTATCCGATTTCTCTCTGAAAATTTGGAAGAGTTACACAATACATTTAATCCTTTGTTTCTTTGGAAAAATAGAAGCTTTTCGAATTATCGTAGGTTATAAATCATTCCTTTATGGTTTGTGCTGTGGGGTCCTCAACAAATCCTTGCCTACACAAAGTCACAGGGGCATATTTTTTGCAGTATCCATTAACTCCACTTTGACCAAAGAGAAATTAGCACATGTATTTTGCTTTCTCTTCTCCTCCCTCTATTCTGCTGCCCCATTTAGCTGATGATATTATCTTTTTAGTGTTTGTTTACCAAGTCCATAGGAGCAGTCCACGCCAGGTGCTAGCAATAAAGACATGCATTGTTCTTGAGAAAATTTTAAAACAATAATAAAACCAACTGGAAGTCAGTCTGGTCATTATTACCACAATGCTCCAATAATACAAGATCAGTGATAACATATTCTTTCTTATATGAAGAGATCACCCCACTGCCACCTACCCCTTTGTATGCCTCTACCAGTTATTTTATCAGGTTTACATAGTATCTTTAAACATTTCAATGTAAAAGGTGAGAAAACCAGCCAAATAATATAATAAACCATTCTTCTCTCTCATTATCTCTTTCCAGTATTTGTCAGGGTTTACAACATTCGTGTGGTGTTCTATAGCCATATTCTTCATATTAATTTTTTTGTGCAATTATACAGATTCCATATATACCACATTTTTCCATATTTACCACTTATCTCCTGATTGGCTGAAGTTTAGCCTTAAGTAATTTTTGAAATGATACATGGAATCAGAATCCCCTGCATTCTAACATGCTCAAAAATGTCTGTTGTCTTAATACAGGAATAATATTTTAGCTGGGTATGAAATTTTTAAATGCTAACCACTATTTTCTGTAAAAAAAAAACTCTGAACTTGGACTGTTTTTTTTTTTTTTTTTCAACTGAAATTTTTCTTTTACTTGGCACTTGTATTTATCATTCTAGGTTAAATGTTTCTGGAACATAGCATGACCTTTTAAACTGTAGATTCTTCTTTTATCCACAAAATATTCTTGGTATTTTTCTGAATTATCTCCATTTTTCCTCCTTAGAACATCAGTGATGCATATCACTTCTGTCTATTATTTTTTCACTAACCTTTTAAACTCTTTGCTTCCATTTCAATGTGCTCATTTTTATCAGGCCTCTTACTGCACTTTCATCGTTGTCCAGGCTCCGTTGGGCTGCTAATAGATTTGCCTTTAGTTCTAGAGTAGTTTCATTTATATTCTATTTCTTTTTTGCTTTGACTCTTTCTTGAAATCTGCCATCTCACAGTTCATCTTCTCATACTCTCTAACCACCTCTCCTTGACCTCTTACATTTCTGCTTTGTCTCTTTTCTATATTAGAACAATTGCCTTGTGACATTTTTCATGAATGGCGAAATACGTGGTTACAATTTTCCCCTGTAATTTATTTCTAGTGAGTATTCTTTTATCAACAATTTGTTTCTCATTTCCTTTTCTTCTCTTTTCTAGTAATGACTTCATATATATATATGTATATAGGCTGGTTTTTTAATTTTTTAGCATTTGAATGAGGTAAATTTTTCAAGAACTGATTATATGAATGAGGATCAGGTGGGGCAGGAGCCAGGCCATGTCTCCTAGTGTTCCATAGTAGAATCCATAGGATCTTTGAGAATTTACTTTTCCCTAGCTGTAGAGACAGCTGTAGGCATGTTGATAATGTAAAGACCCCTACAGTGCCACCCATCATCACAAGGAGAGACTTCCTGCAAACTGTATTCCCTATGTAATTTCTTGTTTTGCCCCCTTCTTCATTTCTGAGAACAAAACTAAGCAGGGGGAATACTTCCACACCAACCAGTGAAGCTTGTTCCCAATTTCCTGGCAAGGGTCTTAGTCTCACACCTCTAAGTGAGGTCCCACCTTAGAAAAGCACACTGATTTCTGGGATCTATCCAGAGGGACATCAAATTCCTCCCATCCCTCTGTTTGAGCACCACCATTGTTACATTCCTTCACCTACTCTGTTGTTCCAAATGTATGCTAGCTTTCACTTTTATTTAAGATATATGTAAGAGAGATATCATGTTTCCATTTCTCATTCTTTTCTTGTTGCTTTCGGATAAGCCAAAAGGAGGAGAGGGAAATGCCAACATTAAATGGAAGGCACTGGATATTCTTATGAAAGAACCAATTTTGCAACTCAAAATGACATTTAGAGAGCAATCAAAAGAAAGAGAGAAAAAGGAAATTCAACATCCCAGCAGAAAATCTGTTGTTCATCAAGAAAACCATAGTAGTCACTACACACTCTTGGGTTCTGGTTTGCTTTACAGACTGTTTGCTATTTCTATCAAGATGACTATATTATCTTCTTTGGCATAACTTGTTAACAAGGAAGTTATGTGACTTCAGTCCCCCATATATGTCATTATAACAAATACTGCAGACCCAATAGCAATTGCCATACATTTTAACTCATAGAAGTAGAGAATAGAATGACGGTTGCTGAGGAAATGGGAAATCATTGATTAACGTGTATGAAGTTTCAGTTATGCAAAGTGAGTATGTTCTAGAGGTCTTCTGTACAACAACAGTATCTATAGTTAACAATCACGATTTATGCACCATTAAATATGAAGATAGTTTTCATGTTAACTGTTCTTATCACAACACACACACACACATACATACACACACAAACACAGGACATTTTTGGAAGTGAAGGTTATGTTTAGTACCTTGGCTTTGGTGATGATATTGCACATGTATGCATCTATCCAAATTCATCAAGATGTATACATTAAATGTGTGGATTTTCTGGTATATCAATCATACCTCAATAAAGCTAAAACACAAAAATAAAGCTTTCTTTTTTAATAGCAATGAGACTATGACATATGTCATGATAGTATTAAATATACTGATTTTTATTTAAAAATAAAATTATAAAGTGAGGACAGAATCATTCAACAGGGCAGAAGAATTAGCTGACACCGACTGACAGTCAGCCTTTTTTCATTTGTGAGTGGCAGGAATGCTAGTGAGATGAGAATTTTCACTGCTGAAAGCATCACAAAAATAGCTGTCACACTTGACATTAATGTTAATTGTGGGCACGCTGAATCTTCTGACAGATTTTCTGCAGCCAATAATTTAGTAAAAGGTGCTCTGCTTTGGAAAGCCAAGAATGTCAGCTAAAGGTGGGTCCCCAGGGCACTGCAATGCCCCCTTTCTGTAACAAGATGTTAAAATTGGACTATTTCTGCCTCAATCTAAAATTGAAGAAAGCAGACAACAGGTACTATGAACCCTTATATTACAAAGTGCAGGGCAAGACCACCTCTGCAGAACTTGCAAAGCAAATGATAAGACATCAGAATTGGCATGGTTCACTTACCAACCCTCCTGAGGGTAAAAGGATTAAAGTTTAAAGGGATTACAAAGCAAAATTACTGCAGCCAGTTCTGAAAGACTGTAATATTTTTCTCTTTCCACGCTAGAGGGGTAGAAGAACACAAGTAAGGGAAGCATCTAGTGAACAGCTAAGAGCGTTTGATCTTGACTGCCTGGCTTATCTGGGGTCCAAGACTGGTGTCAGAATCATGCCTGAAAAAGTCTGAGGCAAGAAGCTGACATCCATGACTACAAAGTAAAACCCTACACTGGAAACAAATGGCAATTCTTGATGGGAAAAGAATTTGTGAGCATTTTCGGTGATGAGATGTAGACTATATGGGGAAGAAAGCTGACCTGGAGCTGCCTTAAAGTTAACTCAGCTCAGGAGATCCCCTGATGGAACCCTAAAAGAGAGAATTAGCATGGGATGAGCCACTGGATATGCAGGGGCTGAGACTCAAATGATGACAATTACAACTAGAGAGCCCCAGCAGAAATATTTCTGGGGAAGCCACAAAAGCAGCTGAAAGAAAACTAATCAGTGTTGGGGATCCTGCCATAAACAGAGGGAACCAGTGACAGAATTTCATCTGCACAGAGGCAACGACTGTTCAGTATTACATAGATTAGTTTTGCTGGTTCTAGAACCTCATATAAATGTGTTCATATAACATATACTCTTCCATGTCTGGCTTATTTTGCTCAGAAAAATGTTTTTGAGATACATCCATGATGTTGCATGTATCAGTAGGTTATTTTTCTTCCTTATTGCTGAGACTATCCCATTATGTAAATACAGTCTGATGTGTTTTATCTAGAAGACCTATATACTTTGTTTTTACATTTGAGTCTATCCTCCAATTTGAGCTACTGCTTTATATACAGTGCAAAGTATGGACTGAAGTCCCTTTTTTTTCCATCCAGATATCCAGTTGTCCTTACACCATTTCTTGAATAGACTCTCATTTGCCCATTAAAGTACCCAGCTACTTTTGCTGCATAACAAATTACCACAGAAACTACTGGCTTAGAACAAGGCTTTTACTTTGCTAATTTATGGGTCATGGATCCAAGACAGGCTCTGCTGGACAGTTTATTCCTGGAGTTTCTCATGTGGATACATTTAGACACTACATGGGACTGCAGGAATCTGAAGGCTCAATTAGGCTCAGTATCAAATATGGTTCATTCACATGACTGGTGTGCTGGCTGTCTGCCGGGAGCTCAGCTGACAGTGTCAACCAAAATATCTACACACGATCTCTCCAGAATGGAAGCAACAGGATAGTCAAACTTCTTACATAATGACTGGTTTCCCACAGAAGGAGTGTCCCAGGAGAACCCGGCAGAAGGTGTGCTGTCTTTTACGACCTTCTCTCAGAAATTATACAGTGCCATTTCCATCATATTCTTTTGGTCAAGACAGATGCAGTACCATACAGATTCAAGTGAACCCCACATTCTGGTGGGAGATGTATCTAAGATTTCATAGTCATCTTTAAAACAATAACATCATGTATGTGTGAGTCTATTTATGGACTCTTTTCTTCCATTTTATTGATTTGTCTATCCTTACATCAATAATAATATCTGATTATAATAATTTAAGGTAAGTCTTGAAATTAAGTACTGTAAGTTCTTTATTTTTAAAATAAAATGGCTATTTTTATTAAAATAAAATTGGCTATTCTAAGTCCTTTGCACTTTCATATAAATCAGTTTGTCAGTTTCTATTTTAAAAAACTGCTTGGATTTCAACTGGTATGAATCTATAGAACAATTTGGGAAGAGCTGATTTTTTTAACAACATGAAATCTTGCAATCCACAAATGGTATATTTTTCAATGTATTTAGGTCTTTTATTCCCTTTTGCAATTTTTTTTGTATTTTGTGTAGAGGTCTTACACTTCTTTCATTAAATTTATTCTTCTGTATTTTATATTTTTGATATTATTGACAATGTAATTGACCTTTAATTTTCCAATTGTTTCTTCCTTGTGTATAGAGATGCAACTATTTTTGTATATTGACCTCGAATGCTGCAACCTCTCTAAATTCACTTATTAATTCTAATACATCCAATACAATGTTGAAAAGAAGTTTAAGAGTGAACATCCTTGCCCTTTTCCAAAATTTAAAGATCAAATTTTAAACTTTGCTTATTATTTAATCCTTGTTTTTCTGCCTCAATGTCACTCTTCCTTCTTCTGGGAACTCCAATTACACATAAGTTAGACTAATTAATATTGCTCCACAGATTTCTGACACTTCGTTTTTTCAGGCTCTTTTCCTCTAATTCAATTTGGATAGTTTACTCATATTTTCTCCTAAAGTATTCAATCTTCTCTTAAGCTCATCCAATGACTTTCTCATTTCATATTTTTTTCAGTTCTAATTTGTCCATTTGACTCTTGTTTTATAATTCTAATTTCTCTATTGAGATCACCCATCTGTTCATTAAGTATAACACTATTTTTCTTTAAATCATTGAACATACTTATAATAACTGTTTAAGTTCTTTCTGCTAATTCCAACATCTCTGTCATTTCTGGGTATGTTTCCACTGATGTTTTTATATTGGTATAAGGCACATTTTCCTACTTCTTTCTTTAAAGCCAGAGCAGCCCAGCATCTGAGTTGTGGCCCTTCTGGGGTTTCAACTAAATACCTGGAGTTTCAGCAAGTTCTATTTTGGTTGGTCAGAATACTAATGCCACGCTGAACTCTGTGATCCCCAAAATCTCAGCTCAGCCCATAGTTTGCTAAGCAGCTGCTGGCTGTCAGGCTTTGCAAATTCTCTCTCTACACATACAGCTTAGTATTTACCTAAAGATTCAAGGGGACACCTATGCAGATGTCTGAAGCTTCTTTTCTGAGCAGCTGTCTCCTTTTAGATAACCATTTCTACAAGTTCCAGCCTCAGCAGTCCCAAACTCGGGCTCCTCAGTTCAGTATGACTGTCATACTTTGCTAGGGTTCCAAATTCCTATGCCAGGGTCTGAAAGTGCCTTCAGTCAGAAACCGAGGGTAACCATGAGGATTATGTGTTTTCCTTCTCTTGTGGATTACAGCCATTGTTCCCTGTTGTCCATCACTTGAAAACAGTCGCTGTATATATATTTATACATTTATAGTTGTGTATGATGGAAGAGCTAGTCAAGTACCAGTTACCATCATGGCTGGAAGGGCCACTGACATTTTATAATCTAAAATTGCCTGGAGACATCAGCGGCTGGCTGAGATTTTAACCTAGTTACAGAGGTGAAATATCCACAATGTTGGAGATAATGAAATAAACTGGTTTTCTACTTGCACCCTATAGCGTTCGACTAATTCAACATACCAGTTACATTACCATTTAAAAAATTTATATATGTGGGATAAGAAATAGAGTCTGTTTGTGGAGCACCAATACTGTACTTTAATTAGGGAACAGAGGAAATGCTGACCCGTAAAACATTGATTGTAAAGGAATAAATCTGGAGTGGTTCAGGGCAGGGGTAGCCCTGAGGTTGGACTCAGTCCCAACTCTATTCCTTATTAGCATTATTGAGCAAGTCATTTAACCTCTCAAAGTCAATGTCCCCTACCATTACAGCTGGATTATAATACTGACCCCTCCATTTACTCATGAGTAGCAGATGTGAAAGTATTTGTAAAATCTCCAAAAATGCTAGTTTTCGTTGATAGAATCTTGACTTATGAACTATACAAGGTAGAGAAACAAAAGCTGTATCCTAGAATGAGGATACAGATTCTATTCCCAAATCTGCCTTCTCTCAGCATATATAATTCTAGCAGGTCCCATTTGTTCAGTGCCTACTACATGCCTGACATTATTTTGGAGATTTTAGCATATTTATTTTCCCCAATAGACTTGAATGACAGGGATTAACATCTTGATTTTGCAAATCAGGGAACTAAGACTATGCAGTTAAGAAACTTGCTCAAGGTCAAATGGCAAGTCAAGAAATCAAACTCAGACCCTTGCGTCTACAAAAGCTAAATTTCTGCCGTTGTATCACACTGACCCGCAACAATCACTATTTCTGTAGGCCTCAGTGCTCTCCCCCGTGAAATGAGGATTTTGAGCTACCTGGTAAGTATTACTATCCCTTCTCATCTAAATATGCAAAACTGCAACATCATTTTCTAATCTTACTAAACCTAGAGAGTAAAGAAGTCTAATCTAATTCTAAGTGCATATATTCAGAAATGCTGAATTCTAGGAGTATGTTTGACTGATTTTAATATGCAGCTTCTGATCTGTTATTAACAAAGACTTCAACTTGAACAATAATTTTCTTATCTTATTCTAATCAATCACACAGGATTTGGGGCTCAACTTCTTTTCTCCTCTATGCCGGTCACATACACAGTGCATTTCTAGCTGTATCATCTGTCATTGCTTGTCATGGAGGAAATATAACCTAGGTGGGTATATTTGAAGAAGAGCCCCCAGATTTATTCTGATATGCCCTCTGTCCGCTGAGATAATCTGAATAGTATTATTGTGCTTTTGTGCACAGCTCAGGTCATACAGCAGAC
The DNA here is from genome assembly GCF_009834535.1 of Camelus ferus. Taxonomy (NCBI): domain Eukaryota; kingdom Metazoa; phylum Chordata; class Mammalia; order Artiodactyla; family Camelidae; genus Camelus; species Camelus ferus. The sequence goes on from NC_045709.1 coordinate 50,995,721, forward strand.
ATATATTATTTTATCCTATGATCATTAGTACTAATTACCATTTTATCTCTTTGTTTTTTTCATGTATACAATCCATGGCAATAATATTACTAATCTGCAGAGTTGGTCTGAGAAGGGAGAAAAGGGAAAATATTCATCTCAACGTCTGCTTTGACAAGATTTGAAATGGTGACATGGTGGGAGGAAGAACACACTTCTGCCTCCCATGTGAAAATAAAGGGGCCAGCCTTTGAGACAGCAAGAGGTCACTCTACAAGCATCAGTGGACAGAGGGCATATTTGAATAGCCCATCAAAACACCCACCAAAGAGACATTTGCTCCCTTCCTTGACAATCACCATACTCAGTGACAGATGACACTGCTGGATCTGCACTGTGTATGTGAGAGCCATTAAAGAAAAGAAAGCATTGAGCAATGTGGCCAGTGAAACTGATTGTATGACAGGTTCAGGAAGAAGACAGAGTTGTTTCCAAATGTTTCTGCTATGTGTAGGGAGGTAAAGAAGTGCTGACAGCTCCTCATTGCAGACATTCTCCCAGTAGAACCTGGAGATCCAATGGGGACCTAAACTCCCAGGTTTTTCTGGTCTGAAGAGTCCTTAATATTCTCTAACTTTATTCTCCAAAGATGATGAGAAACTGACCAGCAGTGATGCACTAACTTGGCTGTCACCTCCAAAGCAATCATTTCTTTCTGAATATCAGCCACAAGGGTCACTCACAAATCATCTGGCTGAAATGCAGGCTTTTAAGGTGCTCTGCCTCCTACAGAAATTCAGTCAATCTCTACCTCCAAGCTGACCTCTTTTTCAATCTCTTGAATTTAAAATTAATGCAGCATCACTGTTTACTGCATGATTGAAGATTCCAAACTCTGAAATGTAATCATATGCAAAATGTTAGCAGGGCAAAAGATCAAGGACATGTATAAGACAATTTGACACATGCAGAGGCCAAGTCAAAAAGGCCAAGTCGCAAAATAAATTGCAACTGGCAAGAGCATGAAAGAGCACCATGGCCATGCTTTATAAATATATTATAAGTGTGAGCAAAGTAAAGACTCCTTAATTATTGTGGTGGGAAAGAGAACAGAACAAGAGACAGCAGCAAATTGTTGAAGGTATTAAGCACTGTCACCATCATAAGATACATATCAAATGCTTGTGGAAAGTATTACTTTAACTTCAGTTTTGCCAAAAAAAAAAAAAAAAGGATTCCAATAATCAGAATTTCTTTCAATTACTATACTTGAAAGAAAAAGAAAAGTCAGCTTGATTAGAAAGTACTTTATCAACTGCTTACTGGACATTTCCGGATGTCTCAAAGTCATTGAAACTCTACCTATACAAAACAATAATCATCACTTTTCCAACAAAAATTCTTCTCCTGGGATCTGGAACAGGATGGTGGAGTAGAAGATTCAGAGCTCACCTCTTCCCACAGACACACCAAAATTACAACTGCTTATAGAACAACTATCTATCTCTCACAGTGACCTGAAGACTAGTGGAAAAGATGTTCCACAACTAAAGATATGAAGAAAGAGCAACAACAAAATGGGCAGGAGAGGCAGAAACGTGGTCTAGCCAGGATCCACACCCCCAGCAGGGTGACCCACAAGTGGGAGAAAAATCACAATTGTGGAGTTCTCCCAAAAAAGCCAAGAGTCTGATTCCCACAAAGGGCTCCCTGGCCTGGGGATCCTGCACAGGGAAAATGAGGCCACAAAATGTCTGGCTTTAAAAACCAGCAGGCCATTGATTTAGAAAAGCTTAAGAACTGTAGGAAATCAATACACTGCTCTTAAAAGTGTGCACACAAAATCTCACATGTTCTGAGACCCAGCTCAGAGGCCGCAGTTTGAAAGGCACCTGGGTCAGGCCCATTTGCTGAACCTAGAGAGCCTCCCAGAGAGGCAGGAGGCAACTGGACTCCCCCCGAGGACTGAGATGCTGGCAGCAGCCATTTGGGGGATCTTGTTCTACCTTTCTGACAGCAGCACTAGTGGGCACCATTTTGGAATCCTCCATCTAACCTATTAGCATCAGGGGCCAGCCCCACCCACCAGAATGTCCAGTTCACTCACAGAAGTCATACACTGCCAGGATGTCCGTGTAGCCCACACCAGGGGCCTACCCCACTCACCAGAATGCTCAGAGCAGTCATGCACTACAGAGTATCACAATCAGCTGCACTCAGTGCCTGCCCCACCCACCAGTACACCCACGACAATAATGAACCACCAAGCTTCCAAGCCAGCAATGCCAGGGTCCTGCAATACCCACCAGCAAGCCCACAAAAGTCACATGTCACCAGTCCACACAGTCAGCCAGGTAGAGGGCCAGCCCCACCTGGCATCGAACCTGCAGTAGAAATAAGGAAATTATGAAAGGAAAACTCTCATTGTAAAGGCAAACAGACAATAAACGCAGTGGATCAACCACTTATTAACCTAGTAGGAAGATTAAAAGAAATATAAGTTAAATATACAAAATAAAAAGATATATAATATGATGTCAAAAACATAAAATGGGGGGAGTAAAAAAATACAGGGTTTTTAAAATGCATTTGAATTTATGAGATCAACTTAAAATACATGACTATATACTTAAGTCATTATATATGAATCTCATGGTAGCCAGAAACCAAAAACTCTTAATAGATTCAAAAAAAATAAAAAAATAAACCAAAAGGAATCCAAACATAACACTAAAGACAGTCATCAAGTCAAAACGAAGGAGGTCAACAGAAAAAGAAACAGAGAAGAACTTCAAAATCAACCAGAAAACAATTAACAAAATGGCAATAAATACATACCTATCAAGAATTACTTTAAATGTAAATGGACTAAATGTTCAAGCAAAAGACATAGGATGGCAGAATGGAGTAAAAAAAATTTTTTAATTAAAAAAAAAAAACAAGACCCATATACATATGCTGCCTACAAAAGACTCACTTCAGAACTAAAGACACACAGACTGAAAGTGAAAGGATGGAAAAAGATATTCTATGCAAATGGAAACAGAAAGAAAACTGAAGTAGCAACATTTATATCAGATGAAACACTTTAAAACAAAGACTGCAACAAGAAATAAAGAATGGCATTACACAATGATAAACAGATCAATCCAACAAGAGACTATAACACTAGTAAATATCTATGTGCCATTACTTTTATTCAACATAGCACTGGCAGTCCTAGCCACAGCAATCAGACAAGAAAAAGAAATAAAAGGAATTCAGATTGGAAACGAAGAAATAAAGCTGTCACTGTTTGCAGATGACATGATACTATACATAGAAAATCCTAAAGATGCCACCAGAAAACTAGTAGATCTCATCAATGAATTTGTAAGGTTTCAGGATACAAAATTAATATACAGAAATCTGTTGCATTTCTATACACTAACAACAAATAATGAGAAAGAGAAATCAAGGAAACAATCCCTTTTATCATAGCACCAAAAAGAAGAAAATACCTAGAAATAAACCTACCTAAGGAGCTAAAAGACCTGTATTCAGAAAATTATAAGGCACTGATGAAAGAAATTGAAGATGACACAAACAGATGGAAAGATATACTGTGTTCTTGGATTGGAAGATTCAATATTGCTAAAATGACCATACTACCCAAGGCAATCTACATATTCAATGCAATCCCTATCAAACTACCAATGGCATTTTAACAGAACTAGAACAAAAAATTGTTAAATTTGTATGGAAATCCAAAAGATCTTAAATAGGGAAACAAGCTGGAGAAAGAAGAACAAGCTGAAGCAATCAGGCTCCCTGACTTCAGACTATACTACAAAGATATAGCAATCAAAACAGTATGAAATGTCCATTGATAAATGAATGGATAAAGAAGATGTGGTATGTATACAATGGAACATTACTCAGCCATAAAAAAGAATGAAATAATGTCATCTGCAGCAACATGGATGGACCTAGAGATTATCATACTAAGTGAAGTAAGTCAGATAGAGAAAGACAAATATCATATGATTTCACTTACATGTTGAATCTAAAAAAAAAAAATGGTACAAATGAACTTATTTACAAACAGAAATAGACTCAGATATAGAAAACTAACTATAGTTACCAAAGGGGAAAGAGGTGGTGGGAGGGAAAAATTAGGAGTTTGGGATTAACATATACACACTACTATATATAAAATAGATTTAGACATATATAAATATGTAACAAGGATCTACTGTATAGCACCAGGAACTATATTTAACATCTTGTAATAACCTATAATGGAAAAGAATCTGAAAAAGAATATATACATGTATATGTATTATGTATAACTGAATCACTTTGCTGTACATCTGAAACTAACACACTGTAAAGCAATTATACTTCAATAAAAATAAAAATTAAAAAAACAATATGGTACTAGCAGAAAAAAATACTCATAGGTCAATGGAATAGAACAGAGAGCTCAGAAATAAACCCATGCTTATATAGTCAAATAATCTATGACAAAGAGGCAAGAATATACAACAGGGAAAAGATCTCATTAAATAAATGATGTTGGGAAACCTGGACAGCTACATGCAAAAGAATGAAACACTACCATTTTCTCATACTATGTAAAAAAAAAATAAACTCAAACTGGATTAAAGATTTAAATGTAACGCCTGAAACCAAAAAACTTCTAGAAGAAAATATAGGAAGTACACTCTTTGACATTAGTCTTAGCAGTAGCTTTTTATATCTGTCTCCTTAGGCAAGGGAAATTAAAGCAAAATAAACAAATTAGACTATATCAAACTAAAAGCCTTTTGCACAGCAAGGGAAGCCACCAACAAAATGAAAAGGCAACCTATTGAATGGGAGAAAATATGTGTAAACCATATTTTCTGTAAGGGGTTAATATCCAAAATATATAAAGAATTCACAAAACTCAACATCCAAAAAACAAACAATACTATTCAAAAATGGGCAGAGGACCTGAATATACATTTTACAATGAAGAATATACATGATCAACAGACACATGAAAAGATGCTCCAACCTCACTAATCATGAGGGAAATGCTCCAACATCACAATGAGATATCACTGCACACAGGTCAGAACTGCCATCATCAAAAGACAACAAAAATGTTGGTGAGGTTGTAAAGAAAGGGGAGCCCTCATGCACTGTTGGTGGGATTATAAATTAATCTAGCCATGAAGGAAGACAGTATGGTGGTTCCTCAAAAAATTAAAAGTAGAACTACCATACAATCCAGCAATTCTACTCCTGGGTGTTTCCTTGAAGGAAACAAAAATTCTAATTTGTAAAGATATACGCACTCATATGTTCACTGCAACATTATTCACAATAACCAAGATATGGGAGTAACCTAAGTTTCCAATGATACATTAATGGATAAGGGAGATATGATAAATATATGCAACGGAATATTACTGAGTCAGTAAAAATAATGAGATCTTGCCATTTGCAACAACATAGATGGATCTAGAAATTATTATGCTAAGTGAAATAAATCAGAGAGAAAGACAAATACCATATGATTTCACTTATATGTGGAATCTAAAAAACAAATAAAACAGACACAGGATCATAGATATAGAGAACAAACTGGTGGTTACCAGAGGAAAAGGGATTGAAGGGATGGACAAAGGAGATGAAAGGTATTTAGAAGTACATGCTTTCATTTCATACAATAAAGAAGTCATGGAGATGTAATGAATCACTATGTTGTACACCTGAAACCAATAATGTATGTCAACTAAACGTCAATAAAAAACAATTATGCCTCCCCCAAATACTTGCTGTCACTGCCTAATGGCACTACCATTTATTTTCTCAAATCGTCAAGCCTTGAAATTTTTAAGTTACCTTTAACTCATCTCCCTCCCATCTTTAAAGTTTATCACCAACTTTTGTTTTATTGCCTTCAAAGCATGTCTTCGTCTATCCCTTTCTCTGCATTCACTGCTTTTGATCTTTCACCTCACAAGTTAACTCTTACATTGTCTGTGCTCGCCTCTCAGGGTCCCCTCATTTTATCCACATTTATTGTGGCATTTCTTTTCCAAAAGTACAAAAATTCTCTCCTTTCCCACCAGTTTTTCACCCACCAGCATAGTTCAATACGAGATATGAAATCTTACCTGATGTGATTTGCCATCTCAGTTCTCCCATCTTTTTTCCGGTCAATACCAAACCTCTCTGAATTTACAAACCTCTCTCCCACCAAAGGCATGCTATTTTTTTTAAGGACCCAAATAGACACAAATGCCGACTACAAGCTGTTCTTGACCTAGACTCAGGGAGCTGGTGCTTTGGCTCTTGGTTCTGGCGTCCAAGGTCTGATTATCACTAGGCACGTGGACACCTTTGAGTTCTGGTACAGAAAGTAAAAGGAGAGAATAGGCAGAAAGCCCAGTAGCAGCACTGATGCTTCCAGGAGAATTCAGCTTGAGCCCCTGTGCGCGCTTTTCTTATACAATAAGTAACACTGGCTTATATAACCAAAAGCCCCACATTCTCAGTGACTTAACAAAGTTTATGTCTCTCTCATGCCACAGGTCCAACCTAAGTCAGCGAGGCAGGGTGAGGATGGACAGGCTTGCAGACTCCTTTATTCTTAAAATGCAATGACTTTTTTTTGTTTTATTTTAAAGAGTGGCGCTGGGCCCCACTATGGGGCCGGTGCACTCCTAAAGCGAAAACGAGAGGTTCTGCCCATGCGCCGTGACAGTGGCACCGGCAGCTACTGCGTCCTTTATGGGGGCGGCGGCTAGGGTTCTGGTACCCCAAGCCTCCTTCTCCGATCACTAGGAAAGGCTTTCTCTCTGAGGGTGCGTCGTCGCCCATCCATCGTCTCCCTATCAGGCCCACAGATGTACTCCGAGCGGTGCTGGTTCTCGGCTGCGCGGGGCTGGGTCTGCGGCACCGGGACCCGTGTGGCCAACGTGCGCGTGCGCGGTCAAGGCCGGGAAGGCCTCACGTTCCTCATGAGGAGGTTTGTTGAAAACGCCGCACAGACCCTCATCACACCGCCCAGCTAGCCACGCTCCTCACACGCCCGTCTGCAACCCCGGCTAAGGGGGGAAGCCCACGGCGTGCGCCCAACAACTCAGCTCCCCGCGGCTCGCAGTGAGGACGGCCACGACGAGGCGGCACCTGGCCTACCAGGGGGTCGGCCGTGCCTCACTTACCGTCTGGACCCCCAAGAGAGCTGCCCTCTGCACACGCCACCGCAGTGGGCACCCGAGGGGCTCGCTGGGGACAGATTACCATGCCACCGCTCGCCTCAGGTACTTGAGGGACGACCTAGAGCGCTCCTGGGGCACCAATGCCGAGGGCCGGGCGAGACACGCTCACGCACGCACTGGGGCGCGTGGCTCTGCGGCGGGCGCACTCCCCGCCCCCGCCAGGGGGAGGGCTGCTCCTGGGAGGCAGACGCCCGGGAGGCGAGCGGTGAGTGTGTCCGCTGCGTTCCAGGACCCTGAACCCCGCCAATGCGTGAGCAGGGGGTGGGAAACCGACGGGGCCGGGTTCAGCACCCCACCTTGCACACCACCTACAGACAGGGAGGGGAAGCGAGGGGCCATGGGCAGAAGGAGAAAAGCAGGCCCCGTGGACCATGAACGTTCATCCAGGTGGCTCAGGCTGGTCCGGGAGCGCGCGATATCGCCGCATGGTTTTAAGTGCAATTACAGGCTAAAATGTAAAACTCCACAAATAATAAATGCTGGAGACGGTGTGGAGAAAAAGGAACCCTCCTAGACTTATGGGAATGTAAATTGGTGCACCCACTATGGAAGACAGTATGGAGGTTCCTTAAAAAACTAAAACTAGACTTACCATAGGATCTAGCAATCCCACTCCTGGACATATATTCTGAGAAAACTCTTAATTCTAAAAGATTCTTGCACCCCAATGTTCATAGCAGCATTATTTGTAATAGCCAAGACATGGAAGCTACTTAAGTGTCCATGACAGATGATTGGATAAAGAAATTGTGGTGTATGTATATATATGTGACAGAATACTACTCAGCCATAAAAAATGGTAAAATAATGCTATCTGCAGCAACATGGATGATTTTTTGCAGCAACCTGGTGATTGTCATAGTAAGTGAAGTAAGTCAGACAAAAGACAAATACCATATGATATCACTTATATGTGGCATCTAAAGTATGATACAAATGAACTTATTTACGAAACAGAAATAAACTCACAGACATAGAAAATGAACTTATGATTACCAGAGGAGAAGGAGGGGAAGGATAAATTGGGAGTTTGGGATTTGCAGATATTACTATATATAAAATAGACGTTTATACTGCATAGCACGGGGAATTATGTTCAGTATCTTGTAATAACCTATACTGAAAAAGAATATGAAAAATAATGTACATATAACCAAATCACTATGCTGTACGCCAGAAACTAACACAATACTGTAAACTGACTATACTTCAAAGAAAGAAGGGATATTGAAAAGGGACAACAAAAGTAAATAAAGTGCAATTACTTTTAACATGACTTAACACAAAACTGTCACATTAGTCAGTTGAATCAGGAGGCCATTCTTGCATTGTCTAGTTAGTGACAAATTCTTAATAACAATCAGTAGTAGTATTTTAGGCAACAGCAACAGGCTGACGGAGGAGATGTTTGGAAATTAGGTAACAACCTAGGAAGATTTTGTTATAATCTGTTATAAACCACATATCTGAAACTGCTCTGTTGAGAACAAAAACAAAAAAATCTGCTTTCATGGAACAAATAAATGTATAGCACAATATTAGTTACTATAGATACCATGATGGCTTTGTAATGTATTGATTTGGCAGGACTTAACTACATTTTCTGGAATTCCATTTCTTGTAGCTTTCCAGTTAGACCACAGAAAGATTGATGCGAGGAAAGCGGCAGCCTTTGTGTAGTCATTGACTCCTGGGCCAGGTGTGTGTGTTTATCTCCCTGATAAGGTGCCTTGTCTTCTGCAGGATGCCCTTGTCAGCAAGGCCAGAGGCAGAAAAAATGGACACTGGTTTTTAGTCCATCTTCATGGGGTTCCAGCTCATGTTTGTGGGTTCCAGCCAACCCTTGATCTCCCCACTCTACATCCATCTTCTCCTCCCTGCAGACACTAAATTCCAGCAACAGATGCAGGTGCCATCTATATATGTATATATTTATACGTGTATGATTTCTCTGCTTAAACCCTGACTGATACAGGTACTACGACTTTTAAAAAATCAGATCAGAACATGGGAAGAGGTTGTTTCCAATAGAGTAGTCAGGCAAGTCTCTCTGAGGAGGTAACATTTGAGCAAAAACCTGAATGATACAGTAATTGAGGACTGAGAATATCTGAAGGGAAATTATTCAGGCAGAGAGAACAGCAAGTGCAAAGGCCCTGGGTCAGGAGTAAGAGTCCGCATGTCAGAGAAACAAGAAGGCTGATATGACTGGGTCAGAGAAGGAAACGCTCTGGCTGCTGGCTGGAGAATATACTGGAGAGAGTTGAGATGGAAACAGGGAGTCTGGACAGGGGTTTGGACTGTGTGGTCTTAGTAGAATTGATAAGAAGTATGCAGATTCAACACATATTTTGAAAATGAAGCTGATGGGAATTGTTGATGAAGTGGATAGGAGTGTGAGGAAAAAGAAAAATCAAGACTGATTCTTGATGTTTTGTATTGAGAAAACATATGCTAAGCCTAGGAGGATCTAAAAATAAGGTATTTTCACTATCCTCAAGGAAACAGTCTGCTGTGCTCCATCGCTCCTGCACAGAACCTGTACTCCACATCTCCAGCTCCTCCGAACACTCTTCCCAACCCCTCATTTGAATAATTGTCTGTTTTCCATCTTCACTCAACTTTGCACCCATAGGAGTGGGGATTCTTCAGTCGTCGTCTTTGCCCCAGTCCACACAGTGCAGTGATTTGTGGAGAATAGGTTTTATTTAAATTTCTTTGTTTGTATGGATTCTGCTTGAAAAAGATTTGAAACACACAATTAGTCATAAGCTTCCTTAATTCCTTCAAATCACATCACAAAGTGGCTTTAAGGATTTCTTTTTTAGAAAGCCAGTATGTGGATTTGTTTGCATGTGCTGATTTCTTTTATTTTTTGGCAAATTTCAAGGATTCAAGGATGTACCAGGGATCAAGGATTACAAAAGAAGAAATCCCTTTCTTCCTGCCATTACTTCACAAAAGAATTAGAATTTCCTTTAACAAAGAACATTTATATATTAGACAGATTTTAGGCAACTAAATTCTAATCGAGCCAACCAAAGCCAATTCAATATCTTACATGTGTTGGATATTAATTAACACAGTTAATTAAAGCAATTTAAAATCACCCCTTTCCCGATTCCATTAGCACTGGCTTTTTGAACTAATAAAGAACTGTTCTTAAGTATTATAAATTGTTATGGAAATCACAAATTGCAGAGGCATTTATGAAGGAGAAATAATTTATTCATTAATTACCAAAATTCACTGACCATAAATTTGTCACTGAAATAAAACTGTGGCATTTATGCCCAGATGCACTCATAAATAACTAAATAATTAAACTCACAGCCTCAGAACAAAAGCCACACAATGGGTGCAATGAAATTCAAATAAGTATCTCACAGGATAAAAATAGAGCATGTAATAAAAATTATGCTAATCTGCATCTGACCCCTTCAGAGCTGTTATGCCAGCAGTTTCCAGAAATTTGACTTCACTTTCCATAACTTACTTCCTATTCACTGTCCCTTAAGAGTGACAAAGTATTTGGAACATCCCAAGGCAGATAATCCCTGTCAGCACTGTATGGTTTGTGACAATGAGGATTATGGTCTTCCAGCTCCCAAAGCACATCCTCTCCCAATTTCTCATTTTATCAGCATGGCCACAAGCCTCCTCCACTGAGCATGAAGCCTGGGGAAAGAAAGAGGGAGAGAGGAGAACCAGCATTTACTGCACACCTACTATTCAGTCCCAACTGCCCGACTCCTGTTCTAAACACATTCACTTATGCATCCCTGGCGATAATTGTTTCCTCTACTTTCAAACAACAGAATTGATATTGAAGACTTAATTCGATTGCCCTGGTCACCTAGAACAAGACAAGATGTCAACTCTTTCTGACTCTGAATGCCATATTTTGCCTTCTGAATTTGGCCTAAGGATAGATAGCACTCCAAGTTTCTGATTTGTACCCGTGCTCTGAGGCATCTTACATGGACAGCTATAATAAGGCCTGCAGCTCTGTGTGAGGTCCACCCTGGAGTGACCAGTCTGCTCAGAAGACAGCAGCATCCTTTTGCATCAGGCTGTTTTCCTCAGCAACTTCTTCTTGTCTTTGGAGAGCAGATCAATGTATTGAAGGCAGCCCAGAGACTTCTGACATACCAGAAGCATGTCAACTATAGGCTATTACACACACGTACTGTGTTCTGTAATATTGTATAAAAATACAGGGAGAGGGCCACCCAAATCAGTGGAGGAGTCCTTGGATGATGAGTTAGATATGAGAAGAGTGAGTAAATCCCAAAATAATTAGCTATCTCTGCCCCTTCTTGCTCGGCTGTTTTATTATTAAAATAACTGCACTTAGGTCTATAGAACTTCAGTTTCTTATCCTTAACTTTCCCTGTTTCTAAGTTACTTTGTCCAAGACTTTTACCTTACTGAGCCTCTGTCCCCTCATTTGCCAAATGATGTCAATAAAGTCAACTTTGAACAGTTGCTAACGCTCAAATGAGATTGTGTGTCTCTGAAAAGAAGTCAACAGAGTAAATGCAGCCCATGTAGATGTTTCATTTGAATAGCACAGCAGTTTTTTTAAATGTGAATTTGAACTTAAGAGGGTAGTGCGTATCCTCGTTGGCCACAGTCCCCACCACCCCCTAATGTCTTATAACAGGTAGCACCTCACATTAACACTATCTGCCTGGCCTCTGAGGCATTTAAGTTCGCATCTTATTATGTTTGTATGTTTTCTGTGAACTCTAAGGAATTATATGAATGTTATAATTACGGTGTGTTTCTTTGAAGACAAGAAATCATATCTCAGTCTCCTCACAACAATATACAGCAGAATGCTAGGCAAATGTTGAACTCTAGATAGAAGCTTCTGGAAATGAAATCATATTGGTGGTGTCTTGATAGAAGTTGTGGCACTCTCTGTAGAGGATTCATCCCCACAAAGCCACTTACACTGCGAAAACACTGGTTTCCAGGGTCCAACACACTAACCAGCCTTCCTTTCTCCATCCAGAGAACACTCAGATTCTCTTAAAGAAAAAATCTTCATGTGCAGCTTGGATTGAAAACCTGTGTTTATATTCTGCAGCCGTGGTTCAGGTCATGGACGTTTTACAAGGAAATCAAATAAGTAAATCAATAGTACTAAACCCGTTTACCCCAGAGCCCAGCTGCTACCCTGTGGTTCATTACAGTACTTAATATTGCCATGATTAGTGTTGCTCCCTTGTGAATCCAGGGGAAAAAACAGTATTTTGAATATATGAAAAGTTATTATGTATTCATCTAAACAGCTTCCAAAGAACCTGTACACTCCACTGACTGTTAGGTGCTGCATGGCCCTGGGGGTCACCCGGTCCCCAGGGCATGAACTGAAGGGCAGGCTGGTTACAGGGAAGGGGAAACAAGAAGAATAGCCATTTCAGCCCACTGCTCCCAATGTTCTCTTGCAGGCTGGTTGTCTTTATTTCTATCTACTAGTGAAAGAATAAAATACATGTAGGAAAATTGTATGTTCTAGACCTCTTACCAGTAATTTACATAAGTAGAAAAAAACCCACCAGTTCACATCAGTGCTATTTCCTTGTCCGTAATTGGACAGTTTTCTCCAGTGGCTTAAATAATACCTTCCAGCCAAAGCTTTCAGATTGTTCCTTCTTATTAACTTTATTCCTCTCCGTCCCCTGTGAGCTGGGTTAATAACAGGAGTACTGGAGTCTTTATGTCGCACATAAAAAGGGAGTCAAAATGATTAACCCCAAGTCCCAACCCAGCACTAGAAACTGGCCACTCTCCCCTGGATCTCTTTTCCTAGTCCCCCATCACATTGTTGAGATGCAGGCTAAAATTGCCAAGGATGGTAGTCAGCAAGATGGGCTCCACCAGATGTAAACACTGGTCGACACAGACATAAGTAGGAAAGAATATGTTTCAGGCAAGAGGCTTTTGAGACAGTGCATCTCAGGGAGAGTTTAATAAACCATCCACTATTCCTGCGTTCACTCTGTGAAGTAGTGATCCCAAATGTGTGGGCCATGGAGCACCTGGAGATTTGGAGAGTTAATACAAAGAGGGTGGAAGAATCTATGTTTTCGAAGTGTGTACCCTCAAACATCGTCGGTAGATTGCATAAATCTCTTACACACATAGCTGCTACTATTTCTAATCTTATATAGAGTATGTGTGCTGCTTTGATTTATGAAATACCACTTATCTGAAGTTCTGTTAGATTAATAGGTCTTGAAATTATGCATTGCCAGAATTACTCTATGATAAATGTGCGAATACTATTGTGTTGAGTGTACTGGGGAAACAAAATGAAGTTTGAAGCATTTAAAAAATTGGGATCCACCATCCTAAATGATAGACTCATATTTATGTTATAAAATACAATTGGATACAAGGAACCCAATTTCTTTTTGAATAATGAACACCTTGAAGGAAACTCTTCACCATTTTTATTCTTTCTACATTTTACTATTTCCATCTTACCTTCATGTGCCCATTCTTTAAAAGATTTGTTTCCCAATGAACATCTATTAAATAATTTATTATTTCATGTTTTTATAGTAGACCTATGCTTTTTATTAGAATTAATATTTTTTTAGAATTTTATTAGTAGACCTATGCTTTAGAATTTTATTAGTGGACCTATGCTTTTTATTAGAATTAATATTTTATTAGAATTAATTTTTTTTCATTACAAGTCTGTTTTCTCCATTCATTAGTTTAGAGACACCTGATTGGGAATTGCAGCTCTGAAATTTTTTAATTTATTTTGTGTTTATTTATATAGTGATTACAGACGCTCCATCACTGGTTTCTCTCTGTTTTGGAGTCTCTGATAAACACAATGAGTATTTAATCCTCTATTTTTATCACTTTCTGACAATAAAGAATATTCTGCATCACTTAGTTTAGAAACAGTACTGTAACCAATGAGATAGTCCTTTGTTTCAGACTGGCTTCAAGCCAGAGAAGTATGATTGATTGTTCTGCAGAAAGAGTTTTATTTCCCAGAGTTTATTGAAGTAATCCCTAAGCAAACTTACAGGCACGATGCTGAGTTCGGCATAGACTTCCCACTGGCCAATCTATTGATTCAAAAACTGCTGGCCTACATTAGAAAACCTGGGAAAAGGGCAATTGTCATTAAGAGAATTGTACTGGTCTTTTTCTATCGTTCAGAAGCCTATAACAGACTAAAAGTTAAGGAAGAGAATAAATCGCAACTCTCTTAACCCAGAAGAAAAAAAAAAATCCTAAGGCTGCTCATGGGATTAGGCGGAAGTCTACCTGCAACAGCCATGAACTTGGCAGCAACGCACCATTGACACTATTGAAATGGTTTATATGGATCATCATTTTTAGTATATATAAATATTATATGTAAATATTATATATATATTATACATAAATATTATATATAAATATATTCTATAATGATGTATTACATACATCATTTTTATTATAATCGTTATCATTTTACACAGAATGAAACCAAGGCTTAAAATTTCACATCTTTGTTGGGCTTACTTATAAAGTCGTACTTCAGGTGCATTATATACACACACAGACACACATACACACAAGGGTGGCATAAATCCTTCTGAATGCCCTCTCTGTATGTCACTTTGCTCAGATAATTGACCTTTATAACCAGAGAAAGAGTCCTGGGTCTCAACCAGGAAATTAGGGAGAAGTCTCACAGAAAAGTAAGACAATAATGGAATATTCACTCCAATAAGTTATTTATCAAACTGATTATTAAAGTCACCCGGAGAGTTTTATTTTAAGAGTGTAGCTTCTTGTGCCCTGTGACTAAAAAGCCAATATGCCTTAGGCAAAGCTTAGGATCTTTAATTTTTTTAACCCACAAGGTAATTCCAGTAACCAGCCAGCTGACCTTCTGTCTTGGGATGCCACATATAACGTCATTACCCCCTCGTATTTTCCTGAGCGCCCACCAGACTTGCCAACGGTGACAGCCATTCCCAGTCTTCTCTGCTACCTCAAGTCCAGGCTAGAGTTAATTTTGCCACCTCGTCCTTGTTTGCTAGCAGTCAGAGAAACAGGAAAGCAAGTGCTTGGACCAATCATATCCAACATTTAATTGACACTTCCTGTCTACATGAGTTGTTTATAATTATCATCTGTTCTGAGGGTCACTGCCTGGGCCAGTCCAGTTGTTCAGTATCTTCCATGTTCATACCCATACTAACCAGTGAGTAAGGGACCTGGGGCCACATTGCGTGGTGGGCTTGCTGTTCTGCAGCGGCTATAACAGGCAGAGAAGCAAAAGAAAGGGTAAAGGGGCCTTTGCTTTTCCCCCTTGGCTGCACTCCCAAGGCTGTCCCCACAGGGACCCTGCAGCAGTGAGGAAATCGAGAGAGGGCTTGGTGAGATCATGGCAGCCTGGTGATCCTCAGCTGGGAACTCACTTTTACTTGGCAGAAACACATCCTCTGGTTGAGTCATTTTAGTTCAAGGCGATACATATTTTTTGTTGTTTGGTTTGGTTTGGTTTTTGAGACTAAAGGCCAAAAGAGTAACATCCGTTCAGACTTTAGCTGAGGTGCCCACTTCTTCTAGAGATCTAGATAAAATCAGCATTCTCACCATGATTTCCGATTCTTCTCAAGCTAGTATGCCTCTCCCCAGAGTTTCTGCAAAAACTCTGGTCTCAAACATTTCATGTATTTTAGCAAAATTTCTTCACGATGTTCAGGGTTGCAGGGAGAGTCACACCATGGAAGAAGACTTCTACCAGTTTCCCCGTTTCACCTTCATCATTCTCACCATCATTGTTCCCGTCCTCCCTCCCACACCCCAACTCTGAAGCCTCAAGGCCAAACAGTACCAGGGTCTGGATATAAGGCAGATAGAACAGAATAAGGCAGGAGCTCTGGAGTCAGACTGCCTGGATGCAAATCCCACCCTGCTCAGCCCTCTGCCTCTGGGCAAGACTCCTGACCATTAGAGATGTCATTTGTTAGCCAAGAATGATCATGGTATCTACTCACTGGGCTTTTGAGTAATGATACCAGACCACACCTTCAGGCACAAAACACAGAATTGGGACCATTGTCGGTGCTAAATATCCCCCAGCAGGCATACTGATCAGCCCCTGTGCCACTGAAATGACGCACCCGATCTGATCCCTGCGTTGAAAATGAGGATCAGAAATGGAATCCAGCTCAGTGGGCACTTATTCAATTCTGGGAGAAATCAAATTCCGGTGGTTTCAAGGAATTTATAGTCCAGTTAGGAATATTCTACAAACACATGAACGGGGAGATCCGAGCAGCAATATACAGGGTGACAAACTTAATAAGACAGAAACTGAAAGCTAAGCAAAGGCATATTCAGAGTTGAGTAGTGATATTCAAGGAAAGTATTTCAAAGGAGACATTTTCAACTTGATGTTAGAAATAAAAAAAAAAAAATCCTGATATGTGGCAAATAAGAGAGACGATATTTCAAATACTGGGTATTGTTAGGAACCATCCAGTGATTTATGTGGTTGGAAGGAGCAGGCCCTAAGCTAAGGTGAGCTCAGGGAGGGGTAGGCGGAGAACAGTGGTGGCTGATGGGAGATTCCGTAATGAATCCTGCAGCATTTGCAGCTGTAGGCTCCCAACAGAGAAAGCACAGAGCAACAGGCTGTCCCCTCCCCTTTGGCACCATGTGGAGAGAGGACAGGACAGGAGAGCCTCCAGGAAGCAGCAGGCCATGTGGGAATGTGGGGTGAGGGCCTCCGGGCTCTGCGGGACCTTCTGAGGCAGAACAGGTGAATCCAGCGATGCTCCAGAAATAATGTCACGACTAAATCTTTTACATGCTAACCATCTCTATGGTTTTATGAAATCAGACTCACACAAAGAGGGAAATGTTTCCACACCATCACCGTGCCTCTGGGTGACTGCGGGGGTGGACACAGGGGCATGTGCACCGCTCAAGCAGCTGTGGGAGGAGGGAACTGTGGGAATAGAAGCAGGGTTGGCCTGAGGGGCAGTGAGACCTCCGTTTGAATCCTAGCTTTGCCAGTGGCCAGCTGGGCGATCTTGGGCAAGCTACCTAAACTTGCTGAGTTCCAGGGTCCTTCCGGGTAAATCATGAATAATGCCCACCTTGCAAAGCTCCTTGTGCGGATCACAGGCAACCATGCCTGACACAGTGCCCTGCACACAGAAAGCACTCTATGAATACCAGCCATTATTGTGACGTGCAACACAGGCAGCTGAACCCAAACAGCATGAAAAGTGTCACCTATAGCTGAGAGTCATCAGAGACCGTACCAGAAACCCCGTTTAGTATTTTATTTTATTTTATTTTATTTTATTTTAAAAACTTTAAACTTTTACATTAGGACTTCTCATTGTTTACTCCTGTGTGTAGGCACCTCAGGGGTTGTATTTGCCTGCCCCCTAGTGGTAAGACAAGCCCACTTTCAGTGTGAGGCAAAACAGCTCATTTTATTGACTAGAACCCAGAGTTTGGAGAGGTAAAGTGACCACCCGAAGGTCAAAAGGTATTAAAAGGTAGAATTGGAATCCAGGTCTCATCACTGCTCTCCATGTTTTGTTTTGTTTTGTTTTTTTCTCTTAGCTACCACTGGGCTGGAGAGGGCTGAGGGAAGTATAGGCTGGACGTTTAATGAATACAAGATACTGGTCTCCCTTTGCCTCACTTCTCTTAAACAACAAGGCAAGTTTCCTTTGGTCATGAAGGAGTTTGGGGAGGCCCTCCGCCCACCTGGCTAACCTTCAATGGGCTCAGGCACGGTGGCTGTTGGAAAACAAAAGGAAGCCTACCATGCTTCAAATGGGGCTGGGTTCTCAGGGGCAGAAGCAGCCAAGTGTACACATGCTATGAAAACCCTGATTTAGGAGTCACCAAGAACACTTTCCACCTGCAAACTGGCCAGAGGAGGACAGAAAGGATAGAAGCCTCCTGCCTGGGTGATCGGGGGTCAAGGATGGCGCACTGGGCTTGTAGCCAGATGAACTGGTTGGAATCCTGACTGAGTCTCTTCTTGCTCTGCGGTCTTAAACAAATCTAAGCCTCATTTGAGACAAATAATTCGTAGGGAAGGAACTATATTTGAGCCCCACATGCCAACATTTTCAAGAGTCAGAGTATTTCGCACATAATAGAGATTCTCATAAATACAAGTTGTTAGCATTTTCCCATCACACTAGAAGGTGAGTATAAAATCTACAACCTTTTAAGAAATGTCACTAAGTCATTATGTTTCTGAGGTGAGGGAGGCTCTGAACCCCTCCAAGTCTCACTTTATTCATCTGAAAATATTCTCACTGGTTACAGGTTAATAATGAGAGTTTATGGCATGTCTGGGTGTTCAGCAAACGTTCATTGGATCTAAAATGAAAACCGACAGCCCTCAGTTTTCTTCCTGTCATTGTCCACCCCCACCCCCCAAACCATAAAATACCCAGAGCAGGAACCAGAGAAGAAACTCAAGTCAGTCCACTTGACAGTTTGGTTAGAAGTGTGGTTGGCACACAAGATAATGATTCTGTGGATTGATGAGTGAATAAACAGCCCTCGGTAAGCCTGGCCCCATTAACATGACAAAGAGTCATGGCTGTATTTAGAAAAATATCTGCCTCTTCTTTTGAAATTTAGGAAAGAGAATTTGCTGATTTCTAGGGTTTCCAAATGGTGTTCTATGAAACAATACAGTTTGGGAGGGTGTCAGGACTCTGGAAAAGAAGGATAGTAATAATATAGGGCAAATAATGGGCTTCTGTGCCCCATCCCTGGTTCAACCTGAACAGGTGAATTTATATGATTGTATATGGAGGGGAAAGTTTCTGCTGTAGGACACTTGTAACATCAGGTAGACTGTGGCCCTGATGAGGCCTGGTGGCAGGTCCCGTCCTGATGAGTCGGGCCTTCTGGCATGTTCCAGAAGGGGCACTCTGAATGCCAATAACTGGTCTATCAGTGAGGACTGATGAGGCAAAGGGTAGGGCCTGAGTGGGCGAACCTGGAGAAGTCAGTCAAATGGCTGACGTGCGCTACACACTTGCTTTGTGCCAAGCAATGACTAAAGCCCAAAATTAACTCAGTTAGTTCGCGACAACTGCATGACTTCTGGCACTGAAAATCTGCACACCTACCCCCTGTGCTGTATTGCTTACCCATACGAATGCATAATCGTGTGAATAAATAAAACTATAAAGAAAGGCCGTCAGCTCCAGTGTTGTCAGGAGTGTCACACTGCTAGACAAAGGGTCGTAGGCCATTACAGGATGGAACCTTTAGTCTGAATACATTGCCTTCAATTTCCTGCATTGAGGAAACCCTCACTGTGAAAATATGGTTGCTGTCCCTACAGCAGATCACTGCAAGGGAGAAATTCTTCTGGAAGCTTATTTTAGCCTAAAATTTCACATGCAATCAGCATACTGTATAGATGGGATTTACATATTTTAAAATAGTGCAAAATTAAAATGACTGGTAACAGGGAAACTACATAACCCCACCTCCCGTTCACCCTCCACCACCGTACATCCAATAGTCACCATCCCAGAAGCTGCCATGTTCATCCCATGGTCTCATGTCACTCCTGTTGGTGAAACATCTGTACAAAATGCAAAATCTGTCTGCCGTGGCCTGTTGGTTATGTCTGGGAACTTAGTTGTATTAAGTTATTCTCACAAACAAATCCGACACTCCTGGACCTCTTTTCCCTTCAATGATCTAACACTAGGGCAGCGCTGTCTTCCCATTCTTTCAGGCATGGCTTTTCCATGGAGTTTATCAAGGGTAAGGATCAGGCCCTTTACTTGAACAGTAATGTGTCAGTGTAGTTATAAGGTTTGTAAAGCCTGCAAAAGAAAAATAGTTTAACCACAATCAGTTAAGACCTCTGTCCTGTTTTCCCTCTGATACATTGCCCCTCTTGTCAGAAGGCAGTGGCGTGGCCGTGGGCATTTTGGGGTCTGGATAAGGGGAAGTAAATTCAAGGATGTGTCATCTGTGTGAGGTGTGTCCATGTGCCTTGCAATCACTTCTGTGTGTTGCAGCTGTCTTGATTCAGGAAGGGCTTCTAGGAAATGCCTGCCCTCCTCCAGGCTGACCTGCACTACAGTGTCCCGATGTGAAGATGAGGGCAGAAGTCAAATGAGACAGGAATGTGGTTCCACAGCACCTAGTTTTGAAAGTTTTCAGTAGTAGGAAAAAAACAAGTTTGGAAGTGAAGGTCAGAATATTCTCTGTGGAAAATTCCTCCAGATCTTACAGATCATATTTGAAAGAAACTTTTGAGATGTTTTCCAATTTTAAGAATCTTGGAAATTTACATGCATAACCAAAATGAAATATGAAGCTAAAAGAAGTTTATAAACTGTCAGTAATATTTTGCTCAACCATGCTAGAGGAAAGATTAAATTACCTATTATCGCCATAAAAATTTATTACACCATCAGAATCCTATGAAGAAGCAATCAAAAGTGTGTAGCCAAAACTATAGGAAAAAATTATTTCATCGGTGTATTGAGCAGTTAAGGAATATAAATGCCTTTATTGGGCTTTGATGCTTGCACAGTTTGTCAGCTTTTACAATTTCATAATTTCTCTGGATTTTTTATTTTACATATTCACTTCTATATGTAATTCTGTATTCTCTCTTAAAGAGGGTGACTATTTTTCATCAGCTTCAGGACCCATTTATATGCCCTCGCCTCTGAAATATCCTTACCCTAGAAAGTTGCCTGTTTCACTCCCTCACTTCATCCGTGCCTTAGTCTGCCTGGGGCTGCTGTAACAGAATACATGGGCTGGTGTCTTATAAACAACAGAAACTTATTGCTCATCGTTCTGGAAGCTGGGAGGTCCAACATCAAGATAGCAGTAGATTTGGTGTCTGGTGAGGACCTTCCTGGCTCTTTGATGAACGTCTTTTCACTGTGTCCTCACATGGTGGAAGGGACAAGGAGTCTCTGCGGAGTTTCTTCTATAGGGCACTAATCCCATTCCTGGGAGGCTCCACTCTCATGACCTAATTTTCCCCCAAAGGCTCCATCTCCAAATACCGTCACGCTGGGCACTACGATTTAACATATGAATTTGGGGGAGACACGGGCAATCTGTAGTCATTCAGATGTCTGCTCAGACATCACCACACTCAAGAATCCTTTCCTCGCCACCCTATCTAAAACAGAATCCCCTTCATATCCCATCTCTCTGTCCCTTTTCACCACCATTACAGCACTTACTACCTGCCACATTTGTGTGTCATCACCATAAGTTCCATAGGAAGGGCAGCCTGTGTGTTTCCTTCACTGCTTTATCTGCATTGTTGAGATCAGTGCCTAGCTCACTGTGGGCACTCAAGACATATTTGTGGGTTGAATGAACAAAAATTGTGTGTGTGTTTGTGTGGATTTAAAGAAAGAGACAGAGATAAACAGAAATATGCCCAAATCCACTGAAGAGTTTATCTCCCTAATGGAAATTCTTTGGGCTCAATTAACACTGAAAACCCAATTCAGGGGAGGAGCAGGAGGATTCGTCATCTTTCTGCCTTTGCCCAGGCATGTCAGTTTCATTTTTCATTTTAACAGATGAATCTACCCTCATCTTTATCAGAGAAGCTCTCCTGGTTTAAAAAAATAAAATAAAACCTTAAAACAATTTTTAAAATGTATTTTAAAAACTAGTAGTTTTTAAAGTCAAGACCCCAAAGTCCTGGCAATCACTGGCCTCTCCCACAGAGTCGGTAAGGGCTGCAGCAGAATCTCCACCGCAGAGTGTAGGTGGCTCATTAGCTGAGGAAGCGGATTCCTGGGACAGGACCGCCTCTCCAAGCTGGCAGCGCCCTCTAGGACGGGCACGGACTTTCTAGACCACTGCTTAGTGAGTTAAAGCGTTCCTAAGTCTATTCCTGGCTGGGGGGGGGGGGGGGGGGGTGTAGTTTAAAACAGGGTGTAAAGACCCGATAGAGAAATAAGGACCTCTCTTCTCCAGGTTGCAACAGCCGGGATTTGCTCCTTACTTGCATTGATCATTGACATTTCCTGTTAACCCTTCAGCCGCTGTCCTGTAGGACTCAGCGCTGGGGTGTGCCCAGACTACTAATACTGGACTGATCGGTGATTCAAAACCTACCAAGAAAGTTATCAAACCGGAAGGGGAAAGGGGAAAAAAAAAAAAAAACAAAACCTGGTGGAACCTGGTGGATTTTTCCCCCCATCTTGTGCCAACACTGCCACCTAGTGTTAGAAATACATAAAGGGCACCCACAAGTACATAGTTGGAAAGAAACGCAGAATTAGGAACGTAGTTGCACTCTCTGTTATTATTTATTGTTGATTATCATCTCAAAAGATGAAATAAAGTTTTTAGAAGATTGCTTACTTATTTTTTCCTCCAACACTCAGCATCTGCCATTCAGCTAAGAGTTAACGTGCATTGTTTATTTCTATTTTATCAACCACTTTTCTAAGAGCTTTACATAAATTGATTAATGACTGTTCTTGTTCCCAAGGAGCTCATGAGATATGGGCTATTAGTAATCCTCACATTATTTATTTTCATTTTACACTTCAGAAAAGTGAGGCACAGAGCGGGAAAGTTACTCAAGGTTATAAATCCAGTAAGCCGCAGAGCTACGGACCCTGTGACTCAACACTGTTGTCTTAACCATCCTGCCCCTCATTCTAAATGCTAATTGCCATGAAGGTGATGCAAAATACTTAGAAAATTTGGATCCAACCATCAAAACATTGAGGAACAAACAAATACAGCTCTTAATGGAAAAATAGAAAATTCAGGGTGAGACCAAGTACTTTATCTGATCACCTCGGCTTTTTACACGGAGGTTTGTGTCTCTGAAAGTTCAAGTTTCTACCCCAGGTGTATTATAACCAAACAACAGAGTGAGTCCCACTGCTAATGCTCCAATCCTCCAACAGATGTTAATGTGTTTTAGTGCAATCCCCTTCACCTAGAGAAATTTTAAAAGATTTAAGGTGGGAAAACCCCAAACAGAACAAGACTCAAGTTCCAGTTCTGGTCTGAAACACGTCCATCAATGTAAACATTTTTAATCCCAACTTTTAAAATAATACACAACCTCAGCTTAGAAAATAATTAAAAGAGAATCACATAGGTCCCAATATTAATATTTACATATAAATCATATATGAGCACGATAATAGAATGTGTACATTAAAATATGCTAAAATGGAAGGTAAAAATAAATATGAAAGCAGTATTTTAAACTACTTAATTGGTATTAAAAAACTTTCCTCCCTCAAAATGTTTACTTTTCTAGATATTTTTGTGAACACAATATTGATTAAATATTCTGATTTTACAAAATATCATGGTGATAAAAGATTGGAAGACTTGGTTGTGGACTAGTGTACAGGCATCCTTGGTTTGCAGGGCTGGCACAAAGGGGCAGGTGGCAGGAGTCTGTCCTTGCCTAGTTTACTGACTCGGTTAGTAACTGACTAAGCCACTTCTCACTGCTCAATGCCACCTACCATTTTAGGCAGAAGTTTCGTTAAAGATGAACTAGTTAAGTTCCATCCTATGACCGTCACTGACTCTTCCTTTTATGTATATTTAAACACACTGGTTCAAATTCTGCTAAAATATATCATTTGAAAATATTGTTAAACATATTAGTTTCTGATGAAAACATATTAGTTTCTAATGAGAATTGTTATATGTGAAATATTTACAGGGCTTTTTGCAACAAAACCATATAACAATGGAAACATTTTACGCATTGATTTTCAAACTATTCTCTTATGGCATATGTCTCTTTTAAAAGGAGTTATATATTTTCTTACTAACTTTAAAATTATCACCTTTATTGTACAAGATTATTAAGGGCAGGGAGAGAATAGCTGAGTGGTAGACTGCATGCTTAGCATGCACGAGGTCCTGGGTTCAATCCCCAGTATCTCCATTAAAATAAATAAACAAAACCTAATTAACTACACCCTCCAAAATAAATAAATAAAATAAAAAATAAAATTAATTTTTAAAAAAGATTATTAAGTTTGTTTTTGTATTTTAAATACCTACTAGGAAAATTACAGGCAGCCACTTACCAGGGAAAAGGTCAACAAATTTGGAAGACTTTTTTTTCTTTTTGCAAATGAAAAAATGCTGAATATCTTCAACTACTGCCAAACAACATAATGAAAACAAAGCCATCAAACATTGTTGCCATCAAGTGTAGCAAAGAAAATACTTGCGTGGTCATTCCCTATCTCATTATAAAATGTTATTTTATTCTGGTAAAGATCCTGTTTTTAGAGAGTAGAAAAGTGGCTGTCAGGGGCTTTGGATGTGGAAGTAGGGAGAGTCTGGAAAAGGGTATAAGCTTCCAGTTATCAGATGAATAAGGTCTGAGGATCTAATGTATAATATGGTGACTGTGTTGATAACACCGTATTGTATGGCTGAAATTTGCTGAGGGAGTAGAACTCAAATGTTCTTATACACATACAAAAAGGACAAATATGTGGGGTGATGGATATGTTCACTGACTCCATGAGGGAAATCCTTTCATAATGCATATGTGTATCAAATCATCCCCCTGTATACTTTAAATATTTGGCCATTTTATTTGTCAATTATACCTCAGTAAAGCTGAAAAAAAAAGATCCTTTTTCTATAAAATAATCCACATTTGCTAATTTCTGACTACAGTTTCTTTGAGACTACAACTTGCAATAAATGATGCAGTAGAAATAGTATGGTAATAATGAGAATATATGAGACTTTATTCTGCAATCTTTTTTTCTATTCCAAAATAGCCATTCCATCAATGGGTAAATGTACCCAGTTTTACCATAAATTATTGTTTTTAATAAAGAAGTAATTTACTGTTGAGTATCTGTCTTCTAAAATATTCTTGATGGCTCATAGTCCTTTTTGTATGTCATCACTGAAACAGAATTTAGGAAATACCATAGGCTGAGATTTGGTGGAGACACCTGTATTGGGTAGCAGACCTCCCGCGAGCGCTCTACCACTGAGCCACACCGATCCCACCCCATCGTCCTTGTTCCTTCTTGACTTCAGTGATGCTCTCTGTGCTTTTTCAGCACCGAAATTTGCTGATGAAAGAATACGCTTATGGCAGTTTGCATGTTATTTTCAGTATATTATTTCAGCCATTTCAGCCTCAGTAGGAAGAGCAGGGGGACTTGCCTTTATATGCATCTGCTATTATGTTGTGTAAGCTCAAAAGATGCTTCTAAACATTTATTATTGTATATGGTACATAAAGGAGAGATTAAATCTTATTGAGTTTAAAACATCACTGAACAAACTGTAGAGGTTCTTCTCATGCATACTTCTTAAAAATCTCACTTGCAAACTGATGACACGAGGAAACTGTAACACATCACAGTGTGCCAAATGGAGGCGCCGTCATCAACCCCGCCATAGTGTGGGATGGCCCTTCACTCAGCCCTCAAGACGCCCCGTGCTACACTGCGTGTTCTCTGTGCTACGTGCCCCTAACAGCCACAAAGACAGGCATGTGTGTCCCTTCTAGAAAATACTAGAAATGCTTGCTTAAAATTTTCCTTTTCAAACACGAAAACACATATAAGTAAATGCTCTAATATATTATTTCTACAACACAAGGGATTCTCCTGCCCCTCATTTTGGAGACGGTGCCCAAAGAAATGAGGCAAACCAGGCAATGCAGAGGTTGTTGGAACCACCACTGTCTCGCTGAAAATTAAGTGCACTGAGATGACAGATGCCATTTTATTACATCTTTTAATAAACTTGAGGGGAAAAACCCAGTATTTTTAGTTAGCATCTTCCTAATGAACGCTCTTTAAATAAACAGAGACATGAGGGGGGATATTAATTTCTGGTTTTAGTTGGTAGGTGAGTATCAACGTGACTGCGGTATGCCGGGTAGCGCCCCCATCCTAATCCCTGGAAGCTGTGGGTTTGTGACCTTCTATGAGAAAGAGACTCTGCAGATGTGATTCAGGACCTAGGGGTAGAGAGGACCTTCAGCTGATGGTGCAGGCCTACTGACCCAAAGGCGCTTGCCTGTTTCAGATGAAGGGATGGGTGCTGATGCTGAATGCGGGTGGGCTGGGCTGCACAGGCCTTCCAGCCATCGATCAGATGGGGAAGTGGACGCCCCGGGGGATCAGGTGCCCATCATGAAGGGCAAGCCAACCAGGAAGAGCAGACAGGACAGAGGTGCTGCAGTGGCCATGGGCATGGAGGCCAGTGAGAACAGGTGCTTCCCCAGGCCCACCACGGGGTCACGACTCTGTCACTGTGTCAACAAGGCCAAGGTCAGAGACCAGCCATGGGGAGACTGGACTGATATCTGAAAAAGCAGGGAGAAGAAATGGACAAGACTAGAGTTTTCTGCCTTTAGATGGAACGGAGGGGGTCTAAGTAGATATTAATTTCAATTATAAAATTGTAAGTAATTCTAATTATAAAAACGTTCCTTACTCACAGCTGAATTCAGTTATTTTATAGAAAGAAAATGCCACACTTGCTGTCGTGTCCCTAGTAAACCGGGCCACACAGTGAATACTCGGTAAACACCTATCAAGGTGAACTCAGGTCGTGGGAGAGGCGCGCTCTCTCCACTTGCGTCTGGCCTCTGGCTGTGAGCCATGCTCATGACGCTGGAACTTAAATGTGTTCAGAATGAAGGCAATATGGACAGCCTAGACCTCACCATACATCCGGACATCCACTGACACACACTCAGCGGTTTACGACTGAGACCCCAGGGAGCTAGTCTGATTTGGACGTAGACACGAATTTAAGAACACTCAGGACTTGCAGGCTTGACCCAGGAGCCCTCTTGTCTTTGATAGACATTGTCCTGCTGCTATAGAACAGGGTGAGAGGGCAAGTGAGCTTCTGACAAATGTAAGAGGAACTCTCTGTTTAGCCTGAAACGGCAACAGGAGATCGATGCCTGCCATGCAGGTCTGTGACACTAAATTCACTATGGATCCAATAAAGCTCTAGCCCCACCACAAATAAACAGATTTTTAAAGGCAAGCAGCATACAAAAATATGTAAGTTGAAAGCCTGAAGTGTAACCTCAAAAGCACTGCTGCCTCCTCTTCCTGAGTCTGATCCGTCTCTGCCCATGGAATTTCAAATGAATCTTATTTTTTTCCAATCTAATTTTAACAGCAAGGAGTTTTGATCATCTTTCACAGGACTGTGTTATAAAATTGGTGTTGAGAAATACTGTCTATGAAGCGCTTGGAGGCTCTTTATAGTAAGCTTTAAAGAGCTTCACACCAAATCATCAAACAGAATCATCAAGGGAGTTACTGGGTCAACTACACATGTTAAACAAATATCATGGGATTACAGTACTTAAAATCCACAACCTTAAGTTTAAAATTTAATCATAAAATGAGCATTTAACCCATGATTTCTTTTCATAAACTTTTATATAAGAAACCTGAAAAAGTATGAGACTATTTTTCACACCTTATATTTACAAAGTATTCAGAAGTATTCAAAAATTATCCAGGTTACCCGAGGGAGGGTGTAGCTCAGTGGTAAAGTGCATGCTTAACGAGGCCCTGGGTTCAAGCTCCTGTACCTCTGTTAACAAAGAAACAAGTAGAATAAATAAATAAACCTAATGACCTCCCTCCCCTCAAAAAATCACTGTAAAAAAAATTATGCAGGTTACCAGTTTTTTCACCTCATCACCACCATGAGCTGATCTTTTATATTTGCTTGAATGGATCAGACTTTCACATGTGAGCACTCCCTCACATCATCCTTGGTAGGTTGGAAATATTCGAAGGAATATTCAAAGGAAATATTCTTGTCCCTCCCCTGTTCTCCCTATATTGTTCCTTAAGAAACTCGCTGACTTACAAGGTTTTAATTTTGAAAGGCAGGGTCTTACATAATGCAAATACTCAATTTTTAAGAGAATTCATGAAGACTGATAACTGTGGTAAATGTTGGGGTGTCAACCCAACATTTTGTGCTTGATACTCCAACGTTTACTCCACCAAACCCCCATTAGTTAGCAAGAGCATGATTGGGAAGTTGAGCTTCACTTAAGGAGGCCCCTTGTTCAAAGATGGGCAAAAAAAAAAAAAAAAACGCAGGCAGGACCAATGAGAAGACAAGGCTTCTGTAAAGTTCCCCCTACGTACTGAAGGGCAGTGAAGGATCAGTCTGTCTTCCCAGGGAACATGAACAAAAAGCCTGAAGCCCGTCAGCCCTCTTGCAACCATGGCCGTAACCAGGCCTTAGGATCAGCCAGCGCTGTGAGGGCCAGACAGCCGGAGATGAACAGTGTGGGTCTTGGGTAACACTACTAAACTGCAAGATGAACTGACCCTCTTGACTTTCTCTCAGGTGAGGAAACAGGCTTACGTTTAAGTCAATTTGATCATGCAAACGAACAAACTTTAAAGGACATTTCTTTCTCCTATAAAGTAAGGGAGGCATTTTGGTGGGTAGTGGGTTGATCCCAACTCAGAAGTGGTATTTTGTTCCTTCTGCACACTCCATCTGCTAAGATTGCATCTGCCCTTCAAGATGCGGTTCAAATACCAACTCTGCTGTGAAGTTGCTTCAGTTCCCTTCGTGTAAATGTCTTGTGGATTCCCACATGCTGCACTTCTCTCATAGCCCTGGTCTTTTCTGCCAGGCACATGTGCCTTTCCCTCCGTGAGTGCATTCATCAGATATACTCCCTACATGTTTCATGACAAGAATCTGAAAGCTTTCTACCTGTCCTATACACGTGAATTTTAAACACACATTAGGTTTCTTTTAAATGCCATTTTTACTGGCATAAACCTGAACTTGCCTTGGCATAGTCCTTTTAATGCCTCTTCCGGATTGCAAGGATTGAGGTTCAACTGCTAAAAGAGACAAATAAAACCCCGACCCTGACATACCCTATTAGATATGTCTCTCAGCTCTGTCGGGCAGAACTTATGACTCCATGCCTGTTCATTGGCATCCAGCTAGTTTCTTTCTTTCCTCTTTTTTTTTTTTTTTTTTTTTTGGCTAGTTCGCACTCCATGATCTAAATGAAAATTAAGTAGAATACCAAGATTACATTCTTGAACAGGACAAATTTAATTTTCATGCTGAATTCAGCACTGCAGAGGCCCCGGGTTTTCATGGCTATAGAGGGTAAAACCATCCTCTCCCCTTCTCTTCTGTCATGCCTACCCAGAAAATAAAAATACTTGATTTCTCAAAAATATTGAAGAAATCATCCCTTCTCTCTACTCTGCTCACTCACTCCTCCCCATTGGGGGGAAGAGTGAGAAATACTACATCTTTGGAACAGACTGAATGTTAGAATTTGCCTTCTTTGACCTTGGCTTTTGACTGCTTGCCCACAGGCCATGCATAGTCCTCTCCCCTCTGTATGGTTCTCCCACAAACATAGAGGACAAAGATCTCTTCTCTTGGCTACTCAGTGGTTAAGCTCAATTTGAGTAGGAGGAAGTAGGGTGTTTGCCAGCAGAAATGAAGCTGCTATTTTTTATCCCTGCCTCTTGTAAAGGTTCCCAGTGGACCCAGCACTCTGAGGAAAATGGGGATTATTCCTCACCATACACACACACTTCTCAATGTGCAGACCAAAGAAATCAGTGGCTAGAGAATATATCTGTACTGACTGCCTCTTTAAGTCAAGGACATAAAGAGGTAGTTTTCAAGAATATTTATGAAATTTTTAAATGTAGAACTTTCTTATGTCTTAATCTGGCATCTAGACAGCAATTTCTGACTTGGCCTCTCCCTGCTTCCCACAAAGGATACATGAAGACACTGAAAGTGATGAAAATCCTTAAGACAGAGATCGAACGCTGGCAACACTAGACTCTGGTGGTGTGGGGAGTGTGTGGAATTTCAATCAGCTACTCTGACATTGAACTATGGATCATATTTAAGAAACAAAGCTTGTCTGTAGCGTGAAATAAGGCAGCATGACAATGGCTTGGACCTCAGCTGAGAGACCCAAAGTCTGTGTACCAGAACTCGGCAGAACCGAACTGCCACCCAGTTGGCTGGCTCTGCCCCTGGAAGTAGCCCGTGTACTCCAACCCCAGCACCTTTCTGTCCATGACCTTCTGAGGGTCCCCTAGAAACTACAGGGCAGGTGGTGAATGGGAAGCACCACGTGGATCAAGGGAACTCACAACATACTGGGCAGCGCAGTTCTGGCTCCTAACGTATCATGGGGAATTTATACCCCTAGTACAGAACATGCCCTGGGGATGGCTTTCCAAGCCCTCCTTCAGTCCATCCCTCTGGGTAAACAGACAGAAACATCAGGACAGTGAGAGGCTGCTAGGCACCGGAAACTGGATTAGGAACTGTATGCATGAAAGCCCCAACTGAGTATCTGAGGTGGTCAATCCACCAACACCATAATGTGGTGAGAATGAGGCACTGGCAGATTATATAGCGTGTCTATGTATCTCAAAGGTGAAGCAACAGAATTTGGTGATGGATTGGATGTAGCATGAGAGAAAGGGAAGAGTCAAAGTTTAGTGTTGTCCTGAGGAGCTGAACGTGGTAAGGTGGCGGGCAGACAGCCACGGGGACAGATCTGAAGCTTGTCTAAGCTGGTAGCATCTTTCTGGAAACCAATTTGGCAATATGTATCATGACAGCCTTAAAATGATTAATCCTGAGCCAATCATCGCATGCCTATGAAAATAAATATAAAGAAATAGATATGATCATGGGGAGTCCATCATAATTCACATTAGAAATATATATATATATATATAACTATATTCTATATATTAAAATGCTAAGTATTAGAAACAATTGAGATATACACAGTAGAGGAATTATCAACTAAGTATTAATAGAACCAAACAATGGAGCAGTATGCAACCAGTAATAAAAATAAATAGAAATGATTTTAAGAACATGGAAAAATGTACAATCCAGTGTTAAGTAGGAACACAGGAACTATGTATGGAATGAGTTCAAACAGAGCTCTTGTCTTTGAAGTCTGGAATTGAGAATTCTACTCCTTATGCTGTAGGTACTTGATAAATTTTCATCAAAAAACACACATTACCTTAATCATCAGAAATAAAGAATACTGAACAAAAATAAAAACAAGATGGGGGAGGGATATATTGGGAGTTTGGGATTAGCAGATACAAACTACCGTATACAGAATAGATAACAAGGACCTACTGTACAGCACAGGGGACTATGTTCAATAGCTTATAATAAACTATAATGAAAAAGAATATAAATATATGTGTATAACTGAATCACTGTGCTGTACACCAGAAACTAACACAACATTGTAAATCAACTAAACTTCAATAAAATAAATAAATAAAAATGGGAACTAAATTTTTAATTGGAGCTTCATATATTTCTAACCTATTCCAGTATGGTTTTCATATCCTGAAATTCTCTACTGCAGTTTCATTATTATAAAGGATCCAAGCAATTTATGTTTTTGCTCAAAACACAGAAAGTTTTATATTCTTGCACACTCACTCCAGATTTCTAAAACATTAGAGTATATATTTTTTTGCCCTATAGATTTTCTAAACTTACTGTTATAGTCTCCTTTTATCACTGAAGAAACAAAAGAATATGTAAAGATTCTATGCACATCATCCAACAATTTACCATTCACTTTACCTCTTACCATAAAAATTCATTGCATTCAAAAACAACTTTCCAGCAAAAATAGAAATAAAGTTCCTTGTTAAAATTTTCCCAGAAAAACAGTATCACAATTACAGTGATACTTTCCTGGATTTCATATATATATATATGTATATGTGTGTGTGTGTATATATATTATATGTCACATCTTGTCATTGTATAATTCAAATATGTGCAGTTTACTGTATGTCAACTTGTACCTCAGGAAAGATGCTAAATAAAATATAATATCCAGAAAAGTCACACACTGAAACATGATTAAAAAGGTTGGAAGGATAGTCAGACAGACACACAGAAGAAAAGGAACCACTCCTTGAATGCATCAGCAAGTTTATTTACAAATGCAGTTGAACAGAAAGGCTCACTAGTTTCTGGAGAAAGCCTCTGGCATACAAACCATGAAGATCTTCCATGAATGAAAAGAAGCAACTTTCTACTGGGAACTGCTTAGCGACAATTCTGGTGAAGAAAACAGAGCTCCCCTCATCAAGCAAGTAAAATGTTAGGTAAGTTAAAAAAAATTGTAATTGCAATATTACATAGATGAAAAGAAGGATACAGAAAGCAAATTTGGGGGTGGATCTCAGTGAAATTTTCCACATGGTCCTGCATTAATTTAGCATACATGACAATAAACAGAGCAAATGCAGTGACATATTTATATTAACTATTTCAAATAATGTTTCAGAACCGATAAAAAAAAAAAACAATAAAATAACCCTCTTCAGAACACCACTAGAAAGTCAAATTAGATCATTATCGGCCTCAAAAATATTTCGATATTCTTATTTTTTTCCCTGGTGCTTTGAGGATGCTGAATTCAGAAAGGAAATACTGTACTTCCCCCAACACACACACACACACACACACACACACATAATTACCTTCTTATAAATAAACAACAAAAATACAGGTTCTACCAAGAAAGAGTATAATGCTCTGAGGTACTCTAAAGAGGCCAGGAAAAGTGTTATTTCTTAAGGAAAAAAAAAAGCAAAAGGACATACAATAGACATTTATAGATCTAAATCAGCAGCAACCACCTCTTCTTCTATCTGCAACAGTGCTTTCGTGTGGAGGCTTACATCACATGGCGGTTGGCCGTCCAGCTGATCAGGCAAGGAGAGAAGAAAGAAAAGTGCTTAGATTCAGAAACACTGCAATATCGCCACCTGCGATAGGTAGCAGTCACCACGCAGAGAACAACCCCACGAGGTAGAGAGTAACCCTGTTACTCACTTAGGCTAAAGTGAGGCAAAAATCACAGCCTCCCGGTTTCTGGAAGTCCTCATTTGCAAAAAAAAATGGAGAGAAAAATGAACTGCTGATATAGAAACAGGTTACACTCAACTCTCTGTTATTTGTACTGGAGGAGAGAAAAGGCATGGGCAGATTTCTCCATGATGATTCCAAAAATCAATTCTATTTGGCTTTGGAATGTTGACTCGAGAGAAAAGCCCACACACATACACACGCTCCCCGCACCCCTGCTCCACGCCCAGCCTTGGCACTCTCCAACCTCCGTGGTGGCATCCAGGAAGGCACTGGATCACTGGGGTAAGAAGGCTCAAAACACGCCGACAGATAAAAGAGAGTTGACTGGGCTTAAGCCACTTCCAAAGCACTCTTCACATAAAGGCCATACAAATACCTCAGAGCTCAAAAGCATATGGTTTTGCTGATACCACTTGTAACAAACACCCTTTCACAATAAGCAAGAAACACATGTTACCAGCATCAAGGATCAAAATATAAAGAGTAATGGTTTTCTTTATGTAGCTATGAACAATATGCAGCCTATGTTTTACAACATACTTAGATGAAAACATGCTTAGACACAAAGTAGCATGTGAAGTCTTCAAAAAACTAAATTTTTCCAAAAATGACACTGAAACACTGAATCAGAATTAATGCTCTCCTTTTTAGAATATTATATATATTGGTGGTCTGTTTTATATAGCAACAAAGCATAAACTTACTATTATCTTTTTAAACCACTGTTTTCAAAGTTGGTCATATTCTAAATCATATAATCAAAGCCCACTGGTAAATAACAGAAATCAGCTAATGATGAGGGGCCAATCCTTAGCCAAGAAACAGATTAGAGTCTATACAGAATATTCATTTGAATGGTCTGTCTCAGTTTATTGGTCTCTTTGAGTCATTAGAATTTTCTCCAGACCCTGAGCAGACAGCACCGTGCACTGTCCTGACTCTCCAGTTCCTTGTCCCCACAACCCCTCTCTCATGTGGCTGGAACCCTGAGCACTGACCCACTCACGGGACCCTCTGTGAAGGGGACACACTGAGGTTCCTAAAACCTGGACTTCTAGGGCAGGGAGCTTGAAGGGGAGAGGGTCGCAGGCTCAAGGAAATGCATGGGAGCCCGCGGTCTCCGTAAAAGGCAAGAAATTTTCTCCCTGATTTGCTCTCTTACATTTGAATCTGAGATAGCAGTCATTGCAGTACAGCTGGCTGTTTCGGATTCTGACTTCGGCTCCTGAGGAAGAGCCTCCGAGGTCCCTGCTCACAGGCCGTGCACTGGGAGACAAAAGAACAGAAACAAGAAAAGGAAACATCCATACTTAGCTCAAGAAATCTTGGGGCACTCCCAGAAAGGGGGAAAAAAAAAACTGAGCAAAATGCAGCCTCTAAACTCTTAGATATATTTCAGCAAAGAAATTAAAAAAAAAAAAAAGGCCAAAGGATAATTAGATTAAAATGAAGCCTGCTAGATGAGACATTAAAGAATTCATAAAGCCGATTCTCAGAGCCAAGATTTCATTCTAAATATACCAGGAAAGTAGAAATGATTCGTTGATTGGCTTAAAGAAATTGAGTCTTCCTTTCTCCCAAGAAACTGGCAGAGGACAAAGCGCCCCAGGAAGTAAGCAGCAGAGGGAGGGCGGGAGGGAGGGATGGCAGGAAGACTGGGTTTCTGGCTCTCCGTCTGGGCTGGGCATCCCCACAGCGCTGATGTGACAAGTGTTCACATGTGCGCTTTCCCTTCGAGGCTGGGGAGTTTGATTCCACGTGCTCAAACAGTAATTTGCTCTGCCTGGGAACAACCCAAGCCAGAGACACACAAGCTTAAACAAGCTGAGGTCCGCAAGACTCTGGGATCAACAACTGGACCAGCCCAACACAAGTTCAATAAACAGATGTGTTTCTAAAGACAGATACTGCAAAATAAGGTCATTAGATAGCCTTAATTCTTTCTTATGTGCAAGATCACCTCAGGTGCAAGCAGGCTGTGCAACTGAAAAAGCATTTGCAAAATTTTCCCTTCCCTGCTCTCCCTATTCATAGCTAGACTTTTGGACACTTTTAATTGCCCATCCCCATGCTGTTAATCACCTTGGTGAGCTACTTGTTAAATATGCCTATGATGGCATCTTAGAGAAAGCATTTATGCACCATAAATTTTACTTATAGAATCTTAGCAAATGAGATAGGAAGTGCACAGTGCTTCCAGGCTTAATTTTTGAAACCAGGTTCAAGGTTGGAGGACACAGCAGCAGTAACAGGCAGTGTGTGATTCCAGGTGCAGCACAGACCGACACAGCCAGCGCCTAGCTTGTTAGTGGCATGTCCACACCCAGCGCTCGCCAAGAAGCCATGCGCTCTCCCAGCCAAGCGGTGCGGGGCCTGCAGGCTGTGCGGCTTGGTCTCACCTTAAAACAATGTAAATGATAACAAAGACCCAGGGACTCGATGATCATGGCGGCTCCTCTGCCCAGAATGTTATCGCAGTAGGAACACACGCGCTTCCCACTGACCGACCTAGACGCGGGACAAGGACAGGAGGCTTTCATCGGCGCAGCTCAAGGTTCTTATTTAAAAGTCACCGTCTGGTGTTAACATGGATCATGGTTCTCCAGGAAGTCTTTACTGTATCTGTGGGAGGGAAACGTCCACCAGCCAACCGAAGCATGCCCTGGTTATACTGGGCCTCGAAGGATCTCTGTGAAGGCTCTGGAACCCTCGACACCTGTTCATACACATGAACAGTTCCAGCAGTCCCCCCTGCACTTCATGCCACTATCCCGTTCGGACCACATCTGTACTCAGCAAACCTCCCTCTCCTCTCATCCAGCCGATGCCTTCTTGCCAGGTAAATCCACCAAAGCTCAACCCGAATCGTGTCGTTCTGCCCATCAGAACAGCAGCCCCAACCTCTTCCAAGAGGCACTGCAAGTCTGTTCAACCTACGATCTCAACCTTATTTTCTCATTTACCGGATATTCTAGTCAAGCGGAAGTTATCAGTGCTTCCCGGACTGTGCCTCTGGCTTGCAGGACTGCCTCTGTGTAGAACAAAATGAAAACTGCCTGCTCGACAGCTACCGTTGAGACAGGGAAGGTGAGTTTCTCCTTTCCTTTGTTTACAAGTCTTATCTCCTCTCCCAGGTGGAAAGGTGAAGGCTACTTCTTATCTTTGCAGCCACAGGACTGGCACAGCACTTCAGTGACACTGGAAAGGGCATAGGTGTCTCATGGGCACCATGTGCTCTAGACAGAGACCTTTTCAGGGCAGAAAAGCCCCCAGCCCCTTCTTTCTGCTTTCTGAGGGTGGGGTTCTCAGTAAGGAAATGGGTTCTCTCTCCTCCCTCCCCTCCCCCATCTCTATGGCCCTCATCTTCCCTCCAAATTTACCCTAAGTCCCCATCCCTTCTCCTAATTCAAACCCCCTGATACATGTTCTATATATCTTGACACAGTAACATTTTAGCTGGATATGAAATATCTTCATGTAACAAAATCCTTTAATTGATAGCTAAAAAAAAAAAAATCCCAATATTAATCATTGTGTTTCCACTTTGCAGTATTTCATTGGTGACCAAAGGCAGGATATGCCAACAGAACTCTCTTCAGGTCTCAGCAGAAACACTGCTGTATGTGGCTTCGGGAGGCATCACCGATCTGTGGAGAAGCCACAGAGATCTAAAGCTCTGCACACATTGATCATCTGAGCTTTAGTCCAAACCAAAAGGCAAGTGTCACGATCATTCACTGTAACGCTTAGCGTTCCCGCAGCATATGACCTGCAGAATTCAGGTGAGGTTGTCTGACCAAGGTGTCAGCAAATCAGATAAGAGACAAACAATGGTTTTGGAATTCAAAAACCCCCCGAAAGCATTATCTGGCTTAAGACTTTTGTTTGTTTGTTTTTTAATCTGCCTCCTTAAAAGTTCCACAGATGATGGAGCTTGGTGATAAGGTTTTCCTTCTATGCTCAGTTCCTATAAAATGAGTTATAACATAGTCTCATTAAAGCTGCCAGACCTTTTCTAATATGGCTTTTACTCATAAATTTGTTATACATTCATGAGCCACTGTGTATTTTTATGATTCCCCAGTGAGAACTATTCAGGTACGTCTGCATCTAAGACACTGACCCCAGGCACAAGCAAACAAGACAGTGGCAACTGATCTAAACATTTCTAAGGCCTCCAGTGGCTTCAGGCAGCATCTATAAATGCTCTTGGGTTGGCATGGGGTGATATTAAAGAAGCCTTCTTCATTGATTTGATAAAGGAACACTGAACTTGACACATTCAAAAAGGCTTGTTTTTCTTTTTCATTGGAAAGCTGGGACAAGATTTTGGGAAATTTTGAATGAAAAAGTACCCCGAGACTAAGGAAAGAAGTGCGAAAAACCCAAAGGGCCTCACCTGCTGCGTGGCTGTGGAGCCACAGGGGAATGGCTGCGCGGTGTCGGGGTAGGTGGGGCGGTCTTCACGGAGCCAGCTGCAGGAGGAGGTACGCCGGAGGATGGGTTTCGCATGTAGGCACGGTTGGATGTGGACACCAGCTGTGGTGGGGGACGACTGAAGTCTTGGACAGAGGAAGAGGCGTAGACCCCTGAAGGCTGATTGAGCCAAGAGGACTGTCTCCAAGAACTAGTTTTTGGGGAATCCAGGTTATCCAGAGATTCACCTCTGAAACATAGAAAGGATTCATCAACATTATAAAACACATTCAATTAGACATCTATTTAACACCACGACAGTCATTAAAATATCCATGTTATGTATTTTATGAGCAGGTATGAATCTAACAAGTCCAGTTACATATAAAATTACCTTTAACCACTAACGTTGCCTTTCACGAGAGGCATCATGATGTTTCATACTCAGTTAACCTTCCTTTATTTTTATTTTCATGTACTTGCTGCTCAGAAAAAAAAAAAAGATGCCAAAGTAGAAAGAAAAATACTAAGAAAAATATTTTAAGACAAAATATTAGGATAGAGAAGACATACACACATCCGTTAAATCTTCAATTGTTTAGACTTATCAATCTTAATTTTTTAAAACCCAACCAAAAAAACACCTTTTTAGGCACTTACATATGTCAGGTATTAAAACACTGTCACAAAAATATTAAGTTTATTTAATCTTTACAACAGTACATGATTTTTTTTTTTTCAGATCTCATAGAAGGTCCCTTGCCCAGTTTTACTAGCTAGTGAAAAGAGCTGATCAGTGGTGGTATTGGCTCTCAAACCAAAGTCTCCCTGATCCCAAGGTAACCCTGGTCATTCCTACTGCAGCAGCCCTCATCCACTCTCTGCCCTAAACTGGGAAATGAAACAACCATTTAATGTCCACAATAGAGAAGCATTCTCCAGCCACTTCTCTTAAATTGAATATGCAGGTAAAATAGCATTTAGCTCACTAATTGATTTAAATACAACTCTGGAAAACCTCTCTTAAATGAAGTTATGTGCTTAACATCAATTCTGATCTACAAAGTTTGACTCCAAATTACGTTTTTTTTTCCCTACCTGGTCAATTTTGTTACTACTTTTTAAACCTTCTCTCTTATCCCAAGTTTGAAATACATGTTTCTTTTCAAATTATAAAAGTACTATATCATCATGATGAGAAAGAGCCAAGCAATACAGCAGGGTATCTGAAGGAGGAGTAAGGTTCCCCCACCTCTTATTTACAATTTACCTGCCCCAGCCCCCCGAGTAGCCACCGTTAACTGTGTATCCTTCTAGACTTTTTTCATATATGCAAGCACATATTTGCATATACATACAAATTTAAATAAGTATAGCCATGTCGTAATATACATACATAACATGTTCGTGTGTTTTTCTTGAACAAAGGGGATTATTCCACAACACAGATTCTTCATAAACTTGCTTTATTCCACATAATATGTGCTTTCTTAGAACTGTCTTCATGTCAGTGCAGGTGACAGATGGTACTTTGGTGGCCCCCAGTGGATCATCTTCCTGGTATCCATACCTGTGTGTGGTCCACTGATTGTGGGCTTGGCCAGGCGACATGTTGGTTAATGGGACATTAGCAAATGTGACACAAGTGGAGGTTTAATAAACACTTGCACGTTAGGGCTGATCCTCTTGCAAGGTTTCCTCCGAGTCCAGGTGCCATGTTACGAGGGAGCCTGAGCAGCTGTGTGGAGGGGCCTATGTTCCCAACCAGCAGCCCTAACTGAGCTCCCAGTGGAGCATCTACACCAGCCCTCTGCCAGGATACACACAACACATGAGCTAAGGGCATTTTATACTTTAAGTCATAAAAAAATAACAACAGAAAAATACATGACAGAGACATATGTGGCCTTCAAAACCTAAACTACTTACAGTCTGGTCCTGCACACACAAAAAATTTGCCAACCTCAGCTCTAAATATGCCCTAACCAATACCAGGCAAAGAACTGCCCAGCCATCACTCAAAATTGTAGGAGTAATGAATTGTTATTTTAACCTACTCATGTTGAGGGGGTATACTATGCAGCAATGTCTCTTCCATTCCTTAACATCTGCGTAGCGTTCCACTCTTCAGTGTGCTGCTGCTTACTTAATGAGCACTAAGTACACTCTTATCAGTAGATATTCTGATTGTTCTCTTTTTTGCTATCGTGTATATCCTTTGAGATATCTGTGCATACTTAATCCAAATATACCCAGAAGATAAAGTGCCAGAAACTAAATTGCTCACAGGGTATAGACAAAAATTTCTGCTTAATAAATACTACAAAAACCAAAATCAAAACAAAAAATGTGTTCCCACCCAGATGGGAAAAAGAACCCCTATTTCCTTATACAATTGTCAACACTAGATTTAATCAACCATTTAATTCTCTACACATCCCGTAAACCAGGTATATCATTGTTTTAGGAGTAGTGTTGATCTGATACATGCTTATTGACTTTGTTCCTTTTTCTATGAACTATCTGTTCCTCAGTTTGTCAGCTGTGGAAACACTAAACAAAAGTAGCCTCCAGTATTCATTCACCCAGATGCATCTGTCTAGTTCAAACCCTCACCTCTGTTTAATTTATATCCATATATTTTCCTTATAGTTACAGAGATTAGGTGTCCACACTCTGTCATGATTCCAATCTGTTATCTCGTTATAAACAGAGGTTTAATTTTTTAAGTTCAGCATCCAAGAAAGCACCGAGAGCTGCACAAATTATTAAAGTGCCTGAACCCCACCCGCTCCCTTCAGAGTTCCACATCCAGCTTTGCAACCTCTTAGCCATGTGGTTTTGTCAATGCATTCCTTGCTCGAGCCCCAGTTTCTTCATATGGAAAAACAGAATTACTGTCCCTGCCTCAAATCATTTTTCCCGGATTAAGTGAGATGATGTGGGCAGAGCGACTGGCGTGTGTCTGGCAGCTAATCAATGCTCCAGGACACGCCCAGTGACACCTGCTCTCCTCTTTCTCCACTAAATCTTACACAAGAGAAGAAATGGTGACAGCTCTTCTGTCCAAAGGAGCCAGCACGTTAAATATCTGCCCCACAGTAGAGAACAGGAAATAATTCCGAGGACGTCACACACCTTCTCATAATTCCAGGCAGACAGATAGGCTCCTTATTGATGCTGGAACTGCGCTGTCGGATCCAGCTGTTGTCATCGTAAAGGGATGTTCTCTTCCTCATTTCTTGAAGGATCTGTTGTCTCTCCAACTCTGCTCCTGATGGAACTTGTTCCTTCTTGGAGCTCTTCTGTGATGAGCTACTGCTCCCAATTCGGTCCACATATCTATTACTTCCTAGATTAAAAACATAAAAAAACTGCAGGATTAGCATATAAAAATGGAATAGTGGGTAAATCTCCAAATACAGTGGAGCAAAAAGTTTGACATTGTGCATGTCATCAGTTCTCAATGAGACTGCTGCCGAGGACCATAAAGTAATGGGCTCCCAGCCCTGGAAATTCCAATTCCACACCCAGAGGCGTACTAGGGGGCCCACTCCAGGATACCAAGGAGGTCGCCTGAAAAAGAAATAGCCAGCCTCGACTTCAGCAGTATTAAATTACAAAATGCTCATCTAGAATTAATTTCTCTTCCACTATGTCCTTATTTCCTAAATTAAAATCAACCAAGCACATGCTCACTGAAATGCCTGCTGTGACAACTCTGCAAGGGGACAGGGAGCTCTGTTCTTTCAAAACACATACCTTCCCCCTGGGGAGAGACAGAAGACATAAGCGCATGCATCTCCAGCTGGCATGACTTGAGTCTTCATGATTTTAAGTCACAGAATAAGTCATGACCAAATCATAGGAATGAGGGCATGTTCCATCACCAAAATGGCTTTTGTGAAATTGAAAAATAGCCAAGTAATCCGAATGATAACCAAGGAGTAGTATCAGACTTATGTCTCCTCTAAGAAACTGACATATCTATAATTTGAATGTTGAATTTATGAATAACAGTTAAGTCAGGTTTTATCCTGAAGGCTTTGTCTCCTTAGATTTTTTTAATGATTAATTTCTGATTTTGGTAAAACATCCATAACTGCGAAATATCCTCCCCATCTTAATTAGGGTTAGATTAATTTTATCTAAGGATTTATTTTCTTTCACTCTCAGGGTTCACTGCTATTGTTACTCTTTCAAAATTTATTCTGCCTTAGTGTATCTTCTAGTAAGC
This sequence comes from Camelus ferus, assembly GCF_009834535.1. Lineage (NCBI taxonomy): Eukaryota > Metazoa > Chordata > Mammalia > Artiodactyla > Camelidae > Camelus > Camelus ferus. The sequence goes on from NC_045709.1 coordinate 51,037,589, forward strand.
AATGAACAAGGCCACCAAAGGTTTATTATACACACCTATGTTTACACTCCTGTATTACACATAGCTTATCAATTTGGTCAGATTCTCAATGTCTTCTATTTTAAAGATGCCTTATTAGCATACCCAGGTTTTTTTCAAGAAAACGTTTGATAAAGTCTAGTGTCTGCTATTCAGGAGCTTACAGTTAGTAAAGGGGAGGAAACAGACATGCAAAAATAAGCAGATTAATAATGCAAGCCACAAATATTAACAAGACTATTTCAGAAAGTTACATTTGCTATTACAAACAGGTCACGTGTTTAAGTTCAAGAGAAAATATGATCACTGCAGGTTAAAAAGGTTTCATGGCAGGTTGAAGTACTTAAACCTTCATTTTAATAATAGCTTAGGGACAAGTTCAGGAGAGGAAAAACTGGAACTCCAAACAGGTGAGACCAGAGGAACCAGATCAGAGAGCATCTGGTAAGTTGAGAACTGAGAGAGAGAACAATTTGGCTACAGTTAAGGGTTCCTAATGGGGAAAACAGCAAAATAGGCTGAAAAGTTAAACTAGGGCCAGATAATGGAAGGTCCTATGAGTTAAGGGAAAGGGGTGGTCAGAAAACCTATCAGGAACTATAAATTCTACAGGTTTCAGCCGGAGGTTATAAACTAGCTGCCCTCAGAACGCTGGGGCCTGTGGATATTGTTTGGCTCACAGAGGGTTATAAAAATTTTTTAATTCCTTGTCAAACACTCAAAAGATAATATAAAAATCCAGACTTTTTTTTTTAAACTTCTATGTTACAACAGAAAGAGCTGGCAATCACAGGTCTGCATCTTCCCACACGGAAGTGACAGGCCGGAGCAGGGGAGCAGCCATCCACTTAAATGGGCACGTCCACCAAGTTCACCTCTATCCTCACCTGCATCACTGACCAGCACCCTACTTCCTCAAACCTGGTATGCAAACCCTGCTGGAAATGGTGTTTTTGATTACTTCTCCTCTCTCAGTTACACATCCCTGTAAATACAAGTTATACTAAAAATACCAGGTTCCAAATTGTTTTTCCCAAGTTTAATAAAACCATTATCATTCTGAGTTCTTTGACAACTCATTTAAACATACAGTTTCAGGTTTATATGCCATTTCAGATTTATATACAATTTCCCTAATACTCTGCAGAAAACTTTTCTGTCCCAATTCTTTGGCAGCAAGACGAACTCCAGCAGTAAACTCTAAACGGTATCAGCATCACTTTGCAAAATTTCCACATATTTTCTTAGCTTCTTAAAACCATTTTAATCTCTCAGCACTTCCTTCACCATAAAGTAAAGCCAAAACAAGCACAAGATAATTTTGTTCTTGTGCAAATGCTAAAAATCCGTAGTATTTTAATTATGTGATCTTAATGAACCTGAAATATCTTGACCTTAAAAATACTGATCATAGTGTGCGATAGCATAACTTAAGCAACCGTGCAGAGGAGTTTTGAAAAAAAAATCACATTTACCATTTTTATTTGTGGGGTAATCATCCAGCTCAGTAGTGGATCTGGATTTATTCCTAAAACACAGAACATATTGCATACGTCACATTAAGAATACCCTTTTCATATTTATTAAGTAAGAACACCAAAAAGATTACTTTTTAAAGCAGTTGATTTATTTCACATGCCTGTTGAAAGCTGAATTTCTTTTCATACCAAGGAATTTTTCATGTTGTACAAACTAGCAGAAAACAGTGATATATCTAAAGAGAAAAGAGCTTGATGGTAGAAACAGAAACATGTGAAAATCCTCTCCAGTCTGATCCTGGTTAAAGTCTACGATTTTTAAACAACTTGAATGCTTTCACTCTCTTCTATTTCAGATCTCAATCTCACCAGGCTGTACTGAAGCCTCTGTCATCTGATCACCTCACATCAGACTGTCAACACTTCCTTCGTGCTGCTGCTCAAGGGTCAAGAAGTCAACCTGTGGGGCTTTTGCTCTGAAACAGCCACTCCCCAAATGCTATCCTAGCATTCCAAAGTACTGGAGCACGCAGACACAGGCAGCTTCTGAAAAGGGCTGGCTTTGTAATGATAGACCTTAGGTCTATCTGTCAACACTTGCTGATCTCACTCTCACCCTCCTAGGCACAATAACTACAAATAGTAGTGATAATGAATAATAATACATAATACACATTACCACACATGTGCATATATGCAGACAACAGACATAATGTATCAATATAACATATAATTATATGTAATATACAATGTATCACAATAGTCATGAAGGTTTCATGTGTATTAATGTAGAAGGGAATACTTTTAACACATGATGTCCAACTGCACTCCTTAATGCCTCTAGTGCATGCTTAATCACAATTGCCTGGAAGTGTTTCATATTTTCCAGGATTCCTTAAGTTTCCCTTCTCCTAATCTAATAGTTTTCTCAAAGTAATGAGCTAAAAAGCTTATTTGAATATATAAATAAACCCATAGCTTTAAAAAAAAAAAAAGCTATACACATTTTAATGATCTACAGTTACCCAGAAACATTCATTATAAATAAGGTCATCCATCACTTAGAATTTTTTTCTAGCTTAATGTCAGCCCATTACTAGCTGTATGTACATTCCTGTTCTTTTCCCTGTCTACTCTGAGCCCTAGTCAGACACCCTGATGGCCTATAGAAATGAATCTTTCCTTATCTGTAAGGCAAACTTCCTAAAGAAGAAATTTTAGCTGTGAAAACACAAATTAATGGTCATACACTGGATGTATATATAGACACACTGTTTAGAAGGCCCAAAGTCCCTAGTGATTTTGAACCTGCAGAGCATTTTAAAAATTACTTTAAAGCATTAAATTGAATGTTTTAGGACATTTTAATACATGTGTAACTTTTCAGGTATCTGAAATTCTATCTTCATTCTCTGAAACTGACCAGTAGTCCTAATCAAACTAAGAGAAAGGCTATTCTCATTTCGGATGTCCACATGTAACTTTTGGTAAGTTTACGCCACTGCTTATAACTTCTTTAAAATAAACCTTAAGGTAGATGACAGAAATGAACACAAGCCCTTCTGTGTCCATTGCCCTTGCTCTGTGACTTTTCCCATAAAGAGGTAGAGGTTTTCCTCCTCTCTGTGAACTTGGGCTGATCTTGTGACTTGAGATAACAGAATGTGGCAGAAGCAGTGGTGTCTGTGCCAGTTCAGACCTCAGACTGCAAGGTGCCTTGCACACTTCTTCTGTTTAATTCTCTCTCTTTTCTCTGTCCAGCCACCATGCAGAGAAGACTGCACTGGCTTGCTGGATGTTGAAAGACACATGGCCTGTTGCTCTCATTGGCCCAGCTGACAGCCAGTCAACTACCCAAAGCAGAACTGCCTAGGACACTGGTGGTAGATGTACTGGGAACCCAATCAACTGAAAGAACCACCAATTGAGTTTAGTCGAAAGTGCTGACCCACAAAATCATAAGTAAAGTCACAAAGTTTAGGGGTAGTTGGTCACACAGAAAAAGCCAATTGATAACAAAGTTCAACCAGCAGGAACTCTTTGTATCCCACAAAAGAGCTAAAGTAGTCCCACAGAACACCCAGGCAATCCCTTAAATATTCATCTGAAGCCAACTACTCCAGGCAAATTACAATTAAATGCTCCACACACCTGTCACTGGGAAGCAGCCCTGAAGATTCTTCCTCTCTGTTTGGTATATCATAGGAATCAATAGGCCTAAAAGATGAAAAAAGAGTTTATGGTCAAAATATTAGACTTTAATGCCCTGAGTTTAAGAAATCGATATCAGAATAATTTATTCTACTCTCTTTATGAGAATAGTCTGAGTTAAAAACTAAACATAGAGAAGTATTTCAATCAACCCCTGCAGAAAACAGACCTACTACCACCAACAGACATTTGCAGTTCATTCAGTCACAAATACACACTGAGTGCTGTACTGTTCCAGTACTGTCCTTGGGCTGGGCTTCCGAAGTAAACAAACTTATTGTCCTCATAATACATTTTAGTGCAACAGGCAGGTTAACAGATAAGAAAATAAATGCATAATGGGGAGGATACAGCTCAAGTGGCAGAGCACATGCTTAGCATGCACGAGGTCCTGCATTCAATACCCAGTACCTCCTCTAAAAAAATAAATGAATGAACCTAATTACCTCCCCCTTCAAAAAAGAAAAAAGAAAAAGAAAAGAAATGCAAATGCAAAGCAGGGAAATATATACTGAGAGAAGGAGTGGGGAAGAGGCAAGTATTTCGGATAAGGTATTCTGGAAAGTCTGAGCAAGTGATATAAGAAGCCTGAGCAGAGACTTAAAGAAAATGAGTAAGACATACAAATACGTGAGGGAAGACTTCTCTGGGCACAGGGAGTAGAAAATGCAAAAGTCCTGGGGCAGAGTAGTTGGACATTTTCATGGAAGGAAAAGGAGGCCAGTGGGACTGTAAGTGACCAAGGGAGAAGAGTGGTCGGAAGCCGGGTAGACCAGAAGGCAGAGACCCAGCTCATACAAGCCTTCCAGCTGTGGTGGGGGCTTTGGATGGTGTTCTAACACGACAGGGAGCCATATGGAAACTGAGCAGAGGAGTAAGGTGACAGGATCAGACTGACAGCGGGATGGCTTCACTCAGCTCGTGTTCCTCTGTGTAAAGTGAGGGTAGTGGGAAGCGGCAGGACAAATCCGGTACCTTGGACGTGGGGAACGGATACAGCGAAGCCACGCCAACTGAAAAACCCCACCCGCCCTTCGGCCGTGGGGATAGACCTTCTGTACTGGTATATTTTGATGGAAGTTTCCCTCTCTCTCTCTGCCTGGCGCTTCTGCTCGTCGGCCTCGGCCTCTGCCTGATGCCGCTTCTGCTCCTGCTCTTCCTGGTACCGCTGCTCCTTCAGCTTCCTCTCTTTCTCAAGAGTGAGCTGTTCCAGCAGCTTTCTGCTCTGGTCCTCATTCAGGCCTTCCTCGTGCTGCTGCTGCCTGGTCTCCTCCTCTGCCCGCGTTCCCTCCGTGTCGGGAGCCTTGGACTCTTCACCCCGGCTGGCGAGGGCAGGGTCCCGGGTGGAGAGAGACAGGCTGTTGGAGTTCAGGACCATCAGTTCCTATGGGACCAGGGAGAAATGAAACCCATCTAAATCCGTGCACTTCTCTAATTTCATAGAGCAATGTCTAGGTTCGGTTTTAAATGATACTTATTGTTGTTGGCCCAGGATTGCACTTGAAATAATGGTAACGGTATTATCGCTAACAAAGCCACCCGTGGCTGGTGGAGCCGTAACACAGAACAGGAAGATGCACTTAGGGCCCACTGACAGAATCATTTAGTGATACTGCAGAGAAACTAGGAGGAAACATCAAAGCAAAATTCTGACAAACCAGAGCCTGGTATCTTCAAAGCGCTACATAGGTGATTGTGTGACAAAAGCCAAGTGAAACGGTGTAGCTCCCATTGTACAGCCAATTTCACCAACGAGGCAGAGAAGGGAGAACAGGGTGTGGTCCAGTACTACCTCATTCAAGTACTTGGAAATTCTCTCTCTCAGCCTCCTGCTTAGCCCTCTGCCACTCTTCCCTTAGTTTCTCCTGTTCACGTTGATATTTTTCCTATAAGACGAGACGGCAAGTTAATTAATTAATTAATAAGTTAATGATGTTAATCTCCCATTCACATTTCTGCTAGCTCTACCCTTTACCCCTATCTTTAAAGAGAGGGATATTGGTTTACCCAATCAGATTGGCATCCCGGAAGAAGAAAATAGCTTATTCTGAGCTAAAATGCAGGCTTAGAAAGGGCAGGCACTCAGGATTGAACCCACATCCAACCCTGTAATTCACCGACACCCCTAGCTAACTGTAAGGGGCACTGAATTCCTCTACAACGGACCTAGTGTACAGTTTACACAGGTGGAAGTGCTTACAAATCCGCACACCTCTCCTGCATAAGAAAATCCACAAAACTAGAGAGCCACACACTCAACCAATCTGCACGGGCTAATAAATAATTTTAAATGGAGGACTCTGGAAATCTTCAAGACGGCAAAGTCATCGTTTCATATAAGATGCGCTCCATATCAAAAGATTTGTTAATCATGAGGTTATTGGCTTTTTAATTTTTTAAGTTGCTTTCTCAATGCAGGCTGACACAGCAGGAGACACAGTCAAAGCCAACCTAGTTCCTGCCGAACCATCCTGTCCTGCTCTACCTGCAGCAGGCGGTCCTGCTCCTTCTGCCACCTCTCCTGCCTCCTCCGCTCCTCCTCTTGATCCCACGCCCGGCGACTCGGGGCGCTGATGGTTGGGACTGGAAGCTGCCGGGTTATAAGAGAAAAGATGCAAACAGAGAACATGTTACTTCATACTGGCTGGAGCACCTTTGCACACATACATTATTCACATGTCACCCTTGACCTACGCTGTACCAAGAGTTGGCTTCATATTTCAAAATAGGTCTCTGCATCTCGGAAAGCTTACTCCTGGAGAAACTCTTATGTAGCTTAAAACAATGGTAAGCAATGCTACTCTGTGCTAATTCAGCCCCACCGAGGCCTCCTACTTTATTCCAACACCAAATGAGTAGGACTTACATCAGGCACCACGGAATCGGAGCTTCCTGTAGCACATGGGCAAAGAGAGAGAAAAAAAATACAGCGTAAGTCTTTGTTTCTATGAAATCATCCTTTTCAGAAAGTTGTATCACTACCTATTTCCATGCCAGTATACTAAGTGAAAATACTTTTTTCAAACAACAGTCAGTTTCTCTCCTTAGTTCCACCTGTTTGCTATGTATCTTCCAAATTCAAAGTCAGTAAAAAAGAGTAAAAAGAGATACTGAAGTTACACCCCAGCTCTACATGCTCAGCTAGATCACTGGTGTATTTCTAAGGGGTCTCAGGGTTCTTTTATTAATAAAGTGCATAGTATTCTCAAAGCTTGGCCTAATAGAAGGAAAAAACAGAATTATAAATGTCACAGTATCAACCAAACCCAGTTTTTTCCTTGCTGCTACTCAGTTACCTTGTGACCCCTGCAAATAACATTTTTTTTCAGGTCTTAGGGCCAATGAGCTACTTTTCTGAAATAAGCCACCCACCATCATGTTCAAGGAGCATTTTCCTCTCCTCTATTATTTAAAACACAAATATTCAGACTTCGTGTGTAAACTTATGGGCAGAGTGTTATTTTTTTATTCTTAGCGGGTCTACATAATTGTGTGTGTTTGCATGTAGGACAATGATTATAAACATGTAAAATAAATGTCATAAAATACACTAACATTCAGTATTTTTTAATTTTCCTGAAACCTCAGCTATCAGACAAATTTTTCACTTACACATATTTTTAAGAAAACTGCTTTGAGATTTAGGAAAATATTCTTCCCTAAAATAGCCTGTTGAAGAGAAGTAAGTGAAAATTAAGATGGAGAAAGAAAAGGAATTGCTTTATTTTAGCCAATTTGAGCTAAGAATATTGTACTGTTTCAGTTAAATGACCACAAAAGAACAGTTGTTTAACCAAAAAATATCACAAACACTAAGGCACAAATAGATCCTTGCACATGCTCTTTCCATGTATGGTCAAAAAGAGATCTTAACTCACCACAGGAAGAATATCAGGAGATTAACACAAAATACATGAATCCAGTAAGTATCATGTTATAAAGCAAGTTTGTAAATATTTCTGATAATCTTAAAAGTAAGGAAGAGTAACATTTCAGACACCAGCAGCACACTCCCCACTGCCCGTGCCACTGCATCTCAAATGTTGGCTATTACTTTTAAGTTCTTGATTGCGAAACACAGAGGGTGAACTGCATTCACGAGACAGAGCATTAGACAAACGTGAGCGAGGAGAAAATGCCACGTGCACACAGCACACCGAAAAGCAGCGCTGCCCAACTACACCAACACAGAGGCTCGCAAAACGTGCTTGTTCAGCAGGTGCGGCCACAATTTACTTTTAATTGACTTCAAAGTCAGCAGAGCAGTCCTGTTAACACTCCAAAGCCATCATCCCAGTAGCAATAAACAACTCTGCTCTTTACTAAGAGCATTTTCCATAACCGGAAATTTGACTCTTTAAAAGCCGGCCAATTGTATGTTGGTGTAATCTAATCTTATGCAATTTGTAGGAAGCAGTAAGGTATAAATGAAATTCCTCATTTCTTACTGTCACCCAGTGGCAAAAAGTGTGTGTTTAAACAGCATCTCAATTTTGTTTAATTAAAAAAAAAAAAAAAACTTCAGAGGTATACAAAGGCACGCAAAGACCCATTACCACAGAGGTAGACCCATGAACTGTAAGAAAAGCTTGACGACCCTAAGGAAAGAAGGGAGATGGGTTACGTTGCCCAGGTCGTAACGACAGCCCAGCTGAAGAGGCTCAGCGCCCAGCACCACAGAGTATGAGGAAAGACTGGAGAGTGGGAGCAAATCCATGAAAGACCATGAATTCTTAGCTCAGTAGTTTACCTTGTTCAAAAAATTGTGATCGCCTTTTTAAGTTTTTCAAAGAAATAGGTTCAGATGCTAGTTGAAAAATACAAAAAAAAAAAAATTATCAATACTATGTCATTCATTTTAATCTCTCACCACTGGAAAACTAAATGATACTCAATACATCTTTCCAATCTGTAGCAATATTATTTTTAAAATGACAAAACGAATAGCCATAGAAGATAGGGATTATTTCAATGCATAAAGACACACATAGTTTTAGTAATCTATACTACGTTCCAATTAGTAAAAGGAACTAATATTTTGATTAATGAATTTTAGAAAATAGCATCATAGTTTCATAGAAGCTGAAATACCTAGATCACGCAGCTTTGGGGAAACAGAAATTAAATTTTTTTTGCTCAGGTTAATCAATTCAAATTCTCTTTTAGTCCAAGAAGAATTGTTTGTAACTAAGAGCCTGTAACTAAGAAATGTTTGTAACTAAGAGTTCATAAGTGAAAAAGGAACTAAAAAATAATGGGGAAGACGATAAGAAAATAAATAATACCCAGAAAATGATTTAAAAATGCTAAAATTAAAACTTTCTTCTAACTAGACTATTTTGCCCTAGTTTCCAAGATCTTTCAGCCACTAATTTTAAATAAAGCAAACAGAGTTCAATCAGATAAAAAAGAAAAAGAAAATATTCTGACTTCTACAGATCTGTCTCAGGATTATGGCAAATGATTATTATACTTCCGTTTATTCATAAAATGTAAATGCAATTATTATTTGATACTAATTGGTATTTATTTATCTAAACAAAACCCTCAAATGACAGGGCCTGTGTCCTGCCCTATAGTTACTAACGGGGGCTCTGCCTGAGTCACTGGCAGAACGGGACCTGCATGTCTTAGATTAAAACATCATGAGATAAACAACAAGTTCATACTGAATAGCACAGGGAACTATATTCAATATCTGGTAGCAACTTATGATGAGAAAGAATATGAAAACGAATATGTATGTTTATGTATGACTGAAGCATTGTGCTGTGCACCAGAAATTGATATAACATTGTAAATTGACTATACTTCAATTAAAAAAAATACATATATAAAAAAAAGACCTTGGAAATAATTTAATATCATTCTTGCTGATAAAAGTCAGTGTTAGACCATGTTAACCTCGACAAAACTGTTCACTCTCATGGCTATTAATGAGTTGAAATAATGCAATGTTATACCTAGGTATATGATGAGCCTTAATCATTAAAAAAAAAAAACTCATGAGGGAAAAATAAGTCATGTTCACTTTTAAAAACCCTTTTGATAAAGAATGCTATGTCCAACAGTTAAAACATAGTCCCCTCTATCAGAAATTAAATACAAAGTTAAGTAATCCATAAAGGAGGGGAAATGTATACACTCGGTTTGACTTTGATGTAAGGTATTGCTGAGAACTGGCAAATGCAGATTCAAAGCCATCAGTCTGCCGTGAAAACCCAGCCCTGTGCCTGGCAGCCTAGTTTCACGCTGAGAGATGTTTCTTCTTCTCTGGGTCTCTTTCCCTGCCTGTGTGGACCAGATCTTTCTTATTTATTTTGTATGCCTAAGGAAAAGCATGTAGTGTGTGGTAACTAAATCATTTAGAGAGGGCCAGGAGGAGAAAGAGAGGGATAACTCCATAACACAAAGCTTCCCTAGATGTTATGTCTGCTTTTTTATTACAAATGGGTACTTTTACAACAACTGTTATTGTCATTGACAGTTCCCTCTTACAAGCTGCTTCCAAGCTTGTCCCTTTCAAAACAATAAAGGGGAAAAGGAAACCTCATTCGTTGTTTTGTATTGAACTAAGATTCCCTTTGTCAGCACACCATAGCAAGAAGGCTCATGGCCTCAGGAAAACCAGTCTTAATTATTTGGCTTAGACACACAAGCACTCAGAGCTCTTGGACACACTGCCAAAGCTTTGTTTGCAGTTCCTGGACTATGCAACACTGGAACTGAACGCCCTTCCACCTGGCTGCAATTGGATCTGTGTGCTAACCTTTTAGTTTCCACTTGCAGTGGATCAGTTTTGCTTTCACTCATAGCTATTAATTTTTACAACAGCAGAACCTGAGTACTGTGACTTCTATATTATAAATGCAAGTTCTAGTGGTACTGTTTACCTTTTGATTCAAAAGTATTGCTTTCCTCAGGAATGCCATTGATTTCCTTGGATTCAGTTTTCTGGAGAGGATAAAAATGACAGTTAACAGCATTCTCTCCCTTTGGACTTTGGGCTTAATAATGCATCTTCCCTTGGTGAAAATATCTTTTAACAAGATGAGGTTTTCAGGATACTAATATATTCCTGACAGCCTTTTACAAATAATAGAAACTATTTTTTTCATTGTTCTTTAATACTGGAGGAAGGATTAATGACCAGCTGCAAGCATGGATGGCTGTAAGTTAAATCAGTCAGTAATTTTCCAAGAAACATGATGGGCCAAATAATCATTAGTCCATTTGGCTTATATTTATGAGTAAGCAAAACAGTCACATAGGACCCTCTAACATTTAAACTTTTCTTACATTGTAGCAGCATCTCCTTTTTGGATAAAAGAGAGGATCTCAAGATAACAATTGTATGTAGAGAATCAATATAAACACTTATTTAAACATATAAGTTTAACGATTGCTTTGATACTTAATGTCTACATAATTATTTTTATCAATTAATGTAAACTATTTCAACCACATATGTAAGTCTACCCATCAAACTCACCTTCACAAGAACTAAAACCCCTTCATGAGGCTTTAAATTGCACACAATTACTATACTTATTTCACCAGCGAAGAGTAAAGAAAGCATAGAAAAGTTATAGTGTTTAATTTTACATAATTACTACTTCTCATCCACAAAGATCTGAGAGATGGGTATAATGATGAAAGACTGGTAAGGAACACCTGCAAAAAAACACTATCAGATCTTTTGATTTTACCATTTTATAACTCACCATCACTCTAAAGTATTAATGAGTAATGCCTTATGATTTTCAAAAATATATTTCACTCTCATTACTATAAATTACCTTATTCAATTATCTGTTTTTAAAGTAGCATCAAAATTGTTCAAACAAACTAAATCCCCCCTACACACACACTACCTGAAGTTGCTTTGCTATACCCAAATACTCTCACTTCTCAAAATACTTACAGAATGCCAAAGGCTTTCTGAGAAATCAGTTGTCATTGATAGATCTGAAGATTTGTCTGAGCTGTAAATTCCGGAAGTTGCATCAATCCACTTTGTTTCAGGTGAACCTACAATTTTGGTAGCCATACTGGTGAGATTGAGGGTTTTATGCCGTGTAAATGGCAGGGAAGGTTGGTCTGTGCCCCAGTCTGATTGTCACATGAAGATCAAGAAATGAGTACACAGAAAAGTTGAAGTGGAAAGAACAAAGTTACTGAATGTACATATACAAAATACACATACACAAGACAAATAAATCAGACAGCGTGTGAAAGAAATGAAGAGTTTAGGGCTTTTATCAACAGACCACCTTCCAAAAACGCAGGATTAGAGTATGTTAATAATGAAAAGATGGGCAAATTTGCTGAATCCTTCTGTAAGCCAGGACTGGATATTATATTTTGATATCGTAAGTTGGTAGGTCTGGGGAGGCTTAACGCCCCACCCCATGTAACCTCAACAATTAAGAAGCACAATGGTGAAATGCATATCGGAAGTTCCTTCGGAAGGAACAGCCAGGATACTGACCTACTGTGTCCTCTCTTACACCAGTTACAGCCAAGGTGCTGCAGAGAAAGTGAAACCATAGTGCAATTCTTAATATTCAACATTATTATATGACTCCCAAATGCAGATACAATGACAAGAGCCTTTGGTTGATATCTGCATTCAAAGCCAGCTCAGCATATAAATCAGTCAATAAATAATGCAGAATTCAGTAAATTTGCTAGCCAAACGTTTTCAGACAGAATATCCAAGGAAGCATCATTCAAGATTTGTCTCAACATAACCACAAAACATCTTTAAGCCAAAAAAATAAAAAAAGTAAAATGAAAAGAAAAAAAAATTATTGAAGCAAGCTGTTATGACTACTTGCCAAAGACCAGTTCCCAATTTAGAAAGCCAAACACAGTGGTATAAACTAGCTCACCAGACTTTCCATGGCGCCTGATATCCATTACTAGGTTTCCAGCTTCCTGAGCTTTAGCCATGGTTTCCTCCCACTCTTTTGTGTCCTTATATGAACACTTGGTGTTGTTGACAGCAATAATTTCATCATCTACCTGTAGCTGAGAAAATTCTGCTGGGCTACCTAAATAAAGTAAAATAAATTAAATCACTGATTTTAAAAATCCATGTTCTACTAGGCATTGTTATTTAAATTAAGGCAAAAATGACTTCTTAATCATTTCTCCTATTTTTTCAGGTGGAGAAGAGTCACAAACTTTCTTAAAGTTATCAAATATTTGAGTAGCTACAACATTACAAAGCAACCAAAGGAGGCTTTTTTTTTTTTAATTCTATAGTATGTAACTTCTGGGGGTGGGGGTATAGCTCAGTGGTAGTGTGTGTGCCTAGTATGCACAGGGTCCTGGGTTCAATCCCCAGTACCTCCATTAAAAATAAATAAGTAAATAAACCTAATTACCTCCCCCCCACAAAAAAATTCCATGTGTAGCATGTATCTTCCTTAACATTTAAAGGAGAAATAATAAACCCATGTGTTCACTAAAATTTCTTTATTAACCTCCTAAGAAGACAATTTAAAATTATTTTTAAGTTAAAGATGTGAAATATATATTGTACTTTAATTGAGCTTCCTAATCCAAATGCATTCTGGAATGGAGAAGAAAACAGGGCCACTTAAAACAGCTTAAAACCACTACGTACCATTATCTAATTAAAGCAGTTCTGAAATTTCAAAGGAATAACCAGAATTAGAACGCATTTTTATAAAGTTAAAGTATGTAAATGAGGAACTCCTCATGAATACATTTTAATTTTAGGCCTTGTAATATTTTGCTAGGAGTTCCTGGGTTTGATTTGGTATAACCCTTGGTGAGGGAGAGGCGATAATTTTGTAAAAGTCCCAAAGCATCCTGAGGAGTCCACGGGCAATAGATATATTGGGATGCTCAGAAAACACTGATTATATATAGCACCTCTCTACCTACTACAGACACAGATGGTCAGGGAAAGTTCTTTCTGAATCTTCAATTAAGTATTGTTTGTTAGTATTTCCAAATATTAAGACTAAACTGTTGATAAATGAATTCTGCAAAAGTCACAAAATTAAGACTCTTCAAAACTGAAATTAATTAGGCAAGGAGAACAAACAGTATGTACTCTGTAACCCCAACTACTAGTCTCTGGGAAGAGGATGCACTGCCCTGCTTTACTGCTGCATTTTTCACGTGTTTTCTCCTCTATCAAACAGACGAATTCCTGGGGTTGTGGGGGTGGGGTGGGGTTGAACAGCACAGGACAACAAAGGAAAAGAAACTTCAGCAGAGCTGAATCTATGATTTACCTGCTTCGACTGATGCTACGAAGATCCCGGAATAAGCCCATTTTACTGTAAACCCAAAGTCAAGACTGTTCCCGGGCGTCTGGTTTATGCTGATTCTCATATCACTGAACTGATCCTGAAAACAAACATGAAACGGTGGGATCAAGTGTCCCTGGCACCCACGTGGAGGAAAGTCTATCTGTGAAAGGAGGGAGGCTGCATGCAAGGGGCACTTGAATTATTGCACGATAAACCAGAAGCCTTTCTTTTCCCTTTGGGTTTGGTAAAACCTTCATTTATGTAAATATCACTGACTTTATTATTCTGCTGTTAAAATATGGGAAACCTTCATATCCATAGATATATTTCTTCATATTAATACTATAAATCAGTTGGTTAATATTGATAAAGCTTAGACCTTTGCCCACCATACCAATGGGTCTAATTTACAGACCATTAGTTATTACCCAGGAATGAAGCTGAGTGAGATCTGTTGTATATATACACATGATGGAATATTATTCAGCCATGAGAAAAATGACATCCCGCCATTTGTGACAACATGGATAGACCTTGAGCACACTGTGCTAAGTGAGGTAAGTCAGACAGAGAAAAGACGAGTACTGTATGATACCATTTATATGTGATATCTTAAAGCCAGACTCATAAAACAGGGAGTACAGTGGTGGTTACCAGGGGATGGGGGTGAAGGGATAGGACAAACATTGTTTAAGGGTACAAACTTGCAGTGAATAGTAAATAAGCCCTAGGGATCCAATGCACAGTCTTGTGAATATCAGCAATATCCTATTGTAATCAAACTTGCTGAGACTAGGAATTATTCCAACCACTAAAAAGAACAGATAATTACATAATATGAGAGACATTATCACTACAGTAGCAATATTACAATATATAAATGTATCAAATTAACATTGTATATTTTAAATTTACACATTGTATCTCAAATACATTTCAATTAAATGGCATTTTTGAAAATGCAAAAATTAGTTAAATCATGTATTTTTAAAATGCCACCGTACTTTTAAAAATTACCTCTAATGTTGAACTTATTTAGGTAAATAATTTTTGAGGGGTTCATGGACACAAAAGAGCTGGTACCGCCCCTTTACAGGCATCTGAAATTCTGTCAAGGCATTTCTGCTTGCCCTGCTGCTGCATGAAGATTTAGGGGTCAGGGCAGAGCTGTTATATCTGCTGCAAAATGTTCAACTAGCTCATCCCTGAGGAACCACCAGTAAGATGCCAAGAACGCTCCAATCAAGACGCCACAAGCTCCTTGAAGTAACATCAGCCCACAAGCTCAAGAACAACAGCCTCTTGGACAGATGACAGCTACAACTCTATTTCCATCTCCATCACTGTATACAGCACACAGCAACAAATCCTCAGTTTCACGGACTACCTTAAGCTGTTTTCCCAAACAAGTGTCTCATGTTTTACAGTGCATGATGTGAAAAATTTAATTATCTGTCATTATTTACATTTTTTGTTTTGGGTAAACAGCAGACATAAATTTTAGCATGTGTTTCCTATATTAGTGTTTCCAGTTCTTTGATTCATAATTATCAAGAACTTAGACATAACTGTTGAAAAAGAAAAGTTCTTCCCAAAGCCACTTGATTTTCTGGAAAAAAAAAAAAAAAAGACCTACAATTTCTCCATTTTAATTTGGCAGTTAAACCCAAACCTAGGACTGACTGGGCAATTCATAAAGACTTATACTTAAAGTTTTCCATCTCTAAAATAAATTTAAAATCCAAGTGACTATATGCTGAGAAAAACTGTGATATGACATAAGAGTTAGAAGGAAGACAAGGAAGGCACTGAGGACAGGATCAAGAACTGACTGTGTTACGTGGACACAGGCGGTAAGCGCTGTAATAACACTCACTCACTTATTCAACATACACTTACTGTGCATCTATTCTGAATAAAACACTTGGGAAAGAAGGATGAAAGAGGCCTGGTCCTTGCTCTCAAGAAATAATTATTGACTCTTCAAGAGTGGGTATGGAATTCTTTTAGGGAAGAAACATTTATAGCTAATAATATAGAAATGTTTTCATCAAAAAGCATGTAAAACTGTTTAAATATGGGAACCCAGAGACAAACAGTGAGAACACTCATCAATAATCAGCCTGATGCACACCAGTCTCTAGAACACAGTAAAATGCTATGAATAGAAAAAATTACTGGTTAGTTCTACTCCTTAACCAAAACCACCACACACTTAAATTAGAGATGACTCAATGAAAATAAGCGGTCATCTTCACCACTCTTACCCCACCCCACCCCCCAAAGAATTCTGACCTAAAGCCAACAAGAGTGCAGAATCAATTGCTATATAAGGGCACAGAGACAAATGATGGGGTAGATGCTCCCAGACATTAATTGAGGTTTTTTTATCTTGAAGAATAAGAGACAGGATGGAGTTGTAATAAACAGTTCCAAACTACAATAAAGAATACTTTGTGGGAGACAGCCAGCGAACATTATCCTTTTCCACCAAACATAGGATAAAAGCCAACGAGCCGAAGCCACGGATGCAGGAGTCTCACAATTGTATTAGACCAGAAGACCTGTCCTCCCAAGGGCCGCTCTCACCTTGGAGATAAATCTCTGCTGGGGCATAATAAAAGGGCAGAGAAGCACCTCTCAGAAATAGTTAATAGAGGAGGTCAGCCTCTCAGTGGCTACAGCCTGGAAGCCTATGTGGGTCCTGGTGATGCACACAGGAAAGGAGAGGAACCGCGTGAGCAATTCTGCCAACAGCCAGGCAGCCTCAGGCAGGTCACTGAGTCTGGCAGAATCTTCCCTCACAATGACACTGACTTGAAAGCTTTCTGTTTTTCAAAAGCCTGTTTTCAAATGAAAACGTTATGGTGACCATCTCCCTCCTACACCAACATACAGAAAGGATTCAGGTGGGTGCTGTAGCCTTAGGGAAAGCGCCCCAGAGGCCCCTTTTAGATGGCTTCCCCCATGACAGCCCCTCAGGCGTCTCTGGAATCCACAGTTCTTGGGCTAGTTTGTCCCTAAGACCATCTGCAGGTGAATGTGTCTATAATTACAGTCAAGCATAAACTATTCAACGATGACTTCACTTAGGATTTCTACTTCCTTATTTCCCTCTGCAAGACATATGCCATGTGAATATTCCACAAAGGATCCATGCTTCAGAAGACAATATTGTGGGAACTTCCCTTTGAACTAGATGGAACCAAGAACATAAATTATCGGGGGAAATCTAGAGTCTTGATGACCGATAAAGAACTGTCTCAAGTGGCTTCAGTTGTCCGCACCGGGAGAGATTAAACTATAGTTACCAGCACATCAGCATCAAAAGTGAAAGTAACTTCCCTCCAACTGGACACAATTTTGAACAGAAGTATACACTTCAAGCTGAGGTTTTTAAACAAAAACGTGGTAACCGGGTACAGCAATGAGAAGATCTATTTTTGTGAGATCTGGTGAATTAAGATTCTCACGTCCCCACAGATGGGAAGGAAGAACAGGCTCAGCGTGGTGTGCTAACCAGCCAGACGTCGATTCTCCTCCAATGTTTTCGCCTACTTAAAGCCTACTTATCTTGATCAAATCAAGTAACAAAAAATCCATGCAGGCTGTAAAGTCATAAATAACAGAGGAACTATACCACCTTTGATTTTTGCACACTGGTTCTTAGTGTCGTTTTTTTAAGGGTCTTAGTGGGATGAGAAGAGAGCGAGCAGCCCTCAGATCACTCCTTCACCAAAGAGATGTCTACACCCGCCCTCCCCGCTTCACCATCCCCCATCCCAAGGAAGCAGGTGGTGTTTTCAGCTCTGTCACTTGATTCAACCCATTCCCAAGCTTCTCTCTTACCTTCCAAATCCACTGTTGGTCTTCATCCCATCAGGCACTACCAACTGTTCTTGCTTCTTACGCAGTCTTCTAAGTCACCCTTCATTCCATTTTCTCTTGCCTTTTCCCCCCATCTCGCGGGCCACCTCTCAGTTTCAGTAGTGTGTTTTTTTTTTCTTCTATTTCCTTTTTGTTGTCATTCCTCCTTCTGGACTACACCCCACCTTCTGGACTACATGCTTTCCTAAGTAAACCCCATGCACTGTCTTCAACTACTATCTAAGCCCAACATATTCAAAACTGAATCTGTTATTTACCTCCCCAAACCTGCTCTTCCACCTCTTCCTTTTCATATATTGGTTCATCATATCACTACCTAACCAGATGCCCAAGTTAGAAACATCAGGTTCTTTCTGGGTCTCTTCCTCCTTCCCTCCACTAACTGCTCCCCACCCCACCTCCACACAATGGTCCCCCACGCACCACACACATGCACTTAATAAAGTGCTGGCAAGTCCACAATCCATGAATCCGTCTTGAACCATTCCACCCTTCCATCCTCCTTCAGGTTCTCACCTTCATTCTGGTCCTGGTTTCCCCTGTAAATTGCTGCAGGGCACCTCCTAATTGGCCCTCCCACCTCCAGCCCTTCCTTCCCTCCAGCTTCTTTCTACACAGCTGCCAGAACTTTGGTTACAGAAAATGCCGAATCTAATAATTACACCCAGTTTTTAAATTGATGGTAGTGCCTTATTGCCTACTGGGTAGATTTCAAAGTCTACATTTCACAATTAGATTCAGTTCTGGTACGTTTCAATAAATAGCTACCTTTCCTCATATTAATTTTAAGAGTGATTTTCCCTTTATGAACCAGAAGATACTTCAGTCCAAATTGGCTCCAAAATTCTAGAGACATGGCAAAGTTAAAATAAGTCAACATTTGGTGTTTTAACTTGATATAAGGCAGTTCTCAAATTTAAGCATGTTATATTTAAAAAAAAAATTGGGTCAGAGAAATTTCAACTGTGACCTAAGCATTTAACTAGCCAGTGGCATACTGCATAACTTTCAAATCTCCAGTATTTCCCTGGTAAATGGGAGGAAAATACCACCCACCTTGCTAGGGTATTGAGAGGATTAAATGAAACATTTAAAAGATGCCAAAGCACATGGTTGATGCCCAGTAATCATCTTCTTTTTCCCATGGAAACAACATTATACATAGTAATATATGCTGGGTTAGCAATTTCCACATCAGCTACAGAAAAGCCTGTTTAACTTTCACACACTTAGCTCTAAAGCCAGCAGAACCCGGTCAGCGTTCAACAAACACTTCAGATCCAGGCACCGCACTAAAAGTGAGCACGACAGTCTTGCTCGCGACCTTTAGAGAGAGGAGGTCTAGTGATGGTGACACGCAGGTGAAGTGCACAGGAGGAAGCTGTGACAAGGCAGACCCTGGGCACTACTGAAAGGGGCACCGTCAGAGGCTTGGGCACTAGGATGTGGACCTGTAACAAGCTTCCTTCCTTCCACCTGTCATCCTACTTCTGGTACGGCTTTAAAAATCTGGGTCAAAGGTCCTGAAATGTGGACTGGGATGAGATTTGAGAGCAGAGGGTTCTGACAAGGCAGAAAACAAAAATCTGTAGGCAAGATCAATTTGGGGGAATAAAACACATCTGTGAGGCAGCTGGAGAAGGATGGAGGACTCTGGGAGCCACACTGTCCCCTCCTGTTCAGGGTCAGCCCCAGGACTGCCCTGGATTGGCAATGCAGGCAGGGAAAGAAGCAATACCATGACAGAAGTATGGGAGAAAAGGGACTGGAGAGAAAACTCCAGATCAACAATGCGGATGGGAAAGAAATTCCTGGGCAGATTTTATATGAGGTCATTTAAGTTCTTCCTTCATTCAGTCTTCGCTCCTTTATGTCATGAACTCCCTTATTACCAGGACTGTGTGGTAGGCTCCCAGCCTTCTCTGCCCCCAGGTTTTACTTCTTAAAAATAATTCTATATAACATCAGAGTGCTTACATTCCCAAAACACCCCTTAATCTTAAAATTCCCACACTCAAGATCCTATAAGGACCTAAATTACCTGATGAATAAAGTTCATACTTGAGTCTAGTCATCAGAGCCCTGAATGTAATTCAAGCCAGGGAACACCTGAGTGCTAACTATGGTAAAGGCTATGGAGGGTATAAATACCAGAGAATGAGAAATGAATCTATGGAACAAGGAAGAATTCAGTGAATGAAACTCTTGTTCAGGGTGAAAAGTTCAGTTCCAACAAGGGGGAGGAGATATCCTGACTCACAAAGGAAGTGACTCTCCTGGGCTTTGAAGGAACAGGAAGAGTTCAAAATACAGAGATGGGTGAAATGAACATTTTTAAATACGGTAACAAATGAGAACAAATATGTATCTGATGTGCTCGTGAAAGTATATGGTATGTTCCAGAAGAAGCAAGCGGTCCCCTGTGGCTAGATGTCACCTGCTTCCTTCTCTTTCTCACAACACAGAGCTGTGTGGGGAACCTTGAGTCAGACTGCCTGAGTTCAAATCCTGACTCTACCACTCAGTACACCCTGTGTGGCCTTGGACAAGTAACATGACCACGCCATGTCTCAGTTTTCACGGCCACCAAACAGCGATTAGAGGGTCACTGTGAGGATTAACTAAGGTAATGCCCTGCATAGCCGGGCTCAGTAAACATTAGCTGTTACGGCACTACAAAGGGAGTCTGGGACCAGTCAGCAGGGGCCTCAGTGTCCCCCCGAGTGCTTTGAACTTCAGTGAACAGACCACAGCGTGCCCAGAGGGCTTTGAAGCAGAGAAATTACCAAGTACAGCCTGGCATCATGCAAATTAATCTGGTGCCAGCCTTGTGTAGAAGGCATAGAGACATATGACTATTTACAAAGTGTTTGCATGGATGGAGAAAGGGCCGGAATTAGGGTAGCAGAAGTGGGGACAGAAAAGTGTAACATTAAGGGAGGCTGCAGGAAGGAACGAAGAGACATTCCAGCGAACATCGAGAGGTAAGAAAGACGACCTGAAGGACAGTCTTCCACAGTTTCCGGGACATCCACCTGCAGCTAGTGTAACACTGTAAACCAACTGTGCTTCATCTAGACTTCCAGCCCCACACTATTTTATTTTTCTGTTCTCTGAACTCCTAGAATCAGATAGTTTGGAGGAATGTTGCATATGCCTTTGACATATTGGTTCACAGCCCTTTTCCCAAGTCAGCAAGCTCCTTCCAGGGACCAGAGCAGGGCGACGTCACATAAGCTACCTTCCTCAGAGGACAGAAGTGGACACGCCAAGCATCTCAGGGGCAGGCAAGTCACCAGAGGATAAATACATTTGTTCAAGAATTCTGGTTGCTCCACTTACTAGATCACGGCTCATTTTGCTTGGTAGCATTCCATTTCAAGTTGGGTGACTAAAGAGCTAAATCTACTAAGGATGAAACCTGAAACCAGGCCGCGTTAACGCAGGTACCCCTGAACTGCTCTCACCTGGAACAAACCCACACCCACACTTACCTTCTTCCTCTTAATCCCACGGATGCAGCTAGTCAACTGCCACCCTGAGGGAGTTTCCACCACCTCGCACAATACATTAATTGGCTGTTTTGTGGGATTTGCTATTTGAAAAGGTGAAGGCAAAAAGGCACGTCCATAAAACAAAAGACACCTTGCTTCCCTTTTTATTATTCATCCACTGTTACCTTATGTTCCCCAAGTATAAAATAGGCTATTGTTCTCATCCACTGAGACTTACGATGCTAATTACATGTTTTCCAATTCTTTAAAATTGAAGTTAGAAAAATAACTTACAAAAAAATGATTTTAGCAATCTGATGAAATTGGTTTTAGATGTTTGTAAATATGCATGGGAAAACTGGAAGAAATATACCTAAATGTGAAAGGATATCTCTAAATGATGGGGTTACCAAGTCATTTTTGTTATTTATATGTTCCTGCATTTCCAGATTTTCCCAAGCACAGAGTACTTTATAGCCATGAAGGAAAAAAGCTTACTCTAACTTGTTAAGCTCTCCTGCACTAATAAAAACTAATGATACTAAAATCTGCTATATCATATTTCACAGAAAGGTATTTCATTAATATAACTGAGGCCAGGTTACATGCTTGATGTTGTGCCCTGGGGGGAAAAACACCCTAGTAAGGCAGCAGAGAACGCAAGACTACGCCACAGAACCACAGAAGCATCTCCATGCTCAAGGGTCCCAATAACTATCAAATTGTTTAATGAAGGTTTTTTTTTTCTGAAAGAGAAAAGCTTTCTTTCTGTTCTGTAGACAACCAACGACGTTTTAGCCTACATGTAAAATATACCATAAAAACATTCATTGCCTAATGATTCTCTTAAAGTCAGCTATGGGATTCTTAAGTAGGAAAAGTACAAATACCCTGAGTCATTTTTCATCTGATGGTATACTTTGTTTGGACTCCAAATGTTAAGTAATGCAACTGTCATACTGTCACTAAGCCTCAATATCCCCCCTACACAATTCTGGGCTTTCCAAAGTATAAACTCGTATTAAAAGTCACGAGGAGGTTCATATGGTAACCTAGAAATGCCATGTGCCTAGAGGCCAGTACCTCACATGTGCACCACGTTCTCCTTGGGGTCAGTTCACTTCCCTGAGAAGGAGCTTTTATTACCCATCTGTCTACTAGATCTGCACCGAAAACCTCCCAAGTGAGCCCTGCACCTGCACCCGGACCGCTAAGCACAGTGCAAGGCAACAGCTAGAGGGAAAACCCATCTAAGCCCCAAGGAGACGGGTCCAAAAGTCTCCATCCGCCCATATCACAAATATAATCTGGACCCATAGACTCAGAGTTGCAAGAGACCTACTTCCTCCAAGATCGGTTAAAAAATAAACTACAGTATCATTTTCTACATTATCAGCCCAGACTGTAATACCTGGAGGTGAGAAACGTGGCTTCCAGATTTAAATATTTATGTTTCTGAGCAGAGAGTGATAAAAAGCCTTCCCAAACTCACCTGTGGTCTTGAGACCTCTGACTGTGGGGAGCTTCTCCCTTCTCCAAGCTCAGACATTAAATCAGGACTGGATGTTGAAGATAATGTGTCTTTAGAAGCGGCAGCATGGTCCTGGGAAGGAGATGAGACGGGGGGTGTAGGAGAGGGCAACCTCATCACACCTTCTCGGGAGGCTGCTGCCTGTCCTTCGCTGGATGAGCTGGGCGCCAGCTGGCTTTTGTCCGGTTTTTGCAGAGAGGTGCTAACCAAATCGCTTTGGGTTCTCTTAACGCCTCCTACGTCTCCATTATACTTCCAACCATCATCCATCTAAACAGGAAACATCACTTTAAACTTGGTATTCTGTTAGATCTCTGTTTTAAAAGTGTGTGCATTCAATTAATATTTTAAAGTTATGAAAGGAACATATACCTCACATAGCAAAGTGACCATGACTAAAAGCCTGGAGCACGTTCTTACTAACAGATGTGCACGTAGGTAGTGGAAGGGTTCATCGTTTTTACAAAAGTGTTTATGTTATAAAAGGACCTACTTATTGACCTTTGCTTGTTTACATCACTCCTGGCCAACAGGCAGAAATCTAAACTAGTTCAATTGTTGAATACTTCACAGTATGTATAGCTATAATTTATTCATTTGATATGCATTCAGTGTTGCTTAAAATTTTCCGAAAATAATTCACATATCTTTATAACCAGAATGTTTCTTTTTAGAGCACAGATTCCCAAAAGTAGACTTGCTGGACCAAGGAATATTTTATATATGCAATATAAAATATGTTTATATATACATTTATATATCTTTTTCTAAATGTAGTAATGCACTCCCAAAGTAACGTATAAGAATGTCTGTTTCTCTGCATCCTTGCCAATACTAGACGTTTTGAAGGTTTTAAATCTTTGTCAATCAGATGGAGGAAAAGCTGTCCACCTCCTTCTTGCTCTAATAAGACTGAATATGCTTCTGTGGTGCTTTATGTTACCAACCATTTAAACTTCCTCTCCCTTGAACTGGCTATTCATTTCTATATCCATTTTTCTACTATATATTTTTTCCTTACCCATTGTAGGAGCATTTTAAGTCTTAGGGATATTAACCCTATATACAAAATACATTTTACTGATATTTTTCTGAGCCCATATAAATTGTCTTTTGACTAGTTAATGGTGTCTACTGTATAAATTTGATTTTTATGTTGTCAAATATGTCTATATTTACTTAATATAATGGTCAGAGTTTTTCCTGGCTACTTTAGGTGGGCTTCCTTCACCTTGAATGTTTTGTAATAGAATTTTTCTTGTTTTAGAGTTTCAGGATTCCACCCTGGCAGAAGTAGAAGGAATTTGAACACTGATGTTCTCAGACTGTACTGCTTCCTTTCACATAGTTCAAATTAATCCACTCAGTTTCAGGTGTGTGGTACTGCTTCATTCTCAGGGCAAGTGATTCCATTTTCTATATTCTTTAAAATATGTATTTTTGAGCCATAAGATACATTTTAATAACTACATTCAAAGATATCAAGTTCTAATGAAGTGGGAAATCAGGAAAAATAGAAATTTGTACATAATCACCTGAAAATATTTAGGTTAAGCCACATGAAGTTGCTGTTTAGCAGGTCAAAAAGAACTTACTGGCAACTTCATACTGTACAACCTAATAATTTACAGAAGATATATCTGAGAAAATATGACACTAAAGAATAAATGCTCTGCCTTAGAATGGGGTTTATTTTTTTAAATGTATTGGCTCTACTTCCATTGAATTAAAGTTTAATCAATTCTGCATCATTGCTATATTTTAAGCATTAAATATCTACTGAATCTACACTGGCTAAAATAAAACTGCTTTATATATAAATTATGTACATTTTACATATCAAGCATCGGCACTCAAACCTCTGCACAAGTTCACCAGTATTCTGCTCTGCAGAACAGGCTAAGTGAACTGGGAGCACATTTACCGTGTAGGATCTTGGGAGTGATGAGATTCCCCTTGACTGAGAGCCAAAAGGTCTCGGTGTGACCACAGATGTTAACCTGGCCGTATCAGATCTCTGGTAACTTCTGGGGAGAGAAGCTGAAACTCGATTCGACTCCACTTGTATATTCAGTGAATGCTGAGAAGACAAAGAGGCTGGGTGGTGTTCCTCCCAGAGGCTTTTAGAAGGAAGCTGAATTTCAGCTGTTACAGCATCCTCCCTTTTGGCAAAAGTTGTAGAATCTTGTTTAGAAATTTCTGCAGGATAAGTTGTCCCCTTCTCTTCTACCCTCTCACTCTGGTAACTTGCTTCTGACATAGTCAGTGTAGGGGGAAGCTTTTCTTCAGTGAATACGTCATCAGAAGAATACAATCTCCTCCTTGATGTAGCTGTAGGCATCTGACTTTGGGACTCCCTTAGCAGAAAGAAACACCACAACCACAAAGTTATGCATTTGACACACAGAGATGGAGAGACAGATGTTACTTTGGTCATTAACATAAAAAAAAGTGGATGGGAATGAAAAGACTGCCGACTTCATATAATAATACAATATTAACAGAAAGTGAAAATAAGTACATGCAAATTTTTAATGCTACAGAAAAAAGATTAAGAGCTTGACTTTTTTTTCTTAAAGAGGCTAAAAAAATACCCCTGAAGTAGTTGACATTGTAAAGAGATTTTTGAGATTTGCAGATACTAACTAACTAATATAGATAAAATAGGTAAACAAGTTCATGCCGTGTAGTGTGGGGAACTATATTCAATATCTTGTAGTAACTTATGGTGAAAAAGAATGTGAAAACGAATATATGTATGTTCATGTATGACTGAGGCATTATGCTGTACACCAGAAACTGATGCAGTATTGTAAACTGACTATACTTCAACACAAAATATATATACAGAAAAAAAAAGAAAATTTTAAGAAAGGATTATTTAAAGTTTCATCCACAAGTTTATAATTCCTCCAAAATTAATGTTCTATAAAGATAACTGACAACCAATTTGAACCCTCCAAATATATGGATTTCTTAACAGCATTGAGAGTTTTCCTGGATACAATTTATAATAAAAGTTTAGTAAAAACAGAAGACCACACAAGACTCAGACTTCCATTAAGATCAAGTTAGTGTATGATTTCATATAGCTTGGTAGAATTTGCATGGGCAATTATTGCAGATTAAAAGTCATCATTTCTATAAATTATAGAGAGGTTGACGAAACAGTCTCAGGGCTACCATTTAGTAAGGAGTACCTCTCAAGCCAACTCTGCTGCACTTAAGTGAATGAAACTGTGTTTACCATTGGCATCTAGGGCACAAAGGAGCTTTGTTTAATTTCACCTACCAGCACATTTCCTTTTTGACAGTATTCTTAAAGCATATTTGCCTTCTCCCTGACCTGTAAACATCTCAAGGTTTCACACAGTAACTGCTCTACAGGCAAGTTTAAATTGGACCTTTATCTTGTTATGTTGCAATGCAAAAAATAAACCCTCATACTGATGTTTATATAGTCTTCCTTTAAAAATACAATGTTAATTGCACCACTAAAACACAAAAAAGAACTTTGCTATATTTTTCACAATTTATTTAGGAGTGGGAGCTGGTTTTATTTGGCCATTCTATTTCTCAATTTACTTTAAAAGGAGAAAAAGTTGTTTATTTTCTGCAAATATAGCCAACACCACCCAATTCTGCACATGAATATACAATGTAAAATGAAGAAATAATGTACACCAATTTTAAGCACTCATTCCTCCTGTTAACTTAAGTCACTATTTATTACAGCAATACTTAGCCTTTTCACTGCAGAGTAAAATGCTCGAAGTTTCATGCATTTCTGATGACAGTTTAAAATCGGTGCACATGCATATCTCACTACACTTACACAAAATATCTATTTCTAACACTCATATCTCTGATCCTGAGATGCATCCAGCCTCATTACCTGTCCTGCAGCATTTCGTTAAATGTCTTAGATTTTCTCTCAGACTTCTCAAGCGCCAGCTTCTCAATCTCTTCCCTCTCTTCTTTTTTCTTCTGCAGATCTGAAGTGTAGCTTTTTCGACGATCTTTCCATTTTGCAAGGTCCTAACAGAAGCAAATCACATCAACACAGGCACACCTGAATTTCTACACACCCTTCCCAGCAGTGAGAGCCCGCCAGAGGATCCCATTACGTCGCTGAAACTATGCACTCCAACTTGATGCCAAGGTGCCCTAATTTTGCTTTTTATAGCCAGCGTCTCTGTACCAAGCCTTTATCTCCTGCGTCTGTCTAGAAACCCTGACCTAATAAGATAGATCCCATTTTTGTTTTCCCAGAAAGTGCCTGCCTCCTTGCCCATTTCACAAAGGGTGCTAAATGCTTGTAATTAGATGCCAGCTCAGAAAGATCAGGAACTGTTTCAAATTCATTTCCATCTCACTCTAATCATCTGGCTCTTATGTGACATGACGTTTCACTAGTCAAACTGGAACAGAAACATGACTGTAAAATGGCTAAGCATAGAAGCACACCCGGTCTTTTGTTTAACAAATACTGAGTTCAAGCCCTGCTTTGAGGCAAGGGGCCCATAAACACACAGATGAATAAGAGGTGCTTCCCCTCAAGGAACTCTCAGTACAGAGCGGAAAGACAGACACGTAGTTAAAAGTGCAAAAATGAGTGTTGTAGGATTGCATGAGAGAGTGGGGGTCCGAGAGAGAAAGTAGTCAATTTCATGTTAGGCAGGGGAGGGCCAGGTTGGGAAAGGCTCAAATGGGGGAGCCAGACTCAATGTGTGATTTCAAAGTGGGTCACCTCCACATAAGGACAGGGCAATGAGGAAGATCACACAGGAATCAAGTGGACATCTGCTTCCCATGCCCCCAGGCACTTGAGTCTCACCAAGCTGGGTGACCCCAGGACAACGAACCTAACTCACCTTTAAAATTAGCCCTAAGAGCTTAAGCTCGTTCTGACACCCAAGGGGTTAAGACAGTCTGGATGGTACCAACTGTTCTGTCACCAAAACAGAGAAATAGCATGCCAAGAACTGCTAGGGGTACTCCAGCCCAAACAGAAGCCTAAGCAAGATCTCAAACTAAAGGGGCACCTCACCCCTGGGGCACATAAATTAGGCTTGATTTCTACTTTGGGGGAACAGACAGGGCCATTCCTGCTTTAAAGAACAGCCTGAAACCCACATGAACTATTTCCAGAAAGAACAAATCAGTGCACATTTTAGTCCTATAGGATAACCACTGTGAGTTTTAACCTAATGGATAATCCCCT
This sequence comes from Camelus ferus, assembly GCF_009834535.1. NCBI lineage: Eukaryota > Metazoa > Chordata > Mammalia > Artiodactyla > Camelidae > Camelus > Camelus ferus. The sequence goes on from NC_045709.1 coordinate 51,065,725, forward strand.
AATACCTCTTCTTTTCATACCTAGTCACCATGTATTTTGGCAAACTGACTTTGAATTTTTGTTTTTGACAATCAAATTGAGTTTCCAAGTAAAAGAGACACTCGAATTTAGAAACACAGCCAAGGCAGAGGGTTCATCTTCATTTCTTAATCTTTAATTCCTCTGAAAATTAAGATTTACTTTTTTTGTTCAAGATTCCACTCAACTCTCTTACCATCAAGTTGTCCTCAGAATTCTTTGGGTCTGCGCTGTATAGCTTACCTATTGTATTTCCTTACACTCCCTTGTAAACAACTGCACTTATAAAAACTAACCCTTTTTTTAAAAAAAGATAGCGCTTCCTTCCACCAGGGACAAAACTAAAGATTAAGTCTTTATCCAAATAGACATCTGGATACATGTCAGCTCTGTGAAAACACCTAATTTTGATTCACATGAGATAACTGCTTTTTCAACCAAAATGTTACTGAGTTATAGTTCATATTTCTCCCCAAGCCTCCTCTATTAACTCTAAAAACCCTTTCATCTCTCCCCGCTGTTGCCTAGAGTCTGTGCTGGACCCCGTTTGCCCTAAACCTTGAGCAAAGTCTCCCATTTCACAAGCATCAGGAACTGTCATGCCCCAAATTCAACCACCAAAGCAAGTAAACAAGTTACCTATGCTGTCAGGAAGCAGCTTCTCATTTTTGATAACTCACAAAATATATTAGAAGATAAACACTCTCTATTTTTCACAGTGGCCTTTAAGATATGCAACAGTGATAGACCAAAATGGGTTAAAAATCATTTTCCAAGAAAGTTGATCACCTTTCCTACAGAACTGAAATCTGGAATAGCAGGGAAAACCATCTCTGAGAAAACCGACTTTGTTTTTAGAGAAGTAAGAAGAGTCAAACAAACACATCCTCCCTGCCTCCCCATCTCCCAGGAGGAAATATACTCACATCCTGCCATTTCTGATCTTGCTCTTTTAATTGTGACTTTATTTTCTGCATCTCCTCGTAACGCAGCTGACGCAAGTTCTGAATGTCCTCCGCGCTGACATCACTCATGGACTTACTCCTACGACAAAAATACCCATGGTAACCAAGGTTCACATGACTGGATTTAAGGTTAAAACTGGAAGGTTGGGCTTATATTTGGAAATTCCATCTAAATTTCTGTGGTACTACCTAGATGCTTTAGTGATAATATCACAGAAATAGCACTACAGAGATAAATGGTGTTTTTCCAAAACACAGAAACAAGAGCCCAACACTCAAGCGTGAATTCTTTCACAAAATGGCTAAAATGAATGCTGAACAAGTCAGGAAATATAATCCAGTCCTCATGTTTACAGTGGTCCATGCAGTAAAAGATTACTTTAGAAAAAAAATAACTATTTGGCCTTAGAATCACTTGTCTTTATTTTTCTATCTCCTCCAGAGATAATCTTTTAAGGCTTGGCGGCCTTTTCTGAGCGCTTATTAAATAATTTAATGATTACTTGATATTTTCTCCTCAAGTTCGATACCGTGAATAAATGTGCTGCTGCTGCTCAGAGATTCTGTTAAGACCTGCCTCACCACTGCAGTGGGCTTGTTCTCAAAGCACCATGGGTAGTTTCTAACAGCGGGTTACAATATAACCTCCGTTATAGTCCCTTTTTTTATTAAGGTACTTTTCATGTCTTCCATGGGTGACCCCTACCATGAGGATGTACTGAGCTTAAACTAGAGTAGTTTGAGTGGAGTCGGGTGCTGGACACCATGCACACGTGCTGTGTACATGCACTTAGAAGGGCACGGGAAGTACACTGGAGAAGGGGAGGCTGAGGGAACCCTGCAGGAAAGAGAGGGGTCAGATCTGAACACTGAACAGCAGGTGGGATTGAGAGAAGAGACATAGAGCTTTCGAATGCGAGCTGCCCAAAATGTTCTCTCCCACCCATCTTTCAGAATAGACTTCTGATTTTGTTCATTGCTACTGACTCCACGTGCAGTTATTTAAGTGACTCCACATCTCCTTCGTGGGCCGTTAAACTTTGCCTTCCCCCAAGATTTTGCCATCACCACATTTTTCAAGTAACACACTTGCTTTTAGCTAGCTCAGGAGTTCAATTACAATCTCCGTGCAAACCTCTCCCATATCTACAGCCTGGGACCAGTCTCTCTGACTCAATTCCAACTGCTTGTTGAATAAACATCTCTGCATGGATATCCCTTAGGCACCTCAACTGTAAAAGGGCCAATTAAATAATATCTAGAAAGGATTTTGTAAGTGGTAACTCAGTAAACACATGGTTATCGTTGACATAGCCAAACTCAATTTTTCTCCAAAGTTGCCTTTCCTCTTGTTAACTGTGTTAACCTGCCCTCCAATCATCCAGATTTGACACCAAAGAACCATTTTTCGCCTCTGTGTCTTCTCCTTCTCCCTGTTTTCAATTAGTTATCAAGTCCTCTTATTCAGTGTCTTTTTCTTCCCATCTCTATTGCCAACACCCTAGATCAGAGCACAGTCAACTCTTACCTGGACTTTTAAAAAGCTTCTTATCACCCAGCCTCCAGATCCAGTGAAGGTCTTTCCTGAACTGTCCCCTCCAATTTGAAAGCCCTTCACCAATACAGACGCCTTTTTAAATGCCACTCATTTCTCAAGATCCCTGCTAGACTCAAGTGTGGTTGGATGTATACAACTTCCTGTTCATTCTCTGCTTGGAAGTCTAATGGGGCAACTCAGACTTAACTTGTCAGAGCAAAGACTTGACTGTTCACCCTGTAATCCACTCATCTCCCACATTCCTCATCTCAGTAAAAATCAACTCCATCCTTCTGGATTACAGGCCAGAAATCTTTGAGTCACCCCAGAGTCCTCATTCTCTCATACATCAAAACTGATCCCACCAGGAATCCTGTCCTCTACCATCTAAATATACCTAGGATGCAATCACTTCTCACCACCTCCCCCATTGCCACCCGGAACCAAGCCATCCTATCTTCTGCCTGGGCTATTAAAATAACTGGTATCCCTGCTTCCATCTCTTCCTGCCCAACAATGTGTACTGTATACTCAACGTATACACAATGTATACTCAACACATACTCAGTGTATACTCGACACAGCAGCCAGAAGGGTCTTTCCAAAACTGCACTCAGATCATGGCATGCCTCCACCCAGCACCCATCAGTTTGTTCCCATCTCACCTGAGTTAAACACAGGTTCTTCCAAGACCTACAAGGTCCAACATTACCTGGCCCCTCGCCTACCTCTCTGCACATGTCCCCCACCCTGCTCCCCTTCACACATTCCGTTCCAGCCACCTGGTTTCCTTGCTCAGGCCCAGCTTCTTGCTTCTCCCCTTGCTCTTCAATCTGCCTGGAATGCTCTTCACCCGAACATCCACATGACCTCTCTCTTCCAGTCAGCTGCTTAAAGGTTACCCCCGGGTTCCCGTCCCTGACCACCGTACAAGAGTAAGTAATGCCCCTCTCCTGATTCACAGTATCCCTCTTTTTCTCCATAGCATTTATCACCATCTGAAATGGATGTTTATTTACACATCACCTGTCTTGCGCTGTAAGATTATAAAGCAGGACTTTTGTCTGATTTGTTTGCTGCTGTATCACCTGTGCCTAAAAGAGTGCCCAGCCCCTGGCAGGTGCTCATAAATGACCTCAAAAATATCCTCCTGCTTTGATAAAGTCTTCCTGCAAAAAATGATGCTTTAGCTGTACCTTTCTATTGCTTCTTAATGCTCAGCATTATGTCATATGTAGTGGGCACGCATGTGTGTGTGTTTAGCTTACCTCCCTCACAAGTTCACACACTGCTTGGGAGGAAAACACATTAACATAGCACAAGGCATACAGGACACATTCATTTAACACCTGTGCTAAGAATCAAGTATGTCTCATCATATTTATTCAAGCAAAATAAACTAACCATAAAATGTTTCTAATTTTGCAAGAAATTGTGGCTCCTGCTCCAAAGCTTTATAAAGAAAGCTTTGTAAGATTTATTAAAGAATATTAAGGAATTACGTATATGAGTATATACGAAATTATATACTGAGCTATTAACATCATATATATACTTAACCACGTAAGACTATATAAAAAACTGATTTGAGAATATAAATTTACTTAGGTCATAACTGCAAAGAATAAGGCAATATCAGTTAATATTATAACAGACTCACCAAAAAGAAAATTTTTTCAGGATCAAAGTATGAGGGGAATCTGGGCACCCAACACATGAGGTTACATAAATTCCAGAACAAAATTGGGAACGTTAAGGTTTTTAAATAATCTTATGGTTGGGGAAAGGCTGGACAGTCTCAACTGGCCCAGACCCTTTTTGCCCTCACCCTCTTGCACTATGAAACCTTGGCTTGTGTCTTTTCAGAAAACATGGTCCCCATGGGCAAAGGCTGCATCAGCCTCTGGGGAGCTCACAGCACAGAGCCTGACACACAGCAGGTCCCTCAAGATGAACAAAGTGAGCCGAACACCAGCTGGGGTAGACAAGCGCCTGCATAAGGCAGGAACGTGAGCCCTCTGTGTTCCCTGGGACATACAAAGTTATCTACAGAAAGTCTGGGCACATTCTGTACAGGCTGAGCCAGGCACCAGCATGAGACAGGAGGTGAGACCCGGCAGCAGCACCGATCTTCACCCCCACCGAACATCACTGAACTTTTCTCAGCCTCGGTTCCTTGTCGGCTAAGCAAGGGAGGGATGGTTAGAACTGGGTCAGCTTATGTTGACTGCTTTTCAGTAACAATCTGGTGGATACACCAACTACTCTTATTAATGCAAATATGACTGTGTGGGATCTCCTGGAAAATGACTCCCAAAGCAGTTTCAAATTAAGAGAGGTCACCCCAGGCCAACTGATAAAATCTAGACCCTTCTAAGTGGAGGAGTCTTCCAGCCAGATCATGAAGAATTCTCTCCTTCCTCATCACAGTTGACAGAACAATTATTTAACTTCTGAGGGATTACTGTGTGCTGACGACACTGCAAGCAGTCTATGTATGAAGGCCCTAGGCCGATTCCACCATCCCACCAGCTGCACGTCCCAGGGAAAACTTCAACGTCTGTTTCTAAAATGCACGTGATACCTACCTGCCTACCTCACCAAACTGAGATAAGCACCAGAGACAGTCCCCAGAAGACTGTTTGGGAAAACCATACAGGGCTCCACACCTCAGGTGTTTTGTGGAATGAATGACTCTTCCCTGGCAAATCACAATTCTCTCACAATTCATTTGTTTACCACCTTTGTGTTTCCTTATTTGGAAAGGCTCCAATTCTAGAACTGCACTTGGATTTTTTCCAAAAAATACAGGTCTAACACGTTGTATTTTCAGTTGAATAGAACCTTATTTTTAATGGCAGTGAGGGTGAAGAGAGAAAGAAAGGGAAGCTTAAGAAAAAAGGTACAGATTTGTAAAACAAGATGACTAAAATCTTATTCTCTTTTCCCACAACTCTGGGACTAGTGTTATGATGGTGTTATTTTAGAACTCAATCTCAGGAAACTTATAAATGAATATCTAAGCAGTAAGGGATCAAAAAAGGACCAGCATGCAGCAAAATTTCCTAACTATAAAATCACTGATAACCTTATCTGGCAAATAGAAATTCCATGATACTAAGTTTGGGGTCCCCAACTTTCAAGGGAAGATATGAACAGACCTGTTTATGTACCTACCTCTAAACATATTTTCATTAGTGTTGTAGGAATTCTCTGAAGAGCAATCAATAATAAAACCTGGGTAAGGAGGCTTTAGAATTACCGTAAGTTAGAATGATAAGACAACATAAGAGACTTTTTGTTTATAGGTTTATGGTCTAAATCAGAGTTTCTCTGCAGCAGCACAATTGACATTTTTGGGCCAGCAAATTATTTGTTTTAGGGGGCTGTCCTGTGTATTGTAGGACATTTAGCACTATCTTTGGCTACAAATGCACTAAATGACAGAAGCAATCCTCACCTCAATCCACCTACAGTGACAATCAAAAATGTCTGGGACACTGCTAAATGCGCCCTGGAGGTGAAACCCTCAGAGAGTTAACTCACATCAACTTTGTTTTTCCTTCCTTTTTCTTGTCTTACATGTCCTTATAGTTCTACAGAATTTGTTTTAGCCAAAATAGGTAAAATATATGTGTCTTGATTATTTTCAATTACAACTTCAACTTGAATCAGTGTTCATTTCCTGTTGATACTGGCAGTAGACTCAATGGCTTAATCATATTACAAAATTGTAGCTAGGTACTGTTACAAACTTCTTTGTCATTAACAGACTCTGCAAAGAGGCATCATAACCAGATTTTCAAATGTCATGGGACTATAAGACAATCATGCAACACGAAAGCACACGTGAGAAAATGACTGCAAAGTGTCATATGCATGACTGCATACACAAAGCGTCTTACTGAAAATAAAGTGACAGGTGTTAAATGCCAAGTAAAAAGCCAGCAAGAAATTAACAATCTAACTAAGCTTTCAAAAGGTAGTGCACATTTCTCTTTAACCTGGATCTTACCAAAAAGAAAGCATTCATGTTACAGGCAATTATTTTTCGATCACAGGATGTTGAGCAATAATGATTTTTCCAGGTAAGTATTCCAAGCTTGACAAAGTACATGTCTGGAGAAATATCACCCAGAAATGCCACTTGTTTCATGTTTGTAAACATTTACAAACATGTTTATAGATACGAAAAAAGTTCTAGATTAAAAGTCCATACTCAATCCAATTTAATTTTTTGTTTTCATTGCAGATCATTGGTAACTGATAGAATATTTTTTTTAATCCTATATAATAGATTTTAATTGCAAGTAGTCTAAAATGCACTTGAGTTTTGGAAGGCCTATCTGCATTACTTTCTATCATTTGTCAAGTCAGGTATTATTCATCAGCCTCAGTTTACAAACAACCTTGCTCTATTTGTGTTACCTTAGCAATAAACTGCATAGGGAATAGCCTTTAAAATAAATAGTATACTATACAAGCAGCAATCCTGAAATAGTCTCCAGAAGGCATTTGCTGCTCCCGGCAATAGCCCAGAAAAATCCTTAGCTTGCTGAGCTTTGGCATTTCATTTCTCTCTTCCTTCCTTAACCCAGTGATACAATGTGTCCCTAAGGGGGAACATGGACAGTCACTGAAATAGCTGTACGTGTTTACATTCCCACCAAGTATTTGTGCTCAGTGTACTTGTACACCCGTTAAGAAAAACAACCTGTTTATGTCACAAAGCCTTATTTACCAAGGAAAGTTCCCCTGAAAGTTATCATTCAAAATACTTGAAGCTGCAAAGATTTTTCATCAAGTGAAAACGGTTTTCCCACGATGAACTGAAATTAGCAGATGCTTAAGTGTCATGCTAAAAATTGCCTTGTTCGCCCTCCCTGACAGAAATGCTGTAAGCACACATGAGGAACCAGATTGGAGATAATGTGCCTTTGCGTATGCAGCACACTGAAAGCCTGCTGGGAGTCTGATTTTTTTAATCAGTGGCTGAGAAGTACTTGCAATTAGTTGCCCATCTCTCAATTACATCTTTGACATTGACAGTGGCTACATTGCTTTAAATAGTAATTTTAGTAACTTCCAAGATCTCCAAACTATCAAAATTATCCAAAGCTTTCAAAATTAGAGAATCTGAGAGATGAAATAAATCCCAGGAGGGGAAGATACTTAGCTACTAAGGCTTAGGCGGATTAGAACACTCGACATACTTAAATTGTCTTCTTGCTAAAAAGCTATTAGCAGTTAGATTCACAAAGTTACAGGAAGTTTGATATGAAATATTAAGATGTAGCCACCTGGTTAGTCTCCACTAAGAATGAATGAGTCTACATACAGTGAGTGTGTGATATAAGTAAAAGAAGTTTTTACTTTCACCCTGTTAATCTAGAAATGTAAAATATTTTCAGAAAGTTACTTTTATAATATTTTCTGTCTACCAGGTGACTAGAGTTAAACGACAGCACAGTCGTCCCTTGGTTCCAGGACGTCTATCTATGACACGAAGGGCCAACTGTAGACAGAAACTGGAAATGAGATATAAATACAGTCCTTGCAGAAAGATTGGGAACTACCAAGACTTTAACTTTCGCAGTTTTGGAAGGCCAATTCCGCTCTTCAGTGCAGCCAAATCACAGATTTTTACCCTAACCAGGAATCTTGAAAATGTTTCCAAATTCTAAGGAAAGACTAACACTACTCACTATCCCAACTAACAAAGCACCCCTTGAGCTAAGAGTATACAGATAATGTCAACTGCATGCATCCCAGCCTCAAAGTAAATGCTAATACTCTTTTTCATAGATTTTCTAAAACATAGTTATTTGGGCTCTGACATCCAGAAATGAGAGTTTGGGTCTATGCAGCCATCAGATACCAAAATAAATACACCTAATCTTAGGCAAGTGCTTTTCTTTCTTTTAATCAACTCCTTAAAAAAAAAGTAAAAGGACATGAATTTTCAACTTCTAATAAAACAAACTACTGCTGTCATATAGCACTTCATGCAATAGGCACTCAGACACAGAAACATAACCATTAGGCTGAAGAATTAAGAAAAGTTTCCCATTTTTTAAGTCTCATGCACAGCACAGAGCATCCCCATTTAGTAACATGCCAGGACAGAAGTGCAATGACATATTACACCAAGGACAAACAATAGGCAGAGATTTTTTGTTTTTTACTGTGAACCAGAAAACTTACCCATTCTCACCATAAATCTTTTGAAAGAGTCTAAGAAATCAGAAAACCAAAAATTAAAAGCCATTTTTTTTCTAGTTGCGTTAGTTTCTAAATGTTCAACATCATTAAGTCGAACTAGAGATGGACAAATCTCAAAGAAGGTTGCTTCTTCAGTCACATTCTTGATCATCTCAAATTCTCACTGATCTCACATCTCAAGGAGTTCAAATTAAGGATTTCCTGATTTCCCCTGAACCAACAAGTCCATTTTTTAAAAGCTTCCTGTTGCCAGGAACTAATAAGAAGTTAGATTTAAATCTACTAATTTTATTTAACCTAGTATTTGTCCATCCCCAAGTTCAACAAACTGAACACCCATTAAAAGGCAAACTGCATTACACATAAATGCAGGCTCATTATCAAAATGGCCATAATTACACACATGTAAAGTGCAACAGACAGCAAATAACATCCATGCATTTTAATAAAGTTTGCACTGAACTTTAAACCATAAATTTTAAAAGCTACACATTGATAGTCAAGAAACCTAGGTCAAAATAAAAAATCAAAACCAAGTTAAATGAAACTTGCAATGCCATATTTTAAGGGAAATTTTTACCCAAAAATCATATACTTTGAAATATGAGAAACACATGAAACCAAACTACAACCAGACTGTTTCAGAAATGCCTGGACAGGAGAATAAAAGTCTGTAAATGTAAGTGAAAATCATTTCCATGAAACATCATACGGCAGAATAGTATCATAGTCTTCCTCAAGGCCAAAGGCAAAGTTTGTGTAGATACCTTCTTAAACGGATCTCAGACAGATGATTTTGAGATGTGCAAATATGGAATTGCACTTTTTCCATGAAATGATGGAAGGTTTCTCAAAGCAAAATCAATTTTTTTACAGGAAGCTTCAAAACGGCTCATGACATGCAGGGTTGGGCAAGACGAAGCCACTTACTTACACAAGGAAAGTCACACAAGACCATCCATTACAAGCCACATCCTTGCAGAAACACACTCTGACCTCTCAACCATCAGCCGCTTCTTGTGCCTAAGCCTGCTGGCCTCCCGGATGGCCTCCCACTTCTGTAAGTCCGCCGCACTGCAGGGACCAGGCATGAAACTGATGGGAGGCACAGTCGTTCCCAGCTTCCAAGACTGGATCTTCCGAGCCAACATGTCATCTTTCTTCTGCCTACATGAAGGAACTAACAGTCTACAGCTACTACTTTTTTCTTTGGGTGGGCACGTCCTTTCAAGGACACAGAGAAATTTTGCTTGAATTTCCGGAGGCAGAGTCCAGGGGTCAGGGAACGGGACTGGCTGGTATTTATCCGGGGCCCCCGACAGAGGAACCTCTTTCTTCTGTGCTGGAATGCGGCGAACAATCATATCATCTTTTTCTAGGTCTGGAAGTACAAGTTCACCTTCCCGACACTGCAGAATTATATCTCGCTCGACAGGATCATCTTGCTCAGAGAGTCTTCTCAAGTCGTCAAACGCCCGGACCACACACGGATTTGCATGGAAAGCCCCAGTCTTTCTGACAAAGAAATCATCATTCTCTAAGTCAGGATCCAGGGCTGCCATCTCGAGGTCTTCTGGTCTATACCCTGGTGCGTAAGAGAGGTTCTTTCTGCGTGTTATGAGCCTTGGGCCAGCAGTGGGATCAGTTTTGACATTTGTTTCAGAAGACAGGAAGTCATCAGAGTATGTCTGGAGGGCCTGAAGCAATAGAAACTGACTGAAGCATAGAAAAGAGAAAGGAAGGGAGAATCTTATTAAGTTTGGGGAGAAAAGGTAATTAGGCAGCCAGTCACTGTGGGTGAACTCTTTTAGGGTGCCATGGGAGGGACTCTTGCTGGGAGGAAAAGACTAGCATTTAACACCATCACCCATGACTCTCCTTTTACCATTTACAGAAATAAGAGTGGAGTGTACTTCTCAGGAAAGGTGGGCACCACTGAGGCCAAGTGATGGAGCCAGAATGTGAAGAGAGTCCAACTCCCTGATACACAGTGTTCTCTTCACCCCTTCCTCATTCCACTGGCAACAACGACCAAACCCCCTGCCCTGAGAAGCAGCAATGTTCTTGGAAAGTTTCAAGAGCTGAGCAAGGAGCGCTTTATGCAGCAGGCACAGGTAGTCCACAGAAATTAAATCAATGCTCTGAAGCTCTCTAAAAGCCTCTGATTAATCTTTCCTTTGCATTTCCCACCCATCTTGCCTGTCCCGGTGTCTGTCTCCAAGTTATTTCCTTTCTCCACAGCTCCACACATAGCACAACTGCAAAATTAGGCCAACTTTCTAAAAAGCCTTTTAAAAATGGTTTTCCAAAAGGACTAACTATGCCACCCATAATTATACACTCTCTGGTACACACTTGTGCTGAAGAATATTTCGTCCCCTAGCTTTGCGAGCTCATACTCCTGCGCAGAAAGCATTATGTTATACATTATGCTTTTATAATATTAAGTGAGTGAGGGCTCATGATTCAGCGCATCATCGTCAGAGGTTAATGTGGTAGCAGAAGTTGGCACAGGTGTCACAGGCCAGACCCACGGCAGGCGGGCTCATGCAGACAGGTGCACCTGGGCTCATCCGCAGCACCACTGGTTCTCCCGGCTGCATGGGTGTCCTGGGAGTTTCTGGCCCGTTTGATAGCCAGTTCCAGCAAGAGTGAACGTCTTTGACAGTTGCTGTCTAGCCTGGGATCTGCGTTTTGTATTCTACTAAAAACGACGGGGCTTCTGTCAGAGCCTGAATCCTCATCCTCAGAGCCTGAACTCCTTCTACCGTGGAGTGACGCAGAGAAAGGAAAGAGGAAAGAAGACAAAGGATTGGAGAACAATGTAACTAAAAACAAGGTCAAGCTATGACTGTGCAGAGAAAAGGACTTTTTAGGATCCAGATCCCAAAGTTTAAATTTAAACAACATTTTTTTTTTTCAGTTAGCAGGTCTATAGATGTTGGAAGGAAATTAACCTCGCTCATAAAAAGCACACAGAGAATGCACCCTGCCGGGGTACTGAGTGGACACTGGGATAAAAGAAACATGCACAGAGACAAACCTGAATCCCTGAAATTCTTTATACCAGGGTTTATAAGTTTCCCTTTTTATTCGTTTCCAGTTCACATCTTCTGGGATCCAGCATTTGGGAAGAAACTGATCAAAAGCGTTCCCTGGGCTTGGCAGGATTGGACTTAGCTTTCGCACATAAAGATCATCCTTTACAGTGTTGGGTATGCTTGTCTTTTCTTCTTCCTCTTCCAAGTAACAAGAGGAGTTTGAAGTTTCTTGTGCTGTTGACCAGTTCTCCACGTTTTTTCCCCAAGCTCTCCTCTTGTTACTGTTCAAAATATCCAACCAGTTAAGATACTGCGTGAGCAATTTGTGACACAGAACACAAGAGGCATGCTTTCTGTCTCACAAAGTTTACACCACTGTGGATGCAGCCAATTAGTTCCCATTCTCATCACTCCAGCTCCTACAACAAAGTTAAGGCATTATAACAGCATCTCATTTTAATTAGAGAACAGCTCGATACAGAAGGGCCAAAGACAATTATAAAACGTGTTAAAAGAGAGAGAGACAAATTGCAAACAATCTGGGGTGTTACTTTATGTATCAAACATCAATAGCATAATCGACATTCCGATCCAGGAGAAATTTTTCTGACCTCGTCAATCTGTATAGCCCAGTGGCTAATGCGTCAGCAGGAGAAAAGATTTGAGAACAAGACTTAGGAGATGTGGTTTTCGAGATGAAACCCTCAGGCCGCTTTCTCACTTGGAATCTACGGTTGGCTAAGTCATCCAAAACTACATCAGGCAACCTTCGTTCCTCCTCGGAGTCCGATCCACTTTCAGAACCGTACACCTCCTTCTGATAGGAAGCTGGATTTGAAAAATCACGCTCTGCTCTGCTGATTTGATGGGAAATTAAAGGATTCTTTTTTTGCCCGCTGAGCTCAATCAACACAGGAAAAAAAAAAAAAAATGGAAGAAAGCGACACAGCAGAGCTCACAATGAACAATGTAAGTCATCCAGGAAGCTGAAAGATAACCAGCGAGCTAAGGCATGCATCTAAAAAAAGAACCGGCAAATCATATGCTGACATTCTAAAATGAAGAAATCTCTTCAAGAGATGGATGACTAAAAATATAGGTAAGAGAAAGAAACGTTTTCATTAACGAAGTTTTACGTTATCTATGAAATACATTCTAAGGGCCATTCCTTTCACCAAATTTAAATACCCCAGCAAATTCACAAAGCATACTGGATTTTAAAACTCAATCGTCAGCTCGCATCCCAGTACCTTGGAAACGTTCCGTCTGCTTCTGTGTAGGCTGGGCTTGCCCAGCTTCTTCTGTTATCCTCGTTTTTGTCCAGCTTTTTCTTCCTCAAGGGCGCCGGCACATAGGACGGCTGTCTGCTCTTATTGGGTAAAAAGCGATTGAATGGTAAAGCAGACTTTGGTTCAATAGCTGAAATCCTTCGATAGGACATGTCATCTTTATTGTGATCCTGCATTTTGAATGTAGATTCAGAATCTGTGTCACTTTCACAACCTATTTAAAAAATAAAAAGGCACAAGCATTTGCTCTACTCTCCAGATTATTCGTCTAACCGAAACCCACACAGCCCGCCTGCTTTGTCTTCCCCTTGGAAACCCAGTGCTCTGCTGCTAACTGCATGGAATATTTTTAGAAATTTGTCATGAAGTTGTGATAAGATCCATTAGGAGGAACTTGCTTTGCATACTGGAGGCTCAGGCAGGACTTTCTTTCACTGTTGCACGTTCTAAGCAGAGAAAGTCCCATTTATGGCTGGACCCCTTTTCTTCTCCAATCTTCCTTGCCCTTGTGATTTTTTAAATAACATTTCTTGATGGAATATATGTGAATAAAATCCAGCCATTGAGTCAAAGACGCCTAAAATGAGATCTAAAAGTAATCTGAGGGAAACTCAGTCATTTAAAAGAAAGCATGTAGTCCTGTAAAATTTCTGTGAGGTGACAGATAAGGGAAGATGAAGAAAGAGATGCAAAAAGCACAACAGCACAAAGAAGTTTGATACATCCTTGTGACACCCCTGTGAGGAAGGATCACACATTAGATATGCGGTTGGATTGCATGATTTCTAAAGTCCCCAAGGGATGTAAAGTCTTACGCCTAAATGAGAGCACAGAACTCAAGGCATTTTCCGACAGTGGTCATGGAAACACTGGGAACCCTGTACTTTGATTCAACATCATTTACAAAAAATTTTAAAAGAATACACTTTGATACACCTCAAGGTCAGATAGATACAAACACTAATCTGTTCTCAAAAAAAAAAAAAAAGAGTCAGTCTGTTCTTTTAAAGACACAGGAAGAAAAGAGGGAATAAAACACTAGCACAGATACCAGCTGAGTCGTCTCCTTTCTTGCCCTTTTCTTCTTGCCCTTGTGTATTTGTAAAGGAAGTTTGCACATGTTTCCACCAGAACTCTCAGAGGCCAGCTGTGCCCAGCACCTGAGTACCCGAGAGCTGGGGGCTCTCAGCAGAACACTCGCAGGGTAAATCAGAGCAAAAGTCCATCTTGTCTCCTCCCCTCTGCGTGGCAGGAATCCACAGTCAGTACCACTGACAGTAGCCTACCAGAAGTAGTTTAACACGCAGCCCTGAGCTCTGGAGACCAGAATAGGGAAGGAAAAGTCACGGCAAAAAGGGAGGGAGTATAAGGAGCCATGACTGGGAGGATTAATAGTCAATCCGCTTTATTTTTACTGCCTCCTAAATAAGTACACTTTTTGGATATAAGAGAGAAACGTCAAGGATTCTTGCCAAAATTTTGTACGTGTGAAATTTTAAATACAAAGATTTTTGGATGTTGAAATTTTTTTAAGTTAATGTTTTTTTAATTTGTGAGTGCACTCCAGTATCCTGCAGAGTAGGCAAATATTCTTGATATGGTAACAGGTGTGGATGAAAAATGTCACCTGCTGTATCAGTAAAAGGATGTTGCGGCCATCGAGCCATCAGCCGACCACAACCTCTCCAACTGTGCAGCCTGAGGGGACTCAGGATGGAGAAGAGCAGGATATGGCCCCAGATAGTTAAGGTGCAGATCAAAGAAATGATTTCAATGAGCCCAGACTCTTGCATCTTCCCACACATAGAGAAGCACTAAATTCATTAACTTGAGATAGCTGGTTTTTCTTTAACAGCAATCTTTTGATGTTCCAACTACCTGGTTTTTGTTTTTTGTTTTTCAAAACTCCTATATATCCTGGTTCCTTCCTCACCTCTTTGGAGCAGTCCCTCAGAGCTATCTGAGAAGCTGTCTTCCGGGCTAAGTTCTCACCAAGTCTGTCAAATAAAACATAATTCTCAACTTTTAGGTTATGCTTTTTTTTTTTTTTTCAGTTGACAGAGGCTTCCTATAAAACTAAGGAATTTGATTTGCAATTCTGTTAACCTAAACAGAATATCTTATCCTCAATATTATACTGATCATCAGTTCAGGACTACAACCTGGTAGGCAGCAGACCTTTAACATACTGATCACAAAAAAAGTTTTCTCATCCTGGTGGCCCCCAGGGTTTTCTTTGGGTTTTTTTTCCTTCTAGGTCTTCACTTACACACTCTTCAAACAAGAACTACAACTCCTTTCCCAAGATCAGGAAGCAGCATGACCCTATGCTTTTCATCACAAGGACCAGACACCCAGCTCAACAAGTATCTGTGGAGAGGATTTCAATTCACACCACTGGACCACTGCATTTGAACTGACTGGAGTCTGTATATTCCCACATGCCTTCAGTGTGTGTCCCTTTTATTCGTTGTTGGCCAGATATAAATTTAAACATTGCACATGTTAGGTTCTTCAGTCAGGACAAAGTAATATAGTGGGTTGAGAATTTCAGCCTCTGTTTTTACAGCTTTTAATCATCCAGATGAATTATAAACTCAGACTCATTTCCTTAAAACTATCATAATAGTCATCTAGGCTATGAAAATGTTACACCTAGATAGCAAACAACCAACAAATCCAGCAGTAATTACAAAGGGTCACTCTTAAATAGCCATTCACTTTTTAAATTTTTAAATGCCTCTACTACTCTGAAAGCTAAAGGATTTGGCTTTAGTTTTATTTTTGAAAAAGAAACTCATTGTAACATTGCTTTCGTTTGTAAATTTACATTAAAAGACCAACAGCAAATAAAGGTTGAATTCTAGCTAATGATTGCAAGCTGAAGCATTTAGGACAAGTGTAAAGTACTCTGAAGTGACTCAAAAAATAAGATGGATAATTAACGCATAGAGAAAGAGTTAGGTATGTGATAAAGCAAGCATGGCAAGATGTCATGGTGGAACTAGGTGGCAGGTACACGAGTATTCACTAAAATTCTTCCAACTTTGCTGATGTTTGAAAGTTTTCCACACTAAAAACTTTAGATAAAACATTTAAAAATTTAAAAAAATCAAAATAAGCAACGTAAAATCTCTAATAATCCAGCACAAACTCACAAACAGAACTCTCAGTTTTTTCGCATTGATGGTGAAAGGACAGAAATATTTCAAGAAACTTCACTTGTGGTTTCAATCTCATCAAATCTGAACTGCGAGGTATACAGTCAGAAATCTCTGACCCCATTCAGTAGTCACAGGAAGAAGACTTGCATTTCAATAACAGACTTGACCATGATATTGGGATTTTGAAAGAATGCTCCTTCTCACAACAGAATGACTCACTCACATGTTGCTTTCACACAACATCCTGGGTTTACTCTGAGCCTACCGAAGCAAAAGATGTTTTCTGACACAACGGTAGTCTTGTTACTTATCTAGCAAAGTTTAGCATAACACTCTATCACGACAGATATCAATCATTTCTTCTTTTGGACAGAGGTAATTATAAAAATATTTTTCCTACTAAGTGAGGTCAGTCAGACAAAGACAAATATCGTATGATATCACTTATATGCAGAATGTAAAAAAAAAGATTCAAATGAATTTATTTACAAAACAAAGAAATTGACAGACATGGAAAACAAGCCAATGGTTACCAAAGGGGAAAGGAGAAGCGGGAAGGGATAAATTAGGAGTTTGGAATTAGCAGATATAAACTACTATATACAAAACAGATAAACAACAAGGTCCTAATGTATAGCTCAGGGAACTATATTCAATACCCTGCAATAAACTGTAATGAAAAAGAATATATAAATGTATGACTGAATCACTATACTGTACATCAGAAACTAACACAAGAGTGTAAATCAACCATACTTCAATAAAAAATTTAAAAATAAAAATATTTTTCCTGGTTTTTCTTAGCAGCTTTTTATCTTTTACAGAAAAGCAAGGGAAAGAAGAAAATCATTCAGGAACTGGAATAGACTTTTATAAAATCCCATTTACTTTCTTTTTTATGGTTAGATATACTGCATATTAGGCCTCAGATGCACAGATTATTAAACCTAAATCTAGAGAGACAAGAATTAGGATAGATTATCACTGATAAAACAGGTCACAGTTAATTGTTTCCTCCCCAGACTTCTCTAAGAACAGAGAAGATTTTTTTTTTTAAGTGAAACTAAATGAAACTATCACCCCTCTAGTGGCAATATAGTGAGGAGGAAATAAGAGAGAAAGACAGGGAAGGAAGGAAGGAAAGAAGGAAGGAAAGAAAAGATACCCCTAATTATATTTCAGTATCTATGAAAATCTTCTTCTTGGTGAAATTTTTGCCTCCATAGTTTTCACTCCATTTTTCTCCTCTCTCCCATTCCCAAATTTCTCTCAATGTGCAAAAATAAAAATAAACTGACAGTCCAAAATGCAACCCACCTTCACGTGGCCCCCTCAACGTGGTATCAGAGGAGCAGCTTGTGAGTGACCTGGACCCCAGAGAGTCCAAGCTTTCAAATGAATCTTCTCTCTTATGGTTGCCTGGAGGAGCAGGGAATTCTCCACGCTCAGCACACCAGATATCACTGTAACCACTATCCCTGCCACTCCTTTTCAGGCAGCTGGAGTCTTCAAGGGCCTAAAAAAATTGTGTAAAGAATAGTAAGATGGCATAAACTTCCAAAATGCAATCAGTTATTACTTGCTTGCATAGCTCAAGTTGCACCATATTTGACAAGTGAGGCAATGAGATTTCCTTGTTAAACTTCAGAACAAAATCTGATAAAAAGCAGAATATAAATCCGTAAAGTTTTGCCACGACTAATACTTGCCACTCATGTAACAATAGGGAGGTTTTCAATATTATTTGATAAAGGAATATAGTCTATTTAAAAATAAGGGGGAATATTTTAATAAAAGAAAAGCTATGAATAAGAATAATATTCAAATGCGAAAATCAGTAATATTTACTGGTTTTGGCAATAAACATGAAAGGAGTCAAAGAGAAAACCAACTTTAATTCTGATATCCAAAAGGAAATAAGTTAATAAGGTTATATTCAGCCTACGTCCAGGAAATATTAGGGGTCATTTCTACTAAACAAACAAAAAATAAGAAGTTCCTTTAACAAAAGAAAAGTTTTAAAAGAGAGAGTGGGAAGAAAGCAGGTACACACTTTACAGATTCATTCATTTTCACTGATTTTGAAACCTAGATCTGAACCATGGAAAGCAGACTTGTTTGTTGATATATAAAACATCTCCTCTGGATCTAAATAAAGCATTTGTTTGACTCATGTAAGAGTAACATAGAAATATAGTCAATGTTATTAACCATAGGTTTGTAAATCATACAGAACTTACCAAAAGAAGCATTTTAACTAACATTTCTCTAGGAAAGTTAGTAGCAAAATACAACTAGACTTCTTAAAATTAGCATTTAAGTAAAATTTATAAATCCCTTAGCATAGTCCTAATACATAGTAATCAATGAATAGCTAGAAACTCTGTATTTTTTTATGATGAAGGTAATTTTGTCACTATAGTAAAAATCAGAAATGTTACTTCCAGATGAACATACCTACAGAGACAGGAATTCCTGGTTCTTTAACAACCTAATGTAATACATGAACCTTCAACAAATCATTATTCAGATGAAAAGCTTCAAAAAAGTTGGGAGACAATTTGGATGTTCCGACTATGACCTGGATATTAAATAATGGGGAATACTCATCAATGTTCTTAAGTACAGCAGATATTGTAGAGACATGGAAGAATATTCTTAACTGTTAAGAGACGTCTGCTGAGTATTTAGGGGTGAGTTATGTGCAATTTACCTTAAAATGATTAAAATCACGGATAGATACACAAATAGTCAATATGGGACATGCTTAATAATTAAATCCAATGGTACATAGCTGGCTGTTTGCTGGACTAGTCTTTCAATTTTTAATTATGAACATTCTCAACATATGAAAAAGTAGAGAAACGAATGTTTACAATAAATAATTAGCAGCTGTCTCAGGCATACTTTTGGTTAAGACTCGATGCCAATTTGTGGTTGAACTGTTTGACAAGTGTTTAAGTGCCAATAAAGTCTAGTAGATTTATGTGCGATTTCATATATTTCAGATGCTGAATACCCTGGAACAGAGTTGACATCCTGTCAAGAAAAAGCAAGTGTCTACCTTATACCCTATTTGCAAGCAGATGGGGAAGCTGGGGCCGGTGCTAGGACCACCAAAATACTTCTCAAAATATATAAAGATTTTAAAATTTTAAGTAAATCTTTAGATTCATCAAGTTTCTTGGACACATCCTGTTGAAGCCTTTTAACTCACAGGAGATGATTTTTGACCTCATAAATGTTAAAGTTGCGGATGACGTGCCACCACAGTTATAGAAGAACTTGAGTTTGGCCCTGTTTCCTGGTCCCCACACCCACCCTCACCAAGGGTCACTGCTTGTCATTTAGCTGACAAGTCACCTAAAATGAGTCATCTACAACTTATTGGATGACTCAGGTTCAACAGCTTCCTGCAATATTTTTTCTTAATTTGTATTTTGGATTGGCCAATAAGCATTACCTAGTTAAGGGAGCAATGTACACTGCACATGACGATTTTGATTTTAAAAGAACAGGTGCCCAACAGCTCATATATTCACACACTTCTCAGGGCCCTCCACCCTCTGCAATAACGGAATGGTACCACAGCTATGGTTTTACCTATCAAAAATTATTTTTTACCTGGTTTCGACACTGGTGACAGGAAACAGCTTTCACTAAGGCATTCCCAGCACAAACACTGTACTAGGATTATTGGACCTGAGTCACAGTGCCATAAAAAGAACCAAAGGCTGCAAAGAGAACACTAATGTCGGAGCCCAAGTCCCACGTTATTTTTACATGGGTGTGTTCTTAGCTGACGTACCAGGAAGGCAAGGCTCTGCTCCTGCTCGAAGCCCCTCCACACCAGTCCGTCAGGGCCACGCCTGCCTCAGCTGCACTGACCCTCATCTGTCCACATCGGACAACCCTGCTGTGAGGTTGGGCCACTTGCCTTGCGCGAGTTTTTCCCCAACACTTAGTACAATGCTTGTGCACGATATTATCTCAACTATTACCTGAATGAACTCTTTTAAGGAATTTAAACAGGGCACTATCGACTCTTTCCAATTCAAAAATAAAATCCTGGAGGGAATTCCTTAACCTTCTAGACTCTATAATCTCATCTTTATCTCACGTACGTGGCTGGGCTCAGGCAAGATTATTTAAGGATGGGGTAGTTAAAAGGCAAGGTGATCATTTTTATCCTGGCCTAAAACTTCTATCTTCCAGTCATAATAACTAATATTTGTTACATCCTTAAAATGTGCCAGAGACAAATGGTAAATGCCTTCCTGGTACAGCATCATTTAACCATCATAAAAACCCATGAAGCAACTACTATTAATTAGATAGTAACATATTATTTTGACAACACATTTTCTTCTGAGCACTGCAAATTTCCCTTGCATAAATACCCCCATAGCGAAGTTAATTTTCCCATCTGAATCTTACAAATGAAGATTTGGCTGGCTACGGTCAGCCCTGGCACTCAACCCTTTTCAGTCTCTAAGCATTCGAACGTTGTGACACTGATTCCAAGATATGGAGTGTGTTCAAAACAGAATATTCAAACTTTAAAACTCTATCACATTTCACATCACAGCATTTACTACTCTTTAGGAAACAGAAATAGTATGGTAGGATTGTGGGGATATTAGTGAGAGCATTAGAGATATAATGGCCCATGACAAGATATTATTAAGAAATTGAGTAACTTCCACACATTTGAATAGCCCTGAAGCAGCTCTCTATGACAGGTTGAGTTCATAATGAATATAGAAACAGTCAGGTTATATAAAGTGTCTAAGAAAGAAAGTAAATAAGGATTTCATCGAGTTACCTAAAATTAAGAAATAAATTCCTATACGCACATCATATACTCTGGAAACTGCTTTGAAATAGACTCACTTACTCCTTCGTGGTGGCACACGAAGCCAGCCAACGAGTAAATCCTCCCCATCCAACCCAGTGGGAGCCACCACATTTGTGACAGAGAGAAGTGGAAGGCAGAGGGCACGTGGAAGGGGACGCTGGGAGGAAATATTAGTTATAGTAGTCATCTCATACAGACAATCATTTCCTTACCTTAGTCAGAGCTTGTCCTAAAAGATTCTCAAATGCTTTCAAATTAAGACAGGGACCATTATAGTAGGGGTTACTTTGTGCTTTTCTTCCCAGCCAGTACAAAGTTATTAAAACCTGTTAAAAAAAAAATCCATAAAACAACAAGATCAGTCTATTCAGTGCCTAATGGCAAACTACAACGCAAGTGAGCATATCTATCTGTGGTTGAAAAGATTTTCTTTTAAATTATGAGGAGAAGCGTCATTAAAATTGTTAAGTCTTCTTACATTTCCATCTCTGAGCACATCCTCAGACCAAAAGCCTAGAGTCCGACGGGTATTTGTACTTTCTACTAGCATATACGAAGAAGAAAAACATTTATAAGGGGAAAACATAAATTAAACTTTTAAAGCAATATTTTTTTCAACAAACCTACAGACTACACACTTAAAATCTAAGTCTCAGCTTCCTTAATAAGGATATCAACCTCATGTTTTTCAATAAAGCTGTCACATTTTAAGAAATTCTTCTAATATGCAGAATATTAAGGTAAAAGTCTGTGTTAAGCAATTATCCAGAGTTCTTAAATATTTAGTGTTTTTCCTTAAATTCCCACTTGGTAGTTTCTGACTTACTCTCCTAAAAATCCCGCAGTGTGTTCATCTGCCTTTACCACGTTACTGACATATAAGGATCCAGTCCCTAGATTTAACCTACCTTCTTATGAGGTCAGAAAATACATGTTTCAATCATATTTAAACATATTTAGAGTCTGTTCCTAGCAAAAGTTCCATTAATAAAAGGATAGAGAATATATCAGGTAATTTTAGATCCCACTACCTTATTACAAAACATGTAAGTAAAAACCCATTTATAATGTTCCATTAAATACATCTTACATTTTTCACTCTCCTGTCAGTCTCTTCTTGCCTGTAAAGAAAAAAGAAAATACCTATTAAGTAATATCTATGAACCTCACATTGTTAATTATTAACTAGAAAAAACTCATTTTTACTCTAAAGTCCTATGAATATTAATACCACCTGGAAGTTCAAAAACCTTAGGCAGTGTATTATCCATCAAAAGGACTTTTCCATATTCACTGGTTTCATGAAATATAATGGTCTGCTTTCTATAAAAAAACAAAGTTGTCTTTCTTCATTATTTTATTCATTACAGTCTGATTTTTAAAATGCATTATTTACATTTTTGTATTTTCATTTTAAACAATGTTTAAACCCAATCAAAAGGGGGAAAAAACCCAATATGTGCTCATGGCAGGAAAAAAAAAAAACAACAGGAAACAGGAGTGAAAAATCTTAAAGAGAGGGAAGAAAGTAATCTTGCACCAAGTTTTCTTTTCCATTATGCACAGGGGTTTTTCACTTAAGTTTCCCAGACAAAACTGCTCAGAGACCCACCCCCTGCTGATGTTGAAAAGTGGGGTTTAAAAAATAGCCAGGAATCTCTGCCTAGGAGATTTCGCTCTATCACAAGAATCAAGTGTTTTTCCCCTCACCTGAAAAAGGGTCATGGGTTTTGTAGGAAAATTTAGAGACAGACGTCACCACAATGTTGAAGATGAAAAAATATGAGTTAATTAACAAACAGATGGGTCACCCTAAACCAACGGTACTTTCCATCAGAGACGTAAGCCAGATCCGCGGTGCTTCAGAGAGATGGAGGAGCCTGAGCTAGGTGAACTCTTAACATCGCTTTCCAGTCTGAGAGTCATAGGCAGTACGTGTATAAGGCAAAAGAGACGCTCACGTATTGTACGTGTGTCAGACATACAGAACACACACACACACAACATACCTACACAGGGAGACAAAGGAAAGGGGGAGAGAACGAGCACACAGAGACACATATTAACTTAGTTTTCAAAGAATCCACAAAGACCACTATGACCATTCCTCCCCCTAAAACAAACATGAACTGAAATGAACAGTACGCGCCTCCCACCTACTCCTGAAATAGCATAACAAAAACAAAGCTCCCACACGACTGTGGAAAGGTAAATCGGCACAGCTACTTGAACACATTTGGTAGTGTCTGTTCAAGCTGAACACACGCTTAGTCTATGACCTAGAATTCCATTCCTAGATACGCACCCAGCAGAAAAGCTTACAGATATTCTCCAAGTCGTACAGGAGCACCTTTATAGAAGCACCATTTGTAATAAAATAAACAGGATCTACACCTCTGTCTTTCACAGCAGAATGGGTAAATTACAGAATATCCACACAATGAAATATTCCATAGCAACCAGAACAAACAATCTGCAACCACACGGTTCAATCTCACAAACAAGGGGAAGCAAAAGAAGGCAGACAGTACAGACTGTTATTCATCCATGTCAATTAAAAAACAGGCTTCCCAAATGTGTGATGTCAGAAGTCAGGACAGCGGTTACCCTTGTCGGGGAGGATGGACGTGACTGGAAAAAGGTGAGGGGCTTCTAGGGCGCCGGTGATTTCTTATATGTTGATCTGGAAGTTGGCTACACAAGTGTGTTCCAAATCTAAACTCTGTGAATTATATATTTCTAGTATGTTTCATTTTCTATATGTATATTACACGTCAAAAAAAGCAAATAAATTTCACAGCCCTAGTGCTTATATCATAGCTTATCTCTTGAGTAAAAAGAGATTTTTTAAAAAAAAAAATCTTTTAAAAAAAATTTTTTTAAAAAAATCAGCATTTAATTTTAGAAGTAAGGAGGGATATCTAGAAGCTGACAATATAAATAATGGAGTTATAAAAATATATAGCCTCTGTTTATATTAATGACCAACATACACACCTCAGCTACTAACCAAAGCACAAAAAGCCATCAGTCCTCAATGCAAAAGACATACTAGGCTGACAATCACAGTATTATGAACATTCAGTGCAAAGCACCCTGCTTTTATCATAAGCACACTGACAGCAGAAGGAACAACAGAGCTCACTTGAACCCCCTGACCTCCTTTCCACAGCCCTCTCTAAAAGGTTTCTAATCCAACACATTCATTCACTTTTTATTTTGATATAGCAATAACTATAAATACAAGACATGCCTTATTTTGCAATTAACACTCATAAAGCAGTGACCTTGGCACTATAACCTTTCTCTCACTTTACATTCCCTTCCGAATATGAGCATTTATAACATGCTCTTGAATACAGTGACATACAGGCCAGCCAAATTGCAGTTCTATCACTGAAATGTAATGCCAGGAATTCAAGTAGTCAATGATTTGCTGGAGTCAACAGAGGCCAACTTCTGACACACAACAAACACATGCCACCGCAGGGAAGTCAGTAACCGGCAGCTTCTTCGCCTGCTGTGGCTGCAGGCACAACCCTATGGCCTTTCAAACAGAACAAGTGTGAGGGCGGAGGGGGAGTTCACTTGACTCTCCATGAGCCACCAAAGATACTGCCCAACCCATCACACCCAAAAATAAGACAGTCCTATCCACAAAGCTGTCTAATTCCCTTATAACAAATATTTTAAGAGTTGATATGGTAATTCCATGTATAAGAGCAGGGTCTTTGGGTCAAACGTGGGTCCTGTTGGTTCATCTCATCAATTTATTTAACTCTCAGAGTTTCAGTTTCCTTCTGGAGGGACCAGAATGCTGTCCCCTAGTTTAGTACATTATGAGAGAAGTACACAGGACTTGGTAGAGTCCCTGGCCTCATGGTAAGTGCGCATCAAGCAGCAGTTACCACTAGACTGAAAGTTACATGAGGGAAAGCCCATCTTACTTACTGAGGTACCCACAAAGGCTTCCTGGTGAAGCTGGGTATCACTATTTAAAATTGCGGCCAGCCTGTCTGACATTTCCCATCTCTCATCCCTGCTTTATTTTTGTATTTATAACCATCTACTGCATGCATTCATTTACTATCTGCCTCTTCTCCATAATCCAAAAGAAATGTTTGTGGTTTTGTTTCCTAAATGTCCTAAGACAGAGTTTACCACTTGGCAGGCATAAAAAATATTTTATTAAAAATGCCTAGCACAGTGCATGGTACACAGAGGCTCTCCAATATTGATCTGAATACATTTATTTAGCTTACAGAAATGTAAGTTAGCAAGAGAAAAGCAGAAATGACAAAAGCTCAGGAGATACCTGATAAATATTCACATGATGTCAAAGAACAGTTAAACTCCATGAGCTTAACTTAAAACACCCAATTTTGACTCGAATTGTATTGATACTCATAGCTGGACCGCTTTTTAAAGCTATTTTCTTTAAAATTGCAATAAAGGGTAATTCTTTTTTTAAGGGAATTCTTTGTAATTATAGATCAATAACCCAAAAGAAGGCACAGATTCAAAAACAAAGGCCAGCTTCACAGTGCTGAGTACAAAGATTAAGCGCTAGTCTCTGTGATGAAAAAGCTTCCCAGTAGAGCCCTGAAAGACAAAGGCCAAGGAATCGAAATCTTTGTTGAAACCCAAATTTATCATAAAAAGGGACACAGATGAAACATTAACAGTCTGAAAAAATGACCATGTTGAAGATGTTGCTAGCCTTCTCGGTGTATTATACACTAATTTAAATATTGTGTGTAATATTCAAGAAATAGCAAGTATGACACAGTTATCATCTTCCTCCCTGTTAATGGAATAGCTCAGGTAATTTCTTCACTACCTGACAAAGGTCCAGAAGATATGTACTCATCACAGAGCTCTAAACTTTCCGCCAGAAGTCAGGTAAAAAAAAAAAAAAAAAAAAAAAGAGCCACAAACCCTCAAGTAAGTCCACCAATAAACAAGATCTACCTGTAACCACCTCATCCTAACAGCTTTAAGGTATACGAAGAACCAGGAAGCTCTAGGTCTGATTCCCCCTTTCTTTATTCAAAGCTATTTTAAAATACTAGTACTAATCATCCATCAAGAAGCACCATCTCCAATCAAAGAATCAAGGAAAGAAAATCCATACAGATGTTCTGGCCTCTTCAGGAGATCCATGCCAGATTCTTCATTGAGGTGGCAGCTCAGCTAAGAGGCCAGGCTCTGGGGTCAGACCTGCTGGGTGTGAATCCTGGCTCCACTTTACTAGCTGTGAGATCTCGGTTGTGTTGTTTAATTCTGTCTCCATAGTCTCACCTGGAAACAACATACCAGTCTCACTGGGCTTAAAACCGACATTTGAAAAGTACTTAACCAAAGCAGATCAAGTAAAGGAGACATTTCAAGACTATCCTCTGATTATCCATCCCAACCACCCCATATGGTGGAAGGGGAGTGGCCGGAGGACAGTCAAGTTTCCCCACACAGAACATTTTCCCCCTAGAAGAGGCATTTCTCTGAAGCAAGGTAAAAAACATTCTTTCATGTTATGCTTTCCTTTTCCTCTTTCTATGGGAGGCTTTGAAAGAGAAATTATTTCTAGAATAAGGTCAAACAAAGGGCAAAGCAAATGAGTGTGGTATTACTGTTGTTGGCCAACCACCCATGTTGGGGCCGAGCCAGCCCTCCTCACCCATTCTTTATCTACCAGGGACTGCCTTGGTCAACACCCTTCAATTTTCTAAAAGCTCCAAATCTGAGGGGAAAAAAATGTGGTCAAAAATCTAGCTCCCTCATGTCTGATAGCACAGTTTGGGAACAGAGTGTTAAAGGATGAGATTCTAGTTTTACCATAGTTTGGTGCAGCCAGCTTGTTCTAGGGCTTGAGAAATATTTCCAAATATCTTCTGTTTAGTTTATCCAAAGAGTGAGCCCTGGGCCCACCCGTGTGCACCCAAGTCAGCCTTCCTCAGAGTCTCCTGTGGTGGACTGCGGAGACCTGGAACCCCACACCTGACTCACAACCGTCTCCCATAGTCAACCAGAGGCCTGGCTCAGAGCCACCAAGCTTTCAAATGCTTCATATGGAAGTTACCTAAAGCCACTCCCAGAGCCAGTCCAGCAGACCCAGAACAAAGAGACAAAGGAAAATTTCCCCCCAAATAAAATAAAGCTTCATAGACTCTGAAACCAAATCCCACTTCTCTGTTTATGTTCTTCTTCCCAATCCTGATACACCTTCTCCTCAAGGTACCAACTTCCTCACTGGCAGCACTGTGAGGCTCAATCTTCTCATGTTCTGTCCCAAAATCATAATCCCCAAGCACTGAATTCTCCATGCTCCAAAATCATCTTTCCTCCCCAAATCCCAGCCCTCATCCTGCCCAAACCAACCTCAGTGACGATCAAAAATACACTTGTCTTACTGAACCATCATACAAGGAAACGTGATTAAAAACTCATGCTGGAATTTCTGACAAAGTGGGAGCATCTTTGCCCCAGGTACCACGGGGGAAGACTTCCCACATCCCAACAGGAAATGTTGTTTCCTATCCACTACCCCATTCTTCTCTGGCTACACGGAATCTGGAATTCAATACGAGAGGCAAGTATAACTTCCCACCTAACCCAGTCTCCTCCCTGGCCCACACATGCATCCTTCTTTCTACCCCTCATCCTACAGTCCCCATCATCTCCTTTTCTTGGTGCAAGAGTAAGTTTCCTCAGAGCGACTGCGGCTCACTGGGTGATTATGTCCCCAGGCATCCACTTCCTGAGGCCACTTCCCAGAGTAAGTCGTGGACCCAACCCTTGGGAGCCAGTTCTCACCCTGCCCTGCCCTGCCCTGCCCTGGGCGGCACCAGCTGACCTGGATGTCGCCACTTGGAAGAAACTGGGCTCACTGGATACTTGATCCTTCTCCAAGCCACTAAGTAATTTCTGCCCTCCAGTTGTTGCTTATGAAGTCTGGCCACCTGTTCACAACTTAAAAAAAAGTCAAGAAATGAGGTCTTGAATCATGATTTCATAAGCAGTCCCAAGAAGAAAAAAGTGTGTGGACTGTATCTGCTTTCAATCTGTTGGATGTGCATGGGTTTAGGGAGGAGGCCTGTGTGCAGCCGGGGCAGGCGGCTGAGACGGTTCAAAGCAGATGTCCTTCTCACGACACAGTGGCATCATTTTATGTAAGGAATGAGACAGTCTGCCTCCAAGTGGGAGAGAGGAGGAATTCTTAGGGTTGCTCAGAATACTGAGTGAAATTTTAAGCAGCATAGTGAGAAAATAAATTCTAACGCTACTGTCTCTGAGGGAAGGGCCTGTTTTTATTCCAAAAAAGGAATTTATGACTCTATCAGGTAATGGCTTCTTTTTCTGTTAACAGATATTTTTATAATGGAAGCTCATCCATTGCATTATTTTTGAAGGAAAAAAATGCAAATCTTTCTCAAATGACTGTCAAAAAGAAGGAAGAAGAGATGTGGGGATAAAAGTTAAAGATGAATTTTTGAAATACTGCGCTTATTTTTTCCTTCTCTCAAAAAGTAAGCTGCAGTTGAAAAGATGAAGTTGAAATTCTTCCTTTCCTCCCACCTTCATCCCTAAAAAATGAAACTGTATTCCTATTTGACAATCTGCCAGTAATGTTAGACACTTGTGACTCATAGCTTTTAATCTGCCATCGCTACAAAACGCAGCTCTACCTGATTGGGGAAACTAAAAATGGCACTTGAGAAAATAACACTGTATCTGGAGATAATTAGTGAGCACAAAGAGATAAACTTAATGGTTTCTGTACTTACCTATGTGAGAAAAAACTCTTGGAAATTCAACAGTTTTTGCCCTAGCAACATAGTGCTTATTCCAAACAAGACAAATGAGTAAGTACCCTCTCGTTAAAAATAATTTGTTATTAAATTTCACACCCCTCCCACATAGTACTAAGAATAGCCAAGTTTCACATAAAGAGAAAGGAAAAAAAAATGCATTCGAAGACACTGGCACACAGTTTCACTTAAATAACGAAACTGAAGAATGCTGTTGCTGGAGATGAAAGGTGGGTTTTGTTTCTAACTCTCTCAACCACACGCTCTTTCTGTAACATACTTTTTTGTATGTTTGCTATTACATAAAACTGACTTCACAGCTGAGACTCACACATGCCTATCCCCTGTTAGACTGTAACCCAGAAACAGCCAGTTCCTGAATACAGAATTTAGTAGCCATGATGTACGCTCTATGTACTAAATGGAGTTATGACATTCAGTTATATCAAATGCACTGGGGAGAGGCTGGAGGGGGACCAGTGACAGGCTTCCCCATCATTTCACTGCTATAGGCATCAATCTGGGCAGCAGCAGCAATGGGGACAGTAGGTTTTGGTTTTAGACATGAGAAGTTTGGGGCACTTCATAGACAAAGTAGAAATGTGAAGTAACTGGTAATTAGACATAAGAGTAGGGTGTTCAAGCTAGAAATCTGGGTTGGAGATATAATCTGGGGAGTTGTCTGTATAGAGATGAAGTGTGAAGTCGGAAAGCAGCAATGAGGTCACCTAGAAAATGAGTAGCTAGAGAAGAGATCTAGGGATGGAGGCCTGGGAAACCCAACACAGAAGGACTAAGGAGCAGAGGAGAAACCAGCAAAGCAGACAGAAGGAGCATGCAGTGTGCATGCAATTACTGTTGTATTATTTTCTTAACCCTTATATTGTCTTACACAAGTACTACCCCCAAGTACTAAATGACTACTTCTTTTCAAAGGAGGAAAAAGAATGAAGTATTAGCATCAACAAAAATCTTGTCAAAACCACTGATGCTTCTAAAATCAGCAGTTTAGGAAAATATTGGGCGTGACATCTCAGGTGCCCTTCCAGACTTTGGAGCCCATGCTCAGCAAGGTCAGTAAGAAATTCGACTGTCAGTATAACTCTTCTAGTCTTTAGCATCATGATATTGGAACAATAACGTGCCAGGTGAGAAACTTTCCAAGTCAGTGTTTCTCTAACTGTGTATCATGAAATATGAGAAATCGGTCGTTTGAAAGGGAAGTAAGGTCAAAACTTTTTGCAAAGTACTCCATATTTTCTTCTTAAACACACATAATAGCAAATGAAGTTCTGATAAGTAAGTCCTCTAATAAGAGATCCATTTTACTTTTACTTTAAAAAATACACTTTTTCTTATTTTTTGGAGTTATTAAATATTATTAAAATGTTAAGGGACATTGGTATTAATGAAGTATTTTCCAATTGTGTTCTGTTTAAGTCCACTTTATGCTTAATTATATCATCTATATTAACAATAATTGCCTTATATTAAGCACTTTATATTAATCACTATGTTGACCATGTTGCATTATCTCCTTTAATCCGCTCAACAATCTAATGATTTATAGATCAGGAAACTTGGACTCCAAAAGCTTAAAAACTTTCCCAAGGTCACAAAACTATTAAGACTTGATGTGATCCATACTTTCCACAGACTAACACCCTGTTTTAGTATTAGTGTAGCAACCCTTTCTACCTTAACTTATTTTTAATAGTTTCCTTCTTTCTTAATCCTGAAAAATAATTCTCTTTATAATATCCTGAAATATGTCTCAATTGTCTCTCAAAGTGTTGGCTCAAAATCTATCTAGGGCAACAATAATTTCCCACCTAAGTCTGTCTCCCAGAGAAAAAGGTAGAAGCTCCCCATTATCACATTTTCTGGCAAAATTAGATATATATTCCACTGTCTTGCACATACAACTCATTATGGGATTCCGCAGATGGAAAATTGCCAAAGAATTTTTAAAAAGACTTCCTTCCAAGTAAATGAAATACATCACAATAATTCTCATAGTGAGAGAACTGTGAAGCTGAGATTCCTCGTACTTACCACTAGTAAGCTTTTGTGAGTATGGTTTCTATGAGATAAGTACCCATCAAATATAAATAATAAGACTATAAATTAAACACAAACAAGATGAAATGGGAAAATCTTTTGGTTAGTTTCCCAAAGGTACATTTCCTCAAAAAAAAAAAAAAAAAAAGGAGAAAACTGTAACTACTTCAAGGTTTGTGAAAATAAACAAAATGTATTTAAAGTGACTTGCATGTAAATACTTATTCCCTTTCTGATGAACATGAAAGTTCTCTGCAAAGCATAAGGTGTAAATTGTTATTAGTAAGTTATTGTATCATTACCCCAAATCCTTAGCTGTTATTAAATGTGCTATGTGTGTACAGTACAAACTTCACATTGTCAAAGTCATGCACACCAAATTATTTATTCATGCTACATATTCAGAAGTCTCCAAATTGCTTATAAGTCCATTATTCTCCCTGGTCTATAAGCAAGACTTGTTTCAAAATTTTAGTATCCACCATGGGAAAAGTCAGTACCATGCTCCCCCTACCAAAAAAAAATCCCTAGTCCAAGTATATCATAAATCATTTTAGTCCCACGTTTTCCCTGTTCTAGGTAAGCCTCTCTTATAGTGTTTATTGGAGCATTTCTGACATTTTAAGAAACAATTTTTCATAATTTTATCTGATTCAAAAGTTCATAGAGGCAATGCAAATTTAGAACAGGGCTTCTTGACTTTGGCAATGTTATTATTTTGAACCTTCTAATTCCTTGTTGTGGGGGATTATCCTGTGCACTGTAGAATGTCAAGCAGCATTCCTGCCTTATTCACTGGATACCACTCTCCTCTCCTTAAGCAGTACAATCAGAAATGTCTCCAGTCATTACCAAATATGCCCTGGGGGGCAAAACTGCCCACAATTGAGAACCACTGTTTTAGAGGATCTAAGGATTTAACTGATTCCTCTTAATAGAGTATACTCAAGGTTCCATGGACCTAAAATTAGCTGAAACTAAAACCAATCTATCTCATGAATAGAAGTGAATGAAGTCTGAGGAATTAATTGTCCAAGAAAGATAAAATATTAAATTAAGAACATTATGATTTATCTTCCTTGCAGTTTGTATAAAGCTACCTGTCTTTCATTAGAAAATTAACACCATGCATTATTTTAAATTTTCCACTTATATATACCATTGCCATTTCCTATTTAGCCTTGCATAGAACACTTCAAATTTCAGAACATTATCGAAGTATCACCAATCACCCTATATAATTCATTGAGAAAGACTGGTCATGCTTCAAAGGAACAACATAATTGCCTTTCAAATTCAGATTAATATAACCCTACCTTCCCAATTAACTTTCAAGTTCAATACACATCCCATCCAGATGTCCTTCAGAGTGGTTTACATTTATTGCAATCAATTTCAATTTTTCCATTTTATTTGTGAATACCTTTTTGAAACTTCCAAGACAAATGAATCTAATGAGTTTTTTCTTCTTCTCTCTCTTCTTCACCATATTTAGTCCAAACCAAACTCAACTAATACGTCTCAGGCAATTTTTCTCAAATTTTCCCTTTATATTCCCATGATAGTTATCCCAGCTCAGAATTCAAATTTATTAAGTCTTCTTTAGTGCATGCCTACTCTCATCCCCAAGCCTGTTCCTCCTTCCACATGCTCTGCCCTGGTGAAGGGGCCCCAGTTTCAGAGCCAGAAAGCTAAGCCTAAACCAAATAACTTCCTCTCCCTCAAACTCTCACTTCCCCACCACCCAAACCGCAGCAATTCTATACCTCTCTGGAATTCACCTCTTCCTTCTCAGATGTATTTCCTGTCTTCAGACTTTCCCCACTGCTCCTCTTCTCCACAGAGACTTCCTAATAAACTGGAATCCCCTCCATGTCTTATTCTTGAAAATCTATTTATTATGGTTTATATCCCTCGAGTAAAGTTCAAAACATGGCATTCACAGTGATGATCTGCCCACACGTGGTTACCTCACTTTTTGACCTGTCCCAACACAAACTCAACCTTCTTCCTGTAAAACAGCCCCCAGAACTCTCTCAGCACCCTGATCTCTCCCACCTCCATATGAGAGATAATAGGAGGTTTTCTCTTCCTAAAAGCTCTTGACTGTTCTCCCCCTCTTTTGAATTGTTTGTCCTTTCAGATTCAATTCAGATATCACCAGCCTCCAAAGCCTTTCTGTCTTCCAGGAGCCTCTCTCATGCAAGTCCATGGACGCCCAGCACAGAGTGCTTTTAAAGCATTCCATTATGTTATGATGTATCGTGGATGTCTGACCAGTCCCTCTCACTGAACTGTGTTCCATGAATTCAGAGACAGAATGCTGTTCATCTCCAGCTAAGTACTTAAAATATAGGCACTAAAATAGTACTAGAAAGAAGAGATTAATCTTCAGCCTCTTCTAAAAATCTGTGCTACCAATTATCTAGAGTCATTTTTAAGGGGCCATTTGGACCTTTCCATTTGCTCCCTCTCATCCCCACTAAATTAGAGCTTCCCAGGCTTGAATTTTAAATTTAATTTTAGTTACATCCCCATTTCCATCTTTCAGCCATTTCCTGTTGCATTCCATTCTATTCTGACTTTAATCAAACAAGTCTAACACAACAAGACCTGTTTACTCTCACGCCAGAGCCAAATATTCCATTCCTTCAGCCTAAAACGCCCAGAATCTGTCACACCTTTAACTCTTAAAAGTCAACTTCCAGGAAACTCCCAAAGCATAATGCCATGTCCCTGAAACACCATCACTTTGAGACCCAATAGCTCATACAAATATAGAGCTATTCATCCACTTCTACCCGTTACTGATGTTAATACACTTTGTGTATCTGTCTCACTGCTTCCAAAGGAACTTCGAGGACTAATCTCCTTTCCTTCTCACAAACATTTTATACACAGTTGACACTTGAACAACACTGCACATGTAGTACTGTAGTACATATTTACTTACTGAAAAAAGTCCACACGTAAGTGGACCCTCACAGTTTAAACTCATGGTGTTCAAAAGTCAACTGTACTGAGAGTTTTGTTGAATATCTTTATAAGATGAAGTAAAAATATCCTTAGGATAATAATGTCATATACCCGCTCTCTGAGTAGTTCCCATTGATTTATCCCCTAGAAGAGGTTCTCAAACCATGGTCTCCAGATCATCAGTAGCTACAGTACCATGGAACTTGTTGGAAGCAGAAATCCTCAGACCCTGCTCCATTCCTACTGAATCAGCAACTCTGGGGTTAGGAGTCCAGTCATCCGTGTCTTAGGTGAGTCCTCTGGGTGATTCTGATGCATGCAAATGACCGAGAGCCACTGCCCTAGAAATAACCAATATTAAAATGACAGCTTAACTGAAACTACAGCTTCAACTAGTTTAGCTACTTCTCTTAAAAAGGAAGTTAGACTGAAACATAATTCCTCTAGACTTACCCAACCAGAACTTAAAACAAACAATAAGAAGCACAAAGAAACCCAGAGTTAAAGTGAAAAGCCTAGAACTGCCGCCAACGATTTCCAAGTGTTGACCGGAAAACTTCAGCGTGCTTCACCGGGCTTGGGTGTGTGTAAGAGAGCACCACAAGAATGTACTCGATTTGTTGCTGTTGCTGCACACTCAACTGGCTCTTAGGATGTCCTGGTTTAGGGATCTAAAGAACAGGGAAAGTCACTGAGTTCATTGCTTAACACTCCATAAGAACCAACATTCCATGAGATCCAGAAGAGAATACCTAAGCACAAAAAACATGCGCCGAGTCCACAGAACAAGATGTTTCAAGAAGCACAAAAGTGATTTCTCTGGAAGTTTTCTGAAAACTTAACCACTGTCAGCTTTAAAGGAATGAATGCTACTCAGAAGGTTAAAATAAGTCAATTTGGTTGCAATCATTTTATGATTTCCCCATAAAATCACACATTCCTGTTCTATGTCTCTGATGAAGGATAATAGGTGAGAAACCGGTCTGGTCATATTTTTGTATTATCTAATCTCCAATTTGTTTTCCCTTGTTAAGAAGAAAGTCTGGATTAAATGACATTGGACTAACTCATCTGAATGTGGCGAAAAACTAAAACAGCATGAATCTAAGGCCACCTTATTAGAAACTCCTCCCCATAAAACTATAATACCAAAATAGCTTCCATAAAAATGGTTGTGTTGAAACAGAGTTGCAAGGTACCATGCACAAACACCGGCACAGACCAGCTTGTTGAGAAAAGGTACAAAACATGGATAACAAAAAGTGGACAGTGACTGCACAGACACATTAAACTGCCATTGGTAAACTTCCTTCTTTAGGTTCTAAGATTTAAAATAATGTGAACATATTCTGGTCTGTGGATTAAAGCAGGTCAAGGTCGTTACCTCTGAAAATAAGATCTAGCCCTTTGGTAACTTGAACATTCAAGCTACTAAATCTGCAATAGAATAAAAAACTAAAATGTGGATAAAGTACCAATACTATATAGACAGTCACTCACTGAAATAAGAAAAGATCAAAGCTAAGTAAAATTAAGTATTCCTCTTGTTCAAGTCTTTCGCTGCTCTGGTTAAGCTGGGAGTGAGACAGAGGGGAAATAACTATACCCCAACCAGGAGATTGGACTGAAGTCAGGACTCCTGCCTTCGCTCACTGAGTGGCCTTGTAATAGCCCCCTGATCTCTTCTGGATCACATTTGTCCTCTTCTGTGCAAGGACTGCATTGGATGAAATTGTGCTTTTAGTACCTTCCAGCACTGACTGTCTGATTTTTACCTCTTATAAAGGAATACTCCCTAACAGTATGTTTCTCAAATTAAATATTCTCACTACAGTTTTTAAGTTGATAGGAAAGGCAACATAGAACCTCCCTAGAGTCTTCTGGTAAGTGCAAATAAACAGTGAACACTCACATCAACTGGATGACATGACTAAGCATTTTGAACTAATATAAATAAATGTTCCCGTGTACTCCCTTGATTATAACTGTGGGATAATGTGCTCCAGAGTTGAAGGCTGAGAACTTTTTGAATATAGTATTTACCTCCTCGTAATTTTATGTCAACTTTTAAAAGGCTTGTGAAATTAAAAATTCTTTTATAATCACAAATGAGGTAATTGATAGCAGAAAATTAATAAGTTTTCAAAGTCATTCCCTTAAAAGCAATTCTCAGACATAAAAAAAAGCTTTCAAACGATGTAACCCCAAATTTCTTCTTAAACTTTCAATAGAACAACATAAAAGGGGTCAAACATCAGATTGCCAAATTATTTATTCAGGAGGGAGAGAGGAGGAAGAAAATCATGAACAACGTATTTGAGAGAGAAATGAGTATTTAGAAGTGCAAAAGTTTACCTAAGGTTATTCCTTCCCAACCCCATCAGTCTGTTTTATGAATGAACAAATAAGACTTGACACCTTTAGACAAGATGATTTACTACTAACTTCTTGGTAAGATAATGCCTTTCCTACTTCCATAGTTTTCTTTAATACAACTGTTACTAAAATTAAGAGGACAAATTATCCACTTATAAGTCTTTAAGGAAATAGCAAAAACAATCACTCCTAATAGAAGATTAAAGCAAGAATAAACTGTTAGTGGGCTATTCAATTATTTTTGCTTTCGTCTTAGAACACTGTTGAATATTATGTTTATATAAAATAGATCCAAATGCTCATCGTTGTTATCATAGTAAACAAAATATCCAAAGATTATGGAGGGGGAAGGGTATAGCTCAAGAGGTAGAGCACATTCTCAACATCCAAGAGGTTCAATCCCCAGTACCTCCTCCAAGTGGAAATCAGTGAATAAACCTAACTGCCTCCCCCTCATAAAACAAACAATACAAGCAAAGATTATGGAGAGATCATTAGTTTTCCTTAAATCTTTAATTTCTTAAGATTTAAATTGGTAGATACTTTTCCATTGACTCCAAATATCAAAGAACAAAAAAGAAAAAAAAAACCTATCCTCTTCACACATAAGGGTAAGAGTATTTAAAGGTCCTTCCTTTCCTATTATCTTATGTTGCACAGATTGAGTCTATAGGAGTGTCACATGGGTCACCCCATTCTCTCCCAGCAAAGGAGTCACTCCAGTCCCTCTGCCACACTTTTCCTTTCTCCATATACACTGCTCTTTCCCCCCCACACCAGCTACTCGTATGGCCAGATCCTGTATTTTCTCTTCTGCCTTATTATCCCAAGGATAAAATCACATTGCTTAGTTCATTCAAGAAACACATCCTTACGATCTTTTCTTAAGACCCACCCACAATTTTTAACCAGAAAGTCATTTATGCATCTTATTAAGGTGTTACTGGGAATTGGAGGCTAAGGTTTCCAACTGAGGAAAACATACAGAACTGAATGATATTGTACACTGTATGTATGTATCACATTTTCTTTATTCATCCATCGAGGGACATTTAGGTTGTCTTGTCTATCGTGAATAATGCTGCAATGAACATGGGAGTGCAGAGAGCTCATCAAGATCCTGATTTCAATCCTCCTGGATGTACACTCCAAAGTGGAAATACTGCCATATGCAACAACACGGATGAACCTGGAGGACATGATGCTAAGCGAGCCAAGCCAGTCACAAAAGGACAAATACTGCATGAGTCCTCTTAAATGAGGTGTCCAAAATAGTCCAACTCTTAGAAACAGACAATAGAATGGTAGTTGTCAGGGACTAGGGCAAGGGGAAATGGGGAATTGCTGTTCAGTGGGTATGTGGTATCAGCTGTAAGAGACGGGTAAGCTCTAGAGATCGGCTGTACAACATTGTGCCTACGGCTAACACTGTATTGTGTCCTTAATCATTTGTCAAGAGGGTAGATATCATGTTAAGTGTTCTTACCACAATAAAAAGGAGATTAGTATGAGAAAATCCATAAATTAACTCATACTTAAGAGAATGAAAAAAAGAAAGAAAAAAAGGCAGCAATTCAGCAGTACTTTCTCTCAGCACCTTGGGTCCAGCCCCTCCTCTCACACACGTCCTGGAAGTAGACAAGAACCATCACTAAGTGTTCTCTGCTCCTTCCACAGTGTTCCTGCTCTCATCTGACAATCAGTCACCCAATATTTTATCAATCACCCAATATTTTATAATTCCATCTAGTTCCGGATAGACTAAGAGTTACGAGTTAAAAATCTACCATAAAGGTGAAAAAAATAAAGTAGGAAATAAGCTATCATGTCGATTATACCCACCATGATGTGCAGAGAACAAATAGCCTAAAATTTTATCATGAAGTATCAATAGCAGTTAATAGCTAACACATAAGGAATATGCGTTATGGGTCAGGCATCTAAGCTCTTTACTGTAATAACTCACGTAACACTCACAGTGATACTTGGGCCACAGGTACTAGTGTTGTCCTCTATGATATAGGTAAAGAAATGGAAGGACAGAGAGGGTAAGGGAACTGGCCAGAGATCACAGTCAGCACTGACCGACCTGACATAACCAGGCATTCAGCTCCCTCTCCTAATGAGGGAGGACTTCCTGGATGAGGCATTACAGAGCCTGGCCTGCGAGAACGGCTGTCCAGGGGAGGAAGCTGACCTAACTGGTTGACAAAGCTTGTGTGGAAAGGCCATAAAAATGCAAAGGAATAAGCAACAAGCGATTAGAAAGCAGAACTCCATAAAAGTCTCCAGTGTACTTCGACTTGACCTTTGTGTACGTGGCAGCCATGCTGGGCTCCTGAGTGGAAATACATGGTCCAGGATACAGACGAGATTTGAGGACAGTATAGACAAAATCTGTAATTTCTTTACAAAAATCAAGTCAAAATACCGTAAGCATTTAATTATCTGGCCAAAGCAAGCTTCCCTGAATTCAAACCATATAAAAACCTTAAAACAAAAAGTCGATTCATTTGTGAGGGTGAACTCTAAATGCAAAGCTACAAGCCCTGCCAGCCAGCAGCCTGCCAGGTGGGGGACAGGTGCAGAAGAGGGGAGGCCTCGTGCACACACACGCAGATGCACCCCAGCCTTCAGAGGTTAACGTGCCTCCTTTCAGACTCGGCACTTTAAAACACATCGAAGCTCCACGTCAGTGAGCTTGTTTCAGATCAGTTTACCAAAACGCCTTATGATACTAACAGAATGTAACACTAATCCCAAAAGCTAGTTTTAGTACTACCTTCAAAATCTATTGAATGCATAATTTTATCTAAAAATATGCTTAAAATACCATATCAAAAAGAACCTTCTGACATCTCTCTCCACACCTTGATTTATTTTGTTTCATAGTCCTATCACCGCCTCCCATTATCTTCTATGTTTAATCATTACTGTCCTCCCTATTAGAATGTATGCCTAAGAATGGCAAGACTTTGCCCTTTTCACCATGAAACTGAATCCCAATTCCTGGAACAGTACTGCCATGCACATAGTAGGAACTCAATAAATATGTTAAACTCATTCATTCATCCAACCAGTTATTGAATCAAATTTCCTGGTGTTACACATGCCGTAAAATGCTGCTATTTTTCCAACTTTGATGGATAGACGTGGAAGCAGTTTGGGGTTATAAAATTCCATCAGGCTGAATCAGATGTTTTGCAGACTCTGTGGGCTTGTTTTTCAGTGCTGTTATCTGGGAGTGGGGTTTGCAAGGGCGGGAGGAAAACACAGGGCGAGTAAGTACATTTTGTTGTATGAATTCAGATGCAATGTGCCTGAAATGGTCTGTTCTTTGGGGGATTGCACGTATTCTTGTCTGGAATAGTTGTTTACAAGAGATGCAGAATTTAGATTTAAAAGATGTTGGCAAGAGAAAAAAGTAAGCGAACAACTTTTGCTCATGCTGTAGGGGAATACACAAAGCAAATGAGGGAGGTTAGGTATGGCAAGCACTGGCCTGGATTGTGGCTACCACACAGAGGTATTTAAGGCTGGACCCCAAGGCTAGGACATGTTGGATTCTCTAAACTGATTTAAATATCCAACTGGGTCCAGAGGGCAAGCCCATGGTGTTTCCCTTGAGGCCATGACATTCGCCCTGGAGTTACTCCAAAGCAAAGCAGTTCCTCGGACAAGAAATCCAGCCAAACATTTCCAGAAGGCACTACAGAAAACAGATTTTGGACTTAAATAAATATTCCCTCTTTTTGTTGGAATTTAAAAGGAGTGAAAAAGACCATAATTTGATTATATGCATTGACAATTCCAACATTTCCATTTGGATGCTCTACTGTCAAGTCCAAAGCAATGTGTTAAAATCTCATTTCCATCTTGCCCCCAAGCTAGTTCCCATTTCTGTTTCTGCTAATAGATGCACAAACTCGAAAGCTGGTCCTTCTTGCTCCTTCACTCTAATCAACTCCCATCAGGTCTGCTTCAAATATCTTCTCATTTACATTTTCACAACGACTGCGTTCAGTAGTTGGCATCCTTATCAAAACACCCATGAACTGCAACACTTTCCTAACATCTCCTCCAGCCTCCAAGCTATTTCTCAGTCAATCCATTTCATACTTCATTACCCCATCTTTCTAAATCTCTGCTTTTAACATTATAACCTTCTGCACCAAGCTTTTGGTAATAATCCCACCACCTAAGAGATAGCTCAAACTTCCCCAGCCAGGATACTCGAGGTACCACTCAAGCTGGTCCCCACCTACCATCATCCCACCTCCAATCTGCCAGGCTAGACTAGAAACTCATGCCTTACAATCCCACCTCTCCCCCAGATAAGTGTAGGCCTCAAGAGTGACGATCTTATTTAACTTTGGTCATTGCTTTGCATCTAAAGGGCTCTGTAAAATGATTAAAACTTCTCCCCTCTACGCCTTTGGATGTGCCATCCTTCCTGCAATGGTCACCCACCTCACTCAAATCCTACCCAGCTTCCAGATCCACACTCAAGCCTTACATCTCCCTCAATATCTTTGTTAAATCCTCACTCCAGGGTGTGATCACTATCATTTACTGCCTAAATCCCTGTTACTCAGAGTGCGGGCCTCATTGGCATGGCTGGGGAGCTTGCTAGAAATACAGACCTAATGAAAATCAGCCCTACCCAGACCTAATGAAAATCAGAACCTGCATTTGAACCAGATCCCAAGCTGTTTTATATGCACATTCAAGTTTGAGAAGCTCTTGTTTTAAACACGCTAACTCTCAATAAAGTCTGGGTAATTTCTCACCTGTAACTTCAAAATATTACAAATTTCTATCTCCAGAACTTCCTTCCTACCCAACCAACTTCATGGAGCTCCTGTCTGACAGATAATACACATTAACACGTTAAAATTTCCTTTGTATGATCTTCCTATCTTTTTGCAGAACACTCTTAGAGGCAGAATTGTTACAATGGAAAGAAATCGGGTTTGGAGCCATAACGAGGGTTCCCACTTGCACTAAGCATATGACCCTGAGTGAGTCACCAAACCTCTCAGTTTCCCTATCTGTAAACTCAGGCATCCACCCTTTCTTATAAAGAGGTCATAAGAGTACAGAAGGCATTAAGCAAAGCATTCAAACAATAGTTTCTTTCCACTCTCCTCCACTCCCTCTCTCAAAAGGGGTATTTTTCCTCCTTTTACGTAGTCAATAGCCTTAAAACAAGTGTTTTCTATTATTGTAGCTACCCCAACCTATTACTTTTTTAAAAGGAAAACTTCCCTTGTTTGTATTCTTCTATGTCTGTATCTAGGGCTACTATTAGTTTCATGTATCTTTAGCCTTCTAAAGCATCACATTCACAAAATAAAAGTTTAGTAAATACTTCTTCTTGTAATGAAACGTTTACATTTAACAACTAGCAAGAAATCACTTCTAATGACTTGGCAGAAGAAGTGATCAGTCCATTTGCTGTTAAGTCTTAGTAAAGGAATTCTCCAAGTGTCG
Source organism: Camelus ferus (assembly GCF_009834535.1). NCBI lineage: Eukaryota > Metazoa > Chordata > Mammalia > Artiodactyla > Camelidae > Camelus > Camelus ferus. The sequence goes on from NC_045709.1 coordinate 51,107,533, forward strand.
CTGTGCTTAAGTCATTTCTTGGACTTTGCTTCTCTGAGTCACTATCTGATCCGCCAGGAGTTTCATCTGACTGGAATTAGGCTGAGCTATTTATTGTTACACTTGGTGCTCTATGTTTACCACCTGTTTCAAACTCTCCAGTGGCTACACTGATAGCTGGACTTCGGGCAGTGTACTGAAGTAATTCTTCCTCTTCAATACGCTTGGTAATATGACTATAATTTATCTTTTTGCTTATAGCTTGAGCTTTCAAGCAGGACTTCAAATTATTAATCATTAGGGTTTTGTATAAGATTTAATATACAGTGACCTAAACTGTAATGAAAATATTATTTATATACATTTATAATATTATATATATATAATTTATGAGCACTTATTCCCAGCCAAGGATGTTCAGAGGAGGTAGTCATGGTTTAGCTTGGTTTTAACAAGTAAAATAAAGTATCAAAAACTGGTAAATAAATAATTTATTTAGAATAATTTCTTACCAGTTCTATTTTTAAAGACAGGTCCCATGCCAGTGCTATAAAGGTCAAAGTGTTGTAGTATGATCTTGAGCAATTTAGATTAGTAAGGTTTTACAATCCACAGCCTTTAACAAGAATGTTCCATTATCGTGGCAAACACTGATCGAACATTCATAAATATTTGTGTGAAATCATAAAACCTATAAAGGCATTTATGTGTGCATACCAACAAAATCCAAACCCTCTGTTATTTCTGTACTACCCCAGGTGAAAAGACCACACACGTAGCATATTTCTTCTATTTTAAGCACACATGTGTCCATTTAACATTCCTAAAATTGAGAGCTCTTATAATCACTGATCTAGATTAGATGGCATGTTGTACTATTTTATCTACATGAAGTTACTTAGCTCACAAACTAGAAAAAAATTTAAATTATAACATAAAGATATTTGCTATGTATCAAATGAGATAATATCAGTCATACACACAAATCCACGTGTTATACAGCTGGCCTGGTTGAAAAGCAGCTCAGACAATTTCAGTCCCATAGCACTAGAAAGAATACCAGCAAGTTTTTAAAGACTGTTCAGGGCTATTTAGACAACACAGTGGAAGCAGCCCAAGCTCTGCAGACTAAGACACCACCTGAATCTAAATCCTAGCTCTCTTATTTGCCCAAGGTCAGAGAGCTAAGCAAGTTTCTTTTCTCTCTGACTCCCTTCTTTTCATTCATTGAAAGCAAAATGGAAACAGCTGGCTGGGCTGTTACTAGGTTAGAAATAACTAAGGTAAAACACCTGACAGATGGCTTGTATCACCCAGTTTGTCGAAACCTAACCGAATATTTCTGAAATACTCTGGACACTCTAGTACAATGGTGCCCTCACCTTGTTGCCATTCATCACTCCAAATCCATCATTCCCTTAGAGTTGTCAACTACAAATCATTGCAGTGCTCCTCAAGAGACGAAAGCATTAAGACTGAAGAATGCTTTTTCATCTTCTCCACTTAGGGTTTTAAGATCAAGGTAGAAGAGGAGTAGGTCATGTGTCTCTTCTACCCACACAGGATTCAGGGTCTGTATGCAGCGCATACCAAATATCCAATGGATGCGGTTGACAAGCTACAAGATAAAAAGCTCTACAGGTGAGAGAACTCTGCCCCTAGGCTAAGCCTCACATACCTGCCATCCACCCTCTGCAGCCCACGGGACTGTGCTGCCTCTGGCTACCCTTGCGGCAGTCATCGCCAACTCCAGCATCAATGGATATCAGTCTGTAAGGGATTTCTTTTTCCCCTGCCTCTTTCATGTTAGCAGAATGAAAAAGAGAATGGGAAATACAAGAAATGACATAGAGCTCTATTCTTTAACCTGGGATTGGCATGCTCTGGACACCTACATTCAATCAGCATACTAGTCCTACTTCTCCTCCAAGACAGGGACCAAGCCCTTCTGGTGAAATGAATTCTTCATCAAAATAAACAAGGATCTAAGGACCCTCAAGATCTGGTGCCTAACTCTTTGAAGCCTTACACAAATTTTCATATATTCTTGGTGTGTGTGCTCTACTGCACAACATTTTTGACATGAGTACACACTATACACAAAATAGAGCAGCAGCTACCTACCTAGTAAAGATTCTTCCTTCTCAATATTAAGTCAAAAGAAGTCTGGTAACATGTCAGCCAAATCGTCCACCCAGAGACTGACTCTTTTGAAGATTATTTCTGTATCTCAGTAATGGAAAAAGAAAAAAGTATACGGAACAAACGCATTTCAACAAAGTCTAGAAGCCATCAATGTTATTACAATGTAATGAAATGGTGAAATGTAATAACAGTGATACTTGATATTTAGGGATTTCTCCCCAAATTGCTGAAACTACACAGAGCAAGCTCTTATTAAACTGATAGTGGTTAATGCAAACAGAGCTTAACTCAAAGCAGCTGCTTCTCCCAGGTCACTCAGATCTCCCACTTTTTCCTTTTTTAAGAAAAACTGGCTTACCTGAGGTGTGTTCATTCAAAGTATGTTTTTAATCTATTTCTTTTTTAATGGAATTTTATTACATTAACATATACATTTAATGTCACAAGTGTACTTAAATTTATACGGCAAGTGTACTACCCTTGAAACTAAAGGTTTCTCAGTAACACTTTTGGAACATGATTTCTTAAGCTTACTGTGTACATTTGATCAGTAGTGTCTGAAGCAATGGTAAGCTCGTAAGAAAAAGTGATGGCCCCTCACCTTGCCTCCCAACTTCAGGAGGGATGATAGAAATAAACCAATAAACAAAGAAAAGCTGGGATTTGGATCTGTGTTGTAGGATTGCTTGTGCTTTGATTTTTTTTTCTTTTTTACATATGGAAATAAAAACTTTTTAAGGAAATAAATCCAAATCAAACTAAAATATTTATGATATTTCAGAAAATATACTGAAAACTGAAGTCTCAATGATGTAATAAAATTGTATTGGTCTCACATACACAGGGGCAAGAGCAGCTAACTTAGCTGTCTGTTCTCTGGTTTCTAGCCTTGCTATTCCAACAAAATAGAAAAACTGATAAAAGTTGACTAAACATAAACGTCATAAAAACATCTATTTTAATACCTGCTTCCTAATTGGAAGAAGACATAAATCCAAAAAGGCCTAAATTCTTATTAAAAATAAATAAAGAGTTTACAGTTAATCATCACAATTTAAGTAGCCAGGGGCCAGGTTTTTCCCTCCACATTCTCTACAGGGTATACATATCTCCATAGGGTCAAGAATTCAAATTATAAAAATGATCACAATCTATAATTTAATACCATTTACTGAGCACTACTATATGTCAAGTACTATGCACTACATACATGACTTTATGTAAATCCTTACAACATCCTTGTGGGTAGGACTCTCCCCTAAATGATATTTTTGCTAAGCTCTAAGACAGCAGCAATTCCATCTCTCTTGTTCACTGAGAAGCAGTGTAATCACAGGAAGGAAAAATAACCTGGCTAAGGTCATTCAGCCACCAGGCAAGTGAATGGGCTGGGATTACACCCACATCTGGGGACACCTAAATCCCTGCTCTCTCTAAGAGGATTATCTGTTCATGACAGTTAATGCACATCGACTGAATTTCTGTTGCATCCTGGGTAAAGGTGTCTAAGAAACTCAGCCTCGTGTACACTTGGAACAGTTCAAATGAACTGTTAAGAAATCTTCCCGTTTCTGTGTGCTCCTGTTCTTCAAATGGCTTTTATCATGCCATAGTCAAAGGTAACTTGTGAATTTTTTTAAATTGACTTTGGCACTAAGCTAGGCAAAAGTTAAGAGGTACCAAGGCAGATTGCCTGACTGTGGAGGAAACAAGGCTTACTGTCAACGTGTTGGCAAAACTACTTCCACTATTGGTCCCTGCTTTTAAAAATTGCTATTCCTTCTCCTTGAGCTTCTACAAGAAATTCCAACTACCTATATAACTACTATATTTTTCTACCCAAGTCTTAAGCATACATTTAGATTGGTGATGACATGAAAACATTAAAATGTGTCTAAAAACTTCATATGAATGTAAGCACGGAACACCTCTCAAACGTCAGTTAAAAACAGTATCAGTATTTACCATCTGCACATCAGCATAAGAATTAAAACTTCCACCAACTACTTTGGAAGGCACATGGTCCAAAAGTCCAATTCTAGGTTCACTCATGCAACTGAGCAGAAACACACATTCTTCTTTTAAACTGTACAAATTTTAGATTATGCTGTCATACTCTGGAATGATATGTGAAAGGCAATACAGAACTAAAGTTCAGTGACCAGCTTTACCAGATCTGCTTGGCATTCTGAAAGATAAGAAAGAAAGAGAGGAAGACCTGGCAAAGAGAAATCAGTTTCCATCTTCAAAGCCTGGTTTTACGATTTCCAGGAGGTCTTCGTAATTAAAATCTGACTTTCAAATAAACATTTAAAACAAGGTATCAGGAATTAAGGAGACAAAGGGAGTAAGTAACACATTATCTCTGCCCTCAAAAAGTTTCAAGTCTAGATAAAAATTAGATACAGGTGGAAACAAGAAATGCTTTGAAACCCCAGATGAGAAATCAGTGTCACCTCTGGTTAGAAGTGTTTCCCGAATAAAAAGCTGAAATGACTGTTCATCTCTGTATTCCCAGAGAACCCTGGGTGTTTAACACAATGTCTTCTAACTGAACTCGTGAGGACATTTCCTCCATTATAATGCTGAACCCCGTTAAGGGCAGGACTCCATCTATGTCTGTAAAGTATCAGGCCACAGAGAAGATGCTGAATCAACTGGCAAGAGACTGACTTTTCTGAAACCAGAATTTCCCCTTACTGGATTAAATGCCACTTTCTAGGGGGAGAGTATTGCTCAAGCAGTAGAGCACAAGCTTAGCATGCATGAGGTCCTGGATTTAATCCTCTAAAAAGAAAATAATAATAATAATAATAATAATAATAATAATAATAATAATAATAATAATAATAATAATAATAATAATAATAATAATAATAATAATAATAATTTAAAAACCTAATTACCTCCCCCAGAAAAGAAAAGAAAAAAAAATGCCACTTTCTACCCTGTAGCTCCAGAAATAGATGTGAGCTCACACACCTCACACCTATACCCTTCACTCAAATAATCAGTTTTTTTTTTCAAATAATCAGTTAAATCAGACCAGAATATAGCAGATAAAAAAGCAATGCCTAATACCTCTAGTCACTAGTGAATCTCTCATTTTCAAAAATGACTGATAGGACTACGGGTATTATATGTATGTAATTGTAAAAGTTTGATTAATTCCACACAGGCAGCCCAAAAGCTAATTATGTGAAAAAAGAATCTCTTCCACAAAAATAGCTCTTTCTTTGGTTTAACTCTTTGAAGGACCCTGTTATAAAACAAATGCTATCTGATCAGGGAAGCAAGTGCTACCACCCTCCCATGACTCAGGACAGTCGCTAACCAGGTGCTCCACTAAGTGAGATTCTTTGGAGCAATGAATTTAGAACAGGTCACTTTTGAAGATAAAGATCTTGGCCATAAAAGTCTACCATATGAAGTCTCACCTAGCAAGCCGAGACAGAATCAGGCCCCATGGCTTTTTGGATTTGAGGGAGTTAGGGAGCTGAGGGAGGAGAGCTGGCATCCAGAAACTTGTTGATTTGTCCAACAAATCAATTAAGAACTAGAAACACGTACCAGACAAAACTTCAGTTATTCTAGAGTTTGTCCCAGCAGACTCGTATCTCACAACCTTTCTCTGCAGCTAAACAGACTCTTAGATGTTCAAACTTTGCAATTAGAGACCGTTTGAAAACTGTGGCCACAGATTTTTGCTGCTGGCCTTAAACAGGGCCTTGGCAACCCCGAACAATTAATGTTCCCCTTTCAGTAACTACTTAACACCAGAGAATGACTGAATGGGAAAAAGATGGATGCAGGGCAGTTAACTTCCTCTCTGTTTTATTCTCTTCTAATTACTTGGTAGGAAGGGAGGGAACATTTTTAAATAGTAACATGAATTGACAGGTGGAAGTCACCGTGCTCAAGTTACAGATCCAAGTTTGGTTATCATTAAGTTTGTTTTTCCATTTTTTAAAACTGATTACGATATTAAGAAATACATTTGAAAGACACATCTAAAAAAAAAAACCAGGTTTAAATCAGAAAAAGTTGAAAATTATACAGTTCAAAGCAGGTATATTTTTACTTACATGAATAAAAACCTAAAATAAATACACATACATACTCATCTCTCACGTCCAATTTGGCACACTGTAAAAACGCCAGCTGGGGACCCGCTTCCTAAGACATGACTTTACAGCATTGCTGCAAAACCAAGCACCCTTTTGAACCTCTAGAGAACAGTTAAATCCTTAAAATATCATTTTGAGCCTCCTTTATTTTTCACAAGGGAAATATGTTAACGCTAATTTTGCTTCCCACTGCTGTTCCTTTGGCAACTAGCACGTGTATCTGTAAAAATAACAGATTCTTGATTTCTCTACCCTCCATTTGATAAATAGAACTTTAAAAAAAAAAATTCAGTCAATAGCATTTCAAGTCACGTTGTATACCAAATATCCTAAATAATGAAAAAGTAAGTGTGTACTAAAACACACTTTTGTTTTGCATGACTGAAATACTGTGTTCAAAAGCAATGCCATCCTGGAACTGTATTGTGAACAGAATGTATCTAAGGAAGTGCGAAAAACTGGATTGGAGTGGTAAGGGGGTGGAGAGAAAAAAACATGTTTATAATCTGTTCAAATTCTCGGCTTAAAAATTTCAATATATAATTTGCTTAGAGCAATGGTTTAAGGACATGACTTAGTTTGAGTCAAACTGCTAGAAATAAAATTAAAACCTTTACTGTTCAACCCTACCTTTCTGCCAACTTCAATCCCCCCAAGACAGGACGTCTGGGCTACTCTGTTGACTTGCTGTCCACAGCGAGTGACCACGCCTCTTAACACCCAGATGCCTCCACAAAGACCATGGTGCTTGCTACGGGAGCCCTCCCAAGGGCATGGCCTGGTGTGCAGGCCTTTCATAGAAAGAAAGTAGGTGTGCAGAGGGAGTCACGCTCCCCTCGTCTCTGTGGACTGTGTGTGTTTCTAAGTTCAGTATGGATATTTGGTAAATGGTTAATAATAGGATGCAATTAATCATCGGTGCAGAAACTAAATTTCGTGACCTCAGTAAACGTCTCATCTAGGATAGGTTCAGCCTCAATCTACCATTCATGGAGGCTAAGTCACCAATTTGCTTCCTTCCCTTTGGGGAAGAAAAGTAATAAAGATAGACTCTTAATTTCGACATTGCTAACTTGAATGGATAAGAGTCTCAATTGACTTTTGTGTATATATAGCCCCGAAATAAATGGAATAATTCAAAAGTATTTGGAAAAATTCAAACTGTTACTTCCTGCAAGAAGTAAAATAATTCAGTTAGAAAATTAATATGTGTAATTACAGAAATATAAACAGTATCCTAGCTGTGTTTGACTAGTGAAAATTATTACAAATTAAAATAGTAAATCTCAAATTGTTGGAAAATAAGCTTTGAAGTTAGGGTCCACATTATTGAAGCGAGTCAACAGCAACGGGTCTTTAAATTAATGGCTCTTCATTCTCACATACACACAACTCTCTGAGGCTGTGTGTCTTCTATGCTTTTGATCCCTGTTGTCCACTGACAAAGAAATACTTCCCATTTGCCAACATGTAGGTATGAACTGTCCTTTCCTGTTGGCTCTCAGTATGTCCTGCAAACATATATCTTAGATTACACTTTCAGCAAGACCAACAACAGGTCTGTGAACAGTTACTGCAGTCTAACTGGTTGAATTTTGATAGAGCATTTAAAGTTATAAATAGTTTGCCACATTTTTGCTAATTTTAATGCATACAGACGGGCAGGATAATGCCAAAGTACTCACACGTTACTGCACACTCCAATTACAATGAGCCTCTCCTTTAAATGAACAAATATACTAACAAAGAAATACCTAAGTTATTATATATTTGGTTTGTTTTAATAGAGGCACTGGGGATTGAACTCAGGACTTCGTACATGCTAAGCACACGATCTATCACTGAGCTATACTGCCCCATAAGTTATTATACTAGCAGGTAAAAGGTTATATTTCAGCTGAGTGTAAAAGTTTGGGGGTCAGTATCCTACCTTCCCCATGGTTACCTTGCTGGCAGAGTGGAAACTTGAAAGACTATGTCAGGGCCTCTCAACCTGAGCACTGTTGGTATTTGCGGTCAGCCATTCTTTGCTACGGGGGCTGTCCTGTTAAGTGAAGGGTATTTAGCAGCAACTCTGACCCTCTGGATGGCAGTAGCACCCCCATCCCAGCTAACAACCAAAACCATGTCCAGACATTGCCAGATGACCCCTGGGGGGCATAAAAATGCTCCCAGTTGAGAACCACAGGTCTAATCAACACCAAGTCCTTTAATCTACAATAAGGATAAGACAAGATCTTTGACCTACAGGAGTCTCCACATTACATAAGAACAGAAACTAAAAAGAAATGCATTACGATTTCATAAGCAATTATTTGCTCTCCTTCACACCCGCCTCCTTTTATAAAAATGCTATCTCTGGGCATAAGAGCTCAGGCCAACATGTTTAAATGAGCCATTTGCTAGCTTCATCGTGTCTCAGCCCTGCCCTTCCTTCCCACGGTCGACCCCTGTGCTCCTTGGTCCAACAGGATGGAATTGTCACGGGCAATCGACGCTCTTAAGAAAGCTGAGGTCCTCACTGAGGCATTCTCACTAGTACTATGTGGACACACCTCGCTTTTATGCACTTGTGGTTTCCACTGAAACAAGTTGTTCTGCATACTTCCTACTACCGCCGTAACTACGTGACCTCCTGGTTTCAGTTTGTCAGTAATTTAATTTCATTGAAGGCTGAGCCCAGATACTGATTTTTCCTTAGCACTTTAGATGCAATGTCTCATGAAACAGGCTCCAGGCAAGTTTTGCTCAGAGTGCTCTTGGAATTAGACGCCAACAAATATGTTTTACTTAGTCCACAGCCTACTCAAACATCGGCTTTAGAGTTTCAAAACAGTATGATTCCAGGGGCAAAAGACATTTATTCTGAATGGACAGCAACAACTTAAGAAAAACACTTTCAAAGTCAAAAATTTCTTTGCCCATCAGATAGATCTTATGAGAGAATGCTGATTAGGAAAAATAAAATAAATTCGTCCATATAGATATTTTTCATGGAAATTAAACATGACCTCAAACACTGCAGAAGTAAACATGCCATTTTGGTGATGAAACCTAGGATCTCTCAATTGTCTTCCAATTAATCAGAAATGCTGATTGACTAGTCCCTGCTAGGAACATATCTCTGCTGTGTAGTTCAGAAACCCCTTATTCAAAAGAACCAGATGCATATAGGTTCAAAATGTTCATATAAAAACATATAGTTGCTTTTAAAAGATAAACCCTACCCAGGTTTTTAGGTTATACTCCCAAGAGACAATGTATACTATAAAAGAAGTTTATAGACAGGGTTACTCTTCTTTAGAAAAAAATTGGCCATATTTAAGATTTTATAGTCAACTTTTTAACAACTATTAAAGCAATTACAACAGGGATATTAACCATTCAAATTAAGTCTTTGAATTGGCAAAAGCTAATTTTTCCATTTCTATTATTTCTATAGCTAGAGTAAGATGTTTATTTTTCCTCTTGAAAAATGCTAATTAGGTTTAAGAGCCATGATAAGGGGAAAGCCATTATTACAAAATTAAATCATTTTCCTGTCACGTTTATCTGGCAGCATGGGTTTATTATGATTCACTGACAGCGAATTCAATTTGTAAGAAAAAAAAATCTCACAAGAGTTTAAAATGAGATTTTCTGAAACCATATATACTAACACACAAACACCATTTTCCATCTAAAACACACACAAACACCTGTTTGCATGTTTTCAAGCCCTCCTCACTTTCACTTTCTCATCCATATCATTAAAATAGTGAAAAACAGTTCATTTTTCAAAATCAGTGACGACAGACCAAGGTCATTAGTGTTAATGCTGGTCCCAGGCACGGCTGCCTTCCAAATATTAAGTCTCTTTTATCACTGTCCCACTCTCATTTTTATGCAAGCAAATTATGCCTTAATCTCAAACAATTCTTTTTACTCTGTAAGCTATCATATAACCTCACCATTAGCAACCAAACACTACCATGTTGGACTAGCATTAAAATATAAACTACTATTTCAGTTAGTACAGAGATTTAAAATAATAACATCATGGTCTCGATTATAGACAGCTTCATACTCAGTCCCTAAGCTCTTTTCTTAAATGCTGTTCTGGAATGTGAACACAGGAAGACAGAGGAACGATCCTTCAGTAATCATGAACTCTCAGGAATTCTTTACACTTAAGCTACAAGCCCTAAGTTTAAAATATATATAGAAACCAGTGAAACTTACTTGACAGTGACTCGATTTGATAAATCCTGTAGATCCCCAGGATGGAAAAGCTGGGCTTCTTTCAATCCAATCTGTTCACAAGCTTTCAAAAAAACGTTTATATTATCCTGTGAAGAGAAGTGGAAAGTGATTGCTTAGCCTCTCTCAGACAAAGGTTACAAATTTTTATGATATAACTTCCCAGCTTCAAAGTCCAATTACAGCCAGCAAAAAAAAAAAAAAAAAAAGAAAGAAAGGAAAAGAAAGGAGGCAGCAAGACCAATGCATTCATGTATTCAAAAAAAATAAGAATACGTGGGCATGTGTAGCCTTTCCGTCTCCCAGAGCATAAACAGAAGTGCTCTCTTATGCTGGGCATATGCCGTTTCTGTGATCTTTGTGACTGGCACGTTAAACATTACCTGTTATAGGACAAGTGCCTGGCCACTGAGCAGTCATCTACACTTTGATGTCAGCTCTGCTCTGCAAACAAACGCCCTCTTCCCAGCTTCGCACGACAAGCCTCACCTCTCCTCTTTAAAAATAACTCCAGCTACTGACATTCACCCACCCAGAAACTGTTGGCAGAGAAGAAAGAGGAGGAGGAACATTCTGTTTCTATGATTACAAATTACAGAACGACTGTGGAATACCACACCTGGAATCCGGGGTTGGTTGCTGGGCCGGCTCTTGACAGACAGGGAAAGCACACTATGGGACCCGGGGGAAGCCCAGTGCTCATTGGCTGAATGGCAGGGTTTAGTTGCGGTCCATTACTCATGCCCGGCCTGCACCTGCCTCGGGAGCTGCCTCCACAACCTGAAATCTACGGTGCCCTCCTATCTAGTTTCAAAAACCAAATCCTCCATTCACAAACCCATGCTTTTCATTCACGTAAACTGCTACACAAACACTGACTACAATAGGGACATCGGGTGAACAAAATGAGCTGGAGCTTCGCTCTTTACTTCCCTTAAAAAAGAAAACCCTTTATGGGGCTGAGCTTGTGCAGATGCCTGTGATTCTCCGCCTTTTCTTTGTGAGAGTTCTCTGGTAAGAGAATGGCCTCCAGGCATGCCAGCATGGGAGGGTCCACTCACACCTGGCAACGCCACATCTGGGATGTGAGCCTTAGGGCCCCTGAAACCTCACCTCCCTCCCTACCAGCTGGCTGTGAGGGACCAGAAGATGACCTCTCACTTGGAGAAAGGCAGTTACTCTTTCCCATGTTGGAAAGCTCATCCCCACAGGAAGAAAAGGCAGGGTGGGATAGCAGAGTTGTGGGGGAGTGACAGGAAGGGAAACAAAGGGAAATGAAGAGGCAAAATTCAACAGCTTAGATTCTTGGAGAGGAAGGGGGCTTAGGGAAAGGGGAAGCAAACATATGGCAGAGAAAAGCAATACTGCTAAGGAACTCAGGGACTTTTTTTTAAGTCTATCTGAAGAGGTAGGAAGTTACTCTGGTGTACTGGCAGTAAAAGGCAGTGTGAACCACCTAGCTGAAAGCTGCAGTCCATGATTCATTTTAAATGAGGGGTCAAAGATTAAAGGAACTTAAGTCAAAAGTTGAACAGCTCAATGGAAGGCATTCAATCTGACTTTGTGGAAAAACGGGAAGCAGTAATGTATCGGCAAGATTCCAGGAGGGGCAAAAGTGATGATTTTCTTAAGCTCACATAATTTCTAAAACCTATGTTATCTAATTACCAAATTATTCAAATGAATGGTTCTAAAACTGACCCAACAAGAAGAAATGATTTGGCATACAAGTACCCCAAATCCTACAGGAAGCAAATCCCACTCCAAAAAAGGAAAAATAATCCATCAGGAGCCTTCCCACAAAATCAATTTGGTTCTGAACGTTTAAAATGTTATAAAACATAAATTAAATTAAAAGTAAACCTATTGAGCAGACAACCCAAATAATTCTTCACACATTTTACAAAAATATAATAGCATTCATCCAGTTGACAAATACGTACAGATAGATAAGGAGAGATAAAGTCACACACACCTCAAACCCATCCAAGTATTTAGACAGAAACCACTTAAAATCTAAAGTGACTACATTTCACTGAACACAAAGGACAAAAGACAATGAATATGATTAAATTCTAGTTTTAAATAAAACCTCATACTAAAAAGAATCTTCTAAACAGTTCAATGATGCTCAGGTTTAAAAACAGACAAACGTTATGAACAAAGTCACACATGGCCTATGTCGCAGGAACAGGTTGCACCAAGAACAGAATTGTAACCTAAATCATGCTTGCTGGACTTGAGCCCGCTGGTAATTTTTTTTTTTTTTTCCGTAATTTCAAAGGGCCTAGGCAGAGACTTGCCTAAGGAGAGATAGGAAATTATTTTTTTTTCAACAGTGAGAATTTTTAATGCTACAAACATGTTGGAAAAATTAATTTAACCCTACAAATTCTGCACCAACAAGATATCCTACGCCCAGGATTTTACTGAAGGGAAACGAAGGTTCACAAAAAATAGGTCCATAGCAATTTTTACAGTTCACTTCTATAACTGATTTATAATAGTTTCCAATACTGTCTTGAGAAATGGGGCCTAATGAATATTCAAACTAAGTAAAAGATTCCCCTCACTTACTACATTCCTTTCACCACTAAGAAGACATAACCCAGGCATTTGCAGAATACAGAGAAAGGTCATCATTTCGTGGTGTGATTTAAGAATTCCAGTATATTTTAGATGAGAGAAGTTGACCATGGAGGAGTTCACTCTTGTGCACAGAATGAGAAGTTGGAGGAACTCTGATTAAAGGAGAGGCTTACCCTGCTTCTACTGGCTTCAATGCAGCTCAGGTGTTGATCCTTTGAAATGGATGCCTGAGTGGAGGGGAGGGAAAAGCAAGTCCTTGATACCTAGGCCCAACCCTGAGAAAAGGATTAACAGGTCTTGGTGCTTGGTCCCCTGAATGGTTTGAAAATGCCCCTTGGGATGTGTGGATTCTGATGACCTCTTCCAGGAACTTGAGCACTTTTAGCATCTCTGCCATCTCTTCTTCTTTAGACTGTAGGAATCTTGGACCAGTTCTTGGACCAGAGAATGGAGTTCCTTCCTCAAAAGCTCGTTGACCCTCATCATTTTTCTGCCAGTATCAGTGAGGCTAAGTATATTTCATGAATCTCTGTCAAGCCTGGCATTCTCTACAGATGTCTCCATGCCAACATTCTCCTTTTTAGCAGCACAAATCTCATCAATGAGTTGGCATTCCTCCTCAATCAGTGCAGCCAGCGTTTTTGCCATCTTCTATTTGTGTCTCCCATAAAGTTGACTTCTACAAGACTGAGCAAGTCTGAAAGTACCTGAGACTTCCACCAATATGCTGATGACAGGCAGACATGCCACTGTCTGCCCTTCTAGGTTCTGGAAAGTGAATCGTGAACTCAGGCCTTTGAGCAGCAGCAACACCACGGCCTCACTCAGCTTCCCAAAGAAGAGCCCTAAGCCAAGCTACACAGAGGATGGCAGCCCCTCCATGGCACTGATCCACCACAGGGCTCTGCCCTGTTACCGTGGATTCACCAGCCACAAGAAGCTCCGGGGAACACACCAACATTCCACCTGGAACCTAGACAGCAACTGACATCCTGGATAGGGCAGGTATCTTGTCAGTGTTGGAGGAGGGGTTGCATCAGAGGAGAGGTTTGTAACAAAAATGTGATTCTCTCCATTAGGGTCTAATGGTCATTTTTTCCTTCCCTCTTTCCTTTTGTGTTGATCTCAATACACAATACAAACGCAGGGAAGTGTATTCATGTTAAGTTTATGGTTTCACACGTCTTTAACCTTCCTATTTCTTTTAATTTTATTTTATGAGTTATAGTCAGTTTACAATGTTGTGTCAATTTCCAGTGTAGAACTAAATTTTTCAGTTATACATGAACATACATATATTCATTGTCATATTCTTTTTCACTGCTAGCTACCACAAGACCTGCTGGGGGGAGGGGGGTGGGAAGGGACAGACTGGGAGTTCAAAATTTGTAGATACTGACAGTTATATATACAATAGATAAACAAGATTATACTGTATAGCACAGGGAAATATATACAAGTGTTTCCATGTCTGGGCTATTGTAAATAATGCTACTATGAACATTGGGGTGCAGATGTCATCCTGAAGTAGGGTTCCTTCTGGATATATGCCCAGGAGTGGGATGACTGGGTCATATGGTAAGTCTATTCCTAGTCTTTTGAGGAATCTCCATACTGTTTTCCATAGTGGCTGCACCAAACTGCATTCCCACCAGCAGTTTGGGAGGGTTCCCTTTTCTCCATAGCCTCTCCAGCATTTGTCATTTGTGGACTTTTGAATGATGGCCATTCTGACTGGTGTGAGGTGATACCTCATTGTTGTTTTGATTTGCATTTCTCTGATAATTAGTGCTATGGAGCATTTTTTCATGTGCCTATTGATCATTTGTATTTCTTCCTTGGAGAATTGCTTGTTTAGGTCTTCTGCCCATCTTTGGATAGGGTTGTTTGTTTTTTTCTTATTAAGTAGTATAAGCTGCTTATATATTCTGGAGATCAAGCCTTTGTCAGTTTCATCATTTACAAAAATTTTCTCCTATTCCATAGGTGGTCATTTTGTATTGCTTATGGTTTCCTTTCCTGTGCAAAAGCTTGTAAGTTTAATTAGTTTCCATTTATTTATTCTTGCTTTTATTTCTATTGCTTGAGTAGACTGCCCTAAGAGAACATTTTTGAGATGTATATGAGATAATGTTTTGCCTGTTTTCTTCTAGGAGGTTTATTTATCTTATGTTTAAGTCTTTGATCCATTTTGAGTTTGTGTATGGTATAAGGGAGTGTTCTAGCTTCATTGATTTACATGCAGCTGTCCAAGAAAATTATTAAATAAAATTTTCATCTGTTGAAATGCCAAGAAGCCATAACCAGCTCAACACATTAAAAGTGAACAATTTAGTCCTCATTTAATGGAATCATTTTCACCTGAAACTAGTAAAGATAAATAAAAGTGAAAACAAAGAACAAACTTAAAATGAATTTTATCTCATTCACCTGGTAGCCAGGACTCCAAGTTACCTCTGCCACTGACCAACTGTGTGGCTTTGGAAACATTAGTCAACCTTTCTGGCCCCATTTGCCTCACCTGTGAAATGGGTGGTTTGTGGATCTGTAACCCATTACCAGGGACAAACACCTCTCTATCAGAGGAGGGAAGCCCGGCCCTGCACACAAATATTTCACAGCCCAATTTACATAAAAATCTTCAAATCAAAAGCTGGCACTAAACATCTGCAATTCCTACACTTCGAGGACCAAAATAAGCTTCACAAAAAAACAAACAAAAAATGATGATCCCTGAAGATCTGGAACAACTCCTTTTAGTTTTAAATTTGTCTAAGACCTGAATAAAACCAGACACTATATAAACAGAAAATGATGTTTTCTGAAGATTCATATTCTCACCAATCCCTCCTCCACCCCTTAGGCCTGAATCAATTATAATGGCAGTCAACAAGTGTCGGGTGGAGGGAGCCAGGGTAAATGAGAGATTAATGAATCAGGAATGGTACTTGCTAACAACTGAGGCAAGATGAGGAAGCTATGAACATTTACCAAGATTCCCAGATTGATTTTATCCCATTGTGGTATCTCTATTGATAATCTACTGCTTCACAGCAAGTTATCCAAAACTTTGCAGCTTAAAACCATAGACACAATTTTCACAGTTTCTAAAGGTCAGGAATTCGGGAATGACCCAAGTAGGATGGCTTAGAGGTCTTTCATCAGGTTGGAGACAAGATGTCAGATGGAACTACAGTCAAGAACTTCCTGGGGCTTGAAGGAGCCACTTCCAAGATGGCTTATTCACAGCTGTCAAATCAAGGCTGATTGTTGACAAGAAGCCTCAGTTCTTCACCAAATGGACATCTCATAGAGTTGGTTGACAAGTGATTCAAGAGAAAGCAAGATGGAAGCTAAAGTGTCTCATGACCTAGATTTTCAAATCACATTTCATTATTTCCTCAGCATCCTGGTTACAAAGGTCAGCCGCATTCAATGTAGGAAGGACTACACAAGGGCATAAACAGCAGGTGGTGAGATTCATTGGAGACCATTTTGCAGACTTGGTAACACAGTTTACTTTCTGGGCCCCAAGATTCATGTCCCTCCCACATGCAAATACATCAAACCCCTCTCGAGGCACTAAAAATTCTCATCCCTTAACAAGGTGAGCTCCAAGTTCAGAATCTCATCATTGAAATCAAATCAGATCCATGTGGGCAGGAGGCACCTCAGGTGTCATTCCTTAAGGACAGCCCCTGAATACAGTTCCTCTCAACTCAAATGCCAGTGAACTAAAGCAACAAGTTACCTGCCCCACACACACCCAATACACAATGGTGGGACAGGTGTCGGGTAATGGCTTGACATACTCCAGCTCTATGTGTGGAGAAATCAAACTCACACTCATCCACAAAAATTCTGAAATTCTGCAAAGCATAGATTAGTAGGTCCTTCATTAGGATTCAAGGTCAGAGAACACTTCCTTTACAGCTTTTTGCTTCACCCTCTGGACTCTTGGTTCCACTTTAAAAATGATCTTTCCATTTCCTTGAAAGGTAGCTTGTGTTTACAGAAGTGTAGCCTTCTCAGTCTGCTTCCTGCCTGTGGAAGTTTGGAGGACTAAAAGTCTTTTTATTTTGTAATCCTTTGTCCCTTTCAGTCTAAGTTTACAAAGTTTCTGCAAATACCACTCCCTCAAAAATACTATACGTCTTCTGTGAATCTTATCGGACTTCATTAGACAAAAGCCACAACCACAAATCCCTTCAAGACAAGCCCTTCTCTACTTAGGTCTGCTGAGGTGACAGAGCGATAACACCCTTAAGCTTCTTAGAAGCCCTACTGCTAGACTGGACAGATTTCCAAGGCACTGCTTTGGATCTAAGATCTTAAGGATTTTACAGCCACCCCCTCAGCTTCATCTTCAGACCACCTTATTTTCCTGCCAGTGCTTTGAATTTGATCTTTGCCTGAAACCATTTCTCAATTTTCTCCATTTTTTCTGGAAAAACTCAACATTTATTAACTTAAAGAGGCTGGTAACTCTCAAAACCTGCAATTCCCGTGCCCCCTTGTGTTTCTCAGCCTGCCCTTGACTTTATCTCTCACATTTCACTGTAGTCACCAAGAGGCCAGGCAGCGCCTTAACACTCCACCTGGAAATCATTTCAGCTACACCACCTAGTTAATTAGGTACTATATATATATATATATAACATATATATATATGTATAACAATCACTATGTTGCACATCAGAAAGTAACATTGTAAATCAACTATACTTCAATAAAAATAAAATTTCCTAAGTGTACGGGGTCAGTAGCTGTCATAAACAAAAATGGGTTCTTTAAGTAAAGACAAGATTAATAAGAGATTTCAGAAGCCCTGATAAGATCAAAATCCTAACTAGTTCTAAAGAAGAGTGAAGCTGCGCTCAGGGCTGTGACCTGAGGCGCATACAAGCAACACCTTAAACCGAAGCTCCCGGAATGGTATCACTTGGAAGTGTTTCCCATCAATGAACCAAGAGCTCCTCCCGTGCTCAGTCTGACCTATTATTCCCAGTAAAGTTCTAGGCCTACTTTAAGCAAGATTTTTCAATTAAAAAAATTTTTTTTAAAAGAGCGTGTTATACAGTTCCTCCAAACCTGAGCACATGGTGGTGCTGATCAATTCATCCTGAGGCCAAGAGACTTGGCAACCTTGATTTCTTTTTTTTTTTTTTTTTTAACAACATGGTACCAAAGCCTCTCTACTTCTGGAATTGACAGTGCCAAAAAGTTGGCAGTTACGTGCCAGTAATCAAGAGTTTGTAATCATTGCTGGAGGCAGAGAAACTGAACTGACGTCCACACTTTAGAATAACGGTCTCCAGTTAGCCATGTCAGACTCACCAAAGGGGCACGCAGAGTCACCGCCTGGGTAATGCTGATGCACAAATTAAAGAATTGCTGGCTTAGCCTCTTGCTACTCAATGTGTGGTCCACACACCATCTGACAGGCCTGTCAGAAATGCAGATACCATAGCTCCACCCCAGGGCTACTGAATCAGAATCCACATTCTAAGATACTCTTCCAGGTGATTAGAGTCTTTGTAGACAAGTTTTCTAGCAAATAACAAAATGAGGAAACTATTTCCAAGTATGATTTAAAGCCGTGTTTCTCCCGGGTGAATGTGAGTCGCCTAAGGATGACAGAGCTCCCCATCAGATCATCACCAAAAGTACCTGAATTCCGTCCTTATGATACACTAATTATGATCAATCAAAATTTTTCGAAAGCAACTCCCAAACAGCAGAGTGACAACAATATCTCCAAATCTGCATTTTAAGTATACAGTTTCCGTTAAGAAAGCAGTTTAGTCACAATTTTGATCAGCTGGCACTAATTTTTTTAAAAAATTATTTGGGAGAATTCATCCTCTATTTTATGGCTTAGCTAATAAAACATAAGCTCTGAAGCAGCACGCCAACAATTCATGACTATAACATGCAGGTAAACACATAGATCCAGCTCCCACAGTTATTTGTGAAGAAAATGAACAGCTGGTCTTTAAGTTTTCCTTGGGTCCCTATTCTCCCCAGAAGAAAAAAGGCTCCATCATTTGCTGCTAAGAAAAGAACTGAGGACAAGGAGAGCAGCCACGTTTGGACACATGTGGAAATAGGAACAGGAACCCACCAGGAACACTTAGAAGGAAGTGCCCAGTGACACTGAGGGTCCGGGGGATTATACGTGACAACTACGCCAGCATCCTGGCGATGTGATTTTTCTCCAGCACTGCTCTGCAGAGCAGGAGCAGAGACCAGACCGAGAGAGACAAAACGGAGAGCTGGCAAGTTAGGGCAGCAACAGATCAAAGAAATGCGGGGACAGGGGAGGAGTGAGTGCTCTGGTAAATGGCAGAAGAAGTTATTGAAATGCCTGGTCAACTCGGTTACAATTAACTACACAGGAGCAGTAACCAGCTTTGTCAAACTGAGGCATGAATTAAGGTACAGTCTTGCATATCGTTCAAACTAAACTTTACATCAAAAATGAAGTAATTCTAACACTTACCTCCTCTGTTAAAGAAAAAAAAATGCTGACATAGATGCTTAAGAAGTCATGTCAGAGAACAGATTTTGGCGGTTGCCAGATGTGGAGGGTCGGGGGACAAGATGGGAGTAAAATCAAAGTTCTGTCCTCGAATTATCCATGTTGTATGTTCCAAAGTAGAACAAGGAATTGCTTAAAGAAACATGTCGTAATGATGCTAAAACGCATATTTTATGAATCAGTAAAACATGTCTAATGAAGGAGAACTACTCAGTAAAATTTTAGAGGCTGCTGGGAATTCATGCTCATCAGCGCAGCGGCCCCCACCCCCCTTGAGAGAATCTTTCACAGGTGATGTGTCTGCCCTCATTTAAGCCTTTCCAGCCCCAGGGACTCCCTGCTTTATGAGGCTGACTCACTTTTAGTCATTTCCATAACAAAAAAAAAAGTCCAAAGACTCCCTCACTGTAATTGTAAAACACATCCTAACTCTGTTTGCTAATGCAAAATACATCTTGTCTTTCTCCCACAGGAGAGCCTCTGAGCTACTTAAGAGAGCTCTCCTGCCTCACACAATCCATGTGTTCCCCCACCTCACATCTCTTTAAAGATCCCTGGTTTCCTCCACATCCCTGGTCCCTCATGTGACACATTTTTTTCAGTTCTCATATTATCCCAACTGGCCCTCCAATTTTAATAACAGCTGATTTTCCCAAAATCCTCAACTTCTCATGAAAAGAAGCTTATAAAGTCTTGTTATTCATTTTGCACATGGGGAAACTGAAGTGTAAGAAGGATATGACTTGCCTAAGGTCATACAGTAAGTGGGGGAGCTGGGATTCAAACCAAGCAGTTCAGGTCCAAGCACTGTATTAATTTCCCATTGCTGCTGTAACAAATTACCACAACTTAATGGCTTAAAACAAGATAAGTTTACTGTTCTACAGTTCTGGAGGTTAGAAGTTCAAAATCAGTCTTGCTGGGCTAACGTCAAGGTGTTGGCACTGCTGCATTCCTTCTGGAGGCTCCGGGAGAAAACCCATTTCCTTTTCCTTTCTGAGGTCCCGTTCCTCCATCTTCAAAACCAGCAGCCTTGGGCTGAGTGTTCTTCCCACCACCATCTCTCTGGTTCTCACTCCCTCTTCCACTTGTCAGGACCTTTGTGATTCTACTGGGTCCAGCTGACTATCCAGGCTCCTCCCCCTCCTCAAGATCAACTGATTAGCAATCCTAATTCCACCTGAAACCTAATGTGTCCTCGTCTTGCAACATACTCACAGGTTCAATGGATTTGAGTGCAAACACCTTTGAGAGCTGTTCTGCCTACAACTACCATACCTCCTGAAAGACAGGTTCCTGTGTGTTACATCCTCCCTTCTCAGAGAGAAGCATCTGTGACTCAAAACAGGACTCCAGGTGTGGTTAATCAGAACAAAGTGCCAGCACAGAAAAGGTCAATAATAACGGTCATCCTGTAAAATGAGGATAACGGACTGACTGTGGGGATGGAGTAAGGAAATAGCACACTTCCTAGCATATAGTAAAGGTCAGCAAATGGAGAGAATTTACCCAACTTCTTGTGTTACAGACCATGAGTACTTTGCATTGTGCCACCTATATTACACTGTTGGCTGACTAAGATCACGTGCGATGGCAGTAGCCAAGGCTGACAATGACATCACAGTTCACAAGATGACCTATAAGTTTTAACAGACCAGGAGGCTAGATTCCAGATTTCAAATCTGGAATAAAAATAAGGCGGATAGAAAGAATATGAATTGGAAACCATGTGATCCTATTAGGTGTCATGGATAAAGGCATAAATGCATGATTTACTTTGTAGACAACAATCACTGGATTCATGTGATTTTTTTTCCAGCTAAAATGCAGTTGAAATGTATTCCTGATAAATATCCTTTTGAAGACTGAGGCCTATCAGATAATTTTTAATTCCAGGTTTTGATACCCAATACATGAGCTATGCCTCATTGTTCTAATATCTATGAACTAGACTAAGTACATTTCCCATGTTTTCACCCCATCTTTTTTCTTAAAATAAAAATAGGGCAAGCATAAGCCCTAAGGCAAACTGCCAGAAACCTCTCTCAAGTTTACATGGATTTACATTCTGGTCCTTAAAACTGAGCATTTTAACTCAACTATTTGATTTTACCTCCAGACTTTATTATCTGGTCCACTTTTCCATCTCAGCGATACCAAGGCCACAACAAGAGACACTTTGCAGGAATTAAGGCGGATGCCTAAAAGGAGAAGGCTGATAATATGAATAAATAAAATATACATGAATAAAACGGGCACAGTGTTGAGGAGATGACAAAAGAGAACAAGGAAATCAGAGACCCCCTTCCTGTACGGGACACACCATACAGTGGTGGCCTTCAGGGAATGCAGGCCTGTTACCAGATTCACTGAGAAGCCAGCGATGAGGATTTTATTTAAAATCTGACAGTATGCAAGTATTGGCTCAAATTTTAAAAACAAGCAAAAACAGTTTAAGTCAAACAAAATCCATCATGGGCCATTTCATGACCTCTAGCAGGTCTCCTGAACCCCCCGTGGGACCAGCCCAGTGATCTGCTGCTTTAGAGACAATTGCCTGTCATGGGCAAGGCTGGCTTCTAATGATTATTTTCCTTCTTATTAATTAATCACAAACCATCCCTTTAAACATCTTTTCCATGATGCTGCCAGGGAACAACATCTGAATCATCATTGGTCACTTTTTTTTTTGACATTTACAAATCTGCCAACCCTGGCAAATTGCCTCATCCTCCACAGATTCTCTCTTGATTCTGTATTTGTATCTTCTCAAGAAACTACAGATACAAAAATCCTGGCTTCTCTGTCAACCCATAAGTAAGTCCTACACACTCTGTCCATCAAAACATTTGAAAACTCTGATCACTTCTCACCATTCCCAGTATTACCACCATCCTCTCTTGCCCAGACTGCTGTATTAGTCAGAGTTCTCCAGAGAAGCAGAACCAACAGAATACAGAAAGAGAGAGAGAGATTTGTTGTAAGGAATTGGCTCATACGATCATGGAGGCTGAGAAGTCCCACAACCTGCCCATCTCCAGGCTGGACGCCCAGGAGAGCTGACGGGGTAGTGCTAGTCCGTGGACAGAGGCCTGAGAACCAGGAGAGTCAGTGAGGTGGTGCGAGTTCCAGTTCAAAAGCCAGCAGGCTTGAAAACCAAGAAAAGCCAATGTTCCAGTTCAAGTCCGTCCAGAGGTAGGAAAAGACCAACATCCTAGCTCATGCACTCAGGCAAGAGTAACTTCCTCTGACTCACAGAAGGGCTGGACTTTTGCTTCTAGGCAGGCCCTCCATGAATCAGATGAGGCCCACTCTCGTTAGGAAGGGCAACTGGCTTTACTCAGTCTACCAATTCAAGTGGTGCTCTCATCCAGAGCATGTCACAGACACACCCAGAATGATGGAACAACATCTGACCAAATATCTGGACATCCTGTGGCCCAGTCGAGTTGACATGTAAAATTAATCACAGTTACTGAACAGCTCCTTAACTGGCTTTTTCTGCTTCTCTTCTTAATTTCCTTCAATCTATACTTCACACACCAACTCATGATCTTTTTCATTTTTAGGTTTTATTCAGATATAATTCTCATACTTTACAAATCACCCAAAGAGCATAATTCAGTGGGTTTTAGTGTATTCATGGTAGCTGCACCCTTTACCACAGACAACCAATGATTTCTAACAACAAATTAAATTGCCCTCAAAAGCACCCCAGGGCTTCTCATCACACTTAAGAGTGAAATGCAGCCTACTCACCAAAGCCCACAAGGCCTTAACAACCCTGCTGGCCGACCTCTCTGCCTCAGACCCAGAGTCCTCTATAATAGGCCAGCTTGATCCTACCTTGATTCCCCACTCTTTCCCTTCTGTCTGGAAAACTCCCACCCATCCCCATATCTTCCCACTCCCCGACTTCATTCAGGTCCCTCATCAAAGTTCAGCTCCTGAAATAAGATGTCCCTGAGCACCTTCTCTGAAATTTTTCTCACACATGCACTCAATCATTCTCTACCTATTCATCCTTTATTTTCAGTATAATCATGGTAATTGACAAGGTATTACATAGTCATCATGGTAATTATTGGCACCTGACAGGTTATTATGGGCTTATTGACTATGTCCCATTAGGGAAGAACTATCTCTGCCTTGTTTGTGGCTGTATCTCAAGTTCCCAGAACAGTACCTGGCACAGAGTAGGTGTTCAATAAGAATTTTTAGGAAAGGAGGGATAGTCATGGGCCTAAAACCCAGCAAAGTGACCAATGCCCTGATACCAGTCTTACACCTGGGTTCTCTTTCTTATTAAACTTACCTGCTCTTCCCTTTCCAATTTCTACATTAAAAAGGTGCCAAAAGAGATGTTCTAGGTGTTTTTGTACCTGAATAAAACTGTCATATATGACATAATTTTACTCTGAATCAATTTTTTTTAACTCTGCAAGTTAATTATAGTGTTGCTTTAGGAATTCTAAGTCATTAATGTTTTGAAAAAAGTTGCCCCTGAGGCTGACAGTTGGCATATAAATGTTCATCTTAGATTTAAAAATGAGTAAGTTTTGGATCTCTAGGGAAGTGTTCCTAAACTTGTGCCAACGTCATGACTAAGAGATTATGGCTAAGAAAACAGGAGTTTCCTGATTTACGGTGCTGCATCGTTACAAGAGCATGGGAACCAACTTCAACGTTGACGCTAAGTTTCTAAGTTTCTACTCGGTGATGCTTATCTTTAATTTGGAGTTGCAGAGAAGTAGTGTGACAAGGAGACTCTTGAGGAAATCTGAAAATACCTTACAAATAACTCAATCGTCATTGGCTTATTCATGTGCCATTCACATGGAGGTGTTAAGGCATTTAGATATTTAATATCTAGTATTGGCTACCTTGAAGACAACCAGTGTATATCCCCTACAGTCTATTTCCTCAGACTTGATTACTCGATAACCCCAAAACATTTCAAAGTACAGATAGTGAGCCACAGAAATTCCAGTAAAATATACATTAGAAAAAAATTATTTAAACTACAACCAGGGAAAATGTCATTTTCAATGCATAAAGTGATCTTATTTTTAGTAAATGGCTAACTTTTATGCTATGATTTCTCATACAAGTGTAATAATACCTTTAAAAAATGGCAACACTATAGTACTCTCCTACATCTTTATTAAATCAGGAAAAGTACTCCTTGATTTTGTTATTGCTGTTTTGTTTTCAAAGAAAATAAAGAGGTTGGGAGACTAGAAAAATAAGAATAGCTTAAATTTTAGTGTTTGAGGCATAATTACATAGCTTGTAACAGTGACTCGCCCTCTCTTTGAAATAAAAACATTTCTTTAATGTAGTTTAAATCATGAGACCATAATTGTGCAATTTTAATCAAGTTTATTGCTACAGTTTAAATTCACTATCCCTACTAGGAAATGAAAGAAAAGAAAAAAATCTTTTAACTCAGTGAAGCTCCAAGGTCTGATCCAACGTATATGAAATTGTTTCAATACAGTAGTAGGTGAGAAATGGTAATTTATAGACATATCTAGCCTTCGCAATTTACCAACTGTGAGGAAATGAAGAATGTGGAAACTAAATAAGAGCTGAGACAAAAGTTGGGTTATAGGAAGGGACCTCAGTGTTGACCCCCATCCATTTAAGGATGGGGATCATGGCAGCCAGACTCAGCCCAGTGTAAATGCTGCTCTTTTTGGCTAAACAAACAAATCGGCAAGGATGAGTGAACCAAGAAGAATTTGCTTAGTGGAAGACTCTCCCAGTGTTGCTAGATGGAAGATCGCCTTCAACAAATCTACAGAATCAGCAATAAAATCCAAGACCAGAACAGACACTTCTGATCTTACCACTAAGTGGTTATTTTAAACTAGCTCTGCAACACCATCTTCCCCTCTCTTCCCATGCGGTCGCCTGTTATTAGTGTTCTGTATATGCCAATATCCAAATATTTTCACAAATGAATCTTGCTTGTTACCAACTAGAGAGATATTCCCTCTGAGACACACATTGGGTTTGACCCAGCACAGAGCAACCCTCAGTCACCACTCTTTTAAGCAAGGCATATATTTATATTGGCTACTCATCCAAGTCACAGTCTAATATTCCTTAAGTATTTTCTCTTCAACCATATAAAATTTATTCCTGCTTCTTACCCAGAAAAGTGCCACTCTTGAATAAAATAGTAATTATATTTGTATTTCTTATATTATTTCAACTTGGATGAGAAAGGAGTGGAAACAGAGTAGGCTTCCCCCCCCCCCCCCCGAAAACACTCTGCCTTGAGGTCTCACATTTTGGTTTTATTTGGACAAAGAGCTCACAAGCTCAGTGACTCACAAACCTCCCCTCTCTCAACCCCTTTGTTCTCCTATCCACGCATTTATTATATTAAAATTATTTTAAAGGGATAAATATAGTTACTGCTTAAGAGTGATTTTTTTTAAAAGCATATGATAACCTGGATAAGAATATTCAGATTTTATAGTTGATTCCTTAGGTGAATTTTCTATTACAGCTAGAAGGGAACAACTAGATGTTTCAACAGTGACCTTGGCACGGACTAGGTTGCACTACTTCGCTGACACCCAAGTGTATACGTGAGTGAAGAATGAATCAGAAATAATTTTACAGAGATACAAGAACACTGACCACTAGTGACCTTCTGAAAAAGGGCAGTAAAAACAGACCCACAGATTTGCCTTATTTCTTGAATTAACCATTATGAAGGCAGAGGAAAATGACACAGCCTAAACTAGCTGGCATCTTTGCCTGTTCCCTGCATTCCTGAACGAAGACACAACCTTCCCAGCCACTATCGGCACACTTTGCACATTCCACTCTTGAAGGAATCTCAAAGAGTAACTCTTTAGAGCAAAGATGTTCAAATTCAGACCATATCTTATGCGAGTGTGGATATACTGAGGATTTTTCTACTGAGCCGACTGATAGACACAAACATTTAAACAGACAAATGGTTCAAAGTAGATTTTTCTGAAATACCATTGCTTTTCAAAGGGAAATTGCAATTGACATGGCAAGTATGAGCAGGGCAATCAAATCTCTACTTGGTCAGCAAACCAGACTATGTAAAAAGGGTAGTGTTTACTTTCTTGATCCTTTAGTTCAGTGGTTCTCAGCCAGGCCTGATTTTACTCATTGGCAATGTCAGGAGACATCTTCAGTTGTCACAAGTAGGAGATGGAGGGCGTGGTGCAACTGGCATCTAGTGAGTAGAGGCAGGGGGGCTGCTAAACATTCTACAAAGCACAGGACAGACCCCACCCACCCAATGACAATGAATTATCCGGCCCCAAATGCCAATAGTTAATAGTGCCAAGGTTGAGAAACCTGGCTTTAGAAAATCAATTAAATCATTAGGGGTCCAAGATGACTGTCAGCCTTACAGTTATTAACTTCCTTAATGTTTTCTACGCATACTGTATTACATGCACACTAACGCATCAGATGGTAAATATTATTCTGGTTCAACGGCTCTTTTCACCATCAGAATATCTTGCCTGTTTCTCAGGGTTTTGTTCTGAGGTAGTTTTTTTAATTCCCAAATAGAGTTTTGGTTTTGAGTTTCAATGATTTGAACATACCCACATTTAACACCAGCTAAGTTTTTAAAAGACTCAAACTCTTGGGTTAGAATTTTTTTGCACGGCGTTGTAAAGAACAAAGAGAATTTAAAAGATAAGGGAAAACGTATTTCTTTACGAAACTCAGCCAAATGAAAAAAGCCGTATCTCTAGAAGATCTATAAGAATGTGGTTACTGCCTTCCTAAAGAAAAAATAATCATATAATCATGTGAATGTTTCAAGCAAAGCATTCAATATATTTCTAAATCATCTTAACATCCCCCTCTGAGTGTTGTCATTGCTCAGAGGATATTCCATGTGTTTCACACAGCTCCATCTGCCATGGGTAAATCCACTGCTTTGGCTTCAAGGCTAAATACACATGGTAGCTGACATGGAATGGATGAAAGTCATAGCTGAAGGAAAGAGAGTTAGAAAGGAGTAATGGAAGAGGGGGCTTGGAGCACTAAACTCACATAGCTTACCAAACCCTTACACAGAAATCGTGTAATCGTCACTGTGTTTGACTGATTTTGGTTTGTCTGCCCCACACAAACCTCATTCATGGAAACCACTTCAAACCAGACACCTGGACAGAACAAGCCAAAGGAAATCAATACTCCTGACCACAGCCCACTTAGCCAGGACCATTTTCTCCCTCAAGGAACTCATCTCCCAGCTGGCTGCTGACCTGTGGTATCTGTTGCCTGGAAAGAAAAGGTAATCTGATCCATTCGGATTCCTCTGTTAGGAAACTCAACTAAGGGATGCCATTTCTTGCTAGAAATGAGGCAGGAAAAAGTAATTGTGAGGAATTCATCTGCCACGTTTATGCCTGAGCACTAGGTTAATGAGAGTCCTCAGGAAAATCCTTACAATAAAACACTCTTCATCTCATTAGCTCGAAAGCATCTTTGCTCTTTGCTACTAAAAAAGTATTAACTACACGCAAAATGGGTAAATCTGATTAAAATCTTTGAATGTACCAGTGTGAATTCCTGGTTTTAATATTGAACAGGGTTATGCAAGATGTTACCATGGGGGAACCTGAGTGAAATGCACAGAGGACCTCCTTTACTGTTTTCTTGCAACTTCCTGTCAATCTATATTTCAAAATTAAAAGTCTTTTAAAAAGCGTGTATTAACTAAAACATTTACCTATCTGTATATGTTTCCCAGGATTGCCATAACAAAGTACCACAAACCAAGTGGCTTATTGTCCCACAGTTCTGGAGACTAGAAGCCAAAAATCAAGGTGTCCACAAGGCCATGCTCCCATGAAACCTGTAGAAGAATCCCGCCCTGCCTCTTCCGGCCCCTGGTGTTTTGCTGGCAATCTGTGGTGTTCCTTGGCTTGTATGTGCCCGACTCCAACCCTCGGTCATCACATGGCTTTCGTCCTGTGTGTATCTGCCTTCATATGGCCATCTTCATACAAGGACACCAATTAGATTAGATTAGGGTGCCTACTCTACTCCATTATGACTTCTGTTCCCGTACTCCATATGACAGCCCTACTCCCAAAAGGTCACATTCTGCGGCACTGCAGTTTAGGACTTCAATATACAGGCAGACCTCAGAGATACTGTGAGTTGATCTCCAGACCCCCACAATAAAGCAAGTATCACAATAAAGCAAGTCACACAAACTTTTTTGTTTCCTAGTGCATATGAAAGTTATGTTTACACTATACTAGAGTCTATTAAGTGTGCAATAACATTATGTCTAATAAAAACAACATGCATGCCTTAATTAACAAATACCTTATTGCTGAAACATGCTAACTAGCCATCATCCGAGCCTTAGGAGAGTCATAGCAGTAACATCAAAGATCTCTGATCACAGATCACCAGAACAAATAATAATGAAAAGGTATGAAATACTAACAGAACTACCCAAATATGATCCAGACACATGGAGTGAGCAAAGACTGTTAGAAAAAATGGCGCTGATAAAACTTGCTTGATGCAGGGTTGCCACAAACCATCAATTTGTTAAAAAGTGCAATATTTGCAAAGTGCAGTAAAGCTAAGCACAATAAAACAAGGTCTGCTTGTATATTTTTTCGGGGGGGACACAACTTAACCTATAACCCATCAAAGGCCTAATTCTAAGCCTAATATTTTCACAATGGAAATCCTGTTCATTCATTCAAAAAAAATTGTTGATCTCCTATATGTTCCAGTCACTATGTTAGGTGCTGTCAACACAGAAATTACTAGTATGCAGAGCCTGGCTCAAATTTTATATCTTTTTTCTATAAATGTTAAAAACTAAAGCTTCTGACATATGGCTTTTGAGGACTTCTTAGAGGTCAATCTTCATAGTCCGACGACAGCTGCTCATGGGTACTCAACAAACGTCAGTCTACTGTAATTCTCTGCAGCATGTTTATTATCTGGTACTTTCTTGCTCATTTGTTAATTTATCTGCCCAATCCCCACTCCCCTACTAGAACATAAAGTCATTGACAATAAGGTCCTTATCTATATCTGTCTTTTCTCCTCCAATAGACCCCTATAAATCAGAAAAATTATTTGTTAAAAGAATCATTTGTTTAAAGAATACATGTGATACAAAAGAACATTCACTGAACATCTGTATGTCAGACTATCTACATATCATTCCTTTCCATCCTCATAACAACCCTACTAGGTAGACGCAGAAACTCTAATTCATACTTGAAATTGAGGCTTTAAGAAGTTTTGATATAAAAACCATCCTGATACATAAACATGAGAAGAAGAATTCAGATGAAGTTACCATGAGGCATGATAACGACTTCTGACCTGACTGCTCAGCCCAGGTCCAGGTCTGTGGCTCTGGTCACCCTCCTGATCCTACGTCCAATTGAAAATGCTCAATGTCCCGTATTTGGGAAATTATCCTATTTAATATACCAGAAATATATTTCATTTTAGTTTCTAGGGATAAAGTCCAAACTAGATAGAATTTCTGATGCTTGAAATAGAAATACTTGGAGAGACCTTTGGACTTAAATATAAAATACATTTGTGCTTTCATCTAATCATAGAATCAGAAGATTAAATAAAACCTCTCGTGGCCAACAACAATAAACCAGCACAATTTAAGTGTTCCAAATATGCAGAGTGTTTGGAATCAAAGGCTAGTTTTATTTTAAATGCATGTAATTGATCCAAGAAACGACAATTTAAAATCTAAGCATTAAACTATCTGAGAATAACTCAAGCCATTTGAAAAGACAGAAAGTACTTTCAATACAATTCAAACTTTTAATCCTCACAGAAATTACTTCATAAAAGTTATTTTCATATAAAACTTATTTACTTCATTAAACTGAATATTTCTTCCTAGAGAGACTTCAGAAACCAAATTTCTTCAATTTTACTGCTTAAATAACACCTCTGACTTGTTATATATCACTAGAAGTAAATCACATATATATGTATATTGCAATATATGCATATATATGAAAGATTTTTAATCAAACCAAATTTGAGACCAATAAAAATATCACGTCAGCTGCTTACTCATAATAGAAATAGAAGCAACAGGATAAGAAGGGAAGGAATTAACATTGAGTCCAAGTGCTCTGTTGACCCTTGAACAACATAGGTTTAAACTGCACAGGCCCACTTATACATGGATTTTTTTTCAAGAAATATATTGGAAAAAATTTTGGAGATTTTTGACAATTTGAAAAAACTCACAAACTATGTAGCCTAGAAATTTCAAAAAAATTAAGAACAAGTTAGGTATATCAGGAATGCATAAAATATATGTAGATACTATCCTAAGATAGGTATAAGGTAAGTGATATTTAATATAAATTAATAACGTATTAGTTTTCTTCCTGTGTTTTATAACTTTGTTTTCAAGTACACTGTGCCCCATTCGCTGAAGAAACTGCATATCAGCCTATCAACACAGGTAAGTGTATTTTTAATGTAACAACATTTCTAATACTGTATTACGATTACAGCTGTAACACTGTATGCCATAAAAATCGTATAATGATTCATTCGTTAGCATACACGCTCAGCTACCGTGAAGCAATCATATTGCTGTTTCTTTGTTATCAAAGAATGAATCGTATAAATAAAATTAATTACACCAAAAAAAATTAATTAAATTAAATTAAATTTTAAAACTTTAAAAAAAAGAATGAATCGTTATACCTCTAAACCAATATGAATTTCTTCTTCACATTATTTTGTTCATTTCGATGTCCAGTGTTAGTAATATGTATAACATTTATACTATTTTGTATCATATAAGACAATATCGGCATAGGTACTGACAGATGATTCATCTTGTAAACAGATGATGTAAACTCATGGTATTGATAAATACAGTACCATACTGTAAGTGTAACTTTTCATCCTTATGATTTTCTTAACATTTTCTTCTAACTTACTTTATTTTAAGAATATAGTATATAATACATATAACATACAAAACGTGTTAATCGACTATTTATGTTATCAGTAAGGTTTCTGGTCAACAGTATGCTGTTAGCAGCTAAGTTTTAGGGGACTCAAAAGTTATATAGAGATTTTCAGCTGCACGGGGGGGTCAGCAATCCTAACCCTCGTACTGTTTAAGAGTCAACTGCATTCTATATTTCAAAAGAAAATTGTAATTTTCTGAGCTTTTAAAGAAAAATAAAAGGAAAAAACTGTAAAAATTCTCTTCTTCTCTCCTACACAGTTATTTCTAATAATAAACACTCTGCAACCAACTTATTCCTGTCAAAATTTTGATAAGATCTTCATGTCAGCTGCAAACCCAGAAATTTTAGTACTGCTACTTTTAATCAGGTTCCCGAATGTATTATAAGCAGCTTGACTATCTCAAGGATAACATACATTTTATTTACATCCCAGTTAATAACTGTCTCAAACTTGAGTGTTTTGGAAAATTAATTTTTTAACTGACCCCCTATCATCAACCTTGATCCTTAGGGATTGCTAACATTTGGAAAAATATCTATCATTTGTACTTAATTATAAATTACTTATTTCCAGACACATAGTCCCACCTTATCATTGGTCTCTCAACGGTCTTGACCCACCAGAGTATCTATATAATGAAAGTGCAGGGTATTTTTCATACACACAATTTTGAATTTAAAGTCAGAAGGAGTCTGGAGAATCCCCCACAACCATCGTATGGATAATATTACTGAGGTAAAGAGGAAGACAGTGACTTGCCCAACTTCACACAGGATGTTGGTAGGAAACCAGAAGAGCTGACAGGTCTTAAGTATGTTGTAAATACACTCCAAGGTCTGCATGCTGAGTGAGGGGAACGTAGAAGCATGAAGCAACTGAAACGTAACATCTCATGAACATCGGACAGTTTCCCTGAACTGTGGTCAACTAGCAAGCAGTGTGCGTAGGGCCGAACTTCAGAGAGAATAGGATCCTAAATAAACACAATTTGTGGAAGAAATAGGCCAAGAAAGCAGATATATGAAGTCTGAGGGCACAAAAAGCAAAACAAAAAAAAATAAACAGAATAAAGCCTCCAGGAACTACAGGTATAAGGAGGGGATCACCAAACACACTTTGCTTGAACAAAAGACCCCAAACCTAATTTCTATGATAATTCCAGATGAAAGAAGCTTTTGACACTTCAGAAACAGAGAAATCTAGTTTTGAAGGTAATTTATTACTTACCAAGCCTGCTATCGGTGTGGACAGTCTATTGATCTTCTTAATGACACCAGGTTTAAGCTTATTAATCAAACTGAAAGTAAATAAATAACACATGCGGTTATAAGAAGGCCAATCTTAGTGTTCTTTTTAACATCCTCAAAAATCACAAATGTCACTAATCCATCCCCAATATTTGTTTCAGGTCCAAGAGCCCAACAAAAAGCAAGCCACCAAGAAAATAAGTCAAGAAACAGAGAACAGCACTGGGAACAATGGTGAATGGACCTCTTGGAACATATAGATGCAATTTTACATTCAAAGCTATGTCTTTAAAAATAGTTCCACATTTGTTAAGGAAAGGTAATATTTGATTCTGTTTCAACAGTCAGTTTTAGAATCTCTTTCATTAAAATTTAGATCCCTAGGACCAAAGAATATTTTTTTCTATTAATCATTTTCATTGATTTTTGTTTTCCTCAAATTGATCTATGTTTTAAAGGTAGCTTCAAACCCTATTTTTTGCCAGATTTAAGGCATGCAGTGGAACTCATCCAAATAAGCAACTAGTTCCCATTGGTAACTCATTCAAGTCTATGACTGATTGCTTTGTTACCACCGCAGAATGCCTCAGTAAAAATTAAATGTACCAGAACTCCCCAAAATAGGCTAACAGTTACCTCAAAATCCAACATTGAACAAATTTATGCTGCTATTACAGAATCTACAAAGATATCTGTAAATCTCTAGACTCTTAAACACTTTTAGAACCCAGCTTTGACACTTGCAATTCAGAGTACAATTTTTGGTTCTAGATCCTAGATTATTGTGAATTCTATTTTTTTTTTTTTTTTTTTGCTGTTATTGCTGTGCGCTGATAACAGGGCCAAGCCACGCAGAAATTTAATGCTATCAATTCTAGTCTGGCTAATTAATCATTAATCACTGCCAGAAAACAACAATTTGAAACATGAATTTTCCTATTCAATAATGTTTCCACAAAAAACAATTCTTTACTCTGTAACAGAGCTCCAAAAGGAAAGCAAATATTGGAGAAAGAGTCAAACATTCTTAATTCACTGGTCTCTTCACAATGGGCAACAGAAAAAAAAAATCTGACACTTGTGGAATGTCACTCCTTCAACATTCCAGAGATTTATATATATACTTGAGTGTGCTAAAAATAAAAAAAGACAAAAGTCTCAATTTAATATCCT
Source organism: Camelus ferus (assembly GCF_009834535.1). Classification (NCBI taxonomy): domain Eukaryota; kingdom Metazoa; phylum Chordata; class Mammalia; order Artiodactyla; family Camelidae; genus Camelus; species Camelus ferus. The sequence continues at coordinate 51,141,597 of NC_045709.1, forward strand.
TCAGAATGTTGTTCAACAGGATTCAAAATTACAAAACAGTGGCTTATGAAGATTTAGCCTGGTGAACAAAAGATGTTTTTCTGTTTTCATAGTTTCTTCACACAAAGATCTCTAGACAGCTTGATGTAGATGATAAAACTGCTCCTTGACTGCATGCATTTCCTAGAACTACTCCTCTTCTGACTCCTAATTTCTTTTTTGTGCCACTGGAAACCATGTAGGAAGGCAGGCTTTCTCCCTTCATGGCCACAATATTTTTCTTTCACCACTATCTGAGGAGCTAGAAGAGAAGATTTTTAAGAAATGACAGTTTTAATTTCATTCTTCTAGTTGTTCTCTATTAAGCAAGTGTTCCTTGAATTCCACTATCAGCGGCACTCTTGCAACGCATGGAACTAATAACCAAAACATTACTTAGCAGAAACGTAATTCGTAGCAGCTGTTGACCACTAGCTTGGCTGCGACTTCCCTATAGGAACTTGGATCTTAAAATGTCATCTTTCTGTGACAGAAAAAGTCAGACACCAAGCTGGGCTGGAGCAACTTAATAAAATGTCACGGAAGTCTGACATCAGTTGTTCCTTATTAAAGGAACAATGTCATAAATTCCTCCTCCACCCATTTGAGTCACTGGTGACTTTGGCGAGATCATTCAGTTCACCTGTTTACTTCACTTGTCATTTCTGTATTACAGCATTCGTAATTTCAGGATAATTTTTTTTTAATACAGTTTCTGGCGTGGATAATAGCATAGCCTACTCTCAATTAAGTCAGCCAAAGGAAGCAAGGGATTGAGGCAAAGGAAACAGCACAGATAAATGATGTCCCCAATAATTATGAGGTTAATGGACACCTCCCTCAGAACATTCTAGACCTACTATTTAGAAGCAGCATACACAGTGAGTTGGTGTCCTCCGAACCCAAGCCTCCTCATACGTGTACAAACACAGAAATAACCACAAGGTTAAAACAACACTCTGGATAACATGCAAACTGCCCTCCAAAAAGCCAAGTCACATGAGAGGAAAATGCTATTTTAGGTTGTCAATTGTTAAAATGGTATCCATTCTAAGCTCTAGAATATGGAGAAAACGTACCTACAGTTTTGGCAAACAGTGAACATCCAATACAACCTATGAATCATGAGTAATTATTTTCATAACCAATTAAAGAACAAACTCTTAGGATATTTCAACTAAGGAGAAAAATAGGTTTTATAAAATCTGAACTTCTGTGAAATTTAAGTCTACCTAAAGGAACAGGACATTAATCTAATGTTACATAAAATAAAACAATAGAGCCATACAAGAGAGACACTTCTCTCTTTGACAAACAGAACTTCTTTGCGGAGCAAGTGCTCTTCAATTACACATGTGGAGTTCCTAAAGGCAGCACTGACTTCGGGTCACTGGCTTTATTCAACAACCATTCCAGATAACCTTCCAGATACCTCTATACACAAGGACCCAGAGGCAGCCAAGGGACCACTTTAACTGCCTTCGCCCCATGGCCCACCCCCCTAACCCTAGGTAGAATCATACCTCAAACCCCCATCCCTCGGGCCATGGCATAAACCTGGCTATGTGCTCTGCCAGCACGTCAGACGTGTGTTCTCTTGGTAAGATGAAAACCAGAAGAGGGAACACCCGCCGTTTGCATTCCCGCCACTAGGCCCATGACCTCTTCCCTTCAGCTCATTCCTCCAATTATTATCTACTTCCTTTTCTTCTCCTCCCCAAAATGTATCGCTCCCTCCCTCCAAGGGAGTTGAGTTACACAACAGACACTAGGAAGTTGCCTCTGTTCAGAAACCTCATCCCCAGTGAATGTGACCTGACTTTAAACATGACTGAGAGGCGACAAGCCAAGAAGACCACACAGAGAGCTCAGTATGGCATCCAGCTCGCTTATAAAAAGTTTCAGTGAGAACCAGAACGTGATGCCTGTCTCTTGGTCTCCAGGAACTAGTCCCAAATGCCAACCATCATTTCCCCTTAATCAGAAAGCTCTTCAGCAGAGAGAGAAAATTCAGACATCTTTCATTCAAGTTCCCATTTCCAAAGATTTTTCCAAATGGACCAGAAAGACTGAGATCTGAGAACATTATCAATACACTGAGGGTGAACTTGTTAACCTACGAAGTATTTAACTAGTCATTCACACGTACATATTTCTAATATCTCTCTGTCGACTACATTTTCTAAATATATACCCCCACATTATTCAAGCTTTTCCTATCAGTAACTAAATATTTATTTAAGAGATACAATAAAGATATTGTGCAGTTCCTTGCAAATTAATGCAAAATGCCTTGTTTTATCTATTATTCGGCACTTAATCATTTGCCTGGGTTTCTTCTCGATGCAGACTCAGCTCAACAAACACATGAACACTTACTAAAGAGAGAGCACTGTGTGCTGGGATCAGCCACAGAGCAATCAGGCGGTGAAGATGCTAAGTGCAAGGATGTTCTTTCATTTCAAACACATCTCTTCACAGTACCGAGGGACGTGGCATGTCAAATATTTTATAAAATCCACTGTCAAACTTTTAATGTAGGAATTCTTCTGTGAAAGATTCAAAATCTCTATTTTCTTTGTAGAAATAAATTTAGAAGAAACTTTGGTTTCATGCAAATGCTGGCAGTGATGTTTTGCTCTTCCTAAAGAGGATGTCTCCCCTTTGTTGTTTTTTTCCTGTTGCCAGACAAGTTAAACATTAGTGTTCTCTCCTAATTGTCAAATGTAGATCAAGAGAGTAAACTCTCTATCAGAGATATTAATTTGGAATGATTATCTTAAGTAAATCCCTTACTGAGATTTTTAATTAATTATCTCCAGCTAAATTCATAAGTTGTAATATTTTAAAAATAAAAACCACACTGAATAGTGATCAATATGGTACCCATCACACGTCCATGGGTAAAGCAGTAAGCATATGTAACTTACAGTTTTAAAGTTTAAAATCATTCAATACAAAATTTTACTATCACTTTAGTATTTTCAGACTGGTAGCAAAATTAATACATATTTAATTTCTAAAATTCCTGTGGTAGTAATTTTGAATACTGCTGAATTAGAATACAACACAGATAAATGGTTAACAAGACACTGTTAAGATGGGAGAGTGTGGAGCAGCAACAGTCAGTTCCAAGGCAACTGATCATCATCAGTTTGTGAAGACAGGACTTTCTTTTCAGCCTCATTGTTATGCCTGAAGCATCCTGAAGTGAGTCTAGCAAAGCTCTAGAGCAGTCTGACAGCGGATTCCCCTTTTCTAGGCAACCTCAATAGTCAGAGCACTACCAGATCTTGCTGAGTAACAGGACATTCCCCAATACCACATCAACAGCAAAAGGCGTTGAGCAGGAGGACTTCAGCTTCCTGTCCCAGCTCCGCTCTTACTATGAAGTCACATTGCTAAATTCTGCTCCATCCCTTCATATAAATGAGAGGATTCTTGCAGTTGAACTTAGGTTCTTTCCAATTCTTGCCACTGTACAAATGCTTTGCTGCATGTCTGTATGTCTATCTTTGTCCATGCTCCTTACCATTTCTTATATACTACTTCTAGAAATAAAACCATCAGTGTCAAGCTCTTGGTACTTGTCTGGAGATACGAACCAATTTACTTTTGCCCCAGCAGGCAGTATTCCTGTGCCCACCTCCTGGCATGATACAGCAGCACCACCGTTTCGCTCTGCCTGTCAGCTACCCATTGCATGATCTCCCCCAGTGCTGCAGCCTTTATAAGCATGGCTCTTAAGGGATGGAAAAAATTTTACCGATCTTTATGTATCACACTTTAGATACTTAAGCTGTTTTTGATATTTTCCACTACGAGGAGGTTTGATATATATCTTCCCCCCCCATTTTGTGGTTTTTTCCTTAGATTCTGCCCCCCAAAAAAGGATTATTGGGAAAAGTCATAATTTTATGAATAAATATGTTTATATTAATAAATAAACTAGTATATAATTACTCAATAGATATTGCCAAATTGCTTTTCAGAACTGTACCATTTTATATTCAATTGGTCATTTTAAGAATGTTAAAAACCAATCTGACACAATATGGCCATCATTTTTTAAGATTTTAAATTATTTACTAGTTTCAATTAAAAAAATAGTATCTGACTTTAGCATAATCATTTCTTACTAATGAAGCTGGAGATTTTACTATTTATTTCCAGTAGAATTTATTCATCTGTGAAGTATTTGGTCACATCCTTTGTTCATTTCTCTACTGAGGTTTTCAAATGTGCATCTTACCAGTTTATTTGAATTCTAGACAATATTTAAGTCATTTTTGCTTAAAATACTTTTATCAGAATGTTATTTGCCAGAGTATCAATTTTATATAGATTCTAATCTATTGTTTCCGGGTTTTTTTCCCTATTCCTTAAAAGCTTACAATTTTAAACTGCCTCCAAAGCTTTTTTTTATTTCTTCCATTTTATTTTTTCAGCTTATTATTTTAATCTAGGTGATATTCTGGTATATGGTAAGGTTTTGCTTCTTGAATTTTTTAACTGAAGTATAACTGACTTAGTAATTTATATTTAGGATGAGAAAGCCCTGTAGCTGGAACATGCAAGTTCATGAAACAAGATTGAAGCTTTCTACATTCAAGTTTGAGAACACAATTAAAAAAAAAACCTTCTGCCAAATTTTCAGTGAATCTATACTATACGATTACCATTATAGAAGTGAATTTTTAAACTGGTGTTTGCCAAGCTGACCTTTAACTTGATACGCTACTTTTTTAAAAAAAAAATGGTGTTTTGCTATATGCGGAAATAAAATTATTTTTAAAAATTGACTGTGAAGCTTAAAAAAAGAGCATACAGATGGCAACCATAAACCACTGCCATGAAGAGACAGCAGTTCAAAAAATTTTAATTATCTTTATGAACTTGAACACTTGCATCTTTGCCTGCAGTTACTGGGTTATCAAATAATATGGAGAGTTCAAAGTTTATATTACTTCAAGTGAAGAAAAATAGTTCTTATTACTCAATTTTTAAATTGCTATCATATGGATCAGGATCAGTGGATGGTGTTGATGTGCTGGAGAGCTGTGTGAGTGCACCTGTCCTCCTCGGGAAATTCAAAACCAGGAAGAGCTCTAAGAGAAAAACTTCCACATCACAGAAGGGCTCTGAGCTTCACACGGAGCCCTGCACAGAAGCCCCAAGAACCCACTGATGTCACTGTCACTCAATGTGTGAATGGTCTCCAACTCTAACAAAGGACAGAGCTCTCTGGCATGAATGAGAAGCAACAAGGGCCTCTATCTTATCTGATCTCTTAAAACAGTCACCTGAGTATCCCATTGTAAACTAACAGGAGTATTTTTTAATAATTTTTTCTTCTTCTATTGAGTGCATTTTTAAGAAAAATGTGATGGTACTCTTAGGGTAGACAGCATAGTATTCACATAGCTGATATAAATAGACACAGGATTTCTCAAACCAATAGGTGAACATTTGCTCCACTTTTTCCAAGCTGCAAACCATGGAAAGGAAAGCCTGGTGACAATGTGAGAAGGTTTTCCTCAGTAATGTGAGCCATGAGTTCAACAAGGCATAAACTTCTGCTGCATGGCTGACTTGCATGGGACAGAGCAAAGACTTAGGCACTATTCCAGGATGGGAAGTACAGACTGGCTAACCAGAGACACACCCAATAAGATTACCTTCAAATACATCTTCTTACTTCATAAAAATAATAAAGAATGTTTTCATTTGCATAGTTTCAAGATTGCTATCGTTAAGATGAGTAACTGTGAAATTACTAACTCATATCACTAGCTGGATATGCCCCAACTAAATGTGTTTAGAGAAGAGAAACAATTCTGCAGAACCACAGAGCAAGAGAGGATTGGGGATATTTATGTAGTGGGAAACCTCATATTCTTAAAAATACCTATAAAGGTGGGCCTCACGAGCACTCGTAAACACTGAAGACAGGCAACAGATGAGTCAGTTGTAACAAGGAGCTGACACCACCTTATAGACTCTTGTCAATCCTTTTACAAATTAGAAAAACCTCCAAATTAGATTTTGCTCCCATTTCCCTGCTTAATAAAACCAAGAGAGATTATGTGTGTAAGGTATACAATAAAATAATTACTAGAACAGACTTTAACCAGGCAAGTATTCTTTTGCTCTCAACTCATTGGATCCCACAGTCAGTCAAACTAAATGATACTAAAATGATTTACAGAAGATACTAATTTCAATAGTCAATCAGATTAAAAGGCAGTAACTACCCTCATTACTCTGATGTGTATCTTATTGGAAACCTCAGTGCAGAGTGTATGCCCAATTTAAACTCTCTGAAATGTCACTACTCGCCCAGTTTGGGGAAAGCTATAATGAGCTCATTTCCTCCACCTCTTGACTTTGATATGCCAGAATGCCAGTTCAAAGAGGATAAACTACTACTAAAGCACAAAAGACTGCTGAAATTACTAGATAAAATAAGAAATTTCTTTAATGGTGATAATGAAGTAGGATGACTAGAGATTTTTAAAAGGCAACAAGCAGATCCTATATTTCACAAGAATCAGTAATTTTTTGGGCAGTGAACCCAACAGAAGTCAGCCTTTTCCTGTAAGAAAATGAATTCAGATTTTTTTAAAATATCCTAATTATATTTCAGCTAAAACTTGAGCTCGCTGATAGGTAAAATGTTCTCAAAGACAGACTGCTCACTATATTCACCATTAATTTAAAAGCTAGGGCTTACAATACTAGGCTTCCGAACAGCAGATTTTGCTTTCCTCTTAGACATTTTAATGACTCAGGCAGACGTGACCCAACAATGATGTTTAATCATTTTGTAACCAACCAGCTTGGCTTTTCTCAGTTATAAATTTATACAGGATATAGTCACCTGGACTTTTCTTCCAACAGTACATCTTTTAGATTAAAATGACTTAATTAACCAGTGACTATAAATAATATGACTCACCATTAAGCGAAAGATTTTTTTAATACAAACATCATGCAGTATTTTGGGGTTCCATCGTAAACTACAATTAGTGATCACCATGGCTTAATATTCACTTGCACTACTTTTGGGAAACACTCATTTACAGAATACTGGGTACTAAATAGATTGATTAGACTTACCTGGTAATTCACAAAACCCCAAATTGGCGCTATTTAGTTAGGAAACATCTAAGAATGAGCTTTTGGAAGCTGTGAATTAAAATGACATTTTTTTAAACCAATGTATCTCTAAACGTGCATCCAAATGTCTGCTGTGACCATTAAGGTAGCAATTAGATGTTTAATCTAACAGTACTGCCTTTTTTTTTAATCATCTCTGAATATCCTCACCAGTAACAATATGCTCGCCATTATTCAGGTTGGATATAGTTCTTGGAAATCACCTCAAATCAGCCACACCCCAGGCTGGTGCAAAAACTGCATTTTGAATAAAACACTAAGTATCACTATCAACTATGTTTAATGACCTACTTATGGAGGCGAGGCCCCCAAAAGGGGATCCCTAACAATGTTTTGAGTAATAGTTCATCACTGAAGTATATAACCACAAAGTGATTTCTTTGAAAAGATCACCTGTTTGGGTTGGATGCTCTCATATGTCTAAAAACAACTCTGTGCTTCATAGGCACACTTCCTACATAAACTCACATAAACTCCAACCTTGACTTTTGGAGCTTACAATTGACATCAAAGTTATTTTGCTGAAAACTTCTAGTCTGTACTCACAGCTAAGGTTGATTTCAGATCACAAGCATCTAACAGTCATTTTTTTCCCTCCATCTTCTGAACACGTTAGAACACATAAATCATAGTTTGCAAAACAAGATAAAGTAATTTCCTATAGTGACCAATTGAGCTGACCACATGGCCTACTAATATTAAACACTATTTGGCTACAAATTCTGAATGTGGCATTAGAAAAGGAAAAAAAAATCCCTTAAACTTCACTTGTGGCCCTTATGCATATGCCTGCCCTACTACATACTAGGCAGAATCACATGAAATTGACATTTCTGTAGGTCACGGATGGTTGAGTATCAACACTTCATATGATTCAACTTAATAATACTGCTCTAAGACAAAGAAGTTTGAACACCTACCAACAGAGCTGAAGAGATTCAGGCTATTATCTTCATGGTCATCTTCCTAGCAACAATTTGTATTTATGCAAAGTTTGATAGTTGAAAAAACCTTAATAGATATATTATGGAAATTTGCAACCTGGTGAATTAGGCAGAGCATATACACTGATCTCCACCTTATAGATTAGAAAATAAGGCTCAGATGTTAAGTCACTTGCTCAACTGCCCAAAAGTAATGGAGCAAGGAATCAAACCTAAACCCTCTGACTCCCAATCTTTGCTGCAAACAACCTTCATATCAAAGGATAATCAAAATCATCAAAGTTTGAGTACACACACTCCCAGTTCTTGCTTATGGACAGATTCCATAAATACTAACGTGATAAGTGTCTAGATTGGAATACTTAAGAGCTTTCAAAAATGTGGGTGCATATTCAAGTACATTCTCGTAATTTATTTGCTCAAGTCTGCAGTCTGCAATCTCACCCAGGACTTCATCCTTACATTCCACAGGCCCTCCTGCCCCTCGCCCCCAAAGGTCACCACCTGGCTACCCATACTCTGCAACCCCTAGGCAACAAAGCATTACACTAAACATACACTGTAGGCTTCACACCATCAGTCATGGCACCAGCCTATTTCATTTATGATAACCAAAGCCTGTGATGTGATTCTCAATAATATATTAATTGAATAAATGGCTGGCCCATGACTCAAATTGATTGTGGTAATGGAATGATCCCACTGAAAGTTTAAAAGAAAAATTTGCAACAGCCTAAATTTGTTCTACAGTCATCATTATTTATTGATGAAGGAAAAAATTTGATATTAACTTCTAAACCAGACAATTCTATACATTAGAATATTCACAGTAAGTGATAGCTCGTGCAGTGTAATAAGGCTTTCCCCTCAAACACCTGCCCCTACTGGCCCTTCAAGCAATAATAGTATCTTTCTTATTCACTAATTTAAAATAATATATATTTCACCAATGCTATCTTTAGATACAGACACTGATAACCCCCTCCTACTGTCTGGTGCTGTGGGGGTGTCAGTTTGCAGGGATCAAATCTCACTTGTCACCAAGAAACATATCTGTGACTGTGGTGTCCATGGAGGCAGAAATGAAGACGCCGCATAACGTGCACGTGTGCACACATGCACACACCCCCACGCGCTTCCCTTCTGAATTATTTTAAAATGTTTTAAATACTTACTCACACAACAGAACACCATTCTCTAGAGAGGCTCGAAAATCCTTCGTTTCAAAATTCTTCTGTGTTACTGCCTGAAAGACAGATTTGGGTATTAATTTTCTCCTAATGAGGGATAATACACAAGTCAAATTCAGCATGAGATTAATTAATATGCACCTAATGTCACACTTCAAGAATGTGCATATTATCACCAAAAGTTGCTCCATATAGGAAATTCTATGTGTGGTTCTATGTTACAAAGAGAAAGGTTAACCATTTTGGTATGAACAAATATAAACAAAAAAACCCCCAAACGAGTGTTTTCTATAATGTAACCATTTTATGGTTGATAAAAGTTAGAAGCTTAATTTCTAGCAAATTTTCTATTAAAAAAAAAACCCACTATGGGCAATCTACTCTACCAAGAGTAAATAAAACCAGATTAAGATATAAACTTGAAATACCAACTATATACCACATCATTAATTTCAACTCCATCCTTAAATTCCTCAAGTTTCATTACAAAGCTAAATAGCAAAGGACATGACTCTCCTTAAAGGTATTCATGAAATGGCCCTGATCTGTGTAAACAGCTATTTACTGAGACATTCTAGGGAGAAAACTATTAAATCCTGACACAGACAAAAGACAGAGAGGGAAGATGGGACATATTTTAACCAGACAATTCCCCACTTAAGGCTCTCACATATGAACAGACCACCTTCAGGTACCACCACCAAGGTTCTTACTGAAATGCTAGAGAAGTGTCTACGGATTCTGTCTTTCTCTGTCTTTCGAGGTGGAGTGGTTGGGAGGAAAGGGGATTCCATAGGGAAAATAGTAGCAGAGAAAATGGAGGCCCTAGTGGGGAAAAGCTGCTCCAAGAACACCCTGGGACTGGGTCCCCAGCCAAGGGTACGACAGGTGCTTCGTGACAACACCCGCCCTAAGGATGGACCCACCACCTGTGAGCAGAGTCCTTGCTCCACCTGCCACTACAGGAAGACATACGATCTTGGAAACACAATTGGGAAATCACCAATCTTAAATCCTCGGTGAGCTTCAGAGCTCCTGTTGTCCCTGCTCACTGCCGCAAGCTTTGTGGTCCACCAAGAGTCCCTATACGTGCTCGGCTTCTTTCCCCAGTTCCCAGCAGTGCCACACCTACACATAATAATGGTTAACTGGCAAAACAATGGGTATTTTTCAAGTTAGTTTCTCATAAGCTGGTTCTATAAATATGGACAGGAGCTGGGTCAGGAGGGGATACACTCAAATACACAAAGAAGTAACATTCTTTCCTACACAGGGCATTAATCTACAAAAGGACTACATCACTGCATGAATTAAACATTTGCTAAGTGTCTCCATTACATACACTTACCTGGATACTGGATGGAAATCTAAAAAAAAAAAAAAAAAAAAAGCAAGGAGCTCACAGCCACATAAGCAAAACATACACAAATGAAATGGCACATTCCTTCGAGGATAACCTTGAGTGGCCCGTGGATTATCCCAGGGAACAAGAGCTGCACAAACTCTTCAGTTTTCCCCAAATAGATGCAAGACAAACTCAAGGTAAGCGCTGATTCCCAACTAGTGAAAATAGAGTAACATCTCATTTATCTGAGAATGCCTATCCAAAGCTAAAAAAGCATGAAAAAGTCCCAGGGCCATTCAAAGCAGCTGTCGAGTCCATTCTCTCTAGTCATGGGAAAGCCCCTCAGAGCTGCCAACACTTAATTATCCACCACAGAAACAGTCTGGAGATTACGTTCCCAAATCAAGGTAGAGTAGAAGCAGCGAGTTAGATGAAGGATTGAGCCTTACAGACATACAGGGACCAGTGAAGAGTGACAGTCAACAGCACGGGATGGGCCATCCAGAGGGCAGTGTAGTAAGCAATGAAATGGAAAGAGAAAGGGCTCAAGTCAGACCAAAGCATATTCAAATCCCACTTTCCTTATCCAATAGCTGTGTTATCTTAAGCAAGTTAAATAACCTCCATGAACCTCAGACTACTCATCTGAAACAGAGTAAATATCACCTACTTATTAGCCTATAATGTGCAATCCAGCGTCTCAGGGTGGCTCACAGCAGTATATGCTTGACCTCTTTACATGCATTGACCTCCCAGTAACATCCTGACAACACACTGCAATAATTAATTCTCAAAGGAAATCCTCTGTACCATATAGACAAAGCTGAGTTAGACACAGAATACTAATTAAAAGTAGAAATAATGGAATATACAGAGACATTCAGAAAACCCAACTAACCAGAATGGTTCATTTCTCCAAAAAGACTACAAAAAGGCAAAAATCCCAGTATGCAGCAGATTTCAGACCACCTCCCTCCACATGTCAAAATATTAACATACTCTTACTTTAATAAAGTATATATGTACAAAATATTAATGTTCATATACACTTACCAAAATCTAAATAATGATAAGACCAGAGTCCATTTATACTGTACTTACAAAGACAGAATGTAAAAACTAAGCTGATTCTTAAATAATAGTCTACATTTGAGGACATGGGAATCTGGCATCTCTGTACACTATTGAAGATAATATAAAATGACATCAGCATTTGAGAAGGCAATTACTGTGATATGCGTCTGAAGTCTTCAACACACATACTCTTGGGCACACAATGTGCAGATCTAAGAATTTATACCAAGACAACAGGACAAGAACACAGAGACATCAATAGAAGAACTGCTCCACAGCATTATGTATAATGGCCACAACTATAAACATCCCAAATGCCCAACAATAAGAAATTGGATACATTATGATATAACTATAAAACAGAAAACTACATGAAATTTAAGTTCATGTCATAAAAATAGATTTATCACTTGTAAAGAATACTTAATATACTAATTATAAAGCAATTTACCAAACAGTACATGGAATATGATCCCAATTCCTATAACTCTATAAGGATGCGTTATATAAATAAATATAGAATATATTAACAGTAATTATTTCTAAATGGTAGAATTAAAGCTCATTTAAATTTTTTTTTGCTTAGGTATATTCTGTAACAACGATAGGTGTTTCTTGTACAACAGATACAAATTAATTTATATTTTCAAAGAAACATTCAAAACAGGTCAGAATCCATCAGATTTGGGTCAATTTCCTGTATCGCCTACATTTAAAGGATAAAGGAAGAAAAAGACACCAGTTTTCATGTAGGTGTTTTTTTTTTTCATTATCTATGACATACACACAGTCCTTAAGTTTAATAATCCTTACTGTTCCCCTTTCACTAGTAAGAAAGTTGAGGCTCAGGGAGTTTAACTTTGTAGAAAGTTCCAGAACCATCCACATGCAACAGATACCAAAAACTTACAGCATTTCACAAGTACTCAATAAGAGTACTCTCAATTGCATCAGATAGTTTTTCTAAACTTAAAAAAAAATGAAGCTGTCTTCCATCTGTATTTAGATTTTTTTTAAATCTTAATTAGTGTATTTTACCATGGACTATGCCATGGATTCAAAAATAATCCTCCACTGTTAAGGGTATAAAAGGTAACTCAGTAAATTTAAAAAATGTTCAATTAACTTTTTCTCAATTTTCCTGATTAAAAGAGATTTGTGTCTTAACACATAATGAATGTGTGTGTGTGTGTGTGTGTGTGTGTGAGAGAGAGAGAGAGAGAGAATGGCACTCTAAATATTAATAAAATGAAAACTCTGTAAATGATTTAAGTGTTTCTCTTGACATTTTCATGAACATTACAAAATGCTCATCCTGTATATACCAGCTACCTCAACTTCAATAACGAAAAACATCTGATCATTGTAAACTAAAATTTTTAATTAGCAGTTTATATATCCATATAAATACAAACTCACCTAAGAACCCACCTAAGAAATTTAAACACACAAAAAGTTTTTCCACGAGTTTTAAACAAAGAAGAAAGCATAAATTCATAGCAGGGGTTTTCGGTCTACAGCAGCTACCTGGGGCATGTTCCTTAAGAAACACACAGCATGGCACCTCCCACGGTCAGGTGAGGTCAGGGCTGTGAATCCCCACTCTGCCATTTCCTACCTGTAACCTTGGACAGGGTGCTGAACGTCTTCCTTTTCTCACAGGTTCGATGGAGATACAAAGTACATATCTCACGGGGCTGCACAGAGAATTAAATGGGATTCTGAATATGAAGCCCTCAGCACTAGCCTGATTGAGGAAAAGCCTTCACAAATGTTAGCTCCTGCAATTAGCTGTTACTATCCATCTGTAGAATGAATATTATAAGTTTCATCCTAGCAAAGAGAAAGTCCCTGTTGCCAGAAGTAACACCCTTTACTTAAAAGGAAGAAACTGAGTTACCACACTATACAACTCTACTCGACTACCTTCTATATCCTGGAAACGATTTAAAAAAAAAATCATAATAGAGATCTATAAAGGACCTCAAAATACAGTGAAGGCAGTTTGTTTCAAAAAATGAAATCATGCTTTAAAATGTGAGCCCATCTGTATTTTAAGAATCTAGTATGCTAAAAGAAATTCCAGAATTTCTAAAGAGCTATTGTTTGTCTAATGGTTCTAATCTAACAATTACTCACTGCATTTTTCAATTATTTTGAGCCACACTCATTAGCAAGCTATTTGAGGTGTGATACATTTTACGTAATGAGGCTGTGAGTCACAGGAACTAAACAGAGACCACGTGTTTCCCACCAAGTTATCAACAGTCAACACAAACAGGAGTAATCACTATGGAGTCAAACAGCCACACCTTGCCTTTTATAAAACTTGTTCTCTTCCCGCTTCCTTGTCCCTTTCCATAGTTTCCTAAGGCAGTTAAATTAAATCATTTCCACCTGAAATATCCTAAGACCTACATCAAATTTCATCTTCATCTGGGGTTTAATCCTGGACCCATCTCACTCTACACGCTTCTGATAAGTACTGCTTCATCCCCTCATTTTTTTTTTTAATGCCTGGGGTGGGGTGTAATTTAGGTTTATTTATATGTGTATATATATATATATATATTTTTTTTTTTTTTAAACAGAGGTCTTGGGAATTGAATCCAGGCATGCACTCTATCACTGAGCTGTACCCTTCCCCGTCTATCCCCTAATTTTTAATAGAAAAGAAGTATTTGCTATATCTACTTCACAGCACACAAATGATATGTGAAAATATTTACCCCTCCATTAAAAAAAAAAAAAGACTACATACTATTTTCTGTTGGAAAGACACTAAGAAGCGAAACGGCCAAGTGCGAGGCTCTTGGACGAGATGCTCCCTGTGAAGTTATAATTACTCTCCCCAAGCACGTTAAGGGCGGAGCATCGTGCCAAAAGCACTCTCTGCACAAACACTGCTGCCAAACCTGTCTTACCACCTGTAGCCTCCAGAGAAGTCCTTGATACCAAGTTTTGAAAAGGCGTATGTTATGGAACAAAGTATCTACCAGCCAAATATACCTACAATAAGTGCCAAGTTCCCAAATTTCAAAAAAGCAATTTCTTTTCAGACAAAATATATTAATTTAATAAACCAATGAGAATTATCTTCAAACCCTTTACTGTTTCATTTATAGTTTTATTTTAATCCTCTTGCTGGATGAGATTTCCCACCAATATTAGCAACAAGTTTCTCTGAAACTTCACCTCTCAGTTCCAATTCTGACCACGTAACCCACATGTCTTAAATCCCAAACATTTGGGGAGCTTCTCAAAGAACTTCATACCAGACTGGTTATCAGCAAAACATTCAATAATGCCAAATAGCAGGCACTCACCTCGTTTAAAATTTTCAATTCCTTTAAAGTAGCCACTTAAAAGACGTTCAGAATCCCTAAAGCAGTCTTGACCATATTTTTGTGTGAATAGCAGAGCAAAAACACAGTGCCCATTTAAGCATGTTTTAAAAAAGGGGAAGGGATGTTTGCTGACAGAAAATGAGGCTATGAGATTCAACTGGGCTCACAGTTGATTCCAAATTAGGTTACTAAATTGATTGGTTGGTCACCAGATCATGAGATTTAAGATACACACATATGATCATCATCATGCCAATCATTTCAACATAAGCAAAGCAAAAAAAAGAAAAAAGAAAAACCAAAAGCCTAAGAAATCTTTACCATCAGAAGCCACTGTGCAACACAAGAACCACACCATGAAACAACTCATAAAAGATAGAGCTGCCTTAATTTTTCTATTGGGGGACATAACCTAGTGTTCACCTTCCAATGAGAGAGCCCTTATAGGGTGTGGCTTCCACAGACAGAAGCCCCAGGCCAGCACACACTAAGGAGCTGCCGTGTTTTCAGTCTCTAAAAAGCTGTCAAAGAATTTAAAAACACCCTCCTCTCCTTTTCTTCTATTAAACTTCATTTTTGAAGCAATCATTATATGACGCCCATGGCTCCACCCAACAGGTCCAATTTTTATAATGAATTCCATGAGACATATATATCATTATTTATCATTCAGGAACTTGGCCAACCTCATTGATCCCATGCTAAAAATCTACAAATGCAAGGATTATGGCACATAGTCAATAATATTAGGTAAAAACTAAACATTTAAATAGAAAAAAAGAATGTCTACCTCCTAGCTTTTTCCTGGCCCAGAGTAAAATTATTGAAAAGGTAATTCACCATTTTAGAGAAGTCAGTTCTTCCCCAAAGAAAAGGCTCTGTGCTTTTTAAGCTACCCTGATAAAAATTTGAAGTCAGAGAGCTGAGATGGGAGTCTTGGACTTCTTTGTATAACAAAGATTTAAGTCTCCTAATTTCTCCGGGCTTCAGTCCCCTCAGTTATAAAAGCGGCAGCCAACACTTATTCTGTTTACTTTGTGCACAATCTTCCACAGTCTTCCCAGCAACTCTATATAGTAGATGCTTTTACTCCATCTTGATATGAGGAAACTAAGTTACAATACGGTTGCTTGAGTTGAGATCTAGGTTAGTCCCTACATAACAGGCAGTGAACATCTAATGAGAGTGCCTATGAAGGAGCCGAGTGAAATGCACAATGTAATTAGGAAGCTCCAGCTCCAGCCCCAGCCACCCCAGCCTACTCTGCAATCTCTCAAGGGCAGGACTGCCTTACTCGCCTTCTCATTGGTTGAGATATGGCTTACACATACTAGTCACTCATGCTAAATCTAATTACTCTTCCTATGAATATTTGCACTACAAAGAGTTTAAGCAAGGCAAGAACAAGACCAAAAAAAAAAAAGAAAAGCAAAACTGATGGTTAAATTTCAGGTGTACTGGTGGCA
This sequence comes from Camelus ferus, assembly GCF_009834535.1. NCBI lineage: Eukaryota > Metazoa > Chordata > Mammalia > Artiodactyla > Camelidae > Camelus > Camelus ferus. The sequence continues at coordinate 51,158,160 of NC_045709.1, forward strand.
GATGGGGATTGGTTGTGTTTTAGAAGAACTTGCCTCAGTCCCCAAAATCATTCATCCTAGCTTTGTCGATAGCTCAGAAACACACACACAAGAGAGTCCGTGGCAACATGTCACTCTAGTGGCACACGTTTTTAAAAGGAAATATTCTTACATGAAAATATCAAAGTCAAGAGCTTTGCAACACTGATTTGGTACATAAGTTTTTCTCCAGACTATAAAGAATTTATTAAAATTCAACTTTCTGTTTAAATTATCTTTCTTAATCTTAACTGAGATATTAGGAAAGTATTTAGTTATTCATTCATCCAAAAATCATGTAATGACAACTGCTATGCACATAACTGGCATGGTGCTTGGCCCTAGGAACACAAAAAGATGAAGCAATTCTTGGAAATAACTTCTTTAAAAGTCTAACCCTGTTTTGAAATATGTGGTCAAAACGGCATTTTAAGCCTAGGCAGTTCTCTAAAATGTGGTTAACCCTCTGAATTACAACATGTGCTTGGTTAACTTGTATATTCAGCAAATAATATTGCTTTAAGTGACATAATTCTCAAGTCACTGGCCTCTCTTGTTAAGATTTGGCATTGCACTACATAATATTCCAGGGTGTATACCAGGGCTGTTTTTGCCAACGCTAACATCACTTGATAGCAAAACCAAAGCCAACTCACAAGTCTTCCAAGATAGTGGTATCAGAGTTGCACCGATCACGAATTCTAAATGAAATCCAGAAGGCTCTAAGTGGTCAAAAATCTAAACATCTTCTGCCCCACTGCCCACTGTAAGCCCTTGGTCTCAGTGGCTAGTGTAAATTACACCTCCTGTTCCTCCTTCTCTTGGGAAGGCCCACAGTCTACACAAAGCCAGGAAGGGACAACAGACAGCAAAGTGCACAGCTCCTTGTGTGTTCCTGGATAATTAAACGCCAGCTGTATTTATAAATACTCAAAATTCTCACTCAATCATCATTAGGTCAAATGCCAGCTACACTCAATTTGGGGGGCAAAAAAAATGAGTTTAAACACAATTTCTGGTCCAGGAGAATGGCCACTTCCCCATACCATTACCAACTTTGAGCTCACAGTCTCAAATTATTTTTGCTAAACCACAACTATTAATAAGCCACAAATGGAAAACAGATGGAAAGAACTAAATTAAACCAAAAGAAGAAAGGAAGATTTGCTCCAGGGCTGACGATTTCTGTGCCAGGTTTCATCTAGATATGAAATCCAAGACAACCTGAGCCCTATTAGCAGCTAGTTAAATTCACAAAAAATCACACAGAAAAACGTGCTCAAGTTTTACAGCTCTACTTTGTTCTGTTAACAATCACAAAAACTACTCCTAAAGAACAAAGTGCATTTTGTCTATGAATACCGGTTCATATTCCAACTTACGCTGTTTCAGACAATAGGGGAAACACTGCAAGGGAAAAAAAGCCTACCAAAAGCCTAGTCTAGTGCATAAGTGATTTTTTTCCTCCTAGATCAAGGAGTCTTTAAATAAACAGCATACAAGGCACATGGAGATGGGTATATCCATTATCAGGATATTTTAAATAGAGTCCAAATGCTTAATATAATCATGGGTTCTGAAGAGTCAAGAGACATCATTGTTTTGTGCAGAAATGTCTCACACACACATTAGCAAGTCTCAACAATTACCTGCTTATCTCCCAGTGAATTACCATGAGAGAGATCACTGTGGGAAACATTCATTTTGGGAAACAGTGTGTCTCTATTCCAGGTGAGAGTCACTACTTATTTTATATGAACTTCAAATTGATAGTTACACCCCTGGGACCTAGCATACACTCTACTCCCCAGTGTAAGTTTGGCATTGAGGGATGGAGTTAAGGTGACCTGTGACACAGGAGTTGCCTAAACGATTCCCTTTTTTTTTTTTTCATTTTTTTAATTGACGTATATTCAGTCTACAATGTTGTGTCAATTTCTGCTGTACAGCATAATGTTTCAGTCACACATACATATACATATATTCCTTTTCATATTCTTTTTCATTATAGGTTACTAAAGATATTGAATAGTTTCCTGTACTATACAGTATAACTTTGTATATATATATATATACAGATATATAGATATATTTTATATATAGTAGTTAGTGTCTGCAAATCTCTAACTCCCTATTTACCTCTTCCTACCCCCATTACCCATAAGTAAACCATAAGTTTGTTTTCTATGACTATGAGTCTGTTTTGTAGATAAGTTCACTTGTATCCTTTTTTTTTTTTTTTTTAGAGTCCACATATGAGTGATACCATATGGCACTTTTCTTTCTCTTTCTGGCTTACTTCATTTAGAATGATGATCTCCAGGTACATCTATGTTGCTACAAATGGCATTACTTTATTTTTTATGGCTGAGTAGTATTCCAGTGTATAAATATACCACAACTTCTTTATCCAGTCATCTGTCAATGGACATTTTGGTTGTTTTCATGTCTTGGCTCTTGTAAATAGTGCTGCTAATAATGAATGCATAGCAGTATTATTTTCATATTAGCCAAAAAATGAAAACAGCCCATCAATCCATCAACTGCTGAATGAATAAACAGAATATGGTATAATCATACAATGGAATATCATTCAGCCATAAAATGGAATTAAGTACTGATACATCTACATCATGGACAAACCTTGAAAACACGAGGCTATGTGAAAGGAGCCAGACACAAAAGATCACATATTGTATGATTCCATTTATGGCACATGCCCAGAGTAGGCAAATTCATAGAAATAGAGAGTATGTTAGTGGTTGTCAGGAGTTAGGGGAAAGGAAGAATGGGGAGTGAGTGCTAATGGGTACAGAGTTTCTTTTGGGGTGATAAAAATGTTCTGAAATTGGGCAGTGGTGATGGTTGCACAACTCTGCAAATATACTGAAACCCAATGAACTGTCCACTTCAAAAGAGTGAATTGTGTGGTATGTGAATTATAACTCAATAAATATGTCCTTAAAAAGCCAATAAATTGTATACTTAAAGTTTTGTGCATTTTATTTAAGTTCAATAAAGATGACTTTTTAAAAGGCCTTCCATAACATCTCATACCCCATACACAAAAGTAGTTCAATATAAGTTAAACCATTAAAGTAATTTGGTTTACTATCTCCCTAAATGCCTATCTTCCAAAAAAAAGTTATATATAATTTCATAGGAAGAGGTCTAAATTTGCAAGTTGAAATTTCCAGCCCACTACCTCACATACAAAAATGTTTTAATTATGGTATTTCCTTTTATATATTTGCATCTATCTTTCTATTTTTAAATGCTTCATCTTTGCATTATATCTAAATAATTCCACAACCCTAAGTTTTCCTAAATGCATTTATGGCCTTTTATATATGGTTTCAAAGAAGAAAACACATGAAGGTGTGACATAAAGGGCCACAGCAAACAGGCTTGCAGCATCTCCACATTAACTCCCATTGTGAATTAATTACTGTCCCCATACAGAATTGTTAAGAAATCAGTTTTCCTTAGCCAACTTGTAGGAACAAAGCTTCTCCTAGATTATTTCAAGGGCCTTGATAAAGTTTCCAGCTTATCTCAAAAGCAGATATTGCTGATGGCTCCCTAACATGTCTGATGATTAGTTCCAAATATCCTTGACTGAGTAATAATTTTACTTCTTTGTTTTGGAATCATCTGTTTCAAGACTGTAAAAGTTGAAGCGTTGAGAATAAAAATTTTAACACTATAGTTTGCCATCTGCACCTGAGGGTTGGGAATCTGTAACCCACGGTATATGGGGGACTAGAGCAGTCCTGGATTCAGGGATCCCAAGGGGTCCTGGAACTAATCCCCTGCAGGTACCAAGAGACAACTACATTCTGGTATAAGACAAAAAAGTTGATATGAATGTTCCCTGCTAAGATACAGAGGGAAGACTCAAACCCATACAAATGAATGAGGTTGTTCCCCACCCCCCAAAAAAATCACTGACCTTGAGAACTCAACATCAGGAGGTCTGCCTGACCTCCCGGACGCAGTGTTGAGGGCTCCCTCGGCCCCCATCGCATCTTCGACTCCTCGGGGACCGTGATGCTCACATCACTGCCTAGCAAATGTGTATTTGCCTTCAGGGCCCCCCTACTGGCCCCAGGGCCTAAAGGAGATATCACGGCCGACAGGTTGACTCCAACCTGTGCACATGTTTGGTTTGGCCCACACAGAATGTTGAAGTTGGGAAAATAGGAAGCAAAGTTCTGGATTAGCAGCTTCTCTTTAAAAAAAGAAACAGTCTGCCAACGCTGGGCATGTATTATCTCATAGCCACAACTGGGTGCCCTGAGTTAATGGTGGGCGGCCGCAGAGAACACACTCTCCAGACAGCAGCAGGGCGCGCTACACTTCCATCTGTTGCACCCACCCTTCCCTCCACTCAGTCACCACCTGGCTCACCCCGCAGGTATGTCATTTTTGAAAACATGGGATTTTTTCATTGTATCCTCAGGGCCCAGCGTAAGGAAATCCTGCCCTGTAGGAAGGAGTCCCACTTGTTGACTCAGAATTTTGCATGTAAAAGAATCACTTGTGATGCTTGTAAAACAATACAGGGGCCATTCTCTAAGCAATCCTGATTCAAACAGCCTGGATGGATACCTAGAAGTCCATTTTTTTTCTAGAAGCAGCCTTACTGAGTCTTGGTAAGAACAGTCTCTGATAAACACGGCTTTAGTGTTGGGTATCCAAAGCTCTTGTGAGTCTTGATTTCCTTATAAGAAAAAGAATTTGGACTAAATCGTCACTACGACCCACAACTCTAAATGTTTTCTTTGGTTCTTTATTGGAAAGCTAAGGAAACCAAGGAGGAAATCAGTTCCTGTTCTCTGCTACCACCTGCTGGCGAATTCTTGGTACTGCCAAGGTATAAACTGCAGTCCAAAGATTACTGTCCTCCATTTTTAATGGCTAGATCCAAGCACATTTTTTTAATCAACAAAATAACTTAAGAACTTAATATCAAGCTACACTTGGTGAAAACTAAAAAGGGAAATATCTTATAATCTGTCGATGATACTTCAATAAAGCTGAAACAAAATTAAGTAATATAACATCAATAATCTGTCTCCTTTATTAATTCTACAAGCTTCTGGTGTGTTTTACAAAACTGATTTTGGAACACATAATAGATTTTGAGACTTTCTGTAGAAAAATCTGCACAGTATAAAATCTGTTTCATTGTAGACGCAGGACCCACTAAATAGATCAACTCTTTACCATAAAAAAAAGTTCCAAAATGGAACGAATGATCGGCATTTTTGCAGAAAGTAAAGTGCTGATATAGAAAATGCTCAGAGACTAAACACATGAGTGAGATTTCTCAGATTCCTCTCAATACTCTGGATGATTGCTCTCCCATCCACTAGAGCAGCAGGGAGCTCACATATCTGGGCTCTGTGAAGCCTAGCTTGTACATGGATTCTGCTCTCCAAGCCTAGAACCACACTTCAAAAGGGAGACAACATGGGCAGACCACCAAGCATAACGAGTTGACAATTTGCCTGAATGTTCAGGCAAAACCCGAGGAGGGTCCAGGGCAGAGGGCAGCTGGGCGTGACAGAGCATGTGGGAGGCAGGAGAGCACGGGGTCATCTGGAAAGCCTCCCCAGAGGATGACTTCACCCTCCTCGAAACTGAGAAGCTTGACTTGCCAACCACTCCCTCCAAATTCTTCGGTTCACCAGGCCGGTGCTCCTCCTCCACCTTCTAAACTTTGCTCTTTCAAGTACAAACCCCAAGCAGGTACCCCTAGGTGTACAGCCCTAGTCCTTCCCTCGAAGCGCCCCTCCGGCCTCACACTGACACGACCGGGTTGAGCGTTCCCCCTTGGGCGCCTCTTCCATCACCACGAAGCCGCATGTGAGACAAGACCTCACCCTCTCACCCAAGGCTGAACTGCCACACCTCACTTCTCTGCTGAAATCATGATACCAGATTTCTCCCAGCCACCCAGACTCAAAACATGAGCATGAACCTTCCTGCCCTTCCAAATCCATGTCATTCTCTCCACCCCAGTTCGAAGCTTCTCCTCTGGGAGACGCCACGATGCAGAAACAAGAATCCCAGGTCAGACGGATGGAACCGACACTGGGGGAGACACTCCGAGGGCTTCTGGCAGCAATGTGAGCCCCAACTGATGTCTTGAGGGGAAACAGAAAAGCTGAAAACCAGAGTTAACTAATTCTTGCTTCCCCTAACTGAGAATAATGACAATGACCCCACATCCTGGAACAGAATGGAGTCAGAAGATGGAAAAGCTGGAGGAGAAGGAAAACAGACTTGCTAACAGCAGGGAGCGGGGCCGGCAGTGCCGCATGAAATAATTATCACCCCGGACCGAAGCCCAGCCAGATGGCAGCCAGGACAATGGAGACCCACGCAGGCGATATGAAATTTTGATGAATTCCTTAATGGCCACACAATGAAAGCCCATGTTCCAGAAACAGGCCAATAATAGAACAAATGTCAGTGCAGAACAAAAAGCCTTAAAATCACCTGCATTATTTACTCCTTTATATTTGTAATATTTTTTCAAAATGTGGTTCTTTAATAGGTGTTTTCACTGATGAGAATGATCATTGTTTATGTCACAAACACTGTCACTTTTTTGAACCCTAAGCTGATGCTCCAGGCTACTGTGTCCATTGCATTATGTCAAAAGGTGGGGTCACACAGCTCCCCACACACTGGACTCAAAATGACAGCAATTGTGGATCAGGGAGAACCATACACTTCCACACACATCTCAACATGAGACCTCAAGCAAAGTTACAGCTCCTACAACATGCTCCTAGCCCTCAGAATGAGGAGACTCACTTACACAAGAGCGTACACAGTGCCTTATGAACTCTAGCATGTCTCAGCAAGCCAAGATGCTTCTGAACTGCATCCAGTCAAAAGCTAAAGTCAAAATGAGCCTGAAGGTCACGGGTCTTATCTGCCTTCTACAAAAGCCTTGATGAAATCACTTAAACCTCCTGGAGAGGTTATTCTCCAGGAAAACACTGTTTGAGAAGGCACGACCACGAGATAAATGGTATGAAGTAAAACTCCAGGTTGAAAGAGCTAAAACTTGACTCGATAACCCTGAAGGAAACTGGGGAGCTGTATGCACCTGTGCGGGATCCCAAGGTAACTTGAGAAGAATTCAGGGAATTCCAAAACTCCTTGAGGGATTTCCTGGAGCACTCCTGCAGGTCATGGGCAAACAACCTCTCAATCAAGAGATACTGAGTGGACTAATGATTCTGAAACTAGTTGGGATCTGTTGTGACCCACTCTACAGAACTAGAGTCTGGGCAATCTGGAGTTCGTGCAGATGGAGACTGCCTGAGCAGACTGTCAATGGTTGGGTTCTCCCCGGTAGCTGGGAGAGGTCAATAGAGCACGTCGGAACACACTGTCAAGAAAGTGGCTCACTAAGCAGGGGAGAGAAGTAAAGACGGGCAGTTGGTAAGAAGGAAGAAAGTAAAGAGGTTTTGACTAAGCAGGTTTAGCTGATGCCGCAAGGTAAGATGCCAGGCAAGCTGTAGAGTCAGGTGTTGGGATTTAATAATGCAGAAGTGAAGGCCTCCCAGGAAATAGCTAAATTCAGGATTAGGATCTCAAAGAAAGTGGCTGGAGTAGAAAGGGAAGTCCTGGATCGGGAGGTGAGAGAACTGGACGGGACCTCCCAGTCTACCCTGTATTACTCAGGATGATGGTAGGGTTAGGGACGGAGGGAAGCAGTGAGCCAAGAGCTCAAGTCTTCGCTGAGTTAAGAAGCGCAAGTGAGAGGTCCGAGGTCAGCAAATAATGCAGAGGAGGGATACTGGACAGTCTAACCAACTGGTGTAAGCCATAGATATTCCTGTGTGAACATGTCCTGCTATCTGGAAGTGGCCACTTCTTCGAGCCCTGAGGTAACGCAGGAGGTGGTAGATGGCAAACTCCACTGCGGAAGGTGACAGGAGAAAAAGAGGACTGGGTCTCCCTTATGGCAAAGAGGTAAAGGGAACATTTAGAGAAGGGGTAAAAGTTGGGGTTCTCACTGTAGAATTGTTCCAGGGGACAGAATGGAAAGGTCTGGGAGGAAGCAGGGCACTGGGCCAAGAAGCCAAGCGTTGGGCACCATGACGGAAACTCCTCCATCTTGGGTGGTACAAAGGCTGACAGGAAGGACACATGAGGTTCACTGGCTGCAGGGATGACCTCGATGTGATACTGAACATTCCCGTTTCACATTTAACAGAAAGTAATTTGTGACACTAAGTCAGGCCAAGACCAGACAAATCCTGCAATTTTTTCTTATGATAAACCATCCTGCATTTTGAAACTACACTGAACAAACACCCTCTATTCAACACACACCCAGAAGATTGATGGGATAAATAATACTTCAAACATTAGGTCACTGGTCTATAAACAGAGAGAGATTCTGTCTATATTCATATTACCTGAAGCAAAACCAATTTTTTAAAGCTTTTTAAAAATATTCTTCTCAGTCACAGTTTGGCTTAGAAAAACTTTCCAGTTTTGCTTAAAGAGTACATGCCAGACTTATCAAAACTTTTCATTTACTAAAATCAAATCTCCAGTTGTTAAGTGTAATTTAAATTAAATATTTACAAACACAACATATAGACGATCCCTTACATATCCTCTGAAAACTTCGTTGAAGCATTATAATTATTATTCGCCCATTGGAAACAACTGTTCCTCATTCAAAAAAGTACGTTCAAAGTACATCAAAGGTCATCCAACAAAATCAATGTACTTTACGCATCTGCTTAACACTATGTTAAAACAGTATGGTAGACTAAATAACTTATAAACCTCACTTATTGAAAACCACATCTTAAACCAGGTATGGGTAAACTAGGACCTGTGGGCCAAACCCAGGCCTACCACCTGTTTTTATAAATAAAGTTTTATTGGAACATAGACTTCTATCAGCTGCAACAAGATTTCTCACTACAACAGGCAGAAAGTTGAGTAGTCCTAACAGAGACCTATGGCCCACAAACCTAAAATATTTACTATCTGACCCCTCATAGAAAAAGTTTGCCAACTGTTTTCACTGACAAGTTATTAAGTGCTTTCATTTATTCATTCAAATACATTAGGGCCAAAATGCTGGAATAGACAGAAACATTCACAAAACAGTGTGCCCTGGAAAGACTTCAAATATAGGACAGAATACAAAATTAAGTATCAAATTAAATATGGGCTCAGGCTCCTGGTGACACTTCCATAGGGCCTGCCAGGAGGCCCAGCGTGGGTGGACTGGGCCAAAGAAGACCCCGGACAGGCCCACACTTTCCTTGGAAGGGACAGGTCAGCGCCTTCCCAGTTGTTTGGTGAGAAAGGGTTTCTCTGTCCCACCCCAACCTAAGTGAGGAGGTCAGAATGCTCCCCATTGAGAAGATGGACCATTTAAAATCGCTGTATCCTGGAAACACCTATAGTTCATGGAAAAGCCAACAGGCTGGAAATGCCACCTGGGACTTGACCACTGAGACCTGTGCCAAGGAGGGAATTCTTCCCACACTGAAAGGGGAGTGAGGTCCCCCTGCAGAGCCCGCAGACTTCCAGGTGTGCAGCCAGGCCGGAGAAGGCATAGCTTTCTAGAGCTACTCGCATGAAGACTTGGACTTTAAGAAGAGAGGGGGAGTGGGCTGCTTCCTGCAGGCCTCAGTTAAGTGACACTGTGCTGAACTCTGAAGATGAAGCCTGAACTCACAGGAAGAGAAAGATCAGATAATTAGAAAAACAAATCTCCGATTTCCCTTCAGATGGACCAAAAACTGAAACAGAGTCACATGTAAATGCATGTGAAGTGTGCCCTTCTGGAATTTCCTTAATTATGGGGGATCAGTTTCAAGAATTGCACAAAAATCATTCCAAACATAAAACCCCAACCTCAAGATTGGGAAGGGAAAGAGGTGTGGAGAGAAACTCTCCAGAAAAGATAAGTTGAAGAATGAAGGGGCATCTTGTAGGGGACAATCTTTAAAGAAGGCCTAGTGGAAAGAACATATTCAATATTTTGGAGTCTGTGATAGATTTGAGAAAAAGAAAAGAAAAAAAAAAGATAAATTAGGCCTTTAGGAGTACAGACCAGGCTATGGACGAGTGGAATATGGAAAAGCCTGGGGTACTTGGAAATCGACTGGCTACCCCAGAGCTTGGTATAAAAATGGTCAGAGCTGTTGCCAGCACCAACTTTGTAAAAGCCAAAAAGGATGCTGAAAATTCACAGGCTGTTTGAGAAAAGAATAAACTTGTCTGGGTGGGTTGAAACAAAGAACAGACAGAAAACCAAAACAGTATGAGATACATGTCACTTGGCCAGTGTCCTTCACTGCATGTGTGAGCTCCAAGGGCTCAACTTACTGGGAGGATGTCCCTGCTTGTGCTAAAAGTGTCAGGAAATGGACAGAAGCAGAAAAAATAAGCATTAAATTGGAGAGTTAATTTATGGAATCTTTTCAATGTTTTTCAAAGGAGTTTACATTAATAAAATGAATGAAATGAAGTTTTCTTTTTTTAATTGAAGGACAGTTGATTTACAATGCTGTGTTAGTTTCTGATGTACAGCATAGTGTTTCAGTTATACATGTATATTCTTTTTCACTATAGGTTACACAAGATATTAAATACAGTCCTCTGTGCTATACAGTAGGACCTTGTTGTTGAAGCTTTCTGTTATTTGTATAAAAAAAGCAAACATGCATGTGAAGAGAATGATAGGATTTTAACATATACATCCCTACAATGTAAAATCCATTTCAGTTTTCATCCGTCTGGTATAGCACAGCCAATGAGCTTCCTCTATTTTAACTCCGTCAAACAGTACTTATTCTAAAATTTCATTTTTAAGATTGTTATTTGTTTATAATGGATTAGTCATAATTGAATGAGTCTCAATTGATAGTCTTTGTAAATGACTTTAATTACTTTAATGTTATAAAAGTATTGATTAAATCGCTTTTGGGGAGGGGGAGTTAATACTTCAAAGCCACACAGTAAAAGCAATTAATTTTTATGTTTCTTCAAATAAAGGATTTAAATAAAACAAGAAAAATATAAGTGCTACATAGAGATATTATGTACTGAATGCTGCGGAATAACTCTGCTTGGGGAGAAAGGAAAAGATGGAGAGACAAAAAAATGACTATTTATCGGTATTATCCAGGTAGAGAAAACGGGGATGAGTCAGGAACAAAATCAGTACAAAGTTGTCTTCAACCCAGGGGCTGCATCCTTTTCCCACAGTCCACAGTAGCTTCTGAAATAGGGACTTCAGTAAATAGTTGTTGAATGAATACCGCCCTCTGGTGGCCTCGAGGCGCTATCCCCTATCTTTCTTCCTAATCATCCCAACTGTACTGTTTTCTAGAACTTTCCAAAGCCTTTTCCTTCTAAACTTACCCAAATCTTATTACACACTTAAGGCTTTGATATAACATGAGAGCCAAACATTTCTGACAAAACAAATCCTCATATAGTCCAGGTTTAGCCCTCCCACGCAACCGGTAATCACTTTACAGAAACATCCTGGAAAGTCACTGACGGTAAGTCCAGAACAGAGGGAACAGCAGAACCTGGAGGGGGTCCCCCAGCCCCCACAGGATGACCAAGTGCACAGGTGCCTGCTTTCTCCTACATGTCCCTCCAGTTCTTACACTATAAGGATTCATTTTCAGGTATTTCTACAAACTTCACCTAGACCCTAAGCACACATTCCATCAGTCTGTCATGTCTAAGACCCCCTCCCACAAAGCCAGGTTCCATGGATTTTATCCCCCACTGTGGGTAAAAGGAGGTGAGAGGGAAATCTTGAATTGACGGAGCCTCCTTTCTCCCTGTTTCTCACCCCTTATTTCATACATGTGATTATGGCTGATAAAGTTAATTCCTGTATCAGGACCCACAAGACGGAGGCCACCCCAGTGGCCAGGCCCCCACCACAAATCTAACCCCAAGTCAGTCTGCATTTGCAGGAAACAATGCCAGGGACACCTAAGATACCACAATCACAATCCTCCAACTCGGCTGCAGCGAGCTCAGCTTACCCAAGAAGACAGGACCTGTCAGCCTTCCCAGGAAATCCCTGACCTGCTGGCCAATCATGCCGTTTTCCGCATTGCTGCTTGCAGCTCTCTCTAAACTGGCTCTTGCCCCAAGTCCCTCAGGAACAGAGCCCCACTCCTTGTAAGGCACTGTGCTCCCCCACACCATGGGTACACTGCCCTTGAATAAAGGACATCAAACTTGTTACTAAATTGTATTATTTGTTGTTATTTGACACAAACCACAGATATTCCCTCTATATCCAGGCTCCTAAGAGCTCCCTCCAACTTCTCTCATTCTTGAATGTTTGGATATGTCAGCCAACATCATGGGCCTCACACAGCTATGTGTTCAAAGGTGACCCGGGAAGCATGGTTTTTCCTTTGACTTGTTCTTCACAAGCTGTTTTGGTACAGGCCATGAAGCGCTGAGGACTGAGCTCATTTCCACAGGACAGATCTAAGTAAATATCCCATGGGCCCTGCTGCTTCCTCTCCCTGAAGGGCCTGGAGGCCCCCAAGACAGGCAGGGGAGAAGATTAAAACCCACTGCCAGGCTACCATCTTTTAACTGATCTCTTTCTTGGGCATTCTTTCGGAAGACAACAGTGTGGGATGAGGCTTTAGTTTCCCTCCACTTGACACAAACTGAAGTCAACTCTCTCCAGAAAGGGAAAAGAACACTAAAAGATGTGGTGTGACCAGCAGGGTTCACAGAAACTGCCAGTCCGGGTTCCTCCAAGTTCAAGTCTGCCTTGTACAGGATGTTTACTGAGCCTGTGCAGAAGGAAATAGAGGCAAATTCCATGCAAGAGCTAAACGAAAGGAAACTCAGAGGTAAAACTTTTTCTTATAATTTAACAAGGTCTGGGGAAATTGTCTGTGGGATGAAAGACTGGAAAGTTACAGAAAACAGGCTTAAAATTTCCGATATCACTGCTTCTACACAATGATTTACAAATAGCTAAAGATAGGTGGAATTTACCAGAATTTATCCAATAAATCACAATATCATAAATGATCAAACCTTGAAGGGGCCTTAATCTTAGGATTACCTAATAGTTGACAACCCAAGCTCTTTGTAAACTGTAAATCACTACATACAAGATGAAAAAACTAGGTTGTTCGCTGAAAGAGACAAAAGCAAAATGGTTAGTGAAGAATGGACAGTATATAGTAAGTAACAAGCACAAGTTCTGGGTCAGACAGCTGCTGTCCAGTTCGGGCTCTGCCATTCTCTAACCAAGTCACAGAATTGCTAAGCCTTTACTTCTTTCTCTTACTAAACTACATTTTCATAAAAAGATTGGCCGATTCCTATGCCTTCCCCAGAAGACTTTCTGCCTTCCATAGTAAAAATTTTAAAAAAAGACTATGAAATTTCAAAGTGACAAAATTTGGATACATAACAAATATCCTTTTCCACTACTCCACACTGCCAATGGATATACCTGATACTGTTTGTGGGTTTAACGATACTGAAGAAGAATAGCACAGCTGGACAGCATCCTTAAGAGAAAAAGAAGTATGTGATCACATTATATAAGGATGACAGATTTCAGGAAGATGGCGGAGTAGAAGGATGCTCGCAGGTCACCCTCTCCCACAGATACACCAAGACCCACAACTACAGACCCACTCAGCCAACCAGAGCACCTGTGGAACTCCGACAGAACATCACCCTCTTCAGAAGATAAAGACGCCAAAAATCTGGTAGGAGAAAAGGAAAAAAGAAAGAACAAAAGGCAAAGCAGCGCGAGACGGGTCCCGCGGGGAGGGAGCGGCAAAGGAGGACTGCCGCTCGCTCGCTGGGTCTCCCCTCTCCAACTGAGAGGCCAGCGGGATGGAGGGGGAGCCTCCGAGGCTCAGATCTGTACGAGAGCAGCCCTTGACTAACAGAACTAAGTTAAACGGGCACAGAGCGTCCCCCCGACACCCAGCCTGAGACGCGGGCCAGCAGCCGCGGGCAGGGCCAGGCTGCACAAGCCGGGCGGAAGACGGAAGTGGCTGCACGGAGGCAGCCCCCGGGGATCGCAAGGGGCTGCGCGCAGTGGCTGTGGGTGCACAGGGCAGAACAACCTGGGCCCTCCATAAAACAGCAAGGTTGATGTGCTCTCCGGGGAAGGGTGCATACCCGCATCTCTGAAAACCCGCGGAAAGTTTTCGGGGGAAGAGAGGCTGGGCTCAGGCACAGCCGCCATATCCTCCGTGCTGAGCACTCAGGCGGGGGCGGGGGCGAAACCTGCATCCCCACCGAAGGGCTTAGCAGCTTCAAAGGCCAGACTGAGACTGGCCTGCAGCCTGGGGCAGATAGGATCCTTCCATCCTGGTCCCTCAGAGAACTTGCTCCACAAAGACAAACAAGGAGCTGGGTTTTGGCTCGGAGCAGGGACAGGGCTGTCCCTCGGTCTTCCCCGAGCCCACCCGCGGAGCGCCGGCCAGGGCGGCGGAGCGCGCAGCCGCACAGAGCAGCGGAGCTACCAGCGGAGGCGCAGGTAGAGCGAGAGCGGCCCCCCGCCTTTCGGGCAGGAACACAGCCCCTGACCGAGGTGCTGGGAGGGGGCACGACCCGCCCTCCTACCCGGCCAGTCTGCAACATCTGATTGCGGCATCCAGAGGGGCAGCGACCCGCCCGCCCACAGCAGAGAGCTGCACCTGACCCAGTGTTAGGAGGAGGCGCGATCGGCTTGCCGACAGGTCCTGGGAGAAGCACAGAAGAGGGCGCCAACGGAGGGCCTCTGAAAACAGCAAGCTGAGTTTCCAAAACAGGACGAAGACAGAAAGACTTCACATTAAAAGCACACAGACAGGAGAACACCGAAAACCCCCCCCTTTTTTTTTTAAATCTGTTTTTACCTGTTCTATTTTCTATTACTCTCTTAATCTTTACTTCTTAATTCATTTCTATTTCTCTTGGGTTTTGATGTCCTGCTATTGATTAGACACAGGTTTCAAATACATCTATTCATCTCCCCCCCCCCTTTTTTTGTAAAGGTTTCAAAAGGACGTCTCAACCCAATTAATACTCTGCTTCAACTCACTCTTCTATTATTCATTATACACTGTTTTCAAACCTTCTTTCTCCCTTCTTTTAAAATTCTCTCTCTCTCTTATTTTTTTTTTCTTTTTTTCCTAAGTTCTATTCCTAAATAGGCATCAGATAGATAAAATCCTTAAGGACCAAAATAAACAACTGATACTCCATAAACCACAGTGCCAAAGAGGTATGAGCAAGATGAAGAAGCAGAAAAACCTTTCCCAATTAAAAGAACAAGAGAAATCCCCTGAAAGAAAGATCAACGAAGTAGACATCGATAGCCTACTAGATCAAGATTTCAAAAAAGGAGTGATCGAATTGCTGAAGGAATTAAAAGAGATAGTGTTTAGAGATATAAAATATGTCAAAAATGAAATTGAAGCTATAAAGAAGAGCCAAGTAGAATGGGTAAACTCATTGACAGAGATGAGGAATGATCTAATAGCTGTGCAAAGCCGACTAGATAATGCAGAGGAACGAATTAGTGATCTAGAAGACAGGGCAATAGAAAGCACCCATTCAGAAGAACTACAAGAGAAGCAAATAAAAAATAATGGAAATAGCATAAGGGACCTATGGGATAATATAAAGCGTCCCAATCTTCACATAATAGGGGTCCCAGAAGGAGAAGAAAGATCAAAGGGGATTGAAAAGGTCTTTGAAGAAATCATGACTGAAAACTTCCCAAACTTAAAGAAGGAATCAGATATCCAAGTACAGGAAGCTCAGAGGGTCCCAAACAGGAAGAACCCAAATAGACCCACACCAAGACATATCATAATCAAGATGGCCAGTCAAGGATAAAGAAATGATTCTAAAGGCAGCAAGAGAAAAGCAAAGAGTAAGTTACAAGGGAACCCCCATAAGGCTCTCAGCTGATTTCTCTACACAAACACTACAGGCCAGAAGGAAGTGGCAAGATACATTCAAAGCCCTGAATGAAAAAAAGATGCAGCCTAGGATCCTTTATCCAGCAAGGCTATCCTTGAGGATAGAAGGAGAAATAAAGAGTTTCACAGACAAAAAAAAAGCTGCAGGAGTTTAGCAACACTAAACCCATGCTAAAAGAAATATTGAAAGGGCTATTCTAAATAGAAAAGCAGCAGGATGCTACAGAAATGAGAAACACACAACTGGAAAGGTGATAACTCATGAATTACAAATAAAGTAAACATGAAATTATAAAAGAAGACATACAAATCACTGAGAGTGGGAGAGGGAGGCAGGGAAATATAGAATATTTTTTTCTTTCTTTTTTAAATTTTGTTAACAGTAGGATGGGTTTGAGATCATGTTACTATCAGTTTAATAAAAACAGTTATAGTAATGGGTTGATAGATTTACAAAAAAGGGTAACCACAAGCCAAAATTTACAAAGGAGTCACAAAAATTAAATAAAATCCATGATAATACAAAGGAAAATTACCAAACCACAAAAGGAAGAAGAAAGGAACAAAGAGGATATACCAATTCAACTGCAAAGATAAGTTCAAAATGGCAATAAACACACATCTATCATTAATTACTGTAAATGTTAATGGACTAAATGCTCCAGTCAAAAGACACAGAGTGGCAGACTGGATAATAAAGCAAGAACCTTCAATATGCTGCATACGAGAGACCCACTTTAGGGAGAAGGACACATATAGATTGAGAGTGAAAGGATGGAAAAGGATATTCCATGCAAATGGAAAAGCCAAAAAAGCAGGTGTTGCAGTACTGATTTCAGACAAAATAGACTTTAAAACAAAGGCCATAAAGAAAGATAAAGAAGGACATTTTATAATGATGAAAGGAGTGATACAAGATGAGGATATTACACTCGTTAATATATATGCACCCAATATAGGAGCACCTAAGTACATACAAGAATTACTAACAGAGATAAAGGGGGATATTGATGGGAATACAATCATAGTTGGAGATTTTAACACTGCATTAACATCACTAGGCAGATCTTCCAGACAGAAAATAAACAAGGCAACAGAGAAATTAAATACTACAATAGAAAAACTAGATTTGGTGGATATTTTCAGAGCATTACACCCCCAAAAAATAGGATATACATTCTTTTCAAGTGCACATGGAACATTTTCCAGGATCGATCATGTACTTGGACACAAAAGAAACCTCAACAATTTTAAGAAGATAGAAATTATCTCAAGCATCTTTACTGACCACAGTGCCATGAAACTGGAAATCAACAACAGAGAAACAAAGGAGAAAAAAAGGAAAGCATGGAGATTAAACAATATGTTATTGAAAAAACAATGGATCAATGAGGAAATCAAAGCTGAAATTAAAAAATACCTTGAGACAAATGATAATGAAAGCACAACCATTCAAAACCTATGGGACACAGCAAAGGCAGTGCTAAGAGGGAAGTTTATAGCGATACAGGCCTTCCTCAAAAAGAAGAACAATCTCAAATAAACAATTTAACCCACCACCTGAATGAATTAGAAAAAGGACAAAAAGCCCCAAAAAGCAGCAGAAGGAAGGAAATAATAAAGATCAGAGAGGAATTAAATACAATAGAGATTAACAAGACCATAGAAAAAATCAACCAAACCAAAAGCTGGTTTTTTGAAAAAGTAAATAAAATCGACAAACCTCTGGCCAAACTCACAAAGAAGAAAAAAGAGAGAGCACAAATTAGCAAAATAAGAAAGGAAAACGGAGAAATTACAACAAACAAAATAGAAATACAGAATATCATACGAGAATATTATGAAAAACTATATGGAACCAAACTGGATAACCTAGAGGAGATGGACAAGTTTCTGGAAACATACTGTCCACCAAAACTGAATCAAGAAGAATCTGAACACTTGAACAATCCGATCACTAGAAAGGAAATAGAAATAGCAATTAAAAACCTCCCTACAAATAAAAGTCCAGGACCGGATGGCTTCACCGGGGAATTCTACCAAACATACAAAGAAGAACTCATACCAGTCCTTCTCAAACTCTTCCAGACGATTGAAAAGGAGGGAATACTCCCAAACTCATTCTATGAAGCCACCATCACCCTGATACCAAAACCAGGCAAAGACACTACAAAAAAAGAGAATTATAGGCCAATATCACTGATGAACATAGACGCCAAAATCCTCACCAAAATTTTAGCAAATAGAATCCAACAACACATAAAAAAGATTATACATCATGACCAAGTGGGGTTCATCCCAGGGACACAAGGCTGGTTCAACATACGCAAATCAATCAGTGTAATACATCACATCAACAAGAGAAAGGACAAAAACCACATGATCATCTCAATCGATGCAGAAAAAGCATTTGATAAAATTCAACACCCATTTATGATAAAAACTCTCGCCAAAGAGGGTATAGAGGGAACATACCTCAACATAATAAAAGCTATATATGACAAACCTACAGTCAGCATAGTACTCAACGGTGAAAAACTCAAAAGCTTCCCACTAAAATCTGGGACAAGACAAGGATGCCCACTATCACCACTCCTATTCAACATAGTCCTGGAAGTCCTAGCCACAGCAGTCAGGCAAGAGAAAGAAATAAAAGGGATCCAAATTGGAAAAGAAGAGGTAAAAGTGTCATTATATGCTGATGACATGTTACTATATATAGAAAACCCTAAAAGGTCCACACGAAAAGCTACTAGAGCTGATTGAAGAATTCAGCAAGGTAGCAGGTTACAAAATTAACGTTCAAAAATCAGTTGCATTTCTTTACACTAACGATAAATCAACAGAAGAAGAAAGTAAAGAAACAATCCCCTTTAAAATAGCACCCAAAGTAATAAAATATCTGGGAATAAATCTAACCAAGGAGGTGAAAGAATTATACACAGAAAACTATAAACCATTGATGAAGGAAATTAAAGAAGACTTTAAAAAATGGAAAGATATTCCATGCTCTTGGATTGGAAGAATCAATATTGTTAAAATGGTCACACTGCCCAAGGCAATCTACAGATTTAATGCAATCCCTATCCAGTTACCCAGGACATATTTCACAGAACTAGAACAAATCATAATAAAATTCCTATGGAACCATCAAAGACCTAGAATTGCCAAAGCATTACTGAAGAGAAAGAAAGAGGCTGGAGGAATAACTCTCCCAGACTTCAGACAATACTATAGAGCTACAGTCATCAAGACAGCATGGTACTGGTACCAAAACAGACATATAGACCAATGGAGCAGAATAGAGAGCCCAGAAATGAACCCACAAACTTTTGGTCAACTCATCTTTGACAAAGGAGGCAAGAATATACATTGGGATAAAGACAGTCTCTTCAGCAAATGGTGTTGGGAAAACTGGACAGCAGCATGTAAAACAATGAAGCTAGAACACTCCCTTACACCATATACAAAAATCAACTCAAAATGGATTAAAGACTTAAACATAAGACAAGATACAATAAACCTCCTAGAGGAAAACATAGGCAAAACATTATCTGACATACATTTCAAAAATTTTCTCCTAGAAGAAATAAAAGCAAGAATAAACAAATGGGACCTAATGAAACTTACAAGCTTCTGCACAGCAAAGGAAACCAGAAATAAAACAAGAAGAAAACCTACGGAATGGGAGAAAATTTTTGCAAGTGAAACCGACAAAGGCTTGATCTCCAGAATATATAAGCAGCTCATACGACTCAATAAGAAAAAAATAAACAACCCAATCCAAAAATGGGCAGAAGACCTAAACAAGCAATTCTCCAAGGAAGACATACAAATGATTAAAAAGCACATGAAAAAATGCTCAATATCACTAATTATCAGAGAAATGCAAATCAAAACTACAATGAGGTATCACCTCACACCAGTCAGAATGGCCGTCATTCAAAAATCGAGAAATGACAAATGCTGGAGAGGCTGTGGAGAAAGGGGAACCCTCCTACACTGCTGGTGGGAATGCAGTTTGGTGCAGCCACTATGGAAAACAGTGTGGAGATTCCTCAAAAGACTAGGAATAGACTTACCATATGACCCAGGAATCCCACTCCTGGGCTTGTATCCAGAAGGAAATCTACTTCAGGATGACACCTGCACCCCAATGTTCATAGCAGCACTATTTACAATAGCCAAAACATGGAAACAGCCTAAATGTCCATCAACAGGTGACTGGATAAAGAAGAGGTGGTATATTTATACAATGGAATACTACTCAGCCATAAAAACCGACAACATAATGCCATTTGCAGCAACATGGATGCTCCTGGAGAATGTCATTCTAAGTGAAGTAAGCCAGAAAGAGAAAGAAAAATACCATATGAGATCGCTCATATGTGGAATCTAAAAAACAAAAACAAAAACAAACAAACAAACAAAAACAAAGCGTAAATAAAGGACAGAAATAGACTCACAGACAGAGAATACAGACTTGTGGTTACCAGGAGGGTGGAGGGTGGGAAGGGATAGACTGGGATTTCAAAATTGTAGAATAGACTAAACTGTATAGCACAGGGAAATATACACAAAATGTTATGATAACTCACAGAGAAAAAAATGTGACAATGAGTGTGTATATGTCCATGAATAACTGAAAAATTGTGCTGAACACTGGAATTTGACACAACATTGTAAAATGATTATAAATCAATAAAAAATGTTTAAAAAAAATAAGGATGACAATAAGCAGTGCTGGACACAACTTCTACTCTTTGAGAGACACTGGAAAAGAATCAAACCACTGGGAGAAATGTTTGCAAAGTACGACTGATAAAGAGTTTGAATCTAGAATATAGAACTCTAGAAAACAAATAACCCGGTTTAAAAGATGAGCAAATAATCTGAACCAACACTTCATCAAAGAAGACATACAGATGGCAACGAAGCCCACAAAAAATGCTCAACATCATTAGTGTAACAAAAAGAAAGACTCAATGTGGAAAACAGTTCATCAATTTCTGATAAAATTAAACGTACACTTACAATAAGACCCATCAATTCCACTCCTCAACATTTACTCAAGTGAAATAGAAAGCTTGTCAAGTGGCTTCATAATTGCCAAATACTAGAAACAAACCAATGTCCTTCAAATGGGAATCAATAAACTGCAGTACATCCATTCCAGGAATACAACTCAGCTATGAAAAGGAATGAAGTCATGATATAAATGACATCACCAAGTCTCAAACGCATTACACTAAGTGAAAGAAGCCAGGCTTGAAAGGTTACAAACAGTATGATTCCATTTATACAACATTCTCAAAATGACAAAACCACAAGTACCTGCAAGGACAGAAAACAGATCAGCGGTTGCCAGGGGCAGGGGTGAGGAGGAAAGGGTTGGCTACAGAAGGTGCCTGAGGAAATCTGGAGGGCGATGAAACTACTGTATCTTGATTGATGTGGCAGTTACACAACTGTGTGCATTTGTCAGAACTCAATTCACTGTAAATTATACCTCAATAAAAAATAATGAGACCATGACGTGAAACAGCTATCAGCAATGTTGCCACTGTCTGAGCTGACATTAAAAGAGGTTTGAGATAGTGATTTTCAAACTTGATTCAGTGCATCCAAGGTGGAAGCTGGGAATCTGCAGCTTTAAGAAGCATTCTAGGTTATTTTGATGCAGGTGGTCCAAAGACTACACTTTGAGGTTGTTACACAGCATGATCAAAAACTGATACAAATACCCTCGCACCATTTCTTCATCTGAATATGTCTTGCTCCTCTACAAGACTCAGCAACTCTAGCTACTTCAGGCAAAACCCACTTAGTCACCAAGACAGAAACAGCTGTGAAGAGAGGGAAGGAGGGCTTTACCACCGGCAAGAGTGAGCAGAATAAACATGATCAAATGCCAGGTGCTATATACAGTATTTCCCAAAATTTCATGTAAGAGAGCTATGGATTTCAGATAATCATCTGTTTAGTGTCCTTAACAGTTTTACCAAGCTGGAAAGATAAGAAAGAAATTAAATTCACAGATGAACACATTACAATATGACAACAAAGTTAACCACAGAATATCTAAACCACTGTATCTAAGGCAAATTTCAAACAAACAAACAAAAAAATTATCCATTTTCTAACACTCATCCACTCTATTTATAACTTAAAGTAGAATATTTCTTTCTAAAGAAATATGATGCTTAATTTCCATGTGTAAATAGGAGTAGAGTTGGTCTAATAAAAAGGTGGGTGGGGGAGAAGATTCTGAACATCACTGAAGAGACTGCAAATCCCATCCCCACCCCATCTTCCAAAGGTCATCAGGGAGCTCTGCTCTGCGGAGCCCTGTTAGAAAATATTGCTCAAAAAATAAGGTTGCAGGGATAAATGCACAGACTTCTATTAGGACCCACAGGAAATCTAGCTTATTTCCACTATAAGAGTTTCAGTAAATTCAGTAAATCTGGCTGAATTATGTAATAAACTTAACACTTACAGTTATTCTGCATGTCTGTCTGGTTTCTTCATTAATATATTCCCAAAACCTACAAAAGTCACTTGCCCATAGGAGGTACTCAAGTATTTATTGAGTGAAAGAATACCTAAACATAAATTAGCTTGTAAACATCAATGCAAAACACATCCACAATGTAGCCAAAATCTGATTGCAGATACTTAAAACTGAATGAAAATGGTTAATTCTCCCAGAAAATAATTGCAGTTAAAAAAAAACTCAATAAGTAAATGAATCTCTAATTAGTCAAAAGTATGAAAGCTGACTTTTATAGAGAGGATTTTCCGAGGTCTGTGTCTCCCACCAGCAGTCACGTCATCACTCCAAATATGCCGGTCTTTGTTAGTGTTTAATGTATTTATGATTAGCTATGTCACTTCTGAATTAAACAAAATTATGAAAAACAAATCTGGGGCAGGGCGGAAATACTTGGGCTTATTCTATACTATAAGTAAGAGCTTAAAAGCCTTTTCTAAAAAAGAAAGAAAAGTTGCTCTTATTTGGGCACAAAAATAAAAGCTGAAATATTAGGATTTGATCCAAAAGTAAAACTTCATAGCTTTCATATTAGCTTCATAGCTTCAATTATAGACTTAAAGTAATAATTCCAGTTAACAATTTTAAACATTTTATAGGTAAAAAGCCCTTTAAAAAGGCCTTATGGACAATCATCAAAGAATTGCCACCTTGTTACAGACAAGTATTACCCCCTGAATAGTTATTTTTGTTTTTAAAACAGTGAACGGCGAGCTTCAGCTTATTACCTAACACCCTTCTTAGTGGCTAAGAGCTTTAATAATGCAATGTCTTCTCCTCTTTGTCAGCTAGTGAAACAAGGTTTAAATTTCACATTCAACTGGTAGCTGCTGCGGAATGCATTAAATAAGGAATGTTTTATCCAGGGCAGAACAAACCTAATCTTCAGGTGTGGATTGATATAAAGAGAGGGACATTCATGGAATTCAAAAGAGAATCAGCACCTCACAAATTCTTGCTCCCCGCCCTGGTGTTACATTACCTGCTACACAGTCTCGAAGGTTCATTCTCCCCCTGCAGTCAAAAGACACTGAGAAGGTATTCACAGCAATGTAAAGAAGCCGGCTTCTAGCACTCGGCTTCTTTGTGTACAACTTCGATGCAGAAGGGCAAGCTCTGAAAAACCTCTTTTTGTTAACTAAAATTCCACTGGCAATCACTGAGATCAGTGAGTCTCTGTTTCATCAAGCCAGTCAAATATTCAGTCCGGGGAAAGTCACGTACGTAAAAACTAATATGCTGTACTCAGCAGCATAGTTTTATTCACGCATTCCATTACCATTAACTGATGGTCCACTCTGCTCCAGGTAGGATGCTAAGGATGCTCTTAACAGGAACATGCCTAAACATCTAACAGTGCATATATGCTTACGGGTAACTTGGTTTTGTATGTGCAATCTTCCATAACCATGTGCAGGTTTAGGGAAAACTCTCTAAATTTTCCCATGTGTTTTATTACTTTGCTTCTTCTAAGAGGCACTGTGTAAATGACATCCTACTGTGTGTGTGTTTTATAAGGAGGAGAAATTTACGAATAGGGAGGCCAATTTATAAAATGTTCTTCAGTTTTATGTGTTACAAGCATCGTGTCTCATTGACCACCTTCCTCAGCTAAGTGAATAACTCATTCTTTGTCTGTGTGAAGAACAGCATTCCAGCAATGAATGGCCGGGTAACATTTAGATACAGAGCTCTCTCTCAGAAAGCTCACCCACCACCTCCTGAGCTTGCCTCCAGCAACAAAGATGGTTTAGGAGTTATCTTGTTGGTTCAGACTTCCATCAGTACCTTAGAGGAGAGAACATATTCCAGCAGAGTGTTTAAGTTTATTTTTGGAACTTAAAAAAAAGACTGCTAAGATTAGGAGGGAGGGAAAAGGGTGTATCAACCCAAGGGAAAAAAAAAACCAAATTTCCTAAACAAGTTTATTTAAATATTGTTTCATAAAAATACTTGTTTTACAACCATAGAGGCTAACTTAACTCTGGTTTACAAAAGATTTCATACTGAAAGGAAATACAGGATATAAACATGTTTGAACAGCCTTCTGTTATAATTTAACCTGAAGATAAAATTATAAATAGCAGGGAGAGGGAGCTGAAGCTGACTCTGAAAACATGTGCTCACCACAACTATTTGCTGTTGCCGGCAGATTCAATGCAATAATTTCAATGAACTATTACTTGTATTCCCTTTATAATTCAAGCTCTATTTTTTTAAAGATTAGATACTATTTATTTCATTACCCTCATCAGAATATTGTCTGTGAGCTGAAACCAAGTGGATCACTTCCTTGGAGGTTTCCTCTGCCTCTCAAAAACCAGGCTAAACCCAGTAAGAAAACCAGCATATGTGGTTCGAGATGCCTTCGTATTTCAGGGTAGTTCTGTGTACACCCCAGCTCTCATGTCCAACTTGTGGAAGGCCAACACGTTAGGAATAAAAACTAAGAATTCAGTCCTGCTGTTTAGTTGCATGCTTCCATTGCATTTCAGCTTCTGCTTTGAGTTTGCCCACATACACACACACACAGAAGCACTCTGACCTCTGCTGCCAGAGATTGGAATTTTTTCCACAGGCGTTTTATTTCAGTTACATTTTCCTGTGAAGTTCATAGTATCCACTGCAATATTCCTCAGAGTGTAATCTACAGTAATTTTCCTGATGGCCCACAAATGCTGGACATCTGCCCCTTATACCCTCATCCAGGCAGGAAAAGAGGGAAAGGATAAGAATAAGGGGTTATGCTTTCAGTCTGTCGCACTTCACCACGAAGGCAATAGCTCTCCTGGAAGCCCCGCCCCGTGGTCATCTGTGACACATGGCCACACTCAGCACCAGGGAGTCTGAGAAGACAAGTCTTTTCATCTGGATTTACTGACATTCTCATAAATGTCAGGGTTCAAAGGTGACGAGAGAAGAATGTATATCAGATAGACAACTCGTAGTATGTGGCATAGGTAGATCACGTTTAAAAAAAAAAAAAAGAGGTAAATTCACCTGGGTATGCATCTGATGGAAAAATAAAAATAGAGGCATAGCTCATGCCTTAGAGTAAGCGAGTCCCAGGGAGATCAAGGATTTTAAAGTATAAAAGGTGAACCTACAAAATAACCTGAAGAAACTAGGAGGTTTTTGTTCTCTAGGAATGAGAAAGGTCTCTAGGACACAAAACCCAGAAACCACAAAAGAAAAAACTAATAAACTCAACTACATACAAATACCATCTCCTCATAGAAAAACAAAGTCAAAACAAACCAACACACACAAAAATAAAAATATTTGCAATTCACATCCTAGACAAAGAGCCAATTTCCCTAATAAATGAAGAGCTTTTACAAAAAGGAGAGAGAAAGATAAAGATTTAACAGAAAAGACACAAACTGGTTTTAAACATGTTAAGAGATGTTCAATCTCACTTATCAGATTAATACAAAATTAAAACTACAAGATGGACATCTTCATCTTTCTGACTAACAGTCTAAGAACAGGGGTGACAGACCCTCTCTTGAGGGGCTCGTGGGAGTGTTAAACTGGCAGGCCCTCTAGAGAGGAAAACCAACAATTCAGCTGCTGGGAATCATCCTACGGTTATAACCGCACACGTGCGAGATGACGTATGCCCAGTATCACTCACTGAAGCATTGCTTATCATTATAAACATCAGAAAAAAATAAAATATCTATCAAAAGAGGACAGGTTGGGTAAATTCTAGTTCATCCATTCAATGAAATACAATAATCGCAAATATTAGATTTTGCAGATATCAAAAAATTTTAAAGCCCTTTCTGTGCCAATACGTAAGGGTAGTCAAGCTATATTGTTACGTACCAAAATCATGGAACAGAATAGTGTGTATGTTATGTTTCCATTTGCACTTTTAAAAGTGTACGGAATATGCTGATTATCCAAAGCATTCAGACTTTTCAGAAGCCACGTGAATATTTTTCCCACTTACTGTGTGCGGGGGACCTGCACTTCCCCACCAGGCAGTGACAACTCGAGGTGATGCACAGCTTTCACAGAGGGGAGGAAGGCAGATGGTGGCTATGGAAATGGAACTTCAGAGCTGACTTGATATATTTCACTCTTCAGCAAAAAGCATGAGACGGGTGGGGTCCAAATGTCTTTACTGCAAAGTTAGCCAACTACACACTCATTTCTTAATAAGTTCCTAGAACAGGAATCAAATGTTGATGGAGAATTAGCTCTCATTTAATCTTTGGTCAAGTATTTTCACCATTATCTGATGTGAGAAGCACAGTGACACCTGACAGCTTCATTAGGACTGGAAGGAACAAGAAGACTGTGTGTTAAGGGAGCTGGCTTGGGTGAGGAGGGGACACTGGGAAGCAGGAAGGTTATTCTGCTTCTCAGTGGCTGAAAATAAAAGCAACGATTAGAGGAGCCACAGCAGTTGCTCTGCTCTTTTATTGAAGGACAGCAGGATGAGTTCAAAAAGCCACACCATCTCCACTTCCTTTTCTCATTCAGCCTAGTGTCTTCCCATCTAATCCCATCTCTCTCTTATTACGAAAAGGGGCCCAAGGTTGAGGGGGTGGAGCGTGGCCAGGGGGTAAATATTTCCACACTCCCCTACTTCTCCTGGACAAAGTTTTGAGGGCCTTTCCCTATTCTAAAGGCTTACGGAAGGGTAAACCTTAGGAAGTCAAGCCCACAGTGCACAGCAACCTGGAATCGCCCCAGGGACATGAGAGCACCCGGGGAGAGCTGAAAGGGAAACCGTGAACCAGAGATGTTCTCTACACCCTTGGCAGTGGGACCACTGTTTCCACCCAATCATGGCCCTATCCTGTATCCTGAAAACTCCACCAGTGACAGGAAGCCTTTACCTTATGCAAAGTACAGTGAAAGTGGCATTCAAGGAAAGAACCCTCGAACTAAAGGGAAAAAAATGGATCCTTGCTGTCACGGAGCTCCTAACCTCCCTGGGATCAGAAGCTACGAAGGCACGCATGCCAGCCCACACAAGCAGTCTCGAGAGTCCTACAGCAGAGCACTTTTCACCAACTAAAGATCTTAGGACGTAAGCACGAAGGGGATCATGTGGCAAGGGGCCTGCGACACATGAGGCCAGGCAGGGCATCGCTACACTTTTCTTAATCTCATTGCCTCTATCATGTGATCTCCCCCCACCTTATCAGCCAGACTTCCTGTGAGAGAATTCTACACTCCCAGGCCTTACCTTGGCATCTCCAACGCACTTCTCAGTGAACTCCAGTGTGTCTTCCACTTCACTCTGAAATTGCTTTAAGCCACAAGTGAGCTCCAAATTTGAAGATAAAACAGATACTTTTCAGTCATTTTCCTGAACTTCAATTTGATACTATTTCAATATTTAACCATTTGTAAGTCATAACCCTTCTTGGAAATCTGATGAATGCTATGAACCCTCTCCTCAGAAAAATCATGTACACACACACACATACACACCTCCCCCCCACAGATGGTTCAGAAAACCCCTCGACCCTTAAACTTAATCCTGGATCAACTGGGACAACAGATCCCAGGTTAAGAACTACTGACCACTAGCTTAGTTTCTGTAGCAACGTTCCCTTATGAATTACAGTTGACTTAACTGTATATAAACAGGAGGGACCAGCAGCAGAGTGACACAGTCAGCCCTCCAAAACTGCTGATGTGAAACCTGCACATATGGACCAAAGTGACTGTACCAGGCTGCTTTACATAAGGGACTTAGCATGGGCAATGTGGGTACCACGGGCCCAGGAAGCAGTCTGTATCACACACCTGTTTGCTAAGGAGAACAGACGCAGAGGGCTACAGTCCCCAGGCGGGGTAAGTTCAATGGCCTACACATGAGTCTTCTCTTAACACCCTAGGACTATTTACTGAATGCACATGAATCTGAGGAGACACTGAAAGGACCAGTGTGCTGCCTTCCCATCCCTGCGGGAAGGCTGCAACGGCTTTAGGACCAGCAGCCCTACCCCCTTCCAGGTGATCAACAATATTAAACACCTCATCCTAGAAATAACGGAGAAGAAATGAGAACACTTTAGGAAGATTTCCACTTTTTAAAGGTTCTAAATCCTGACTCAAAGAATTAAGACATTGGAAAATCTCATTTCCAAAAAAAAAAAAAAAAAAGATTGCATTACATAATTCAACAGTCACAGTAATATCCATCTTCTAAATAGAAACCAGTTTATTGTCAATTTTTAAAAGGTATTTCAGTGTAAGTTGTAAGCACGGTTTCTATCAATACCAATAATCGAAAAAATTTCCAAATTAAAGAAATTAAGTTTTCTATGACCCCAAATGAAATCGAAAGCACACTAGAATATTCTTGCACCAAAAATTATTGGGAAAAAAAATCCTAATATTTTATGATATTTCACCTAAATATTCTCTCACAATTTTCTCTCCATAGCCCAGAAAATAGTATCTTATATAGGAATACAACATTTAGTTGAGCAACTATCAAGGCTTATAGAAATCCCTACTATATTAACTACATTAGCCTCCAACATTGAATCGTTACAGAACATATAAAATGTAGGCCAAGTAGATACAAACTACCCCTGAATTAGAATTCTATCAAGTTAATTACTCCACTCAGACTATAATTTTATTAACTTACAAAGTAAGAATCCAAATGTGAATCTAATCTTTTCCCATAGTTTACAAAATATGCAAATGACTACTTCTAAATATCCAGAATATATAAAGAACAATTACCATACTATGGAAAAAAGGAAACTATCAGAACCTGTTTGTTTCTGAAATTTAATTGCTTAAATTTACCTCAATCAAAAAATTTCAAAGTTTTCTGAAAGCTTTAAATTTCTAAAGAAATTACTAAAAAGAATCTAATAGGGTATTCTACCCAAGGATGAGAGCATGGAGAAAATGTTAAACTACTACAAAGCATGTAATACAATTCAGAGTAGCCATTTTATTTCCTCAAAAACAAACAATACTAAAAACAATTGATTCTATATACATATCTGACCCTCCTGCCATTATGCTAATTTAAGGTAGGTAACAGAAAGTGTATTCTTACCAACTCTAGGGCCCCAAGGAACGATTATGTAAATAAGACTTACCATGTTGGCTACAGAAATATTATCTTACACTGATTCTGTACTATGAATGCAGAATGTGTAAAAAAAAAAAAGTGGGTGATGACATCAAGAAAAACATAATCCACATAACATATGTCTAATTGTCTGGATATATTAAAGTGGAATTAAAGGACTACAAAAATGTTCCTTTCTAGTCATATAGTGAGCAAGAATTCTAGCTTGATGGAGAGGATGTGAAGAAAAGGGAACCCTCCTACAGTGCTGGTGAGAATGTAATTTGGTGCAGCCATATGGAAACAGTATAAAAATTTTTAAAAACTAAAAATAGAGTTACCATATGATCCAGCAAGCCCATTCCTGGGCATATATCTGGAGAAAACCCCAATTCAAAAAGATGCATGCACTCCAATGATCACAGCAGAACTACTTATAATAGCCAGGACATGGAAGCAACCTTAATGTCTATCGACAGATGATTGGATAAAGAAGTCGTGTGTGTGTGTATACATACTACTACTCAGGCAATACTACTCAGCCATAAAAAAAATGAAATAACGCCATTTGCAGCAACATGGGTGGACCTAGAGATTATCATACTAAGTGAAGTAAGTCAGACAAATATAAATATCATACGATTACTTACAAATGGAATCTAGAAAAATGATACAAAAGAACTTAATTACAAACCAGAAACACACTCACAGACATAGAAAACAAACTTACGGTTATCAAAGGGGAAAGGGGAAGGGATAAATTAGGAGTTTGGGATTAGCAGACACGAACTACGACATACAAAACAGATAAACAACAAGGTCCTACTGTATAGCACAGGGAACTATACTGAATACCCTGTAATAACCTATAATGAAAAAGAATATGTGTGTGTATATATATGTGACTGAATCACTATGCTGTACACAAGAAACTAACAACACTGTAAATTAACTCTACTTCGGAAAAAAAAAAAAAGAAGTCCAGCTTGAGAAGAGGTCATGCTCCTATGTTCTCGTAGCCAACCTGAATAGTAAAATTTAAATCGAAGCAACTTTTTAGTTTAAAAAACAGCATTTAAGAATTTATTGACAGACTTCTTATATTCACCTTTCTCTATCCCAAAATCTCATTTACCAAATATAAACACCAAGAAAAAAAATCAGAGTCACCACTGGAGAGCAGAGAGAAGATATCACGAAAGAAGAAAAGAGAGAAAGAGAGAAGAAAAAAAGAGCACTGAGAAAAGAATCTCAGCACAGGGAAGAACGTTAACGGAATTTCTGGAAAGGAAGATTAGTTTAAAAAAAGTCTAGAAAATAGTCATTCCTGAAAAAAAGATATATGTGTTCAAAGTAGATAAACCACATTTTAATCTATCTGTGTGTCTAATTCAAGAAGAATTACTTTCAGATTTTCATAATAACTAAACAGAAATGAGGCACATATATGCTTTTTCTAATTGAAAAGAGTATTTTTCAGCTATCAACCTCAACCATGAAACATACATTTTTCCCAAAAATTATGAGCAGAAACACATATATCTATTGTTGCTTTACAAAGATATTTAGAAATATCCTTTCAAGGACCAGAAGTTATCTAAATTAAAATCAACCTTTTCTTTGGATTTCACATGTACTATGCAGAGTTAGTAAAAAGAAAATCAAACTTTTCATTTGGTAAACATTAAGTTCTAGGCTGAATACATGAAGACAAAGATATTAATTTGTCCCTAGTCATTATGGTACTTGATTTATTTTATATAAAAAATCATATTCATGTAAATGTTTCCAGTTTTATGAGAAGTGATACGGAAGTTTTTACATCTTAAACATCTGACGTAACATTACCAGAACTAAAGACCAAAATTAAAATGTACTAGTATTCACCATTAGTATTGATGCTTCCCAAGATTTTGAAACTTAAAAGATCTTTATTTAAACATCTGGAAATCCTACTTTGGTTCTTAAAAACAAAACAAGCAGTAATTAAACTTGTAGTGCAATGAATTTTCATTATACCTCAAGGAAGAAGAATTGTTGTTGTTTTTCCCCTTAAACAGGATGCAATGTCTTTTCCTGTGTGCCTCAGTATAACAATTTGTAAATGATTAGCTTAAGGATAATTAAAGGTAAATCTAAATCCATTTTATCTTACTATTAGCATCTGACCCCACCTATGCTAAAACTAGTAGGACTAGCCCCACCAAAACATTAACCAAGGAGGTAAACAAAAATATCAGCATTTTATTTTAGTAACTTCAGCATTATTATGTACACTGTTTTAAATTCAGCATTTCTTAAACTGATAGTTCAAAACATATTAAAACTTTAAAACTTTTATTCAAAACTCTAAAGTTATATTGGATTAAAGAAGCATGTAATATAAAAAGTTAAAAATTGTGCCTGAACTTTGGGGGAAAAAGTATGACTAAATATTTTACAAATCTAAATTTAAAATACAGATTATTTCAGAGAAAATCCTTATAGAAGTCTTACACTTCACAAAACACATTTATAATATCTGCTATGATCAAGTGAATGATATACATAGTAACGAAGAGGAGCACATTCGTAATCAATATTCGTATCCCCTATATATCAAGTCATCTCAGTTATCATCAGAATCAAAAGTAACTGAAAAACTTAGTGCATTGGTCCCTTGCAAGATATTATTTAGCTAAAGGATACTGCAAGTACTCATTTAAACGCTCAGTATTAATCGAACTCAGAAAATACACAAGAGAAAAAGAAAAAAAAGGTTGGTGGGCTAATTAATGGAATTAATAAGAGGTTCCCTTCTTTGTGACCAGGGGCAGGTCTTGGTTCTATTCCCCAAGCCCAGCTGCTTTCCTCTCAGGGATGTATTTCTCTTCTTTCTCCTATACACATACCAGGAAATCAACAAATACTAAGTTAAAATTGAATATTTAAAAACTTGACTTCTATTTTTTATTAACAACTGGAATAATCTGCAGGAAAATATACTCAATCCATAAATGATATTAAGATTAAAGTCAGAGGCCCTCAACTCCACTACTTGGAAGCAGTGTGTAAGTTCCTAAGTGAGCCTGTTTCCTCATCTGTAAAACGGGAACTTCATCTGCCAATCATAGCAGAGAGGGGTTCTGGAAAGATCAGATAAGAACATACAGGAAAGTACTTGTTAAACCTCAAAGCACTAGCATCGAAATGAGAGATGTGAACCTGGGACACTTAAATCAACATCTTTGCTCACACAGTCCTCTTTCAAGGGGGCCTTCATGGGATCATTTTTAAAAGCGGTCTAATACCTCAGGAATGTAAAGGTAGATGAGAAAGCAAAATAAGCAGCTGAAAATTATAGTCCTTGTGAAATTATCAGCTTCTAAAAATTCCATGAGTACCACAGAGAAGAACGCTGGGAACATTAAGAAATTTAGTTCAACACATGATTAAGGGTGAGTCAGGGTCAGGCATGAGTACCCATTCAGTTAAACTGTGTTACTTTTTACTTAATATTAAAAAGACAAGTAAAAAAGAATCTGAAAATCTGAAGAAGAAAATTTAAACTGGCAGGTAAATAAGAACTGGAAATTCTAAATTCCATATACAAAACATTTGTAATTTACAATTGCTGGCAGCAGTAAAGCAAACGCATTAGGGGAAGAAAAAGATTGTTCAACTGTAGAGGTAACCCTACATAATTATGGCGATGCCACGGGGTAGAGGGGATGCTTAAGAATTTTTAACAAAGCACAGGATTTTTATGGAACATAAGTTATACCTCAATAAAGCTGCTAAACTATAAAAAAAAAATAAAGCATAGAAGGAGAGCACAGATGCACTCTGAACGTGACAGGCTGGCACGGGGACATCATTCATGCCTCCTACACTCTGCCAGCAAATGGAGGAAGGCAAACTAGAAACAGGTGGCAGCAGTTGGAAGTCGGGTCTGGTTCCGAGTCACTGTTTATTCCTTTGTGTGCTCCCAGTGTCTTAGTTACCTTTTCTGGAATTTGGCCCTTTTCCTTACTTCTGGTGTCCACATCTTCACATTCCTTAGTTGCTCCAGTTGAAACAGCTTTTTACTTGTCTCATCTCATCCCCAGAACCCCATGAAGCAGGTTTTACTACCATTTTGCAGTAAGAAAACTAAAGCACAGAGAGTTCAGTCACTCACTCACGGTCTCATTGAGCAGTTTAAAAAAGCACGTTCATGTATGTGAGTTTTTATTCTTGGCCATCCAAAGTCAAGAAGCTACCTTTCTGTCTAAAATTAGTATGTGACGATATTTAATTCAATACACCTCAACCCTTTTGGGCACATACTGTATATGTATGGGAAGCACAAAGATGAAAATACAGAGCCCTCTCAGCCGTTCAAGTGCTCCCCCATTAGGACAGGAGAGGAAGCCAAGCAAAAATCCCTACTTTAAAAGAGATGGGGGTGTGGGGGCATAGCTCAGTGGCAGCCAGTGTGCATAGCATGAGCAAGGTCCTGGGTTCAATCCCCAGTACCTCCATTAAAGAGATAAAGTAAATAAAATCAAAGAGATGGCTATCTACACCAGAGGTTAAAATAAAGTCGTAGCATAATATGTAGAAGGAAGAATTACTGCTGGAGAAGAAAACCTGTTACCAGGTTTTCCCCACCAGAAACTCCTGATGAGGGAAAAGGCTTCTCTTCTTCTACTCAAAGGGGGACTCAGAAATAAAATATCAAAACCTCCAGAGAATGGGTTTTTAAGGGCAGAAACCATGACAAACTAATGGAGCATATTTAGGAAACAAAGGTATGTTCTACCCATGGCACAGCCTGTAGCCAACTCTGCAACTTCCGGAGACCAAGGTGCCCCAAGCCCGCTGGCAAGCAGAGGGAGCTGAAGAAAAGCACAAGCAGTGGCCAGTCCCCAAGACTAGAGGAAGGGCAAGACGCACTGGGTCCCCCAGGGCCATAAGTGAAGGCACGGCGTCCCATGGGCTGGCAATTTAAGAAGCTGGAAAAAGCAAGAGTAAAACCAAAACACAGGAAGACTGATATTAAAGGAAGGGCAGAAACAATGAAATGGAAACCTCATTCCCTGCCTGCACGCCTACCAAAAACAGAAGCAAATAAAACCAAAACTGCTTATTTGCAACCATCATCAATAAGATACACGTACCTCTAGACTGTGTGGTGGGATTTGACTTTAAAAAAAAAAGGGGGGGAATCATATGAAATGCCAAAATAAGTGCAAGAAGAAATTGACTTTTAATTAGTCCTTCCCCAAAATGTGCCCATTCTTAAATGTTTGTACACATGACAGAATAAGAAGGAAAACAACACAAATAATTTTTGTAAGGCTAAAAAAAATCTATTTCAAATCTAACACACACCCCCACCAAAAAAAGCAGGGTTAATTCACTTGAGAATATAAATGAGAAAAAAAAATCTTAGAAAAATATCAAGCAGTAAAAGCTAACAGAATATTTTTTAATTATCATCACAAAGGGTTTATGACAAGAAAGCAAAGGTAGCTTAATATTAGAACTTGTCAGTATATTTCACCACATGAATGGATTGAAGGAAAAAACTCACATAACTAAAAAGACACCAAAAATTTTTATGTGATGAAGTTCAACATCTGATTATAATAAATCTTCAAAAAGCCAGGAATAGAAGTGCCCATAAATTGTTTTTTTAATGATCTGTAACCCAAAACTGTAATTTACAGTAGAATAGTAGAAAAGAGAAATCTTGATGCATTCCTATTAATATAGGAACAAGTAAAAGATGCACATAATCCTGACCAGTGTAGTTAAAAAAAAGAGAGAGAGAGAGAGAGACTGGAAGAAAAGCAATAAAGTTGTCATTATCTGGAGATGACTTGGTTATCTACAGGGAAAAATCAACCAACCCTTAGAACTAATGAAGAGTTGAGTTCCCAAACTGAAGGTAAACTTCTCGCTAGCATTTTCTACACTAACCAGTTAGAAGATATAATTGAGTAAGAAATCATTCAGAGCAGCAACAAAACTATGAAGTTCCTAGATTTCACTTGATAAGCAAGAATATCATCCATCATTTTTAAACATATTAAAGGAATATGAAAGAAGACTTGAAAAATAATTATACCTTGTTCACAGATAGGATAAAACATTGTAAAGATGCCAGTTCCCCAAAAATCAATCTCGAAATTCAAGCGGTTTCAATAAAATGCTACCTGGATTATCTCACAAACTCTCTAACTCCAAAGTTTATATGGAAAAATACAAGTCTACAAATAGCTAAAATAATTTTGAAAAACTGCAGAAAGAAAAGATCCACACTACCTAATATCTGACAGAGCTCAGAGTCAATAAAAAGCAATGACACCAGTGCAGTGACAGACCAGTAACAGAGAACTCAAAAGCAGAGCTGTGCATGTGGACCTTGGTAAGTGTTCAAGGGAGCAGTGAAGCAGGAGGAAA
Organism: Camelus ferus; assembly: GCF_009834535.1. Lineage (NCBI taxonomy): Eukaryota > Metazoa > Chordata > Mammalia > Artiodactyla > Camelidae > Camelus > Camelus ferus. The sequence continues at coordinate 51,194,215 of NC_045709.1, forward strand.
TAGATTACACAGCACAGACAGTCCCCAACTTACGATGGTTCGACATACGAGTTTTCAGCTTTCTGACGGTGAGAAAGTGATACACATTGAATAGAAATTGTACCTTGAATTTTGATCTTTTCCCAACCTAGTGTTATGCGTACAATACTCTCTCTTGAGTCTGGGCAGGGGTAACAAGCCATAGCTCCCTGTCAGCCACGAGGGTAGACAACCAGTGCCCTTACCACCATTCTATACCCAGACAACCATTCTGGTTCTCACTGTGAGTACCATACTCAATAAGTTACATGAGATATTCAACACTTTGTTATAACATAAGCTTTGTGTTAGATGATGTTGCCCAACTGGAGACTAATGTTTCAGAGTTCTGAGCACGTTTAAGGTAGGCTAGGCTATGCTCTGATGTTCCATAAGTTAGGCGTATTAAAAACATTTTCAGTTCAAGATATTTTTAAATTAGGACGGGTTTGTCAGGCAGTAATCCTAGCCTAAGTTGAAGAAGATCTGTATATGGTGCTAGGAATACTGGGGGAAAAAACTGTGCTTTCCCAGTTGACTACCTCATGCCATGTACAAACACAAAATCCAAATGGATTAATTACCCAAATGTGAACATAAACTTATAAAGATAACAGAAGGATATATAGAAGAAGGAAACACAAAATTCTTAACCAGGAATGGACAAATAATGACATCAAAAGCAAAGAATTTCTGTTTAACTCACAGACATAGTAAACAATCTCATGGTTACTGGGGGGAAAGGAGGTAGAAAGAGATAAGTTTGGGAGTTTGAGATTTGCAAATATTAACTACTATCTATATAAAAATAGATAAAAAACAAATTTCTTCTATATGGCACAGGAAACTATATTCAATATCTTGTAATAACCTTTCATGAAAAAGAATATGAAAACGAATCTATGTATGGATATGTACGACCGGGACACTGAGACACTGTAACTGACTATACTTCAATAATTAAAAAAAAAAAAGAATTTCTGTTCAAGAAAGGATACCATAGAACAAACGAAGTAGATAGCTGAAGGCCTTAGAGAAGATGCTTGAAACCCAAAAGGTATATGTAGAGATGCTCGACTTTGCCTTTAACCAGAGAAACGCACATTAAAACAACACATGGCAGTCTTTGCGAACTACTGTGTCGCCCTCGAAGAGAATCTGACTCACTGTATAGGTTAGTATTTTTCCTCTCTTCTATTCAGCAGAGTTCTGGGTCACAAAATCTGGGAGTTCTTGTTTTCTTCAAAGACTGTAGTCCAGGACTCTCAGAACTATGGTTCAGGTGTTACTCTGCCGGATCATTAAACTGACTGCTGGTGTCACCCAAAAACACTCACACACACAAGATACCACTTCACACTCATGAGACTGGGAAAAATTACCAAGTGGACAATATCAGCGACAGTGAGTGCATTAGTTTGCCAAGGCTGCTATAATAAAATACCATAAATTGAATGGCTTAGAACAACAGAAATTCATTGTTTCACAATTCTGAAATCTAAAAGTCTGCAATCAAGGTGTTGGCAGGGATTCCCCCCTGAAACCTGTAGGGAAAGGATCCCCCCTTGCCTCTTCCTAGTCTCTGGTGGTTTCCTGGCAGTCTTTGGTGTCCTTAGCTGTGGACTCATCACTCCAACCGTCTGTCTTCGCATGGCTCTCTTCCCTCTGTGTGTGTCTGTCTCGGTGTCCAAATTTACCATTTTTTCAAAGGATACCCAACATATTGGATTAGGGCTCAACCTAATGACCTCATTTTAACTTTGTTACCACTGTAAAGACTACTTCCTAATAAGGCCACATTCTGGAATAGTTGGGGTTAAAACCTCAACCTATCTTTTTGGGGAGACAATTCAACCCCTAACAGTGAGGACAGGAGGTAAGAAAAGAGAAGTTCTCCTTCTCATTCAGTTCTAGCAACTGTGTAGCTGTGGGAGCCTCTTGGAGGGCAATCCGGCAAATAGTTAATGGTGAAAATAAAGGTGTGTACATCCTGTGGTCCAGCCGTCTCTCCCCCGAGTATGTATCATTGCCCAGGTTGACAAGTGTGAGAATGTTTATCACAACACTGCTTTTGTATATGGTTAAATCTTCAACCACAAAGCTCAGTGAAACAAAGAAACAGAATGGGATCTAAATATGTAAATTTAAAACACATAAAACATACATATAGAGAAAAACACCATCTATCTTATAAAAACATTTACAAGAGTTTATGGATCAATGAAACACATCAGAGTGGTTACCTACAGGCAAAAAAGGATTGGGAATAAAGAAGCTCGAGTGAACTGTGCTCACACACCATGAACTCAAAAGTGCTATGAATCCAAATCTCTAGACCTGAGGTCCTGAAACGGGACAGGAAAATGTACTAAAAAAACAAAATATAATGACCACAAAAAAACTAAAACAAAGCTGAAGCTGGCTAAAGCTTATTTTTAAATGACACTTAATAATCAAAGTTCCTTGTGGGTAACAAAAACTTTAGTAATAATTTCTGTCCCCAATGATGAGCTCCTATGAATTGGATATTAAATTTGCTTTTTTAAAAATATATAAAATTATACCTGCCTATCAATACTATTTGAAATCATCAGGGGACAAGTTGGTTTTTCTCACAAAAGGGGATAAAAGAGTTATCTGAAACAATCATATCAAATCTCTCTCATATATTTCTTTGGTGCAATCCATGTATCACCAATGCGTGTGATTCCCTACCCTGATATTTCCCATTTACCTGACCAGGAGAACTGCTGGGCAATCAACAGCGAGTTGGGCTTACACAAGAGGACACAGCTAAGAAATCAGGTAGAATTCCTAACGTAAGCCAGCATCACTTGTTTCTTTGACCCTTGGAGAATATATCTAGGTAATTACACTATTTTAAACTGTATTTTATGATTAAGATACATTGCATTGCCGCACTTCATGAATTAATCCTTAGAAGGAGACTACACAGTCCTCATTATGTTCCCCCCAACAGCGCCCAGAATATCAAGTTGTTAGCTGTACGCACTGCTCAATTTGTGATAAAGCTATCACAACCCTAACTTCCAGACACACAGCTCTCTGCAGGAAAAGAAACAAGAAAAATAACTGCTAAGTGTAACTTTTCAAGTACTAAGTGTAATTATAATTTTTGTGAATTACATTGTGCCAGAAAAGCATTTGGGGGAAAAGTCTAGACCCAGGAACGGGATTTCTTAACTTTCACACTATTGGCGTTGGGGGCCGGGTAAACCCTTGGTAACGGGGCTGACCTGTGTGTTGGAGGATGGGTAGCAGCATCCCTAACCTCGACCCACTAGAAGTCAGCAGCACCTCCCACCCCAAGTGTGACAACCAAAACTCCAGACATGCTCCAGTGTCACCTGGGAGGCAAACTCACACCCAGAAGAATAAGACTATCAGTTTGGTCCAAAGGTAACACAGAGCCATGTAATATAAAAGAGGGGTGCCTGGCTCATCCTTGGACTGTTGACTCAAGAAGGAAGGGGAAAAGAAGGCAAAGATCCTAAAGTTTAATCTTCTTCACAGGGCAGTCCTTAGAGAGGCTGCCAGTGGGCCAGTCCTGAGCTAAGCTTTTTCATAGCCAACAGAATTGATGTAACCCTTCCAAGAGCCACACATTTTATGTCCAAACACAACTTGTTGGCTAGGATTTCTCTCCACTGGCTCTAACTATAGACATTCTATAGTCTACTAACCACAGGCTAAACATGGCATCTCTGAAACCATAACTATTGACAACCACTTAGTATACAAAATATGCCTGCATTTACTCCAGAGTCAAAAGTTAAGAGAAAATGTTACAGTCTGGATTTTGAAACGTAAAAACATCTTTATGCATTAAACAATGCTGAAGTTAAAAAAAAAAAACAACCAAAAACATTTAAATATATTGTAAAGGTGAATAACCACTCTGAATTGCTGAACAGATGTTCAAAAACATGATAAATATTAATAGTGCATCTATATGTAAATCAACTATATTTCTATTTAAAACAAAAATAGTGCATCTACTAAAGCATTTTTAAAATACACTGGAGGTTGCAGCATATTGAATACATGCCTTTTTCCTCTCCCAACTTCAAGTCCAAGCCACACATCTCCCCTGGACACACAGTTCCAGGCCAGGTATCAGGCCCCCAAAGAGTAAATAAGGAGTTGTTGCAGGACTGTCTCCCCTTCAGCATGAGAAAATTGGGGGACCAACCAGTGGGAGAGCCCCAGAGTAAGGCTCTGACCAGAGCAGGCCTCCAGGAAGAAGAGACCCCTACACAGACCTGTATCCCTAAGAGAACAGCACCAGGTTCCACAGGTCCCAGGAGGAGAGCAGGTAGGGATGTGTCCCCGTCATGCCAGGGCAGAAGAGCATAAAGACACCTAGGAGCACAGAAGTTTCCTGCTGGTGTCCCAAGATAGAGAAAGGAACCTCCAGCAGACTCACTGCCTGCCACGTGGACAGAAACCAGTGAGCCTCCAACATACAAGGTAGCCTGGAAGCTGGACCTGAACTGCAACAAGGAGATAAGGCAAGATAACTACATACCTGAGGGGCTTCAGCAGCCAAAGGAAGAACAAGCAAGAAAAATCTTCCCAACTCCTAAGACACAGAGCTACCGGGGGACTCGGGTGACACCTTGAGCAAAAAACAGGCACTTCAGGAAATTCAAGTCAATACCAAAAAATAATAATAATCCTCTTTGTAACCTAAAAAACTTATAATTCATGAACTAAAAACAGTATCAAATGAATTGAAGCATCATTCAAGATCAAAAGCCTCAAGGAAATACCAACCATGGAGCAAAACTACAAAACTACAACTCCATCCCCTTTTAGGAGAGGGTTTGGAGACCTACAAACCAACTAAAGGAGGTACATAAAGATGGGAGTGATAATTAAACACAGAACAAAATTTCACTGAGTCGAATAAAATCTGATATTTTTGATCAAAATACTATAAGAAAAAATGTAACAAGCTACTAGACAAGAAGAACAAGCTACAGCAGACTTCTCACTGACAACACTGGAACTGAGAGGACTGTGGAACACCTCTGCAGACTTCAGAGGGACAAGGTCTGTGATCTAAAACTCCAGCCTTGAATATATGCATGTATATGCATGACTGGGACATTGTACTGTACACCAGAAATTGACACACTGTAACTGACTGTACTTCAGTTAAAAAAATTTTTTTTGTATAAAATCTCCTAAAAACAATAAAATAAAATAAACTCTGGCCAGACAAGCAACCATTCATCTACCAGGTGACAGTAAGATATTTCCAGATATACAAAGATTCAGAAATTTTCTGACGGAAAATAAGACCTAAGAAAAATATCTGAGAAATAAGTACAACCAAACATGCATCAGAGGGTTTTGAGACCAAAGATGAAAAGAGGAAGAAACCATGGCCGACCAAGATCCTGAGCAATGAGACTGGGATATACAGTAATGTTCAATAAAGATTCTTAAGATGAAAATTCTCAGTCCAGACCTAAAGTTGGGCTGCAGGGAAAGAGGCGGGGAATAAATGTAGTCTATGCTGGTTAGGTTTTTGCTCTCACCTACCCCAATCTATTCTGTAGCTTCCCCCAGATCTGATTACAACCCCTCTTCCTGTCCTCCTGAGGACTGCATCATCTTGGCTGTTTTGCCAATTGGCCTCTGACTGGCTTTAGCCAACAGGATGTATCAGATGAAGGTGACAACGAACAATGAAAGAATCAAGATATTTCTTCCCTGTTTCCTCCTGCGGCCTCGCAAGAAACTTCACAACTAAAACCCAAATCTGCCGGCCCTCCTCAATGACCCCAGGTTTGTTTTACTCATTTTGGCAACAGTATTTCCTTCTCTAACCTTCTCAACCACCTGGGAAGATGACTTCCCACTGTTGCTACGTTCTGTGCCTTGATATCTCTTGTTGGCTCCCTTACCTCTTCTGACACAATTGTAACGTCTTCTTTAACGTCTCTTCATTTGAATCACGTGAGTTCTGATCTGTTTCCTGCTAGAATCCTGATATTGTAACCCAAATTTCTTATTTGGGGAAAGGGTAGAGGATAGTGTAGTAATGATGAAAATGAGAAAGGGGTACTTTCCATACTGGGGGGAAAAAACCTAGATTCAGTGTTGTCTGACTTCATTACATTCGCCACAGAGAAATCCAACATCGTTGCAAAGAAAAAGAAAAGCAAAAAAATGAACTTTATTTATTTGCTAACTTTAAGGTCACTACGCATTATGTGATTAGTAAAAACTAGAACTAAGTTTTATCTGAGTATGATATAAACATCTCTAATATTCCTCATCAAGTTGTGAACTATCTGTTTGACCAATGGTGCCAGAATTACAGGTCTAAATTCACTAGAATAACAGAAAACGATTCACTGGGCTCATCCGCAGAGGCTTGGAGTACACTCCCCTTAACCACAAAATACCAGCACCATTACAGACTGTTTCCAGTTGTCCTGATGGCTTTCCTTCTCTTACTCAGCACTTCTTTCCTCCAGAAGCTACATCTCTCAGTCATGAAGCCTCAGGTCCCACTCAGTAAGAATTTATAGTACCGGTATTATGTGCAAAGCACTAAATTTGTTCAACATTTTTTCTTTCAGGAAAACTCTACTGAGCCATCGTTAAGGGTCTAGGCACTGCGCCCAGTCCTAGGTGGTTTGGCAACTGCTCTCAAGAAGCTTATAGCATGGCGTACAGCATGGTGACTATAATTAACAACACTGTATTGTATCTCTGGAAGTTGCTAAGAGAGTAGACCTTAAAAGTTCTCATCACAAGATATAAAAATGTGTAACTATGTGAGGTGATGGATGTTAACAAAACTTACTGTAGTGATCATTTCATAAAATACACACATATCAAATCACTGTACTGTGCACTTTGACACAGTTATACATTAATTATATCTCAAAAAAAACAGAGAAAATAAAATAAAATATTAAATCTTTATTAACTAAAAAAAAAGAAACAGCTTATAGCAAAGACAGGTAACTAATTACAACAAGGGAAGTATCATTCTCATCTAGAGAAACATTCACAAAAGGAGAATCATTGGAAGCAACTGTGACGCCCCGGAAAGGACAGCAGGACTGAAGCCAGGATCTGGGGGGACCATATGCTTTCCCTCAGGCAGGTTACTGAGGCTGTCTGATCTTCTTCGGTTCTCTTACTTGTAGAATGCAGTTGTTTGAAGGGACCAGAACCTAAGTACTCAGTATATGTCAACTTCCTTTTTTCCCTTGAAGGGACAAGTTTTTTCAGAGGTTTAAGAAAAGAAACTCTGATTTATTGAATATCTTTTACATGCCAGGCACTGTTCCTTCCCTCCCCCCATACCCTGCCCTCCAGGTGAGTGAAAGAGTGTGCGTAGAAGCCAGGCTGTGAAAGGCATGGAGGAGGCTGTGATTCTGTCTCTGAATCAACTGCTAGAAAGATGAAGTTTACGCCCCATTACTAGCACAGGTACTGGAACATGTGGCAGAAACTGCAGCTCATCTGTGGCTTTAGTTTATCTTTCTTATGCTCATCTTCTGCTCATCCTGCATTCACTATATTTGTGATTTAAATGTTGCCTCATTACAGTGTAGAGATTTAAGACTTATGCAAGTCCTCTCAATTCAATCTTACAATAAGATAGGATTTTTTAAAAATTTAAATAAGGTGGCATTTATTTTACTAGTGTGAAATTCACCTAGGCAATAATTCTCATCTTCATTCAACCCACGTTTTTCTACATTTTTATTCTCTCTCTTATACACACACACACACACACACACACACACACATACATACACACACAGGACTTCTAGTTGAACCCAATGAACTGGCTACACATTTTTGTCCACTGCCTCCCAAAACGTCACCAAAATGATAGCACAGAAATTTAAGGCATTAACCCACAAAAACAAAGGGAATCTGAAAAGAGATAACTGTAGAAGAAAACTTTGAACGAGTATGTGGAAACAGAAAGTAGACGGAGGAGTGGTAACTGACTAAACAGAACGGAGGATGTTTCAACTTTGGGGCACACAAAGGCATACTGTGGAACCAAGGCAGGCAGGCAGGTTCCCCCAGAAAAGACTCAGATCTGGAGGCAACAGGCCCTTCGGGTAGGGAGGTTCATAAGGAACATGGCTTTATACACAGAAATTGGCAGAAAATCTGGAGAGCAGTTGGACAATGACCATCAGAGGTTTAAGAGAAACTTTCAATTTAGAAGTGACCAAAGTCGAAAGGGAAAAAACAGAAAAGCAACTTGGAAGAAACAGACAATGCAGGGAGTAGGGGGAAAAAACTGTAATATCCTCAGAAAGCTAAGACACTAGACTGCAATCATAACAAAGCAAAATGATTTAAGAAAGGAACAATCAGAAAATAAGTGTGGCAGAGATTTGTCAACCCAACATTGTCAACCTCTTCCTTAGTAACAGAACCCCCATATCACTGGAAGCAGTGATGCGGCAGCCTGCCAAAAACATTTTTCAGACTCTTTTGCAGATAAGGGTGATCAATAAAAAGTTAAATAGAAATATTTAGGTGGGCTTCCAAGAAAATTCTTTATGACACTAGCAGAACTTCTGATGGGTCTTCAACTTGATCTCCTTAAGGCACATCATATGCTTGTGCTCCAAAATGATCCACCCAAATGCATTTTTCCCCATAATGTTTCAGTTCTACAAAGGATGTTAACATCACTTTGGCCATTACAAGCACAGAGAGAGCGACTGTAACCAAACTGAATAATGAAACCTTAATTTTAAATGACTTGGTATAATTAAGGAGCCAGAAATTCATCTGGAGTTTATTAAGCCAAGTAGATTCATTTCCTTATACAAAAAGGATTACTGTAAATTGCAGTGTGGTTGTCAACCACATTCTTTTACCAGAACCAAGGCCAAAATTCAAAAGTATCAGCTATTTGGCAAGTTATATACCTTTCAGGATTTACAAGCATTTTCCAAGTCTAAAAATGTTTGCAGACTGGCTTAAAAACTGGCAGCTGTATAAACGTTATCCTTTGACTAAAACACCTAAAAATGCATTTCCTTTCTTCATGAAAACTATAAAATTATAGCTTCTCTTTTCTAAAATAGCTCATTAGGCCCATTTTTAGGAAGACATCACAAGATGTCCTTCTTGGAAAGATCTTACAATTGGCTCTTCTAAACTGAACACAGCAGAAAAGCGAAATTAATGAGATGACTCAGAGACAGACACACACGACATGAAAAGTAACTTACAGGATAAAAAAAAGATGCATAAAGAACAAAGAATAATTGAAATAACAGTAATGTATAGAGACTTGAAAAAACAATTTATATGAAAGGAAGCTTAACGCATGTAATCCACATATGCTACTCTCTGATCTGAAACTTCAAATAGATGGTAGCTGAAGGGAAGGGAGCAGGGAGGCCAGAACATATGGCAATGTTTTCAACAGCACAATAAATATGGAATTAGGTTCCTTCAACTTAAAAGGTCTCGGGCAAGTCACTAGCCTTAGATTTATACTGTAAGTCCACTGACAGAAAAGAAATCAATAGCAAAGAAGTGTTCAAACGAACATGAGGGTCCCTAGAGAGAAGATGGCAGAAGCACCATCAAGAAACAGAATTCATTACTCGTAAGGCATTTGTTCATTCTAACCTCAAGTTCTTACAGATGACAGGACTTTTATTACAGCTTTCGAACAAGATAGAAGGGATGGAATATTAAGACCCATATTTGAAAATCAGAGGTTAGAATAAACAGCAGGTTATCTAAGTGCATTGTGGGCTTCACACACACACACACACACACACACACACACACACACACACACACACTTACAATTAGCCATTCTAAGGAAGATAAAAAAAAGATAAAGCCCTTTAATCATCTGTTTTCTGACTATACACAGAGGCAAGCAGGATAATAATAACATGGGCACTTACCATTTGTTCAGTATCTACACATTTTCCACATTTTTCTCTAAACCTTATCACTACCTTGCAATCCTCACTTTACAGTCATAGGAATTTAGGCTTAGGGATGCTCCGTGCCTTGTCTATTCCCACGTCTCACTCTGGGACCTGCCCTGTACGAGCTACGTCTGTGCAGTATGACCCCAAACTCTGCTGCTCTTCCCACTCGTCCACGCTAGGACACGGCAAAGAAACAGACACAATGTGCCGAAATTGTATATTTTCATGGTGACTGTGTGTATCAAAAGTCAGAAAAATTTTATTTCCTCTCCTCTTACCATCTGTTCTCAGATTAATATGACTTTAAGCTTCTTTGAGTCACTAGATCAAAACGATTAATACATATTTATTCTAAATACTACAAACAAAGTCACTTCACCAAACTATAATCAGCTAAAAATCCTGGGGACAAGAGAGACAGCTCCCCTGTTTAGGAAAGAGGAAATAAGTTCAGAAGATGACAATGGTTTCCAGATGATTGTTAGCACATCCAGGTCAGAGATTTCTGAAACAGAGCAGCAGTGTGCTTCAACTTCAGTACTTCACGTAGCAGACCACAGTGATTCCATCAGAACTGCGGTCTGAGAGTGTACTTCCCTTAAGCATGGAGAGTCCGTACCTCTAGTACAGGTAAGCTGGGGGCTGAGCTGGTAGTGTTAACACAAACAAGGAGAATACAGATTTGGAAAGCTCTTCCTACCTTTTCTCTCACGGCATGCCTGCTCCTATGCAAAGACTTTCCAAAGGGATTTCCTGGAGTTTCATTTGGCTCCCACACTAACACTCCAAAGCTGTACTTTCAACAAGTGAGAGACTGTTCTCTTGCCAAATTTGATGGCCTTGTTCCATTTTCTCTTTCCTTGATCACTTTTTTTTTTTTTAGCCCTGAACACTGTTGATAATCCTCTTCCTTTCTATCTGTCAAGGAACTAAAACCTCCCTTAGGATCCCTAACCCACCCCTGGTTTTCTGACTAGCTTTTTGACCACGGCCTCTCTTTCCTCGTCACAGAAGACATTTGATCCCAAGGCTCAGGCTTTGATCTTCCAGGTTACATGGTCTTTCCCCTCCAATGTCCCATTCTGTCCCAAGGGTTCCAACATCACCTGATGCGGCATTTATAGAAAAAAATTAATTTATCCACAATTTGGGCTTGAAATTCTCACTGCCTTCAAATAAGCACCTTCCACACTAAACAGACTACTAGCTTCACTGTCCTGCCAACAGAATCATCCAAGAGGCCCTTACTCACACTAGCACCAGCTCTACGCAACTCAACTGCCCTGCACGTTGAGTTCTGCCCATCGTCTTTCTGGTCCAGCTCAAAAAGGACCTTCTTTAATAGCTTCTGAATGCTTTTCCCATCTCCCTGGAGGTACGCTGTCCAGCTTGTTCATGGTGATTCCCATGCTGCTCTGTGACTGTCTCTTCCACATCAGGACGAGTCCCAGAATGAACCACCAAAGAGAGTGCCCCCATCATCCCCTTCCTCACCACACACACGCTGTCTCTAAGCTGTCCCACCCCAACGGCATGAAGTTATTTGACGCTATCTACCTACATCTTAGTGTGAATTTACACTACATTTATATTAAGCCTTAGCACTTTCTTATGCTTTTTAATCGTGAAATAAGAAAAAACAAGGAAGACAGAGGCAGACGTGGGGAACAGTACATCAGAGCGTGTACGTGCCAATACAGCAGGTACAACTACAGAGGAAGAGAAACAGAGGAAGGTGAATGAAATGATTGAAAGCTTGAGTTTTTCTGTTGGAAAAATCTAAGTTCAAAAACTGGTTCTATCAGCATCAGCAGTGTTGGAAAAGAAACTTAACATCTCTGAGCCACTCTTTTCTCATCTGTAAAAAGAAATTCTATTTAATGGATTGTAACTAGACTTGGGGTGGTGATCACTTTGTAGTGTATACAGATGTTGAATTCTAATGCTGAATGCCTGAAACTTACATACTAAAAAATCATATTTCTAAAAAGAACACTATCACTGAATTCATATGACAGCTAGGAGGAATAAATTGTTTTAAACACATTAAGAGAAAGTCAGTTTGCATCAAAACAGACAAAAAGTTTCAGCTTCCCTTTTCCCCACATTTCTGAACAAAGCTCTTTTGAAAGCTTGCAACCCTCGGTTTTGTGTGCCATTTCAGAATGATTCCTGGAAAAAAAAAAAAACTGCTATAAAGTGCAGCACTCTGGGAGCATGAAGTAGACTTTGACATCTGAGCTGGCACAGAAAGGAGAAGTGTTCTTGTCCTCAAATTTTTAATTGCTTTCTTTTGTTGCTAAACAAGGTAGAGCTATTTTCTGCTTCTCTGTCTATGTTAGTCCCTGGGAACAGTCCACGCTCAGGCTGGAGGATGCCAGTCAGTGAGCTGTATGACATTTTTCGTGGCTAATACCCAGAGTTTCATGATGATGCACTACTGTCGGGGCAAGATATTCAGCTAAGGAGGATCCTCTTCAAATTTTCTGGGATGTTTACTGTCTTGTGAGACCTGCTTACCTTTGGGCATCTTTATAATTGGTTGAACAAAATCAATTTCTCATGGTTTAAACTTGCTTTTTTAAAACCCTGCTTTGAACTTGCTCAAACCAGAACTGAACTTGAAGGAGAAAGACAAAACAAAGCAAACCTAATATAACAAAACCAACTTGTCTTGTTGAGTGAAGCACAGCCAGAAAGTCAGTCATATCAAAACGCCATCAAATATAGGCAATTAAAAGACATTTATTCATTCATCCATTTATTTATCCAACGAATATTTATTGAGTGCCTACTAAAAACCTGGCACAAGTCAAGGCTTGAAAACGAATCAAGCCCTTGCATATAAGACACTCATATTCTTGTGGGTGTAACAGCCGAATCAGAAGGCATATAACACACAACAGCAAGTGATGACAAGTGCTGTGAAATGTAAGAGTACGGAGTCACAGGGATGATTATTTTATGGGGGGGAGGAGAGGAAGAGGTATCATTTAAGCTGAGACCTGAATAGGTGAGGGAAATATATTCACACAGAAGGAACAGCAATGCAAACGCCCTAAAATAAAAACCTTCTTTGCACATTTGAGGAAAAGCAGGAAGTCGGTATGGCTGGAACAGGGCAAGCAAGATGAAACATGGAGCAGAGGTGAGAGAGGCAAGCAAGGAATAGATCGTGTGGGGCCCTAAAGACCGTGGGTTAAAAATTCAGATTGTATTCACAATGTAATGGGTAGCCATTGTGGGGGGCAAGGGGAGAGGATAGAGGTGAATGTGCAATCTCAGGGTCATATTTTTTAAAGAGGAAGCTGGCTGTTACTTTGGAAGCAGGGAGGCAATGATGGATATGGTAAGAGGTGGTCAGATTCTGGATGTATCTGAAGAGACTAGCCACCTGGATTTCTTGACAGACTGGATGGGGGGTGTGATAAAAGCAAGAGTCAATAATGACCAAAGTTGGGAAACTGAGCAGGTGGGCGAAACAGGGTGCCATTTCCTAAAATGGGAAACATCGAGGGGATGAGTAAGTAGGTGGTAGGGAGAGAGAGGGATTAAGAGTTTCATTTTGAACAAAGTGTGATGGGCCGATTTGACCTACAATTGGAAATCGAGAGAGAGAGAGAGAGAGTATACACATAAATATATGAGAAGAGGGGGAGGGTCTCAGAGACAAAGTTGGGTCAGGAATATAAGTACGGACGTTATCAGCCTACAGAAGGTGTGCAGAACTACGGATCTGATAATATCCACAAGGGAGAGGTTGTAGACAGAGAAGACCTGAAAGATGAATGAACCCTGGGACACTCTAACATTTACTCATGAAAATAATTAGGATTCAGCAGAGGACAGTCAGAAATATCAAGTAAAATTGGAGAAAAACCCAGAGGGCAACTGAAGGAAATATTTCAGGAGGGAAAGGGTCACCAACTATGTCCGATGCTACTGATAAATTGACAATATTTTCTTCAGGCAATAGGGTAAAGATCCAAACTGATTAGACATCACTCAAGAAATGGGGGTATAATAAAATAAATCAGGTATTTCCTTCCCAGCTCAGACACCTAGGTCAAATTTCAATCTAGTCAAGAAGGCAAAACCTTTGATCATGATCTTTGCTTTGATACTTACAAGTCTAAAACACTAACTAGAAAGTACCCTCATCAAAAATATGACATCTATTTTGAAGCACTATACAGTAAGACTGTACAATCTCTGGGATGGCATAGACTCCTGAAAATTAGGTCACATGAAAGGAAAACAAATTGAGACTTTTATAAATTGTTTAGAGAAGAAAGTAGTTAAATACAATTTATCTCTTACACTAGCTCAAAGTATAACTCAGTTTTATCATATAACACTTTGTAGGGTTTACTGAGCACTAAGATACACCAGAACATGGTCGGCAATTGCTCAAGAGTGTCCATCAGCAATTCTGTTGTCTACATAGTAATTGATTATCTTGAACTTTCTAGGCACTAATCACAAGACAGAACCTGTTGTGCGTGCAGGACTTGTCATGAACAGAAAACAGCTAATCTTACAGTTTTAGCTGGAATGAAGACTGAGAGCCTGTTTTCCCCCTAATTTATAAATCCTTCACCATGATTTACTGACCAATGTCCCTCTCAAGCAGTAGAGGGTGCTGATTCAGAAGGCAGGCTGTAGAGTCACATTGCCTGGGTTCAAATCCCTAACCGCCAACTACTGGTTCTAGTGTTTCCTTGGGCACATTATTTTCCCCCTCACCCTTCTTTTTCCTCATCTGAAAAAAAAAAAAATCCTTGGGTAATAATAGGCCTTCATTGTAAGAGCACGTGGGTATAGTGTTCTAGCCACATGTCTTGCACATGGTTAAAAAAAAAAACAAAACTAGTTGCTTTAATTGTCCAGTACTCGCCTACTCTTGCAAAACCTTTCCTAGGAGGTAACTCATCCTTCAAGACAGCCCATCCTGGTGTAGGGCAGCCCTTGATCTATAGAAGGCTCTTCAAAATACTTGTGCCAAAAGTCTCATTGTGCCCAGTTATTACCAGTTCTGCCCTCTGAACCCACAGAAGACTTTTCTAAAACGTCTCTCCTTATGACCATCCCCCATGTACTGAAAGGCAGATGTGACATATAGGGCTGCACACCACCATCTAAATGTACTTAAGCACCAAACCGAGCACCTGTACCTGGGAATTAGAACCTGTCTTCGAGAAGCCTATCAGGGAGGATTTTAAAATCTTTCAAAAGGCTGTTTTTGTGGCTGTGTGGCAAGTCACCTGTAAAATTCGCTAATGCCCATCCCTCAAAAGCAAAGTGACAGAGTGAGTGTGTTAAACCCCTGTCCTCAAAGCTGTGCATACAGGACAGCTATTATCCTTATTAAGAGCTTTGAGTACATCAAAAGTGTATTTAAAGAAACATACCCAACAATTACCTTTGGAAAGAGCAAACACAGGTACACATAATTTATCATTTCCCCAGGCTCAATTATATTTTTGACAGTTCACAGGTTTAAGGAGATGTAGAGACATCAATTAAATTGGCCAACCTTTTGATTGGACACAAAACATTCGTTTGTTCAACAAGCACTTGAGAACTTTCTGTCGGGGCAGCAGGACACAGGGACGACGTAGACAAGTCAATCTGCAGATGGTAACAGATGAAAGCGTTCACTTCTAGTCTGTCTTCTCCAAACTAAAAGAGTCAGGCAGGTTTGTTGATGTTGCTTTGTTTTTCTTAACTAACGTTCTCAAAACTCATGCTTTTCTAAAACACAAATGCTGTTATGTTGAGGAGTAGTTTAAAAAGCAAGGAGGAGACAAAAGGAGTCAGTCAGTCTCAGGAGAAATCCCTGACCACCTAAAGCACTCTTGGCATCCAGAGTCCGCACAGGAGGACAAGACCAAACAGGCTGAACAAATCACACACACTCAGGACATTACTCCTCTCTCAGCGTTAGGAGCAGCTTTAAGAATTTCTGTGCTTTACAAATGGCTGAAGCAACACCCAGGGGCTCAGCTCCCTCACAGTGGCCAACTGTTCCATTCTTCATCTCCTGATGATGCTGAGAGCTCAGCCAGTCTATCCCAAACAACCCAGAAGCGAAGCAAGACAACCCAGGAGACGCTTCCTCAATGGCCCTACCATGCCCATGACCTTGGAGACTCACCTCACCAGGCCAGGGGCCCTCTGAGCCTTTTATGACCTCATTTAGAGGAGGCAGGACCCTCCCCATTTCAGCTTCACCCTTCCTCACTGGAGGAAACCAGTGAGTCATCTGTTAGATAAATATTTAACATCACGAGTGATCTGAGAAAAAGCAGAACATACATCTTTCATCTATTTATTGAGAAGGAGAATGCAAATGACAATTTCCAATTCTGGTCAGAATATGGAAAGGCTGGGGTCCCCAATCTATGCTCATGGCTACAAATGAGCACAAAGCTTTCAGAGTGTAACTTAGAGATGTGTATTAAGAACCAGAAAAATCATTCATTTCCTCTAGCCCAGGGAGTTCATTTCTCTAGCTGGTTCAAGGACACTGTTTTACTAAAGGTACAAGTTCTTGGTTATTTTTCCCCACTTTAAGAAGAGGTGCATTTCTAGCTTTCAGTGTGCCAGCACACTGGGGGATCCAGAATGACTGACACTGTGCTAGAATCCTCCCAGTTACTCAGGAAATACCTTGCCATATCTGCTTCCATTTCCTGGAGTCAAGCTACTCTAACAGCAGCTCTGCCCTGGTTCCTATTTGTGTGAATCCATTCCTTCCCAAGAGAATTTTGTGAATGCCCTCATCTCTTGCCACTCCTTCTGTCCTAGGATGCTTTCTTTTTTTGCTAAAAAAAAGATGACGTGTTCAAGAAATAGTGAAATGCTGCATAAAGAAAAAAGAATTGACATCAAGACACAACTTGACTGTTCAAAACTGCCCTGAAGAAATCTATAATACTAGAAATCAGAAGAGTGGAGGAGTAAAGACTAAAGTGTCTTTCTGGAAGGAAACTTTCTTGAGTGATAAAAATATTCAATATCTTGATTGGGGTGCTGGATATGCGGGTCTATACGTTTGATAAAAGGTATTCCTGCAACTCTACACTTAAAATATATGCATTTCACTGCATGCAACCATTACCTAAATAAAAATAAACTACTCTGAGCAACTCCAGAAAGTTGTGCGGTATGCAACTTCAAGATCTCCCAACAAATTACCAAGTTATAACGCTCCAGCACAGTGGGTAAATGTGTTAGCCCCTCTCCAGCCTCAACTCAAAGGCTGTGAGCTCAGGCTGCCTCCTAAATGCCATCACTACACATTGTGCAAAATTCCATCACAGTGATTATCGGATGGTGCTGCAGGGTCTGCTTGTATGTCTGCTCCTTTGGAGGTCCTAGAAAGAGACTTAAGAATTTGACAAAAGAATCCGTAAGCCCAGCAAGTGCCTGGGACAGAGGAGACACATAATATGCATTTTTTCAGACAACAAAGTAACTGAATGTAAGTCCCCCCGAGAGAAGCCATTAATTAGAAGGCAGGAGTGGAGTGACAGCACTCAGGAACAGGGCTGGGGCAGAGGAGGAAATACTGAGTAAACAGGCAAGCGCACGCTGGCACCCTGACCAAGGCACATCTTGTAGTTGGTCCCAACCAGTTGCCCAAGCAACGAGCTCAGCTTTGGGCATTTCCACTGGGAGAAGGAATGAGTCCAGGTCCTCAGGCTTTGCTAAAGCTACAGCCTTAAAATTGTACTTATATGCAACAAGTTTACCTGCCCCTGTACTAAATCCTCAAGCAAAAGATAAGATATTGATCCTGCCCTCAGGCAGCTCCAAGTCTAATGTGGAAAATGGATGTAATTATATATACCACAGAGTGCAAAAAGAGAGAAATCCACACAAGAAACAAAGGAGAGGGAGAAGTGTGTGGGTGGAGGCCTGATGGTTCCAAAAAGACTTCACATAAAGGCTGACTGTAGAGCTCAAAGAAGGCATAATGAGGAGGCGTAATGGGTATTTAAAGTAAACAAGAAATAATGAGCATTCCAGGCACAAAAGCCTGGAGGTGAGGAGACGGCATCCTGTGT
The DNA here is from genome assembly GCF_009834535.1 of Camelus ferus. Taxonomy (NCBI): domain Eukaryota; kingdom Metazoa; phylum Chordata; class Mammalia; order Artiodactyla; family Camelidae; genus Camelus; species Camelus ferus. The sequence goes on from NC_045709.1 coordinate 51,212,285, forward strand.
GTGGGGAAACACAAGAAAGGACTGGGGAGCACTAAGTCCGTCACCATCAGCACCTCATTCAACGGGCACAACCACCATGGGAGTTTCAAAGAAGAAAACTGAGGCCTACAGGATTCGAGTAACTGAGCCAGAACTTGAACAATGATTGAATTCCAAAATTGTGCTTTTTTTTTCTTTTCAGTTTTACGGTATTTAATTGACATACAGCTTTGTACAAGTTAAGGGTGTACCACCTAACAATTTGACATATACTGTGAAATGACTGTCACAGTAAGTTTAGTTAACATCCATCTTCTCATATGTTACAAAATTTTTTTTTCCATATGATGAGAACTTCCAAAATTTAACTCTCTCAGGAAGTTCAAATAGACTTTACAGTGGTGTTAATTATAGTCATTGTGAATTGGATGATGGTGGTCAAAAGGTACAAACTTCCAGTTATAAAGTAAATAAGTTCTGGGGATGTAATGACAAAGGTGTGCTCTTAATATCTATGCTATCTGGCAACTATGCAAACAGTAATGGAGAAAATGATCAAAAATAAAGATAGATTTTTAGACAGAGATCAGATTGTAAACGGCTGTGAATGCCATGCTTCACAGCTTAATGTAAATGTGGACTTTAAAAATCTTTTCATGATTCCTCAGAAAACAAAAAACAAAATGAGGTTAATATTTTGAAAAACTAATTTTACTTGCCAGAGCCAGGATAAGAATTGCTTTCTAACATTTAAAAGTTTAAGCAAATTTTTACCATCACAGTCTTTTTGAGTTTAACATCTGTTAATTGAAATTATATTTAATTACCAGAAATGCTTCTATGAACTCAGTAGCATTTTCAAGTGAATGTCTACAGTCCTCTACATACAGAAAAGTAACAGTTCACATTGAGGAGAACTTCATTGGTGTACAGACAGCACTGCTATGCACTGAGGATTCCAATGCACCAGGCAAACACTTTCGCACCAGACCAAAGGTTGGAAACCACCAATAGAAGGGATGCAGTTTATACAGAAAGAGGGAAATCACTTAGAAAAAAATTTCAAATATTAATAGGGGACCCACAGAGTGCAATTCTTTAAAAATTTAGGACTAAAGGCAAACAAAAGCAATCAGCATACAACCCTGAAGGATAAAAATGAGGCAGGTAGAGAAAAAGACTGGTTGGAAGTAACTGGGGAGGGACCCATATTCTGGTTCCAGGCTTGGCAATGAGTTCAAGTTGGCATCCCTTAGGTCCTTCTACAAGGTGACAGTGATAATGAAAATATCGAACCCAGAGATAACAGGAAGGTGGCGAATCAAGTTAGCCTGTTCTGTTCCAGTCATGAAAATTACCACCGTGTTCAAACTTGAACCTGGATAGGCGCATTAACTCACAAACTGGAAATGGGTGACCAACCAATGCAATGAGCAAGATACCTAGTTTCCCAATCTCACTGGTATTTTGTTATGACAAGGCTTTTAAATGCCCCTAAACAGAGAAACAGAGACAACTATTAGGTACAGAAAATTAAAAGGTGCTGCATAAAAGGACTAAAATCAGAGCATCCAGGCTGCATTTGCTACCACTTCATCTCCTACTCCATGACCTTGCTAGAAACAAGCTTCCCCTCTCCCTTTGCCTTCAAACCATTACATTATTTGGTTTTAAACCAGTGTTTAATCATAAACCAGCTTGCTACATTATTAATATTCCAAACCACATTTCCAACCAGATAATAATCCGATATCACTATGTTGAATTACCTTAAAAGGTCACATTCCTACATTTGTTTTGATTTCAAATACGAAACTAAGGAGAAATATACATACATACACACTTAAATATCTAAGTAAAACTTGAAATACACAAGAAGAGTCATAAAATTACCATAATTGGCAGAACGACAAGCACTGGTCCTCACTTCACCCTTTCTTCTCCTCCTCCGAAAAATAAAACAAGTAAAACTTCAACTTTGGTTGTGGGAAAAAGACATTAGCTATTTAAAAACTGCTGATGGAGACTGGAAATGGCAAGGACATATCAACGTGGAGTCTGGTCATTTTTCAGTTTTACAAGGTTATTGGAGTTTTTTTTACCTTGGGCTACTCAAAGCTGCAACTGAGAATAAAGGTAGCAGATTGTATTATATGTATACTACATATAATACATATAAATGTATATTACAGTATATACTAATACACATGTGTTTATATACCTATATTATATGCATATACATAAATGCATGTGAATGATATACTAATACATACGTTTATATGTGTGTATTATATGCATATAGATAAGTACATATATATTAGTAACTCACTTGTGGTTCAATGCATGCAGAGGAAAGTATGATAAAAATGGAAAAATGAAGCAAGAATATTGGTAAGCAGGAGAAAGATTTACATAATAATCTTCCTCAATTTCCAAAATACTTTATAAAATACCCCCTTGTAATCAATATTTTATCTTCAAATTAGGGGCTCTCAGAGTTAAGAGGTTGTGGTGATGAGAGAGTTGTTCACTCTGCTTCTTTTGGTAAGAACAGTATTTTTGAATCTGTGCTTTGGTTGTAAAGGCAAAGCTGAGGACAGATAAATTTGGACACTCACTGGAGAAATAAAATAAACCCAATAGCGAATACAACATTGTCACTTCAATGTCCCGAGTACACCAAAAGTATACATGAATATGTAAATTATTCACATATCATCAGTGAATGTACTGCTTTGCTCCCTGTGGCACTAGGAAAAAAGTCACTTCATTTTTTTATCCTGGGGGCAGCTGGATGAGTCACTTAATTTTAATTTCATAAGAGTTAACTATATTAAAATATGGCAAAGCCTTTAGAAAGATTCAACTTTCTGCTAATGATCAACAAGACACTTTACAGAGTTGCCAAATCATTGCTGATAAACACTTGGACGGAGTGGGATGGGAGGGGAAGTCAGGCATTTACCGCACACTGTGATGTCTTTTATCACAACACACATTCTCAGAGTTTAGTAGATACAAATTTCTCACAGAAATCTCACCCACTTATAAGTAAGCTATCACAGAGGAGTAATGTTTAGATTTTTTAAATCTGTGTACTAAAAAAAGAAAGGATGTGAAGTCAGCCATAATCACAGATTTCCTGAAGCAAATACAGAACATGTAGATACAAACTCCACACAGGAGCCCTGTCTGACTGAAAAAGGGTCCCCGTATTTCTTCCCTCCTCCCTCTCTCCATCCCCAACACAAACACAGAAGGGCAAGTTTAATTTCTTTTCTAGAATTATGCAGAACACACACTGCTAATGGAAAATTACCTTTGGAAGCCTTGACTTTTCAAAGTTTGTGAATGGGGGAAGTTATTTCTCTTAACTACATTGCTGGAATTTTTCCACTCTCATTTCAATTCAGAATACAGTGTTTATTGTCCTACCAACCTCCCTCTCCCCTCCCCTCACACCTTTCTAAGTCACCTTCAAACCAGCTCAAAGTTTCAGTACAAAAAGACACCAAAGCTGATTTCTTAGACCTACCCCTTCACTACCTAGCGGGTAGCGATAAATCCAATTTCCTTTAGTGTGAGAAATGTAACATTGAAAGTGTATTCTCTTTTTCCCGCATATATGCATTTATTTCTTTAAGAAGAAATGAATTATTTTAAAATACTGTTTGCTTTGGGGTTCTTGAATATGTTGTTTTCCCCCCTGGAATAATCTTTAATCCAAATTTGAATTTTTACATACGTTGAATAAACCAACACGTGGCATCAATAACACCTACATGACTGACGAGCTGGTAAAGGCAACACTTTTTTAACAAGCAATGGTTCCTGCCTCTCATATGCTCAGAAGACTTCTTTAGCATCATTTTAAAAGTCACTTTTCATTTCATAGGGGTCAAGTATCATTTTTCCACTTTGGATTGTCCAACTAAATCAGGAATACTTACTAATATTTATTAAAACAAGCAAATTTATCTTAAAACATAATAAAAGTCGTTCTTTCCATCCAGTGGAATAACGGCTTGAAGTCCTGGTGTTAATCTTCTACGGCTAAACGTAACCCTAAGGCGTTGATGAAGAACTTCCAAGACACCATCTCCTTTTTAATGGGAAAGAGAAGAATGGAAGATCTCCTCTCTGAGGCACAGCTGGGAAAGTAACAGCTCTTGAATGAGTGATCCTAGGATAGCTTAGTCTTATCTCATCAAAGTTTACTTTGTTAAAAGTATCTGCCCTGACTCCCACCCCCTGGGCTCCGGATGCTGCCTCTGAGAAAGTATCGCTCCAGGTGCGCCACAGGTGTCTAACCTCTTCCATCCGCCCTACCACACAGCATACACTTAATACACGCCCGTGCAGGTGTGTTTTAGGCATCTCCATTTCTAGCCACACCCAAAGAAACGCACCCCAGGAGCGTGGGCCGCCTCTGCCCTGCAGAGACATTATGGGCGTCCTGGTGCGGACGTGGGCTGGTCCACAGGGATGTGCGGTCCGCAAAGCCGGAAGGCCAAGCTCTCCATTCTGCCCTGAAAGAGGAGCTCTGGGAGAGCCAGCGAAACCGTCGTGGGGAGGGCAGCGCGAAGCTTCGCTGGACATTAAATGATAGGAGACTCAGAACTTGCAAAGTCCCTCAAACTGCACGCGCAAACCAACCCGACGCGCTGCGCCCGCGAAGGTCGAGGGAGGCGGCTGAAAGCAGAGTGGCAGGAGCGGCCCTGGGGCCGCCTACTCGTGCGGAAAGGAGAGGAGTAAAGGCACTCACCTCCACCCATCTCTGGGCCTCGGCGAACGCTAGGGCGCAGTCGGCCTCCGCCTCCTCCATCCCTTCCAGAACTAGGAGGGAAAGGGGGAGAGACAGAGACGTGGTGGGTGCGCGGAGAGTCTGGGGTCCCGCGCGCGTCCGGCCCGCCGCCCCTGCCTCTCTTCAGCTGCGAGACGTCTGGGCTCTCTTTCCCTTTGTTGCGCTCAGTAGTTCTGTAAAGTTTCGAACCCAAAAGAACTTAAAGACGTAGCTTTCTCTAAACTCCCGAAAAAGCCCTCGGGTCCTCGGGGACACCGGCAGCCCGGCAGAGCGCGGGAGGTGGAGAGGGCGACCAGAGGCGGCGCGCGGCACCAGCACCGACGAGTGTTTGGACTTCAAAAGTCGCAGCGGCGGCCACCGCCCTCCCGAAACGCCCCGCCCCGACCCACCCCCGCCGCCCACCCCGGGCCGCCGAGTTGACGCTTCGTCCCCCGCCCCCTACCCCTGCTCCCCAGGGCTCCCGGCCGCAGCCGCCTTTGTGGTCAGACAGTCTGGGCCAGGGGATGCCACCGTCCGCCAGGAGGCCGGGGCCCGGGCCACGCTCCCGCTCCCGCGCTGCCAGCCGGACCGCCGCCCCGCCTCAGAGGGGATGCGCCCCAGCGCCCGCATCCTGCCCGCATCCTTCCCTCCTCCGCCCTTCTGGCCACCTTCCCTCTCCCGGGGCCCCGGGAAGCCGCGCCCCGCCATCCCCCGGCTCTCGGTGGCCTGGCCCGCCTGACATACCAGAAATAGCTGCACACAATTGCACCTTTCCGGGCCAAGAAACGTCCCCCGCGGTGGAGCGCGGCCCGGCTCGCCGCCCTCACCTGCCGCCCGACCTCGCGGCGCGCAGCTCCCGCTCCGCCCCAGCCCCTTGGCCCGCTGCGCGCCCGCCCGCCGCCAGGTGCGCGGCCGTCTCCACCCCCAGCTCTCCGCCCCGCGCCGCGGCCCCGGCCCTCCTGGCGGCAGGTGGGGGTAGTGGCCTTGGCACGTGCCGCTCATTTCCCCCAACCTGGGCCGGCCCCTCGCCTCCCGCTTTCAGGTGGGTAGGTGGAAGGTACCTCCACTCCAGCCCCGTCTTTCAGCGAAGGGTCCTCGCGTTCTCCCGCCCTCATCCTGAGCGTCAAACTCGCCACCCTGCGGATTTCGGAAACACTCAGCGCAGTAAAGTAACAGGTTATTCCTCATTCGTAGGGCACCTGGGGTAGGTGCGCGGGACTGGAGGGTCGGAGGCTCCTGGGTTGCCTTACGAGGGTTCTTTTCATACACAGATCAGGTCTTCGGAAAGAACCTGCCCACCTATCTCGGCTCCCTGGAACCTCGCTCGACGCTCCAGAAGCCCCATCCCGGCCACACGCCGATGGCGTCACCATTGCAGGAAGATAAAGTTCGATTCTTACTCCTGTAAAAAAAAAAGTAATCCCTTATTTTTTTTTCCCTAGTTGATTATTTACTCTTTATGGTGAAAGACAACATCAAAGAGCAGGGAGACCAGAATAATGAGTCAATAGCTAAAACTTACTTTGCTTTATTTACATCACCACCTTTTCTGCTGAAAAGATTCATATTATATTTCCTGCTTAACAATAGATATTGTATTTCACCTCTAAATAATATACATCTCGTTCTTTAAAAACATTTGTTATAATAAAGAACACAACCATATTATCATTTTCACTAAAGCTAATCATAATTACTTAATATTAATTTATGCCCAGTTCAGACTCAGATTCCTCTAGTGGATTCCAAACTGTCTTTTACAGCTGACTTAGACCAGAAAAACTGACCACACATTGTTTTTGATTACCTGTATCTTTTTTTAGCATAAAATAGCCTCCTCCTCTCCCACTCCCACTTCTTTTTAATTTTTTTTTTTTTTTTTTTTTTTTGGAATGACATTGTCTTATTAAAGAAACCAGGCAGCCTTCTACAGTTGTCTTATGGCTTCTTCGTGGTGATTCAACATATTTCTCTCCCCTCAGTATTTCCTGCTACCTGGAAGTTAGATCTAAAGGCTGGATTAAACTCATTTACACTTCCAAATAAAGACTTCACTGGCTTCCTTCCAGATTGAGGTGACTTCTGGAGGATGGTGTTTAATTTGTTACATTTATTTTCATTCAACTCTTTTTTCACTGGCATTGTCTGTAATCAGTGAGTCTATTTAAAAGAGCTCATAACTGCTCTTGCTAAAGTGGGAAATCATTGACTGGACCATCTCTGCCTCCTGGCTACACCTATGATCAGGACAAAGCCAAAATGAGGATGGAAGGATAAAAGAAACTAAGACAAAATTTCTTTCTGGCTATTCAAGACCTATTTATTAAATATTTAGTGAGCACCCTCTGTGTGAAAGGTGCTAGCTATCATAAGTGATACAAAAATTTTTAAATTTTAGACAGTGAATCCTATGGACTTCCAACCCAGTAGAAGGACAGGCATTCTGTAAGCTTCGTGAGAGTTACTATTACTACAGTTATTATATATATAAACTATTTAAAGCCATTGCTACGTAAGTTGACTTATAGCTTTGGGGGCAGCAGCCCAGAATGGCAAGGAGCACACGGGGCTGGGAATCTATATGACTAAGATTCCCAAGTTACCAAAATCTCTCAGCTTCAATTTCCTCATCTGAAAAATGTGGTGATAATTATTTGAAAGGATTCTTGTGAGAATTAAATATGATGGTGTCTGCTAAAGCCCAGGGCATTGCCTGGCATGGAGTAGGCACTTAAAAAAAGATGTTTATTTCCCATTAGTCTCTCTCTAACAGTCGTGTGTCAAATACGGATTTTCTCCTAATAAATGGGAATTTCATTTATGTGCTCAAACACACAGAAAGAGCTGTTCGGCATTGCAAATTCTGTTTCAGGTCAGCTCAGGCACCAGCCACTTCTGTCACTTTAGTGTTGCAAATTTACGACTCAGAAGACCTAAATCCGATTCTTTGCCTCCTACCATCAGTCATTATAGAGTGTTTTATCCCTCTAGAAAGATTTATACAGCTCTATGCAGAAAGGTAACCTGCCTTAGGAGTTTAAAATGAAATTTATAGTGATAAAACATCACAAATACTCTGTATTTTCTGAAAGAATTTTACATACCTTTTAATATTTAAAAGCATAAAATAGTACAATTGTCATGTTCTTTTACGTTAGTGATAGAATGAACTGTTAGTAGGGGAAAGTAGCACAATCCTCCTGGAAGATCATTTGACAATAAATACTAAAAGTTTTTAAAATGCTTGTGGTCTACTGCAGTAATTCTAACTTTGGGAATTTGTCCCAAGGATATGAGTAAAGATACATGCAGAAAATGAGCATCTCCGGTGGACACAGAGATGCACTAGCCAGACTTCCCTTTAGATGTCTGCCTGGCTGCAGAATGCAGCCTCACCTGAGGTCAGTCCCCTACCAGAGCAGCCTTGTCTGCTGATTGAGTGACCTGAGGTTATAAAAGCCCAGTCATTTCCACCCAATTCAGGACAACTCTGTGGGCCCTTTCTGTAGACATGAAGTTTGTTGAGGTTGTGAGCCTGTGTCACAGTTCATCTTCCTCCTGGCCCATTCTTGCTCTTTCCCTCTTTGGTTCCCAGGGGTCAATCCCTAAGAAATATCTTATGCTTCAAATGGCATTTCTGTCAGCTTCTGGAGGACTTAACCTGTGATGGCATTAAGTGTGATTTGTTACGAAATGAGACTCTCAAAGCAATCTAAACAATAGGGGTGGTGGAGTAAATTATGATTCTTCCAAAGAGTGAGATATTGTGCAATCATTCAAAATAAAGGATATTCAATGACACAGAGAGATGTTTAATAATATATTGCAAAGTAAAAAACAAAGCAATCTCTAAAGCACCTAGATTTGTGATTGTATTTTTAAAATGCGTAATTTTTCCACATAGAACAATTTGGAATAAACTCCACCCAAATGGTAATACTGGCTATTTCTGAAAAGAGATTTCATACTTCTCTTTTACAATTTTTTTGCAAGAGACATGTATATTACTTTTATAAATGGAAACATTTGTATGACACAAAGATATGTCCAAATCTGACTTTTTATCTCAGCCCACAAACTTCAGCCTCTTCATGCCTTGCCTGACTTGTAAATGATACCACATCTAAAGTCTAAGGGTCATAACTAAACTTCCTCATCTCTCACCTCTATGTCCACCCTGTTCCCAGTCCTGTCCTTTTGGTCCCCTCAATTTCATTCCAATTGGCCTCTCTTTTCCATCCCCACTTCAGGCCCTCCTTAGTTCTCAGCTAGATTTCAGAAATTGTATGACCCTCCTAAGGTGTAAATCTTACCATGCTACCAACACATCCTTCCAATTAACAGCTCCTTCAGGGACTCCCAGTTGCCAGCTTAAGGACCGTCTAATGGTTGCCAGCACATAAAGTGACATCCTTCAGGACTGGCCACTGCCCTCTCTAACCATGTGTCTTGACCCATGTTTTACCCTTTGTGAGAAATGTGCTTCTCTCCCTTTCTTTGCCTGGTTTTCTTCTACTTATCCTTCCAGGCTCAATTCAGGCCTCTTCCTTCTTAGAATCCTTCAAAAAATCTTTGCAGATCATCCTGGGCTATATTAGGTATCTCTTCTTTATGTAATCATAGCCCCTTCAATCACAAAGTATTATACTGTCTATTTTCCTTGTAGAACCATGAGCAACTTAGGAGTGCCTGGTTCAGTGGTGTTCAACAATTGCTTATTGATTAGAGTCCATGTTTGTATGAAATATATAACTCTTGATGCACAGAAGTAATAAAACACTGACAGGAGCAGAGTAGGAGAAAACCAATGATTACTGAAGCTAATACAAGAATTTCTTTACAGCAGGGTTTCTCAACAGAAGTACTACAGACAATTTGGGCTGATAATCCTTTGTCCCAGGGGATTGTCTTGAGCATTGCAGGATGCTTAGCAGCATCACTAGCCTCCACCCACTAGCAGCACCCCTGTAGATGTGAAACCAAAAATGTCTACAGACATTGCCAAATGTCCCCTGGGGGCCAGATCACCCCCTGTTGAGAACCACTGCTGTATGGGAAGAGACTGGCTGTGCTTTGATACAGTAGAAGTATAACTCAGACTCAAGTTTCTTGAAGCGAGTGGGTGGGGTAGAGTAGAGAGGAGTCAGGTGAATTGGGGGAAGGAGGTTATTCTGTGTTAGGAAAGAGGAAGGGGCAGGAGAGAACTGGGCTGAATGATGCCTGGGGGCAAAGATGATACGAAAGAAGGGACCTGGTGGCTGGAAAGAACTGTAAGAAGAAACAGATACAGTGGAAATTCTTCTATTAAAAGAACTGAATTTTGCATTGTGGTTGGATATGGTTCATTAAAATGTCAACCCTTATGGGTTCATATAGCCAATATCCAGATTGTAGGTATATTTCTCATGCTTATAAAACACCTTTATTAACAGGAAGAATCACTCCTAGAAGGTAGATGAGAAAAATATATTAAATATAATAAAAATTTGCTCTGTTTGCAGGTATTATCTTTTTTTTAATTTGGGGGGTAATTAGGTTTATTTATTTATCTATTTGTTTATTTAAATAGTGTACTGGGGATTGAACCCAGGACCTCCTGCATGCTAGGACTGCATGCTACCACTGAACTATACCCTCCCCAGATATGATCTTACATCGAGAAAATTATGAAGAACCCACTAAAAAGCTTAGAACTAATAAAAGAATTCAGTAAAGTTGAGGATACAAAGTCACCATACAAAAATCAGTTGTTTTTCTATACACTAACAACAAACTGTCTGAAAAAGAAAGAAAATAAGTCTATTTATAAAACACTAAAATATTTAGATTTAACCAAGGAGGTGAAAGGTATCTACACTGAAAATTACAAGAGACTGAAAATAAATTGAAAAAGACACAAATACTAAATGAAAAGATATCCTGTGTTCATGGATTAGAATAATTAATATTGTTAAAACGTCCCTATTACCCAAAGTTACCTGTAGATTCAATGCAATCCCTATTAAAATTCCAAAGGCATTTTTCACAGAAATATAAAAAACAATCCTAAAATTTGTATGGGATCACAAAAGACCCTGGGTAGTGAAAGCAATCTTGAGAAAGAAGAGCAAAGCTGGAAGCAGCACACTTCCTGATTTCAAATTTTATTACAAAGCTATAGCAGTAAAAACAGTATGAATGAGCATTAAAAACAGACACATAGCCCAATGGAAGAGAATCAAAAGCCCAGAAATAAACTCACAAGTATATAGTCAACTAATATTCGACAAGGAAACCAAGGATCCTCATTGGAAAAAGATAGTTTCTTCAATAATAATTTCTCCAATAAATGGTGTTGGGAAAGCTAGATACTCACATGCAAAAGAATGAAATTGGATGCCTATTTTACACCATTCACAAAAATTAAGATGAAATAAATTAATTGTAATACCTGAAACCATAAAACTCCAAGAAGAAAAAATAGGAGAAAAGCTCCTTTTGACATTGGTCTTGGCAATGACTTTTTTGGATGACATCAAAAGCACAGGCAACAAAAGCAAAAATAAACAAGTGGGACTACATCAAACTAAAAAGCTTCCGCACAGCAAAGGAAACAATCAACAAAATGAAAAGGTAATCTACAGAATGGGAAAAATTATTTGCAAACCATCTATCGAATAAGAAGTTAACATCTAAAATATATAAAGGAATCATACAACTCAATAGCACACACCAAAAACCTGATTTAAAAAATGGGTAAAGTTCTTGAATAGATGTTTTTCTAAAGAAGATGTACAATGGCCAACAGACACATGAAAAAAAATTCCCAACATCACTAATCACTGGGGAAATGCATGTTGAAACCACAGTGAGATATCACCCTACACCTGATAGAATGGCTATTATCAATAAGACAAGAGATAAGTGTTGGCAGGGATGTGGGGGAAAGGGAAGCCTGTGCACTGTTGGTGGAAATGTAAATTGGTTCAGCTACTCTGGAAAATTGTATGGTGGCTCCTCAGAAAATTAAAAATAGAACTACCATACAATCCAGTAATTCCACTTCTGAATTTGAAGGAAATGAAATCACTATTTTGAAGAGGTTATCTGCAACCCCACGTTCACTGCAGCATTATTCACAATAACCAAGATGTGGAAACAATCGAAGTATCCACTGATGGATAAATGAATAAAGAAAAAATATGTACATAACCCTAAAAAGCCAAACTCATAGAAATAGAGACTGGAATGGTGATTGCCAGGGACCAGGGGCTGGTGGAAATGGACAGATATTGGTCAAAATGTACACACTTCCAGGTTTTAGATAAATAAGTTCTGGGGAGCTAATGTACAGCTTGGTAATTCTAGTTAACAATACTTCATTATATACTTGAAAGTTACTAAGAGTTTAACTTAAGTGTTATAACCACACAAAAACAGAAGAAATGGTAATTATGTCAGGTAATGAGGTGTTAACTAACCTTACGTGGTAATCATTTCACAATTACATGTGTATCAAATCATCACGTTGTACTCTTTAGGCTTACACAGTGTTACATGTCAATTATATCTCAATAAAGCTGGAAAAAATAAATAAAAGTTCACATAAACAGAAAAAGAATATACCTATATAATGATAAAGTCCTAATTATCCCATCTCTATCCACAAAAATACATCCTTCAGTGTTAGTAATTAGACTATGATGTTGTCGGTACTTATATAATGATATTCACAAAAGTAGGTTCAGTTCTACATTTGGAAATGGAAGCCAGTGAGAAAAAGGTAGCCACGATGTTAGAGATAATGGTTCAGAAACGAAGGTAAGAGGGAGGAATGCAGATCTGCAAGAAGCAGAAGCAGGGAAAACACAAGGTGAAGCCATACTATCACTCCTCGAAAAGGCAGGCAAACCCTGAGGAAGTTTTCAGTACAGCCTTAAGATGATGGTGATGAGTGCTTTGCTTAGTGAATGAAGGCAGCGGTCCTAAATGTGTCTTCAGAATCTGCTGGATGGCAAACCCAGATGGGATAACCGAGAAGCCCTTGGTTCTCACTGACCTCCCCACTGTGTGCACAGACAGCTCATTAAGAGACCAGCAGAGATGGTAACTTTCAAAACGTGGGACCAACCCCATAATTTGAAGAGCGGTTGGTTATTTTCTTCCTACTATAAAGATCTTAAGGGTTTGGGGTTTTTTTGTTTTGTTTTTTAAACATGTATGAGTTTCCTATCATTGAACTCAAATTATTTAACATAGAATCTGAGGCTTCTCTCTCTCTCTCTCTCTTTTTTTTTTTTTTTTTTTTTTTTGTTAAGGTCCTACATCCTGGCCAGATTTGCAAAACCACATTATAATCCTCTAAGTGATAGCAGTAAGATCAAAAGGACTTACCCTAGAATTAGTTTTAAAATAAACTATTGGGGCTTCTGGGAAGGAAGAAGGAGAGAATGTTTACTAAACGTCTCTTTCTGCAACCCAGTGAAATGGGTAAAATGAACTCTGTATTTTCCCTGAAAGGATAGCTTTAGTAATGATAATCAAAGATAAAAATAGTCAAGCCCTGTTTTCGCTAAAACATTTTTTTCTTCATGTTTTTATATTTTGGTACAGAAGTTCCACCTGAACTCTCCTTAAGTTTACTTGAAAAGAGCAACAATCTTACTGCCTATTCAACTTGTTCTGCTAAAAAGGCAGGGGGAAAATTAAGCACAGCACTGACTATATTAGTCATTTAGACTTGTAAGAGCCATTTTTTTGCTTATATTTTGAAACTGACCCTAAGAGGAAAACAGTCATCCATTATAGGAAACTTAAAAATTCAAACTATAATTTTAAAATAACCCCTTAATTCTCCCTATTCTGTAATACTGGGTAGATATCAATAATATATTAGCTTCAAAAAAGAAAGGATTTAAAACCTGCAAAACGGACTGGCCTGGGAAATAAACAAGAGGTCCAACTTGAACTCCTAGGTTTACTCCTGGTACTAGTCTGGGCCTTGGTGGCAAGGTCACAGTGATTGTTAACACACCTTCCTCTCATCTTCACGCAGAGTGAAGAGACCTTACAAAGAGCTATGAAATGAAGGCCTTGGCTATTGACAGTTCCAGCACAGCTGTGAGATCTCGGTCTACACAAAGGAGAGTCAGGTGTTCCCTCAAGGATTGGAAGTAACCCACAGAAGAGGCCAACTTTGGACCCAGCTCTGTCAGAAGGTTCTTTGTAAAACAAGGCAAAAGGATTTCCTTGAATGTAGGGATCAGTTTAGAATGCTCACAAGGACCATAAACAAAACCAGATGGTCTCTGAAGTAAACCTTCAGTCCACCAGGAGTTCTTGGACTAGGAAAGGTCAGTCCATGAGTCTATTACAAACTCCTGTGGACAGAAATAGACTAGTCAGGCCAAACTACTTGTACAATCCTATGTAGCCAAAATAAAATTTTTTTAAAAATCCATGCCATTGGCATTTTCTTGGGACTGGGAGAGAAGACATCAATCTACTGCTCCATTTCTGCGTACTAAGACAACTAATTCGGGGGCGGGAAGTGGGAAGCCCTGCCTAAGACTTTGGTATGAATCACGGCTGCACACACACTCTCATCCCCACAGATTATACACATTATCCCTTCTTCTGCCTGATCTTTCAATAGCTAAAGTGCTCAGGGCTATATGGCTCTGTTGTTTGAAGACGTATTAAAATGGGCTCCATTTTTTTTCTGCAGAGACAGAACTCTGGGCGTAGTCTAGATAATCAGAAGAATATGGGAGGGAAAGGCCTGAAACTTTGCTGTGTAACATGTAAAAGGCTGTTTCTACAGTCAGGAAAAATTCTTTGCAAGATGTATTGGCTTTAGAGGTGTGCTCCCTTCCCTTAATATGCACTTAGATTATCCAGTCCCTGAGAACAATTGCTTGACCTTGGGAGATCTTGTGTGAGTGTGTGCTTTACCCAAAAGGCACCCAGAGGGGATTGAGAGACATCAGGAGGAGTAAGAAAGGCTATGTTTACTTCCTATTGGCCCAGGGACCTCAACTTAGAAAGCATTTGTTTTGCCAACAGCCATCCTGTATTGTCCTGCTATAAGTATTCATGATCATCTCACCACTGTCACCAGAACTCAAACCTTGGAATATGTACTCATGTGTGCATTCTTGTGCCTAATGAACCCTAGATGGAAACCAACTCCTATAGGTAACGAGTGGAATATTCTTAAAGTAGGATGGAGGTGGGCCCTGTGAAATACTTATGAAAGGTGTTTTTCTCCGACAAATGAGAACAGGGTGGACCTTGATGTAGGGCAGAAAGGCTAGGAAGCTGGATATACCTGCAAAGGGTTTCTCTCTTTGGCCTTAGATTCCAGAAATAGTTAATCTTCTCCTGAAGTATGGAGACCTTCAGTAAAGCTGGATACACAGGTTTATGTTAGTGGTGCCTTGGAGGGCATGGTAATGTCCAGTATGAGGCAAAGTGCTCCCTGGGAAAGGTCAATGTCTACCACAGATGAGAGTTGGAAACAGAAATTGAGAATTGAGCAGAAGCACACAATTGAACCAGAGAAAATTGGAGATAAGCACACTCTAGAATCCTTGGAAATATCTGTGGAAGCTGGGATGGTCACTCAAAGCATTCTATTTGAAAATTAAAGGAGACATAATGCCACAAGGTCAGAGATTTAGGAATACCCAAGAGACACCGGGGTATCATCTTCATTTATGGACTGACTTAATTCTCCTAGTAAGGGAATAGGTTGGAAGACAGTTGCTTACCCAACACTTCACTTTCCAAAATCTTGATACTAATTACACCATAGCCAAATTTTCAATAATTGCTATTTTCCTATAACATATAAAAACAAGTCTAAATAGGTAAACTTCAATAGCCAAATTTTTCACTAATTTGAAAGAAAAATTTCATGTGGCAACATCTACAATAAATTACCAATTTAATTATTCAAAAAATGCTTTGAACTATCTGGTTGCCTTAGAAATTAGAGAATTCTTACCTTAATAGGAATAGTCCTAGAATTTCTTTTAATCTCGTATTTTTAATATCTGCATAAAAATTCATGACTAGGAAAGCTAAAACATTAACATGGTGAAAACTGAAAATTAACTAATCAACAAATATTTATTGAGCAACAACAAATATTTATTGAGTTTTCAAGGCATCATGCTAGCCAGAAGAGATACAAAGACATAAATGTTGGTCCCCCAAATTCAAATACAAATATGTACTCGATAAAATACTAAGAATATTCTGAATTTAATTCAAATTTTAGAGACACTTCAGATTATTTTTGCTCTTCTAGTGGCTTGTAGAAATTTCATATTTTTCTCAAAATAGTTGCACTATAAAATTAACCTTTCATTTTAAGCTGTGCAATAAAATAATATTTACAGTAATATTTCATGCCAGAAAAATTCTTTGCCAAAGAGGTGCTTTGTTCTTTTAGCCCTCATGGCCAGACAACAATTTATTGGATGCTAAATCAAAAGAGCAGCAGTTAATTAATTTTCATATCTGCTCTTAATTGGTATCCTGACATATTCAGCCAATACAGAGGGAGAAAATAAAATCTTCTTGCACAAAACTGTTTTTCAAAACTCAGGCATCAGTATCCTCTATGTTTATTGCCATCTCTGTTGAATAGATCTAATGTCAGGCTAGGATAGTGGTCATAAATCAACATGACACCCACCATAAGCATCCATTTCTAGTCTCGTCCTTTTGAAAGGATCCCTGGCCTTATTACTCTTAAAGCTCTTAAAAGCATGATTAGAGTAGGAGCATGAATTATGAAGGTAGCACTTACAGACAATTACAAGATTTAGAAAAAGAATGAGGAAAACCTTTCAAAGCAAAGTCCAGTGGAATCTTAATAACAGTGGGCTCACAAACCTAAACTGAAACTGGTTTTGAGTAGCTTGGTTGACATTCGTTCTTGCCTTCATCATCTCATATGTGAGAACAAACTACAAACTACATGCCTTATGATATGTTAATATCTTCCACCATCTGGGAATATTCTATCAGTGCAAGAGGTCAACAATGATTATTAAACTGATAAGAGAGAGCTAAATATTTGCGATATTGTGCATACTGACAATCGAAGTTCAGGTTAAATGTTCCTGGGGTTATTCTGCAAAATTGACTGAATTTCATCTCACCTGCAGTATCCACTTGTTAACTTTCCTTTTCCATCTGCATGTGTTCCTGAAGAAAGCCAAATGCAGACATTCTGCCTTAGTGCTTTCAAAGCAACAATCTAGAAGTAGTCAAAGAACTATTACTTTCTGTGCTGCCGTAGCCCTCCCTGAGATACAGCCAGCCCACACGTACGCAAAGGCACTCATCAGTTGCCTTGAAATTCCCAGAGCTCAGAGGTCAGTTCTCAGCATAGGCAGTCCACCTCTAAAAAGTAGAACTATTGTATATTCTAATTTTCTTCATAGCAGTCGTAATAAAAATTAAAATAGGTTTACACCATAACCTTATATTGAATATATCTGACCCTTGTTTTGTCGCTATCTTGAACTTTGTCAGAATTCAAGTGGGTATAAATGACTAGTGAATAGTAATAATAACTTGAAAGGTTGAAATAATTGCTCAGGGTGATTTACATTTTGTAAGCATAACTGTCAAAAAGAAAAACAGTATTCTTGGCCCCCAAGAGTAAAAGATTCAGATAAAAATGTTTTTTAATGAGCAGTAAGCTTGGGTGTAGTAATATTACAGGAAAGGCCAAAATTCCAATCATCCTTGCTAAAATTGCATGTCTGCTAACTTGAGCTATTTTGAGATTTTTTAAAGTTAAACCATTTCCAAGTTACAGAAGAAATATGCACAGTTCTCTTGCATGGAAACAAAGTGTGATCTATTCATTCCACCTTCTTATTTAAATTCTTTTTAAAAATTAGATGAATCTGATAATCCATGAAACAAACTTTGAAATTACATTCAATGTAGCTCATTGCACTCGTGGAGTGATTGTAATAATAATAACCACCACTTTCTGTGCGTGCTGACTTTTATGTACTACATTTATAATTCTTACTCCCAAAAAATCGAGATGAGAGTACTTTTATTCAAGTTGTTAATAGTTTTCCCCAGACCACTCAGAGTCACAGCCAAGAATCTAACCGTGTCTAGTACCAAAGTCTGAGCTCTGTTCACAAAGCAATGACATTTAGGTAATTGTTAGAGATTCTAATAATGTCTTTTTAAAAAAAGAGTTGAACCACTGTATTTTATGCCATAACCTCAGTACCACGCTATTAAGCACTGTGAGAACACTGATATTCTAAATTACTAGAAAGGGAACTTAGAAAGGGAAAGGGTACTAACTGGATATTAGAGAAAAAAAATTCTCTTAAAAAGTTCCATCCGCCAGGATCTCAAATTCAACGAAAAAGGTATCTACTCCTCCTCCAAGATTCACTCCTTTAGCTGGGTCCTAGAATCTCCCTGCTCAAAATGAGGTGCTTAGACCAGCAGCCTGGGTGCCTTTTGGACATGCACGATTTCAGGCCCCACATCTCGTGGCTGAATCAGAACCTGCATTTTAATGAGATCTAGGATCTCCCATGCTCATTCAAGTATGAAATGACTCCCTAAAATTGCCAATTTCAGTAAGCATTTTTCATTAGCAGATAGGAAACTCCAGCTATCTTCCATAAGTCTGATATTAAAGACACTTTGCAAAAATGTAAAATAATGCTACTCATCTCACTAACTTTTTAAATAATTATTTAATAAAAACGTTACCTATGTTAACTTCTAATGGGTTTATTTTTATTTTTAAATAAATCCATAAATATTCTTAAAATTTGTTTCAATTTCTAATACTTCCAGATCAACAGATACAACCTATAAAAGCTCTCTGGGCTCCTCAATAATTTTTAGGAATGGTAAGGTGCTCCTGAGATGGAAAAGTCTGAGAATAAATGGATCTCATTTTAAAATCAGGTTAGTTGCTCTATAAATCCTTAATATCTATGTAGCTATCAATTATAGAATTAATATTGAAGGAATATGAATAAATTAGCCTTAGTATTTTCCTCCTATATTTTATTAATTTAGCTAAAGCAGTCACTTTCTCAAGGTATTCCATGCACAGTTAAGAAATAATAGATGGCTCATAGCCTTGGAAAACTAAGAGCTTCCACTGGAATACTTGTAGCAAATGAAATACATGTCTTTTGAAAATGGAAAAAAACATGGTAAAAACTAAAACAGTAAGGTGAATAGTTGGCCTTAAACATTCTTTCTGTGTTTATTTTGCCAACAAGCCATATTTTCTAAACTTTTAAAAATAAAATCAGTGCTACTGTACTCTTATCTTGAATACTTCATATGTGCCTGATTATTAAGCCATACCGGAATATGGCTATGAGAGCAAATATTATCATAGTAAAATGAAGAAATATTCAAAGCATGTGCATTTTGTTTATAAATCAGTTCTCCATAGGAATGCATCTTTTAAATTATACCCAGACCATGAAATATCATACTTTGGTCTCAATGGAGGAAAAAATACACACACACACACACACACACACACAAACACATATACATACATACACACAGTGTAACACTCACATTAACTATCCACCATTATCAACTATGTGTACTTCTACAGTGGTGGAGGAACTTCTGCCTTCAAATACTTAGTATTCAGGGCAGAATAGAGAAAAATAGCTTTCTACAGCTGAGTCCCAAGGAAAACTCAAATACAATCTTTTGTCATATTCTACCATAGGTGGTTAAACTCTCAGAAGGCAATGTAACTTTTCAGCAGACAAGTTTTATGACATTTTAAAATAATAGTCTAAATTTATAACCTTTGCAGGTGCTTCAAGTCTTTCATGTTTAGATACAAATAAAGCCTCAAGCAATTTGTTTTCATCCTGTCCTCACAGAACATGTGCAGGACAGAGATCTTATCTTTTAGCTCTTAAAGGATACACCATTGAACATATCTGTTATTTAAATACCAACTATGTTTACACGTTGATAAAGAGCATGGTTTTGAATGAACTAGAATGTGCCATTCATATCATTTGGGATTTATTCTTGACCATGTGGATTTTTATTTTGATTCAATTTATACTCTTATCTGTCTCATAGATTAGAAAGGCTTTATTATATATGTCCACTCATTTTCAATTATTTTAAATAATTCATTTTGCAAAATAGCTTTTAGTATAGATTATGTACACTTAATGCCTCTGAACCAGGGATTCCCTACTACCCTATCAATTAGACAATAAGTTGATGTTCATAATCTATAGCCTTTGTTGTCTGTCTGCATAGCCTCCCATATAAAATCTAGGCATGGAACATAGTAATGTCACACTGGAGACTCTCTATCAAGTAGGTGGAAGCAACAGACACGTTCAGAACCACTATCCTAAACAAAGGAGTCAAGAGGAAGGTTTAGAATAACTTTTATTGAAAAGCAAAACAAGAATTTATGTGAAACTAAGGCATGGAGGATTGGTCTCATCTATTGGCACATCTGGCACAAAAAAAAAAAAAAAAAGCCCTTATGACACTGAATCTTCTACATCACAGTAGTTTATGTTCTTAAGGGGTCAAATTTTGAAATCGAAAGAAACAAAGGAAATGACAAAACTTATTTTCTGCTATCTGAAAACTCAGGATATTCCACACTTTTTTGGAGTAGTAATTCTGTTGAAAGCACAAGGAATCTCATTTTAAGATCTTACCAGTGAATTTTATAAGATTAAAACATTATTAAACTTTATGTGTATACAAATCCATCTAAATTAGCTCTAGAAACTTTTGCAATGATTATACACTTTTCAAAGTGGTTTTGCTTTAACTTCAGTCAAGAATCTTAATAATAAGAGAATTTAGATCAAAGTTATTTTCCTATTCAAGTTATGAAAGTGGGTGCATATATATACATGTACATATATGCGTATACACATATATGCATACATAGGCATGTATATACATATGCCTATACATATATATACTTGTTAGTTTTCAGATAATGTATACACACATACATGCACATATATTTGCACATGTGGGTATATACATACCTATATACATATATGTAAAGTTTACATTTCTATAAATAGAAGTTTTTAAAAAGTGATGAAAATATGCCTCTTTGCAATTTTCTTACAAGCCTCAGTATAGGAATCGGAAGTCTATGGATGCTTCTTTTGAAAGCTATTAGATAAGCATTAATGACTAAAAATCTCTCTTAAACCACATTATTTTCTCTAAATGAAATAAGCAGGTTGTATGTTATACATAACCCAATTATAAATCTTACCTAATGAGCACTGTATACAAATCTAAGATGGAAACTAAATTTAAAGCAGATTTGTTTGAACAATTTTTATACAGAATTAGTTTTCATTTAAGGTATATTAAAGTTTGATTCACCACAGAATACAGGTAACTTCTATTTTAGTCACAAATGAACACAGAAAATATTTGTGGTTAAATATTATAGAGTTCATAAATGCTCCTCTGTTTCAATAATTTAAAGCAAATCATTATACCTGGTGAAAGGTGATGTTTAGTCAATTCTCAAAAGTTCACCAAGCAAAAGCATCTTAAGTATCATTTTAGTCCCATTCTCCACAAATATATTATGGTCATTAATGGCAATATACAGAAATGACCCACAACTTGATGTATAAATGGCCAACAAGCACATGAAAAGATGCTCAACATTGCTCAACATCAGAGAAATGCAAATCAAAACCACAATGAGATATCATCTTATGCCTGTCAGATTGGCTATCATCAAAAAGACCACAAATAACTAACGTTGGTGAGGATGTGAAGAAAAGGGAACCTTTGTACACTGTTGGTAGAAATGTAAATTGATGCAGACATAGTGGAAAATAGTATAGAAGTTCCTCAAAAAACTAAAAATAAAACTACTATATGATCCAGCAATTCCACTCCTGGGTGAATAGTTGAAGATAAAAACACTAATTCAAAAGATAAATGCACTCCAATGTTCACAGTAGCATTATTTACAACTGTCAAGATATGTTAGCAACCTAAGTGTACATCAGCAGATGAATGGATAAAGATGCGGTGTATATACAATGGAATACTATTCAGCCATAAAGAGTGAAATTTCACCATTTGCAACAACATAGATTGACCTAGAGGGTATTATGCTTAGTGAAATAAGTCAGAAAAAGACAAATACTGTATATTATTACTTATATGTGGAATCTAAAAAACTAAAACAAAGGAATGAACATAACAGAAACAGACTCAGAGATACAGAGAACTAGAGGTTACCAGTGGGGAAGAGGGAAGATAGGGGATTAAGAGGTACAAACTACTATGTGTAAAATAAATAAACTACAAGGATATATGGTGCAGCACATGAAATATAGCCAATATTTTATAACTATAAACTATAAAAATTTTGACTCACTGTTATATACCTGAAACTAATACTGTAAATCAACTATACCTCAATAAAAAATAAAGGTTCTTTAAAGAGTTAGTTTTCCTCCTAGTGAATTTTGAGAAACTAGGTCAATTCTTGGTAATATGTCATTGATCAAGGATCTATTAAGAAATTATACAGAAGAACTCCAACAAGGCAACAGGCAGAACACTGCTTAGGAATATTTAAAATATTAAAGACAATACACAAGATAGACGTGAGTACAAAATGCAAACACTCTAACAGACAAATAGAACACTTGGTGGTTGTTACTGTCACAATAAAAGCACCATCTTTAAACACTGTTAGTTTATAGGATTGTTTCAGATTATTTTTTCATGCCCGTTGCCAACAGTTCATTCAGGCCCTCTCCACCATACATGGGCAGTAAATTTAAAAGACTGGTCCAAAGTGATCTACACCATTATAGTTTATTTTTTCTAAGCCAGTGCTTCCCAAACTTAGTATGAGTCACTCAGGGATCTTGTTGAAAACGCACGTTGATTTAGTAGGTCTAGGGTGGGGTCGGAAATTCTTCATTTCTAACAAGTTCCCAGGTACTTAGAATAACAGATCCATTCAGCAAGCCACTGCCCTATTACTTTTCCTAAAACATCCCTTAAGTTACTGCCTCAGGCATCTACCCTAACTCAGTGAAGCATGTATAAACATCTACATTCAATTTTATGGGTTCAGAACTTCATTCTGGATCAATCTGGTCTTTCTTCTAACTGCTAAACTCATTCCAACCCATCCCTGCTCTTTTTTTTCTTTTCTTTTTTGAAGTAAAATACAACAACATAACAATTCAGTGAGTTTCAGTAAATGTTTACCTGTGTAACCAATATTCTCCTAAAAAGATAAGGGATATTGCCGTCATACTAGCCCTGTGTTTTAACCTAACTCTGTAAATATTCTTCCACCTTCCCACTGCCCTCTACCTATCCTTTAAGACTCAAGCCTTTTCTTCCTCAGAATACATCCCAAATTCACTCACACATCTCAATCTAAATTACTAATTTTAAGACCCTATCCATCCCACCTCTCACTGACCTCAAGCAGTGGGCTCCTCATGTCTTCTTACCTCCATCCTTATCCCCCTCCCCAATACATTATCCACAGAATAGTCAGTGATCCAAAATTATAAACCAAAACAGAACAATCTCCTGCTTAAAATCCTCCAATGGTTACCATCACATCTGCAATAAATGCAAATGCGCTTTCCTATGTTCCTGTATCAGTAAGCCCCTCCTCTGACCTTCTCTCTTAATATTTTCCCCATTATTTTCAATGCACTGGTCATATGAATCTTTTTTCTGGTACTACAACACAGGGAGACTTGCCTACTTTAGGGACTCTGCATTATTATTCCCTCTGCTCTTCCCCACCACCTTTATATGACTGGCTACTTTGATTCAGAGCTCAACTTCAAAGTTACCTTCACAGAAGCCTTCCCTAACCACAAAAATCTAAAGTATCCACTCAAATCATTCTAACACAAATCCGACTTTAATTTTCTGCATAGCAGCTATTATTGGTATGCATCTTATTAACATCCTTATTATTTGTCTATTCTCACAAGAACATAGCTCCAAGACTATGGAACTTGTCCATAGTGTTCACTGCTGAATTCCAGCACCTAGAAAAGTATCCATTCAGCTCATTAAAAGCAGATGCTAAACGAATGTTTGCTAAATAAATACGTTAACATATATGATATAAGGAAATGATGCCTGTGTCCCAGTACAAAATCTCCCATGAAGTTCAAAGAGAATGAGATATTGCTAGTCATCCAATAACATAAATCCTTCACAAGAAAGAAAGTCGAGAAAAGAACTGCAGCTTTAATTTGG
Source organism: Camelus ferus (assembly GCF_009834535.1). Classification (NCBI taxonomy): domain Eukaryota; kingdom Metazoa; phylum Chordata; class Mammalia; order Artiodactyla; family Camelidae; genus Camelus; species Camelus ferus. The sequence goes on from NC_045709.1 coordinate 51,236,340, forward strand.
GGCAAAAATAACATAAAACACAGATTAAGTCAAAGTTTAATTCACATAAAGTTTAATCAGTCAAGTTAATGAAAATATCAAAATTTTTGAGTTAGTGTATGGGAGAAGAAATTGAACTTTGTTGCAAATAATACAGTATTTGGTGCTTCCCTTCTGGACAAGCTATGCTGCAGAAAGAGCAATGGCATTGAACCTCAGCTCATCAGGGTCACGTTCCATGAACTTCTTGCAAACTTCTATGGCATCCTACAGGGAAAAAAACATATAACATCTTTTAGATTATAAACATGTGTTTTACTTACAAATGATAAATAAATGTTTGATATTTTCCTAATTCATACCAATTTTATACCATAGACTTCTTTTCTCAAATGAAAAATAAAGGACACCAGAAAAGTGCATGGTTGGTGGCCTCATTTGCTTAGTACAAAAGTATAAGATATAGGAAGCGTTCTTTCTTAAAATGCTTTTGAGAAACTTTTAAACTGAAAATTACATATTTCATTGATTCCAAACCACAAAATTTATTCATAAGTTTCAAAATCTCTAAAATCAGGATCAAGATACAAATGATACCTTAAGGTTAATGAAATATGAGTAAGATATGCAACTCTTTCAATACTATTCTCTTCTTTTCCAAACTTGATACTTGTTCACACAAAGAGCTCTGCACACCTCTTTATCTGCTGTAGATTTTTAAGACTAAATCAATTTTTCTTCTTGGATTTTCTCAAGAGAACAAGGACAAGGAGAAATACAGAGAAATGGTATACCAGTTATCTTTACAGATGTTTTAAAGCTAACAAGAGCATTAATGATACTTAAAGGTGGGCCAGCAAGTTTTATTGTTACCTCTAATAAAGTTTCATCACTAGTTTCCCCGTGGTTAATTGGAAATGGTTTCCGTCCATCTGTGGAAAATAGACAAACAGTTGAATGGTTAGCTGAATGCTCTTTTTTCTTTTCATTTTTTTTTCCTTTTTCCTTTCCTTTCCTCTCCTCTTTTTTCTTTCTTTCAACATATCAACAATTAACATTTATGTGCAGATTTTCCAGCTGACCCCAGAAGTATCCTTAGCCATGGTTTTTGTTTTATGTGGGGTCTAGTCAAGAATCACATATTCTACTTAGTGGTCATGTCTCTCTAGTTTCCCTTAATTAAAATGACAGGATAATGTACTTGCAACTTCCATTCTCCTCTCCCACAGTGAGGCAAAAGTAAAAGATCATATAATATATCCTAAAACAATCATTTTAAGTGTGTGACCTATATTTTTAACACTAAAAGTTATTAGAATCTTGCTTCCATGTTTGAAAGCCTAAATTATCTTCATTAACAGAATTTATTAGAAATAAATACTATTGGCTTTAATGTCCTAAAAAGAATACCCAAAATTAGTAAGTCAGTTTTTTAAAAGTTACAACACACAGAAATATAAAAAATTTTTCTTTACTTTAAAAGCAAAATCAGAAGGCTCCTTAGACTGACATGTTTATACCAATGAAAGGGAGCCACCACAACGTTTGTACATTACGACTGCCAATTATGCCCCAAGGCAGGGGTAGAGAGCAACAATCTAAATAGCCTAGGATTATTTTGCTGACCACCAAAAATAATTATAATCACTTTGAATAAACTAGTACTTTTTCAATACTATGAAAAAAATGAAAAAGTCCAGAATTATGTAAACTCATGCTAAGCCAAAGTTAACTGATACTCTGTATCCAAGTCTATAATTTCAGATGTTTTATAAGCGGCACTTCAACTTCAAGCCCTAAAACACAATCCCCTCTATAATTTCATGGCTTCTAAACATAATAAAAACGTTTGAATCAATACACATACATAGCGATACACTTAGGACTAAAAGATACTACTTTTAAAGAAAAATATGAGTGAAAGTTAACTAAACAAACCAAAAAGCAAAACAGGACAATTATTAAATCTGGAGAAATTTAAAAGTTAAAAAGTACATTTAATTATGGCTCATCTGAGAATAATACTTCTGTAGTCATAAGAATATAAACTATAACAATACTGGAAGAACAGAAAAATGTAAAGTATATGTTTTGTGACTGGGAAGGAAAAGTAAGTAAAGAGGGTGACAAAGGAAAGCTACATTCTTATCTTCATTGTGAGAAGCCAAGGAGTAATACTCAGGTAACCTCTACCTCCAGCCAGGATGAAATAATATTCTGGACTAGTCCTTCCACTGGAAACAACTAAAGAGTTGGACAAACTATCTGAAACAGTTGTTTTTAGACACCGGGGAAGAGGTAGCCCAGAAGTGTTAGGTAAGCCTAACAGTAACGGCAGTTATCTGCCAGCGCAGGAAAGCGGAGCCCAGGCAGCCTCCCGCAGTTTCACTTAGGAGGCCGAGGAGAAAGAGAGCAGAGTTCAAGGAGGCTGAGGCAGCCGGAACGTGCACAATACCAGGAAGAAGGCAGCTACACACTTTGGAGACCTGTTGCTCTCTGCCTGGGCCAGGCCAGGATCAGTGTGCCAGATGGGGGCGGGAAGCTGTGCATCTGGAACTGCGCGTTACGCTGCGGTCGCCAAGAGCTTGTTTATATACCAGGGGAATGGGTAAATCAGAAGTAAACGAAGGATAACGAGATCTAGATTTCTCATGTTCAGAAAAGGAAGTCACAAACATGGAGAACACTAGAATAAATTGTGTAATATTAGATTAGAATTAGAAATGTTGCTCTAAATAAATACTTTCTAATATACAGAGAAACAGATGTATGTGCATACATACCCATATTCACATACATGTGCCTACAAATACAAAGTATATAAATATTTCCTACCTCTGTCCTTTGAGAGGGCCTAAAAGTAATGGTATCTTTTTCTTCTTTTGTGTTAATTTTATTTTTATTTATTTTTTTTTTCACTTAAGTACAGTCAGTTACAGTGTGTCCATTTCTGGTGTACAGCACAATGTCCCAGTCATACATATACATACACATATTTGTTTTCTTATTAGTAATGGCATCTTAGTAGCAATGAGTACATCTAGCACCCAGATCTTGGTTCTAATCATCCTTTTCCAATAAAAGGAACCAGGGCTCCTTGGAGAAGTGGCTAAACACAGAGCTGGTGCATGGAAAATAATAGTTGAGCCAGGGAATGTTCTACTAGAAAGAAAGTACTCAGAGAATGACATGGACAAATCAAAAGGACATATGCCAGGAACTACATGACGCCCTAAGGACAAGGGCTGATAACATATGAACAACTCAGTCCCTTCACCACTAACCTTACTATTAGGTACGGAATGAATACATTAAAGACTATCACTACCCTTTGTTAAATAATTGTCCTGCAGAAATTAACTTGCACCACGTCCACAATCATACAGCCTTGTTTTAAAAATAAGGTTACTTAGAGATGATTTTTTCTTAAAAACCATATGCTGTTCTTTTAACCACTGTTTCCTATTCACTAACTCAACACTCCTCTTGCTCAACATTCCTTTTAAATTTACTAGGAATCCGCATCAGGGCTACCGCAGGTTTCTCTTGCAATGAGTCAGCAACTGCCCATCTTCATTTGCCCCTGTCCTCGAGGACATCTCAAAGATAAAGGCTATTCTTTAGAACTCTGAAATGCTTTAAGCTCATTTAAAGAATGCAATCCCCAAAGGGCTCTAACTCTCCATCAGCCATATTGATCAGTCTTCCTGCTAAAGAATACTTGAACTACACAAGACCTCAGTAGTTCTGCCTTTCTTCTCTGATGCTCTTACTTCAAACTGATTTTAAATTCTTTTGTGCTGACCTTGCATGCTATAAAAGAGAACCAGTGCTTCCTATGTAGCTTACCCTCGATGTATATCTTTCCCTCTACTGCCCTTTTAGCCTCTGAGCTCAGAGAGCTCGCTAAGGAGTCAAACTGAGGTTTTTAGACAACTCGTTCCTTCCTAATCAGATGGTCAGAGATTTTTTCCTCCTGCATGTTGTTTAGATGTGATTGTTTGTTCTATTATTAAGTCTCTCATTCTGAAAGTCACCGTTACTTTTACAGTCTCTGGTTATGGATCACGTTCATTGTTTCTCTGGCCTTTCCTAAATCGAAATTTATTGAAGCCAAGAGAATGTGTCTGGTAAGTCTCAGCACTCCCTTGTGCTTCTAATTCTACTAGTTATTCTTTATTTTTCAAAATCCAGGGCAGAAACTAGCTTCCAGCAATCAGTCAGGCATTTGGAATCCCCAATCCCTTTACATCTTATCTCTATCTAGATTTTAGAGACTGAGTTAACAAAGCACCCTTCCAAACTGCTCTGTGGGGTCTACTGCGTATTCCCGTAACAATGACTTCATTTTAGTTTGATTCCTACTCAAATCACTCTACTATTGTAGACAACCCACAGGCTTGTATACTTCTTAAATACTATGTCCTTTCCTTTCCTGGTCCCTTTTAATGGAGCTACTTTTTAAAAATAAAGTGTATTATTCGGTTGTCATATTTAAAATCCATCTAAATTTTATGGACCACATTTACAGTCACAGTTAAGAGTCCTTTCAGAACTCTTGTCTTTCAGTTAGGAAAATGAAAGTGTAAAGTTAATATTTAACAGCAAATGAGAAGAAAGAGAACTAAAAATCATGGTATCTAGAAACTGAAAAGGATATCACTTTTCTGTTTATTTGGCCTTTTTTAATCCAAGAAGGTCTTGTGGAGAAGGACAAGGAGGCCTTATAAGTACTATCTACTTATAGTAGAAAGAATCATTAACAAGTTTATTCTGTCTGAATGAATCAATTAAAATGATCAGGCTCTCCTCCAAATAGTCCCTGAAGTAATCCACCAATAGTTAAACTTTTTAAAACGTAAGTGCAGGTATAGGCCAAAATACCAAGTAATTAATCATGGGTACTTTGACACATGCCTTAGGGAACTGTTGCCAGAAAACATAGACTCCTGTAAGGGCTTTCTAAAAATCAGATGTGATACAAAGGGATAGAACAAAAGCCTGAAAACTAGCGCTACTCATTACAGAATACAAAAACCAGTCATTATGAATATTATACTATGTTTTATAACTAGCTCCAGGATCAAAACGGTCCATCCAAGACGCTGATAATAACCAACTCAAAAATTTAGTAAAGACTGCTGAAATGATATACAAGAGTTTCCTGTAATGATTTCTACTTTCCTGCTTTGCTAAAATGCAAAAGTGGTATGCAAACATCCTTGAATTATAAGTTACCTGAACACCAAAAATATTTTTATTTTTCCAACTCAATGTCATAAGGTAATCAGTTAATTTAAGTAAATACAATCAATATCAACAGTCATGTTTTTTTTTTCAACAGTCATGTTTATCATAGTCTTTTCCATTTACTATTTCTCTCCCCAGAATAAATTAAAGTATTTCTTACCTAATTCATAGAGGTGCCCATCTACATGAACTAACGCAATAAAATGAAGATCTACTTTTTCATCTATATTTGGTGCCTGGAATAGGAGGGGAAAATACATATTATATATGTTAATCAATCAAGTACATGTAAATACATACAAATAATATTAAATGACATGAGAAACATTTACCCATTATAATTCAAGGCTTAATCTTTGATATGATGGATAAAGAGTGAACAAGCTTACATTTATAACAATGTGCTCACCCATCAACAAAGAAAACACTGACTCAAAGTGCATCTTTCTTAATTTCAACTGATCTAAAAACCTAAAATTGTGTTCACCTGGGAAGCCCCAGCATCTAGCTCAACACCTGTTACACAGTAGATGCACAATGCAAACTTGCCAAAGGAAATGAATGCATGAACTAATCTAATTTTTGAAATTTGAAATAATAACGTTTTTAGAAATTTAACAATAGCCTAAACAGAGTTAAAGAAATTCTTTTCAAATTAAATTTTAAGACATCAAGAAAGTGAGTAATTCCCTTACTGATTTAACCTTGATGATCTCATTTTTTGAGCAAAGCAATGGTTTTAGAATAAAACAAGTATTTTCATTAATCTTAGATTCAAAAAGTTTAAAAATGAATAGAAGCAGGAAAACACCCCAAAAGATGAAAGGAGAAAAGGGGAGCACAAGCAAATTACAATAAAATTAACTTAGCCTATGCTTTTTTCTCTTGCTTTCTTAGTGAACTATCTGAAATTAAAACTATACCTAGGTTTTTTTCAGCTTACCACATTCATCTTGCACAAGCAATATGTGCTCCATTCCTTAGACATTCAAACAACTTATGCAAAGTCAGTACATGATTAAGGGGCACTGTCTACAATACACAGTGACTACACAGTTAATACTAATATCTGTTAGCTATATAGCAAATCTAAACAGTTTTAAATGAAATATAATTACTGTTAAATGCAAGGACAAATTTTAGAGGTAAAAAGTTTTAAAGAGGCACACATCAAATTATGCCTCACATTATTTATTATCCAGTAAGTAACACAACAGTATCTTAACTCTAAAATTTTTATTTTTTCACCTTCAAGCAAGTGTATAATTTTAAGTTTTAAGGAATATGAGGTTTTCAGATGCAGAAATTGAGAGACACAGAATAAACATTGCTCTCTTGGCTTTACTGGATACTTCCAAAACATTTACCGATAGTGACTCACCTAATCTCACATCATTCTTCAGAGATTATTTCCCTCAAATTACGAATGGGAGAAACATAACATAAGTTGTTGTGGTAGACTAGTTCTTCCTAAATTCAACCTAGAACTAAAGAATTCCATAATTGGCAGGAATCAAAGTCATGTGGTTTTACAGCTGCTCCAATTCTAGTCTCCTCTCTACTGGAGCCCCATCTAGTGGTGGCTCCAACAACAGGGAACTGTCACCAGGTTTTCAGGAAGTCCATTACATTTTGACAGTTTTGTTAAAATTATCCCTCGTACTGAGGCAAAAAATGTGTCCCAATATTTTCCATCATCTTTAAAAAAGTCTAATCCCTCTTCAACGTGATATTTCTTCAAACACTTAAAGACAGTGATGAGTTCCCTTATTTTCCTGGTCATAGAATCACAAATTTTAGTGATCACTCAATCCAATACCCTCGTTTTACCAATGACCAGAAGAGAACTCCATTTTCAAAGCTAAATCTAGGCAATTCTACAAATTATAACTTCAATTCTATAACAAAAATACTGGAAGGAATTCTTTACTCAACTAGGAAAGGGGCTTGATTTATTCATTTTAAAACACAGTTTTTCAATAGGATATCAAGTATTTTCAATCTTTTGACCTATTGTGTTTTTAAAATTACTTATCTTAACACAGTCTCTTAAGAATAATACATTTTATAGCTTCTATTTTTCATGTTTTGTCAGTAAATGTAACTGCACTAGAGATAAAAGTAATAAAACTGGAATCAAGAGATCTGACTATGTACCCAACCCCAGTGAGCATGGGTTTCTTATCCGTTTTGAGATTTAAATAAAATGTTTGAAACTATTTAGTAAACTGGTATCATATAAATATTATGCACTATTACACTATTAACACTACATTATCACATGACAGAAATCACTAAATCTAGTTACTCAAAATTGTGGATCATTGTAGCTTTTATCCAAAACTACAAAACCCTAAAGAGGGCATGAAAAGCCTTCAAGCTATTATAAAAGATAAGAAATACTCAAAACTTCCTTCCACAAAACTTCAGTACATGTTACAAGTCTTTTTCTTTGGTCAACTCAACTAGTCAGAGTCTGCAATCTATAATTATCCAATCGCTTAAACATTATTGCACTAAAAACGAGAACAATAAATAAAAAGCAAATTCCAAAAAGTCTTCTGTTTCAAAAAAAAATGACCAATTAATAACAAAAGGCAAAAACCAGAAGCTACAGATTAGAAAATTTTTGCCCATATTTTTATGTTATTTTTTACAAAGTTTCCTAATTTAGGACACAACAGTTCTTACTACCTCAAAGAATTAACAAGTGATATGACAAATCAACTAGATAGAAACTAATTAAATACTAAGTAGAAATTTCAAATTACAAAAAAATATAGTTTAAATTTATGATTGTGGCACTTACTATATGCCAGGCACTGTTCTAAGTGCTTTATAAGAGCTGACCAACTAATTGTCATATAAACCCTACAAGGTAGATAATATAGCTATAGCCATTGTACTCTCAAGAAAACTGAGGCACAGAAGTGTTGTTAACATGCTCTAGGTCACATAGCTAGTAAGTGATAGAATCTGGTTTCCAATCCAGGCAGTGTCATTCTAGAATACATGTTCTTAACCACAAGGCTATTAAAACATTTATGAAGCTATAAAGCAATGGAATTTATATGGAGCAAAGATCAACATTACATAAAAACATACAAAATTGGGAATGCCAATTTTTATGACATGTTCATTTATATTTAGAATGTTTTTTCAGTACAAAGGAACTTATTCCTATTTGGAATCAATTGTGCCCAAGTCAGAATTTACAAAATGAGAGTTTTACTCTATGGCACAGTAGGGAAGCAATAAATATCCAATGGATAAATAAATAAAAATGACAAATGCATGTTGTGACCCAATGAGGATAATGAAACAGAGAGACACCAGTTTGTTGATGACCATACTGATATTTGGTGAAAGCAGATGTTTAAGGAAAAGTGCCAGGACTCCACTTAATAGTTTGAGTACGGCTCCAGGACAGTAAATAAGGGGAAGGAAAGAATGTTTAACATCAACTTTTAATTTTGTTTAAGCATTAAAGTACGTGTAATCAGACTTCCTCTGGCTTCAAAAGTCACCATGATTTGCCGAAGTGTGAAGTTTCTTATAAATGTATGCCATACACCAAATCTTTCAGATGTAGCACTTCTAGGTAGGCTCTGCCAAACTACAGGCATTGTCACTCATTTTCTAAAACATCAGAAAGACAAGAGTTGTAGTTGCCTAATCCTGCATTTTATTTCAATTTATGAGCATTGTTAGAATTCCATCATCAGTCTCAACATTTAAGATAATATAGCAAGATTATAAGAACAAATGTACTTTTTAACAGTCTGCTAATATTACCAACCTAGGAAGGAGAAATTATAAAATTTATGGGAAGCCTATATCAATTCACAAGGGCAAAATCTTCACCTCCTACTTGGAAAAGATCTTTAGAAACTGAATAGGCAGGGAAGATTGGATCAAGATTAAACCAAGTACCTGAGCCACCTCAGGGAATAAAATAGCTTAGATGAAACACCCTACACCATGAGGGATTAGATTAAGGACAGAGTAAGTAAAGTAACCCCAAGCATGACAAGAGACTAATGTCATGTTCAGAAACATGAAAAAAAAAAAAAAAAAGTAAGAGATGGCAAAGAACTCAGAAGGTACACAGCATTTGTTGACCTGAGTCAACTAAATGAAACTGGAAAGATGAAAGGTAAGAGAATATACATAGTCACTTTAACAACTGACAGGAACTTAAACGTTATCATGAATGTCGGTCAGCACTCACCAAGAGGCAGGGACCCTTATGTCGGCCAGATATGGGGTGGAAAGATGGATGTTCACCAAGGCACTGGTGAAAGTCAAGCTGGACTGCAAAGCACAGAGGTATGCTTGCAATCTTACTGGGGGAGAACAAGCTAATGACTGATGAACCAAGAGAAAAGCACTCTGAAGACTGAAGAAGTTTAAGGGAAAAAAAATGGACTGCCCTTGTCACTGGAAGAAGAGATGGAAGATTGACTACACTTACAACAGAATGGAGACCCAAAGATGGTAGGCGTAAGAAGGGTCGCCAGCGACGAAGACGGAGAGATGGACTGGTAGCCTTTGCAGGGCCTACATGGTTACGTTTGACCCAGGGCAGGGATGCATGGTGACACAATGATGAGGCCTTCGTTCTGCAGTGGCTAGAATGAGGCTGTGATGAGGATGGCGAGGAGGACTACATAATTGAAAAAGAGAACATTTTACTTAGACCACGTTACTGGGCGATCATTTATTCTTAAAAGCAACGTATGGTCACACTTGGATTTATATGGCCTAGTACTTTTAATCAACTATAATCTAGAAAAGGATTGTAAATGAGTGTCAGTTAAAGGCATGTAAAGTGGAAGCATATAACCAAGATATCAGGTTACATTCCAGAGCTTCTGTAAGTGCACATCTAAAATATTTACATATCCTCATTTGCATAGCACAGACTCATGGAATTGATTATTTGAAAGCCATGAAAGCAGAATTATTAGATCAAACTGTTTTTTTTTTTTAAAGAACACACACACACAAAATGTGTAACACATACAAAACACCCAAAGAACTATGTATAAAAGAAAACGTATGGTGACAGGCATCGGTAAAAGAATTCCTTAGAAGGAGTAAGCTCTAAGGAATAAAAAACCACTTTAAAATATAGAGGAGTGAAATAAATGCCTCAGAAGCTGATGTCGCGCATAAACTGTCCTCTCACTTAGGCTGACAAGTTAAATGGAAACTATCATGGCCTATTAGCCATCTTTAAGCAAAAAAAAATTATGTTAAAATATGTATCACTTATTTCGTGCCAGGCAGTCTTTTAAGCACTTTATATTTATCAATTCATTTCATCTCCCAGTGACAGTTACCCCATGTGACAGTTACTGTAATTATTCTCACTTTACAAATGAGGAGTCCGAGCACAAAGAGATTAAGTAACAGGACCCAGCAAGTGGCAAAGCTGGGATTCAAACACAGGAAATCTGGTTCTAGACTCCAGGGATCTTAAGCACTATGGTGTATAGCTTAAGTGGCCAAGAAAAAGATGTTTATATTAATTTATTAGACTAGATTCCAATAAAGAGAGGAGTAATCTTCTTAAAATTAGATATTTTGAGTCACCCTTTCAAACACTATTATACCATAAAGGGTGAATTGAACCCAACAGTTCTCCAAGACATGCACATGCTAATAATAACAAACTTATTAATGGTAATCCCAATGATAATTTTGTAACTGTCACCTCCAATAAATAACATCAGTGCATGAAATTCAATTTAAAGCAGTATGACAAAATTATAATCACTTATAACGATAGTAAGCAGCAGCCATAGGAATAGTGATACAAGTCCTTAGTGATAATGGATTTCACTAACTATTCTCTTTAGGAAAATGAAGATTTCCCTAAATAATTTCTAACACTCATTCAACCCTGAAAATTCTATGATTCTACTTAATACTTTTAATCTATGTGAACAATACAGTAACCTAAAATAAAGTTATCGTTGTGAAGACAGTTTTAAAAACATGTTTATGAACACTTTAGTTCCTTATAATTAGAATCAATTAATTAGAAATACATAAATAAATCCTATACTTGGCTCTATATGGGAACAAAGGTATGTATAATAAAGTGTCTGCTCTCACAGACACAGTCTAATAGAAGTTTGTCATATTCAACCTGACTACATTTAAATAAGAGAAAGAGAGGAAAGAATGGGGAAGAAAAAAAGGGAAATAGATGAAGAGGAGAAAGAAATGGAGTAAAGGAAGAGAGGGAGGGAGAAGTGACTGAGTAGTGGAGAAAACAAAAATTTTCTAAGCATCTGGGGAGAGAGAGAGAGATTACTAAACCAGAACTAGAACTAAACAGGCACACTGAAAGAATGCACAGGGTTTGGGCAGGCAAAATGGGAAAGGTATTCCTCACCAATAATTCGGTGTGAGGAAAAGAAATAGGTACGGGGAGTACATGTTCAGAGGACTAGACTGTCAGGTCTGGGATGTGACTTTACCCTCTCAATCTAAGAAGTGATCCTGTTACATTTTCATGGGCACTGGCAGAAGACAGGAGACTCCCAGGTCAGAGAAAAAGGACTTTCCTCATAGCACAGCAAGGAGCGCCATCATCACTATGTTTGTGTCGGTTCACACAGGGCGACACAGAGGGCCCAGATGGATGGCTGCACACACAAGGGGCTGCCATACTGGAGAGGTAGGTACACTGCGCTTGGGGAAACTGATGTCTTACAACAAGCAGTAAGCAAACCTGCTCTCTGTTCTGAAGGCAGACATGACCTCATCCCTGACTGTTGCTCATTGTGAGAAAAGGGCTTTCTGACTTCTGGTATGATGGCCCTCTTCTTTTGCCACTTTTGAAGAATGTATTTTAAAACATTTAAAAAAATTTTTAATAAATAAGTTCATACTGTACAGCACAGGGAACTATATTCAATATCTTGTAGTAATCTATGGTGAAAAATAAAATGAAAACAAATCTATGTATGTTCATGTATGACTGAAGCATTGCGCTGTATACCAGAAATTGACATAACATTGTAAATGGACTATACTTCAATAAAAATGAAAAAAAGAAATTTTTTTAAATTTACAGAGAGCTACAAAAATAAAAATAGTACAGGAAACACCCAGATTTACCTATGACATTTTACCCCAATTTGCTTTATCATCTGTACTTACACTCTCTCTCTACATAGCTTTTTATCCTGAACCATTTGTGGGTGAGTTATATATATCTCTCTCGAGATATATATCATGGTCCTTTACCCCTAAATGCTTCAATAATTCCTAAGCCTAAGAAAATTCTCTAACATAATGGCAGTTATCATCTTGGCAATTTTACATAGATATAATTCTTTTGTCTAACCTTCCATCCACATTTTAATTTTGTCAGTTGATCCATTCATGTCCTTTGTAGTATTTCCCCTCAGGTTCAAATCTGGGAGCAGATATTGAATTGATTTGTATCCTTTAACCTGGAGCATTTTCAACAGCCTTGGTCTTTCATGACATTACCACACAGTCTCTTTCCCCCCTTTTTTTAATAACAGTTTTCTACATTAAAAACCCATACTTTCTTTAAATACAGACATTTATACTTCTTCCTTCCAACCAATATGCCCTCTATTTCTTTTTTCTTACCTTACTGCATTGGCTGTGGGACCTCTAGAATAATGAATTTCACTGATTTTTACTTTTAATTATTTCTTCTGCTTGCTTTGGGTTTAATTTGTTTTTTTGCTACCTTAATATAAAAACTTAGATCCCTGACATGAAGCTTTTATTATTTTCTACCATAAGCATTTAGTGCTATAAATTTTTCTCTAATCCCTGCCTTTTCTTTTCTGCTATAAGCATTTCATGTTAGATTTTACTCTAATACCAGCTTTAGCTATAACTTGTAAATTTTGATACATTTAAATTTTTTCATTCAATTCAAAATGTTTTCTAATATCCAAGCCTTTTTTTAGAAACCAAAATTGATGCTCAAAATGTTTCGTAATTTCCTTTGTAACTTCCTCTTTGATCCGCGACCTATTCAGAAGTGTGTTGTTTAATTTCTACGTACATGGAAAATTTCCAGATAATTTTTTCTGATTTCTAACTTAATTCTATTATAGTTAGAAAACATTCTTCATGTAATTTAAATTTTTTAAAAAGTTGTTAAGATTTATTTTCTGATCCAGGATATGGCCTATCCATGCGCACTTAAAAATAACACTCAGCTGTTGCTGGATGGAGTTTTCCATGAATGTTAACAGGGCCAAGTAGATTATGTTGTTCAGGTCTTTTACGTTCTTATTCTCTTTCTCTACTTGTTCTACCAATTACTGAGAGGAGTGCTGAAATCTCCCAACTATAATTGTGAATTTGTCTATTTCTCCCTTCAGTTTTATCAGTGTTTGCCTTATATTTTTAAAGGCTTTGTTTTTAACCACATACACAAACTTTATGTTATATGTATATTATGTGTTCTTGGTGAATTGTCCTACTTATTCTATTGTAATGTCCTTCTTGATCACTGGTAATACTCCTTATTCTGTAGTCTACTTCATCTAATGTTGATATAGTTATCCCAGCTTTTTTTGTTGTTGTTACTTGCATTGTATACCTTTTCCCATTCTTTTAATCTCAATCTTTCCATGTCTTTATATTTAAAGTGACTTTCTCTTGGAGAATATATAATTGAGTCTTGCTTTTTTAACCAATGTGATCATCTTTCTTTCAATTTGTATTTATATTTAGACCATTTGCATATTACTAGTTTCATTTAACTATGAATGTGGTTATATTAAAACTTATCATCTTACGCCTGTTCTTTGTTCCTTTTTTGCCTTTTGGGGGGTTATTTTAGTGATTCTGTTTTATCTAATTGTTAATGTTTCTTTTTACCTTTTTCAGTAATTGCCCTAGGATTTACAATTTTTATCTTTACTCACAGTGTTCCTTCAAATAATATTACATCGCTTCATATGTAGTGTTAAGAATAGCAGAATTATCCCAATTTCTTCCTCCCATCTGCTACACTATTGTCATATATTTTCTTTTCATATGTGCTATAAAGTTATAATACACAGTTATTATTTTTACTTAAGACACTTAATCATCTTTTAGAACAATTTAAAAAAATATTTATTTTATATTTACCTTCACTTGTTCCATTTCCAGTGCTCTCCAATTCTTTGTGTAGATTCAAGTTGTAGTGCAGGTAAGCTTGTAATGAATTCTCTCAGTTTTTGCTTATCTAAAATACTTCCTCCTTTATTTCTGAATGGCATTTTTGTTCCATCTAATTCTTTCAGCATTTTAAAAATATGATTCCATTATTCTGGCTTGCATAATTTCTGATGCGAAGTCTGGCATAATTCTTATCTTTGTTCCTTTGTATCTAATGTGTCTTTTTCCTCTGGCCACACTGAACCCAGGACCTCGTACATGCTAAGCATGTGCTCTACCACTGAGCTATATCCACCCCTAGTTATTTTAAAATGCATCTGACAGTTCCAACATCTGGATCAAATCTGAGTCTGATTCTATTGATTGCTTTGTCTTGTGATAGTATGTTATTCTTCTTTTCTTCTTTGTCTTATAATTTTTGGTTAAAAGCCATACAGCGTGTGGAGAAGCATGCAGAGATAAAAACTATGCCTGGAAATGGGCATGCCTCCTCTTCTGCTAGGAATTTAGGGTGTACAGTTGAGTCAGTCTAGTTAGGAGCTGTGCTGTTTGGTTTTGTTTTTGTATGGTTACCCTCAGCAAATCCCCAGCTTAAAGTTCGTCTGGCATTACCGTGTGCTGAGGGGAGGAGCTGGGTTGTTGAGTGCCTTCTATTTCAATGTCCTTGTTCCACCCAGAGCTTTAGGATTTTTCTCAGAGTCTATGCCTCAGAGATGGTCTCTCTTCATGATCTCAGCCCACTCCATACTTCTGACACTTGTTTTTGGTGCTTGCTGGTCTAAGGGTGGGAAGGTGGAGGCATTCTTTGTGGAGCTGGTTCAGCCTCCATCACAGGTAGGCTGTCTGTACCTAGATATCAAGGACAAGGCCTCCTAAGGGATCCTTCCTTCCCTCCCTCCATTGATTTCTGTCATAGGAATTCCCCGCCCTCCCCGAAGGGATAGTTTTATCTGTTCCCTTCTCCAGGGAAGGTTTTCTGTCTCAGTATCATTAGGTTTTATTCCACAGGGGAGAAGAAAAAGTAAAAGCTGCTTCCTTCCCTCAGGCCTGTATCTTAGGGCTCTCTTGCCTCGTCCCTAGTTTAGCTCATAAATACCTAGTGAGGTCTGTGGAGAGTGGATGTGAGTTCCCCTTTGGGGATGCTTTCAGGGATTTTATAGTATGCTAGCCTATACTTGGCCTTTAGCAATTTGTTAAAATTTTTATTTATAAAACTGTTATTTATAGAAAAAATCATATTCTTCACATTGCTTTTTTCACTTTTCATATACTTAGAGCATCTATCCACCTCAATACACTGTATCTGCATTATTTTTCATTACAACATATTATTCCTTAAATAGAAATACCATAAAAACACTACTGCATCTTTACCTTATTTCTAGTTTTCTACAGTTATAAACAAAGGTGTAATAAATATATTCACACAGGTATCTTTGTATGCTCATCAGTCAACAATAATAAAAGCTAACACTGAGTGCTTACTATCACACAGCAAATGTTCTAAATGATAGATGCTATGCATTCTCATGATTCTAATAAGGTAGAAATTATGATCATTTCTATTTAAAGGTGAAGATATCATTTTTGCTCAAACACTACCAGATTATCTATGAGTGATTTTAATCCTCTTTTTGCTCATCATGTTTTCCATATATAAGAGGGAATGGAAAAAAAAAAAAAAAGAATATGTTCAAAAGCACACTCTGCTGAGTGAGTTCCATACATCATGGTTTGTGTAGGTATGCATGTTTCTATCTGGCAATTTTTCTACAACATCAAATATGAGATGGTACATTACTGAATTATAACTAACTTACTTGTAACTACCTCATAACTTTCCTTGCTCTTAGGCAGGAAGAGCTTTCCTCCACTATCTTTTTGCCTAAGTAACCCAACATTCTAAATATTGTTTTTCGTAAATAAATGAATATGTTGAGATGTTAAACATTAAAACCAGTAATTCTAAGGTTTTACTCTAGTTATATTTATTCTACCTCCTAATGCTAAATGAACACTATACATATTTTCTCCAACAGTATAATTTGTAAAGATAATTAAATTCATATTATAGGCATTATTGTGTACATCATAAATTTTTAAAATTCCAATAAAAGTTTATATGATAATTCAGAAAAAGACTTTCAAATCATTTTAAGACATGAAAGGACTTTGATATGAAGTGTGCTATTATGGAATTTAAAAATTCCTGTGCTTTCTCTTAGAATTACAAAGGTTAAAGACACATACACCAAGTTTTAAATTTTCCTAATATTAGCTGTTAATGCAATTACCTAAGTAACTAAGCTAGCCTTGCTTTCTTTCAAATATGAAAATTTAAACTGTGAGCTGAATCCTGAGACTAAACATCCACTTTGCTTTTCATACTAATTGGAAAAGATCAAGTATCACAGTTTATTCTTGAGTTTTTCAGAAGATCTTAATAAAAAGCTCACTTTCTGGAACGTCTGAATAAAGAACTCACTTCCTCAGTTTTCAGTTCTGGTGGAGAAATCTAAAATTGTTAAAAATTATGTATTTCATTAGAATTATTAATAACATCAATGTCTGTCAGGACATTAATACTAAATCTGTGCCGCGGCTGCTTAGTGTGTGGTATTGTAACAGTATAATGTGACCACATATACACCACTTCACAGGCAGTATAAACCTGTCTCTTCATTACAGTTTGGAAAAACTCAGAATAGGCTTTTTAAAAACCCTAGGAATTAAATGTTTTGCTCTTCAGAAAGAACTTTAAGGAGTTCAATATATTATATTTGCATGAAGGAATTCGGCATAGACACTCACTTTTAAGCATTCTGATTCTGACTTAAATCTTCTCAGAGCTTAAAAAAAATATAGAATGAGCTATGTGGATACAGTCCATAAGCATCATGACAGTGTTAGGGTTTTTAGAGGCACAAGGACTTAGTTGACTTGCCCCAAACTATATAACCAGTGACTCTCAAAGCCAGAGGAAGAACCCATGACTCCTGGCTCCAATTTCAGTGTTTTCATTACACACAAAGCCACCTTCCCATCAACTGTCAACTAACTGATTCACAGAGGCAAACATATTATGATCTCTACCCTTATTCCCCAAACAATCAACAATTCAAATCTATTTTTCAAACTTATAACTAGTTTAGAAAAATCCAAAATACTGGGGTCCTAAAAGGCCAAATTACTTTTCCTTCACAGTTAATGTGCATGTCACTTTGTATATGAAAAAAACAATTTAACAACTCTTTAAACTGTTTAATAATAACCACAAAATTAGAAATGCCATGAAAGCTTAACAAAAAGATTCAAACCTTTAATAAAAAGGTGCAAAGAATATCTAAAAAGCCAAATTACTTTTCCTTCAAGTTAATATACATGCCTCTGTGTGTATGAAAAAATGAAGAGATTACTCTTTAAACTATTTAATAATAACCAAAGAATTAGAAATGCTGTAAAAGCTAAAGTGAAATGGTGAAGGAAGACCTTTTAACAAAGGGGGCAAATAGTACTTCTCTATTAAGAAATCAAGTGTTTGGTAGTTTTTTCCAAGTGCTTAAACCTAAGTTATTCTAAAATGTTAAAATTAAGTAAGTAGATTTTGGGTTACACCCAAAAAGTTTCCTCATTTAAATGGGCATCCTATTATTAAGAAAAAAAAATTATAACGAGGTAATTTCCTAAATACAAAGAGATTATTAGCTGGTAGATACTTAAAATAATTACTGTTTTCCCAAAATATAGATAACATAATTAGCAAAAGACTGTGTTTGGTTTGTGGGTAAGATTTTATGTTTAATATAAGGAAAAACCTACTACTGTGTAAGAACTAACTCAGATATAGGGCAACAAAGGGCAAAGTATTCAGCACAACTCTGAATAGTCATTTACAATTCATTACATATTTGCGTAATTATTACCTATATCTAACTTTGCTTTTAGGACAAAAAATTTTTAAATCTTAAAAACTTCACTTCATTTTTGTTTGTCTTAGTAATTTTGATTTATCTTTAAATTTTATTGCCTTACGAGCACAGGCAGTACTTACTAGCTGTATGACCTGGGACAAGTTAGAAACTTCTTAGTCCTCCAGTCTGTAAAATGGGGTAATATCTATCTTAAGGAATTGAGAAGATTACAGTCGGATACATACAGTGCTTAGTATAATGCCTACCACATAAGATGCATTCAGTAAATGATAACCATCATTATAGTAAGATGAGAGACATACTTCTAAAAGTAAGAATTAAGAAGATGAGAATACTTGGAAACTGACAAGCACTTCAATTTCCATTGCATTCACCCATAAATGACACTTGAGAATAGCCATGACTGACACTGTAGCACCCAAAAATGATTCCCAATGTTTCCTGCAACCCCAGGTATCTCATGGTGAGAATCTTTTGGCTTGAATACCTACAAAATCATTTCTCTTATTGACCTGTTGATAAACTATGTACTTAATCATAACAATTAAATTTACACTATTTCTAGAAGACATGTCCTTTCAAACTTTAGAGATACCACTGAGACTAAAAATTGGCATATTGAAAGGAATAAACTTAGGAACATCTCTAGGGTTGCCAAAAGCTATGAAAATAAGATTATAAATGGTGCATACATGCATGAGGGCATGTACACATATATAAAACTTCAAAAGTTTAAAATCAAAATTATAAATTAATTCTAAATGGACCTCTGGAGATTTGACTAGATTTCAGTATAACACATTGAATTACACTAAATTTGAGGTCCAAATTTAAAATAGAAAAGTAAAACCAGATACATGCAAAAGATGCAAACTTTCCTACAAAGTATCCATGTTCAGTTGGCAAAGAAAAAGTGAAACATGGGCTAGATATCAAAATACACAAAATACCACTACATATTCCATGGAAAACGGCAAATTTCTTCACTTTGCTCACCTAATAAATCAAGATGCCCACAGATTTCTAAATATTCTTTAAAGACTTTTTCCCTTACTGGTTTAATAACTGTTATTTTCTCCCTTCCATTTATAATTCTCCGTGTCAGAAATCACTATTAATATAATGATCTATATCTCTACATATGACATTAAACTCAAGCTTACCATTGTTAAGCTGGCCAAACTAAGCCCCCAAAATTCTATTTTTTACAATTTGAGAGTAGTGCAAATAAGATTCTTATTTACTATAAATGAAAAAAAAAAACTTAAACCTTAACATAACACTTTGTTTTGGAAAATTGTGGTTTAAAACAAAACAAACAGAAAAACCCACCATCCCCCAATACAACCTCAATTCTATTTTTATTGCTGAAGACATTTTTAGATAGAAGAGTCACATATAGGCAGGCCTGGAAGAGTAAACTGATTAATTCAATATAAGAATTTACTCTAAAATAATAGTAGTTATTTTCCAAAGCCCTGATATTGAAGAAAAGAAGGAGACAATGAAGAAGAAAGAATAAAAATGAAAAAAAAAAGACTATTTTGATCTGTTTAGTCCAAAATACTTGTTAACCTAAGAAAGGGATGAGAAGTGTAAATTGGACAGAGTAGTAGCTACAGTCTTAACCCTTTCAACAACTAATTTAACCCATTTATACATCATTTATTTTCAAGTGATATTAGATAAAGAAGAGTTGATTACATGGATGGAGACACAATGTCACCGCTTGAAAACAGAGGAAACAAAAAAGAACCATTTTAATACAATCTCCCCAACTATGAATAATCCTAACTTGCACTCCCTCCTTCAAACTGAGCTCCCCCATTCAACTCCACACATACTCTCTAAACTGGCCTCTGTTCAGGGAATGATGTACAGAAAAAATGATGACAACGAAAGAAGGGAG
The DNA here is from genome assembly GCF_009834535.1 of Camelus ferus. Lineage (NCBI taxonomy): Eukaryota > Metazoa > Chordata > Mammalia > Artiodactyla > Camelidae > Camelus > Camelus ferus. Next base: position 51,256,584 of record NC_045709.1, read on the forward strand.
ACAGAGGCAAAAGTATAAGGAGCTAGACAGAAGTTCCAGATCATTTCTCAATTTTAAGAATGAAATAAAATGAAGTTGCCCCACAAAAGATGTACTTTATATCTTGTTGGAATGCAATAAAGAAAGTGAGGTATGGAAAATAAATGAAAAAAGAAAAAAGAAAGATTAGAAAGGTGCAATTTCTGATTTCTTTACAAAACTAAAAAACTTAAGGTACATGATACTTTTCATCAGAGTTCCATTTACTGTTCCCATCTGAGTCTCCCAAGATAATCAGGAACCTAAAACATACATTATATAAGAACCAAGTTTCTTCCTAATATCTTCAGCTTTTTCAAAGTTAAGGAAAAAAGAAAATAAATCCCCAAAGAAGGAAAATAAATGTGAGCATCTTAACTCCCTGTAATTCTAACATAATCAATACAACTAAAAACAATACTTGAGTAAAATGCCATGCAAACTATGCTTTTATACATCAAATGAAGATGAAACCTGACACTTTTTCCCCCTGCTGACAGTCTGCACAGATCGGGCCAAAAAAGCCAACTAAATACACACTTACACATTCGATTTATCTTAAATTGTGAATATATATACATGAACACATACTTAAAATCAGAATGTACCCATTGCTTACCCAACAGTCAAACTTTCTCTTACAGGACAACACTAACTACAATAGAGATTACATATTTCATTGTAAATTAATTACAATTTAATTTCATGATTTAAATTCATTTCATAAACGTTTACAAAAGATCTTCAAATGGTCATTAGCAATCAACACATTATTTCCATCTATCAAACGAGACAATATTTAAAAACAGAATTCAACACTGGCAAGAGCTATTCTTGAGGCTATCTCCACTGATGTATGAGACCCCCTGAAGACACAAACTGCACCTTATTCATCTCTGTGTATACATCTCCCAGCACAGTATCTGGCATAGTAGGTGCTCAAACAGGTTACTTGGTTAAATGAAAGAAAGACAATAATTTCATACTATGTAACAAGAACCTAAAAATGTTCATCCCTCTGATTCAAGGTAATTCTATGTATAGTAACTATCATAAACAAAGAAACTGGAACTAATAAGTGACTAAGCAAAGACAGCACCGAAGTTATATTTTTAACTAAAAAAACTGAAAACAACCTAAACATCAAAAGTTAAGAAAATTAGAAAGTAAATAATGGTTCATTCACATAAAAGTACACAGCCATGAAGGATTATTTATGAAGAGGTTTTGATGAAATAAGAAAATGCTCACAATAAAACGTTAAGAAAAAAAAAATCCCACAAAATTGTTTGATCTCAATCATTTTTAAAATGAGCTAAAAAAAGACTTGAAATAAACATAAATACTAGAAACATTTTTTGCTGTATTTTCATACTGCCATGTTTATTTAAAAATGTAAGTAAAACAATCATGCCAGTCTCTATTATTTTTCATTATTACTATAAATTTGTACAGTCCAGAGTAGTATAATAAATGTATTCTTTTTGTAAAAAGTTAAATAAACAATAAATCATCAGGAGATCTTTACTCATATTTGGGTTGTCTCCTAAATTAATACGGCCAAATCACAATTGTAGAAATTGCTTTTTAGATAAGCATCACTCATTTACTTCTTGTAAAATTAGAGTGAAGGCAAATAAGATTCTTTCAGATTTTTTTATCCTTGCCTTGACATTTGACTTGCAGACTGCTTCCATTATTATATCATTGATTATTTGTTCACAATTTTTAAAACACATAATTTAATTTCCTCATATCCCATTGTTGTTCTTTTATCTCCCCAGTAACTTTCAGTATAGGTTAATGAAGCATAAGTGAGGTGCGGTTACTGCACAGATTTCTGGATTAGCTAAAGTCTGAACAATCACAGTGGGGTGGGATAGGGAAAAACAAGTAAGTAAACAATTACTCTCTGGGGCTGCATGTTATGGCCAGTCTTCTAAAGAGACTACTTACTGTGTTTCAGTGGCTCAACTTACTGATTTCTTATTTAGTCTACAAATCTCTGCCTGCAGTAAGGCTCCTGCCTACTCCATTCCCATGAAAATGTTCTGACAGAGAGAATCAATGATGTTGGTTGTTAGGACACTGTTATTCCTGGCTCGTCTTCCTCTGCCCACTCCTTTAACACCTACATGCCCCAGGGATCTACTGCGGCTCATCACGCTTCTTCCTCTATAGAATTCTTAAGGTTCTAACTGCTATCCAACCAAAGACTCCAGATATCTCCCTGGAGCTTTGGACTCCAGACCCAACCTCTACAGAGATGACTCATGAACTCACTTTAAACTCAATATGCTGAACACTAAACACACCATCTTTGGTGGCTCCCATTGTTTATAAAATCCAAGCTGCCCCTTGATCTGGCTTCACCCTATTGCTTCAGCTCCATCCTCTGCCATTCACATTCATTTTTCTGAATGCCCTGGAAAATAAAACTACCACCTAATATTTATTGAAAGCCCATTAAATGCCAGGCACTATTCTAAGCACTTTATATGATTAACTCATTAATCTTCACAGCAATCCTATACGGGAAATGCTATTATTTTCATTTCATGCTAGAAGCCGAGCGTGATAAAGACCCCTGAAAACCATACAGGCTATCTACCTCTACTACAAGGTAGGTATTTTTCTCAAAATACTTGCAAGTCAAAGGAACCTGATGGGGAAGACACAGAGCACCTGTTACCCAAATCAAACAGCACACAATCTGTAATCTAGACCATCTAAATGATTAGGCAAACTGAGATGGCTGTTACCAAAGTGCATGTTAGCGGTCTGTCAAAACACTTTCTTGGGCTACTTCATGCTTTTACATAAGCAAACTCCCTCAAAGGGGAAAAAACAGTGCAAGTAATTTTCTAAAACCGCACCTCATACAATAACACTATGGTTAAATTTACACATGGCAAGAAAAGTTTTGAAAAATGTGAAATACCTCAGTCTGACCTTCATGGGCACTGGTCTCATGGGTAACTCGAATAGCCTGGAATAAGAATACAAGGGATTAATAGGGGAAAAAAGACTATCTCCAACTATTTAAATAAAAACAATTCATACTAAATTTTAACATCTCGAGTCTTGTTAAGAAACAACAAATTGGAGGAAATTTTTGGAACAATTTAATGCTATTTCAGAATGATTTCTGAGTAACCAAATGAACTGCTGTGCTTTCCAACCCACACCTCTCTGGAGAATTAGGAAACGAAGTATCTGCTTATTTGTGATTGCCAGGTGCAAGGGGGAGTCGTTTCCCTTATTTAATTGTTAGAACTAACACTGAACACTTTATTCAACTGAGACTAGAATAAAGTAAGCATCTCACAGATAGAGACTGAAGAAGCTTAGCTCATCTGTTTCTCCAGGTTACATGCTATTCTGCAGCTCTGGCTGTATTTATGCTTAATCATGCAGCTTCAGTCAGCAGTTTAGAAATGTGGAGCAAAAAGCATGCATTTTTACCAGAAGCTAAAGATTTTAGGTTCCTGAATTAAAAAAGAAAAAAAAAAAGCTCTTATAATTCCCACTGTTAGCAAAGATGAAGAGAAATGGGCAAAGAAGTAAATTACAGGTGAGAATACAACTTTTATGAATGGCAATTTGGCAGTAAGTATCAAAGCTTTAAAAACATGCAAACTGTTTGATCCAGCAATTTCTCTTCTAGGAGTTTATATATTTACATATAACTGTACATAATTATATATAATTAAGGACATTTGTAAAGATTTAGCTATAATGATATACCTTGTAGTATTTTTTAAGTGGTGAAAAAGAGAAAAATACTAAATTTCTGACAATAATTTATTGGTTAAATAAAATACTACACAATGGAAAGCTAGGCAGCCATTAAATGATGATGTCAAATATATACTTACTGGTATGTAATACGTTTGTGATAAGTTAAGTGAAAAAAGCAAGTTATAAAACAATATTACACTGTGATCAATTTTTGTTTTAAAAAATTGTGTATACACATATATACTCCCTATAAAAATATTAAGGATGGCTATCTCTCATTGGTGGGATTATTGGTGACTTTTATATTGTTTTTATTTTTATATAAACTAAAGATGTTTTATGAGATCTGGAGGTTCTTTAAAGAAAAAGCAGTTTAAAATAATCAAAGTATATTAGAATGCTAAAACAACATAATCAAATCAATGAATTTATTGGGCACGAACTCTGCATAACACATTGTTCTAGCCAAATAATTTGTACACTACACTCCTTCTAATGTCAAAGAATTTACAATTTATTTACTGTCATTAAAAGGTGCAAAGGCTTCACAAGAAAAACAGATCTCAAAAATAATAAAACTTAAATACCAACCTAAAACAATTCTATGAAATGGTACAATCATTTAAAACTAGACTACGTGGCCTATGTCTTCACACATGCAAAAATACCATTACACTGGTAAAATAGCTAGAGATTGTTCTAACTTCTCCCTTTAAACCTTTGTTTTTCCCATTGGTCTTCAGCCTTGTTCCAAATTCCCAGTGAAAGACACATAAGGTATTGCCAAGCATGTATTTATTATAGGGAGGGAATGGTAAGGAGTATTGAATCATAAGATATAAGTCTGTAAATTTAACTGCTTTTTTCCCTCTCGTTCAGCTCTGGATGTAGAAAACAAGTGGCAATTTATCAACATTTATGGATATCTCAGATAATGTTACCTGAAAAGTATAAAAGGCCTTTTTTAATGGATACAACAAAATCCATAATTGCTTAAAACTATGGTTTCAAGATAAATCCCCAAACAGAACCTACAGTCCCACAGAAGTCTGCACTCATATGAGATCAAGACAGAAAAAGGTACCGACGTCATAGTTCTCCAGGTATCTGGCTCGTTCCTCGGGGCTCATTGATGCAGACTCCTCCAGGAACTTTTTCAAGGTTGATCCAGATTCTGAGAATATTAAAGATGATAAAATTGGAAAGGTTTGATTGCTCAAAGAGACTGATACATGAAAATTCTAGAAGTAACCTAGCTATTTTTTAGGCAAAACCCTTTCACTGATTAAGTTAGGAATATAAGAATACTGGGATAAATGATAGGGCTTAAGTTATTTGTCTGTTAAACCTCTGTTTATCCACAACAGAAAAGAATGAGAAGGATTAATATTTCTTCTAATAGTATATGCAGTCTTATTATACAAGGAAGGGAAGAAAAGCTTTATTTAATGCTTTGAAAGAAAGAACTAGAGCACCACCTACTGCTCAATAAGTTAGCTTATAACTTAAGGGGGGAAAAAACAGCAGTAATGGAAAATTATTTACCAAAGTGCATCTTGTCTTTATTGTTGGCAATAGCATGGATTAGTCCGATTGTTCCACAGGCATTGCTGATTGTTTGCTTCATGAAATATACTGATGATGTAACATCTTGTCCCTGAGATTTTATCTTTTCCTCTTCTTCTGTTCTGAATACTTCATACTATTTTAAAAAAGTCAATAGTCTAGATGTGAAAATAATACATTAAAAAGGACTTAAATGTAAAACTGGAAAAATTCTAAATATCCATTAATGAGGATTTGGTTAACAAGGCATATCCAAATGGAATACTTTAAACCATTTTAAAAAGAATAAAATAGATTTATATATTCTGACTTAGAAATCTGTCCATGATTACAAAGGGGTTATATAGATCAGTATACATTAATCTCTCATTTATGTTTTCAAAATATTTACTTTATATAGTCACTGAAGAGACTGAAAGGATATAAAAAAAAACCGGTTATCCCTGGATGAGAGATTAAAGGATTTTTACTTTCTATTTGTCACATTTCTATATTGTTAAATCATATTAATAAAATTCACACTACATTTAATAGGCATACAATATTCATTACATCCACCATTATCTATAATAACTGCTTATAAATATAATATGGTACAAGAATGAGTGTCAAAAGTGTGGGCTCTACATCTGACAGCCTGAACCCACAACCTAGCTCTGCCATTATTAGCTGTGTGACTTTGCCAAGTTACTTAAATGTCTCTGTGCCTCATTTTCCCAATCGTAAAAAGAGTTTAAAAACAATGAGGTTAAAAAACGAGTGGGGAGAAAAAAGAGGGTAGAAAGATGATTTTATTGTTATGTTTATTGTTTTCCTATCATTTTCAGATTCCAACAGACTAAGGAATCAGCAAACTACAGCCGACAGGCCAAATCTGGCCCACTGCCTGTTTTAATAAGTAAAGTTTTATTTCTGTATTTTCTATGACTGTTTTCATACTAAAAGGCAAAGTTGAATAGTTATAAGAGACTATAGGCCTGCAAAGTTGAAAATATTTACTAGCTGACCCTCCACATAAAAAGTTGGCTGATCCCTGCAATAAAACAAATGATGTCTATTGAAAACCCATAATTAACGAACTGCTTTTAACAACAAATGTATCTATGCCTTAAAAAATAATTTTTATGGAAATGTTTAAGTCAAATTTTTAAATAATATTTTTAGAATAAATTCTGAACCATTAATTCATTTTATAACTTCAACTGATAAAAACTGAAAGGTTCAATATGGTAATGTCTTATGCTGAAATGTTCATACAGTTTAGTTTGTTGTTGTTGTTTAATATCAGTATTCCTTGGTGACAAAGCAAAATGAGATGTGATAACTTCTCAAGGTTTAATGTTTAGAAAATAATCCTAAAATGACACAGAACAAGTACAGGAAAAAAAAAAAGTAATTGTGGCAGACCACAGTGAAAACACGTGGTCAAGAGACAACAAAAATATCAGAGAGAAATAAATTTACAGTCTCTTCACCTATGTCATTAGGTGGTAAGCACTACAACAAAGCATACTTAAAACACTGTAATTGACTTTATCTAAAGGATAATGAGGTATCCATGACACTTCTTCTGCTATCAGTATGCTGAAGCCATTCATAACTACATAATCAGTTTCTAAATTAGAACGTAAAAGACTAAAACACTTTATATCTCCTAAAACATCCACTAGATATCCTTTGAATGACTTAACTATGTCACTTATGAGCTGAAATAGGGACCTACCAAACTGTAAGATACCAAAAAGAGGCAGATGCCACTATATTCTCTACTCATATAAGTAAGTATAAATACTTACTCATTTCTTTCTCATCATCCCATTTACTTCATTTTTTACAATGCTGAGTTCATCCTATTATTTCTAAGTTTAAAAATAAAAATCAGAAGGATACAGACCAAAGCTGTTTTAAAATGAACTTAAAAGTTCTGGCTCCATAATACATATATCTACATGACATCATTGTAGAAGAAAAGCTTGAAATAGAGAGATTTGAATTTAGATATTGAGATCTAAGAACAGCTATTTAAAATCCCCAACACATACTAAATCTGCCAATTAAACTGTATTTAAGCCTAATGATTCCCACCCAAATCAACTATATTCTGAAAATAATGTAACCCACACCTCCTTAAAACAAAGATTTCTTTTCATATATATTGAAAAAATGTGCACACTTTATATGTTGAAATTGTAAATAGATATTCTTTATTCATGTATTTTCTAAAATAGATTTAAGACTATCCTAGTACTTAACACTTCTAAAGTACATACATCAAAATGTGATAAATGTCACATCGAAACAGCTGAGGCAAACTAACCATATTTCATAAAAAAAAGAAAACTACCCAAGTTTAAAAGACTAACTCAGGGCTTCACTGTCAAATCTATAAATTAAAATCTAAATACATGTATTTAATAAAAGTAGATTTTTAAGATGTCCTCACTGCCTAGATTTCCTCATTTTATGCAAGAAGGGAGTTGATTGTTCTTAGAGTGTATTTTTCATTCAACATTGAAAGAGAACTGTGCATTTACGGGAAACTGTATCTTACTCAACAATTACCTTTTCTGTAATAGGGAAGAGAAGCAGCACTGCACACACCGGTCTTGGCACCATGCTAAGGAGTTCAGGATCCATTCCATATACATCAACAAATTGCCAGTTAGGATGTAGACCTAATTGTTTGAGAAACTGTAAAAGGGAAGAAAATTGGTAGTGTTAACAGGGAAATAATCAAAGTGTATGTACTGTGCATCTGATTCATAAAAAAATGGAAGGTAGAAATATTACTGATATTCTATAAGAAGGAAGTAAAGCAAGTTTTCCATGAAGAAGGTGCGAAGAGACGGCAATTTATTTATATCAGCTAACAAACACTTAAAATTTATAACATATTAAGCAAAACTCCTTTTTACAAAATCCATTACTTTGATGTTAGACATAATTAGCCAGAATTTCACCAAACATATACAAGTTGGCTTGCTTGATATGTTAAACTCATTTCCAACATTTGATTTTTAAGGAAATGCACGGAAGTTCCAGTGTATAAAGAACTACTTTAGTAGTAGATCAACATAATTTATCCTACTTATCAAAAGCAACGCCTGAAGGTTTAAAGGTAGATGATTGATAGAGAGAGACAAGTTATATCAATGAGCAAAGAGTATTAAGGCCAAAAAAGTCCAAATGACTTGTGTCAACACTAGAAAATTGCTTGTTATAAGTAACTTCTAGTACACAATGAAACCTACACAACTTCAATGTCTCTTTTACATCTGGCAAAACAACTGAAACAAAGAACTAGTGATTTTTCAAAATTCTTAAGAATTCACAGTAAAGTAACAGCAGACCCTAATCTACTGCAGAGAGAAAAAGAAAAAAAAAAACATAATAATGAGAATGACATCTATTTCACAATAAACTCTTAATAAATGTCTGTACTGAATGAAGCTGATAATTTTAAAAAGTGCACTATCACAAAATATGTTTTATATGATAGAAAAAAAAGGAGCAAAGGAAACAAAAAATCATATTAAAAATGCATCATTATACCTTACGTCAAGAGTACATTATAGTATCCACCGGTCTAACATTATCTGAAATTTAAAAATAAAAAATGCCTTGGGTATTTCTCCATGAGCAATGATCACATGTACTTAGATCATCAAATGAAACCTTGCAAAATCAATGGAAATCATGCCCTATTACGTAAACAGGGTTATTCATCTCACAGTCAGCGTCTACAAGACAAGACCTTCCTGTTTAAAGGGCCACTCTCCACATGCCTCCATTTCTCTGCTTGTAGAAGAAACTCTACTTAATATGAGTGGTCAAAAACAAAGTCCTAGATATGTCTAATAAGAAATATACTGAATTTAAAAACTTCTCTTAACAGAATGTACTCAACATATGTTAGGTTCATCAAGTCACATGCTCTACAACAGTCTGGGGCCACAGAAATCAAGACTCCTTTATTTAATACCCATTCTTCATCTGAATCCTATTCATGTTTCGAGACTTAATAAAGTTCAATAAAATATTCCAAATTATTTCCCTCTTCTTTCTTCGCTTTCTCCAAAATTCTTAGTCCGTGCCCTCCTCAATATTTAATTCTATCTAGAAACAAAAAGGATTAAAACTGACTGCAAAGTCAAGGAAAGGAACTGTATCTTATTCATTTTTTTAATCCCATTGCCTAGTCAAACCATAGACACTCAAGTTATATTTGTTGAACTGAACTAAAGATTACACCTCTATTTTAATGGATAATCTGTATGCCTATACATGTCTGTTAAGCTATGTTTATAACGAATATTTAATATATACTTGTTTTTATCTGTGCCAAGTTAAAGAGGTAGGACAGAAACATTTGGCTTCTAAGCTAAAACCACGTGTTTATTTAATCAGCTCTAAATACTGCCTGCACAGGACTGACAGCCCAAAAAAGCACACTGCCAAGGAAAAGTATCATAAACCCTGATAAAAGGATTTCAATTTATTTGTTCATTTTATGTACCCCACAAAAAGCCATATTGCTACAAAATTATAAAACAAAATGTACACATAAAGGGTAATTTTCACAGCTGTGCTGCAAACTGAAAATAACAGGTAAACATTGTAGTGAAAAAAGTCTGCACAAAATTGGTAAGTTACCCTGAAGCTGTGAACTTACTCCATGTCAGCTAAAGCTTAAGAGTATAAAAATCACCAAGCTCCAAAGGCAGTAAGTATAGTGAGAGTGATTAGTATCAAACTGAGAACACAATTAATGATCAAAAAGCAGATTAAATATATAAATGATTAAAATTTAACTGGGATCATACTTTTCCCTAACTTTTTACTCATACTGCCAATCAAATAAGACTAACATAAAGGTGTTCAATTAATATCTATTAAGTGCATTGGATGCAGCCTCTGACTCCAGATTATTCATTCCTCCATTCAAAAACTATTTGTTGAGAACCCTCTATGGGCCAGGCACCACTTCGAGTACTTCAGACATGTCCTTGCTCTCACAGAACTTATATTCTCATGGTAGGAAACACACAATAAACAAGTAAACACATAAACAAGATAATTTCACAAGGTGGTTAAGTATTATGACAAAATAAAACAAGACATGATGTTAGTGCAGATCTGGGGCAGGTGGAGGGGGGAAGAGGGGATTTAGCTAACTAATCAAGGAAAGATTCACTGAGGAGGTAACTTTAAGACACAAATGACAAGAGAGAAATCAGCCATGAAACAACCCAGATCAGAATGATTCAAGCAAAAGATAAGCACAAAACTGATGCAGGAACACGTTTGGCATTCAAAGACTGCAGCCCGGCACCAGCTGGAGAGAGCTAGGCAGCACCTCCCGGTCAGGCCATGGTTAGCAGCTTGAACTGCTTTCTAAGGACAAGCAGTGGAAGGCCATTTTGTGTTCTGAGTGCTTTAAGCAGGGATACACAGGATATGATTTGCATTTTTAGAAAACCACCTTGGTGTGTACATTGAGAATAGATTTTAGGGAGGTAAAGGGAGAAGCAGAAAAACTAGTTAGGAAGCAACTGCAGTTGTCCAAACTGAGGATGATGGTTGACTGGGATGTCATCATGGAAATGAACAGAATGGCCAAACTGAGGATAGATTCTAAAAGAAGGGTCTACCAAAGTTACAGATCTACTGGATCTGAGAGGTTAGGGAAAGAAAAGAATACTAAAAATAGCTGAGTTTACAGAGTGCATGCTTTGTTCCAGACATCGTGCTACATACTTTACATGCAGTAATCTACTTCATCCTTACAACAATTACAAGATTAGGTGAGGGTATAAGAAACTAAGAAAAGAGGTACCAAGAGGTTAGGTAACTGCCCATGGACTCAGAGCAGAGATTGAGAGCCAAGAAATTAAATCAGTACAAGAATGGTCTCTCCAAATTAGCACTGCTGTGAAGAAGACTCAATGACATCGTCTTGGGCTTTGGATAAATGGCGGTACCCTTAAAAGACTGAGGAAGTGGGTTTGGAGGAGAGCTGAGAGGATATAAATCCAGATTTCCTTCTCAGCCATGTTAAGTTTGAGAAATCTATAAGACATCCAAATGGGGATATCAAAGAGGTAGCTGAATATACTAGTTTCCAATTTTGTAGAGAAGTCAGGAATTGGAGGAACACGTGATCAACAATGTGGCAGTATTAATGCTATACAACCAAAAACATCACTAGAGAGAGGTTATACACAGAAAGACCAGCAGTCTAGGACAAAGCTCTGAGGAATGCCTTAGAAATCAGAAGGGAGATGATTAGCAAAGGCAAATCTAGGATGCAGTCAGAGAAACAGGAGAAAAACCAGAAGCCAAGAAAAGAAAACGTTTCAAGAGGGATGGAGTGGGCTACTCTATCAAATGTTGCTGAGTGGTCAAGAAATTTGGTGACAGAAAAGTGAACACTGGGTCTGGCAAAGTAGTGATTAGTAAACTTGAGAAAAGTAATTACAATGAAATGGTGAGGATAGAAGCAAACTAGATAGGAGTGAATATAGAAAAAAACCTGGAGATAAGAAAGTAGCACAAGCTTCTATGGACAATTCTTTGTGGAAAATTTACAAAGAAGGGAAACAGGAGATAGCAGCTAGAGGACAGGGTAATCAGCATGTTCTTCCCAAGACGGGAAACACTCATTAATGAAAGTTTGTATGTTTGTGGCAATAATTCAGCAGATGACTTATAATTCTTTTTCCAACACTGAGCATTGAAGCTAAATAGAATACTTAATACTAAAATAGATTGATTTTCCTTTGGACATGATACATTATGCCAGAAAACATTCTGCCTCTTCAATAAAATTCACAATTAGGAATATTTCTAGGGAATTTCCATATCAAACATCAGTGGTTCTAAAACACAACAATGTTTAAAATTATATAATGTGGCTGTGCTATATTCAAATCATAAAACACAGTCAAGATGAAAATCTAGTAAAACCATAAAAAGAAATGCTGATTGCCCATATCACAAAATGTTCTTTTTTAAAAAGTTATAATTCCTGATGATTAATTATCTGTAACTTCCCATCAGCTACAATCTGCTATTACCTCCTTAAATGCATATGTAAATGAAATAGAGCTTAAATTTTAAAAATAATTTTTTCTATCATTTAATTGATTTTATTCTGGGTTAAGTCCTACCTACAGCAAGACAAAATATACTTAGAAGGGACTGATGGCATATTAGCCAACAAAAGAAATCACTACTTACCACATCTACTGACACATATGGCTACTAGTTAATGTCTAACAGTTAATAATGATCTCCATATAGTAAACATGTGTTAATCACTTTTACACAAACTAGGCATCATTAGAGTATCACACAGGGTTTGTTCATACTGAGTATAACAAAAACGCATGCAACCACCAAATAGTAACGGAGTGAAATCAAGATAAGCAAAAGGCCTATCTACCATTCCATTAAATTGAGGAAATAAGAAAGGGTGGAGATGAACATTGTTGTTGGGGTTTATCTGTGGCTTAATTTATTAGTTTTCCAAATTCTAAGTGAGTTAATTAAATTTCTATTCATTTTCTAGTCTCAGTTCTGCCACTAATACAAAGAGAATTAGCAAGTACAAAAAGTTTGTTTAGAACTAATCACTTCTTAGATACGTGTCCATTTTCCCACTAAAAGCACATTACTTCTTTAATAAGTAAATTTAAAACAAACTTAACCTCACCAAAGTGTGCCAGAAATAGTGTACAATCATATACTAATAATATCTCTTCTGTTTACATCACCTCAGAATGGCCTCCTGTCACCATCCAACTTAGTATGCTTTCCCTGATGGTCTTCATCACAGTACTATTAATTTTCTCCATTGCACGTATTTATAACAATTTGCTAACTACTTGTTTGCTTACTTGTTTGTTGTCTATAGTCCCACTGGATTGAAAAGTAGAAAACTATGAGTGTTTTCATCACCAGATATAACCAGCTCTTGCTCAGATACCTGATATCACAAAAGCTGCTCCCCAAATACTATTTAATTGATACAACTGATGTGAATAAGTGATTGTGTTTTATAATCTACCAACATTACTTAGGAACAAAGTCCAACAGCAGCTGAATCACAGAATATAAATTTCCAATAATACAAACATATCTTATTAAAATAAATAAGAAAACCATCTAAAAACAGCTGTTCTTTAGTCTGTTGATATGGTTAATTACAGTGACTGACTTTTGAATGGTGATCCAGCTTAACAATACCAGGATAAACTGCTCTTAGTCACGGTATATTATCCTTTTTAATTTATTGCTGCATTTTCTTTGTTATTATTTTGCTGAGGATTTTAAAATCCATGTTCACGAAGGATATTAGTCTGCAGTTTGTTTTATTATGGCTTGACTGGTAATGCTGGCCATAAAGTGAGTTGAGAAGCATCCCCTCTCCTATGTTTATGTAAGGTTGGTATTACTTCTTCTTAAATGATGCAGAAAAATCACTTAAGAAAATTCAACATTGATTCATGACAAAAACTTTCAACAAACTCGGAAAAGAAGGGAACTTCTTTAATCTGACAAAAAGCATCTACCCAAACCCTACAACTAACACACCTAATGATGAAAGATCATATGTTTTCCTTCTAAGATCTGGAATAAGACAAAGATATCTTCTCTCTCCCCCTCCTATTTAATTTTGTATTAAAGGTCCTAACCAGTGCAATAAGAAAAATAAATAAAAAGCATACAGATTGAAATGGGACAAATGGAACAGTCTATCCACAAAGAATATGACTGTCTATACAGAAAATCCCAAAGCAGCTACCAAAAACAGCCACTAGAACAAATGAGTTTATCACAGCAGCAGGATAAAAGTTAACATTTAAAAATAAATTATATTTCTATATGTAGCAATGGACAACCAGAAATTAAAATTTTAAAATAGTATCATTTACAAAAGCACCACAAATCATCAAATATTTAGATATAAACAAAAAATGTATAAGATCAACATGATAAAATGACAGACTATTGTTGAAAGAAATCAAAGAAAATCCAAGTAAATGAGATACACCATATTCATGGATTGCAAGATTCAATATTGTTAAGATGTTAATTTTCCCCAAAATATATCTATAAACTTAGTCACACATTCACCATCAAAATTGCAGCAGAATTTGTTGTACAAATTGACAAGCTGATTCTAAAATTTACATGGAAAGGCAAAGAAACTAAAATAGCCTAAAAATTTTTCAAAAGGAATAAAGTTTGAAGATTCATACTATTCTAATTTCTAGACTTACAGTAAGATTACAGTAATCAAAACAGGCACAGAGTTCAATGGAAGAGAACAGAGTCCAGACACATGGTAAACCGATTTTTCCCAAAGGTATAAAAAATTTTTGGATTAGGTCTGAGAGAAATATGCTTCTTTCCTGTGGCACTAAATCAGAAGTTGCAAATGCTGACTTCTTTACCCTGAAGATTTTCTCTTTACAAAGGTGTTAAAATGTTTTAGGGGGAAAAAAATGAACAGTAAATGTCAAAGGGAGTAAATAAAAAGAAAATTAACATTGATAGAAAATGCCATCTTAAGAATAACATAAAAATATGCTGGGTTTCAAACTTTGCACACTTCTAGATTATTAAAGAGACAAGAGTTGAGGGCATAACTGTCATCTCAAAAGTATGTAATAAACCTGAATAAGAAATTGAAGGTTTGCCGACAACATCAAGATAAAGCATTCCTATCTATTTTCTTTATATAAGGAATTTTCCACAAGCTTTTAAAACCAAAAATCAATGAAGGACATGATAAATCATTATTCCTTGGTGATGAGAAGAAAGATGGGGGGGGTAGTAGTGTACCATATGATAAACTGAGATGGCGGTAAAAAAAAAAAAAAAAGCAAACTAGCTGTTGAGAATAAAAAAACAGAATAACACAAAATACACTTGGGCAAATAAAAAGTTTACACCCGATATCACTTACTGTCCTTTTAATCGAATGGCTGGGAAATATTCCCTCTTCCCTCCCCAAACTCGAACCTTCAACAACCAGAAAAACTTAAAGGGTTATAGGTGGCAAAGGATAGCGTGGGAACTGACCTTTCCTATGGTATAAAAGCAACTAAATTCCAATTTTAAGAAACTGGAAGAGAAAGGGGGCGTGGCGGCGAAGAGAAGAGATTTGATGGGGCAAGAGAAGATGATTAGATGATTTCATGGTTCAGGCGGTGGACGAAATTACAAGGACTGGGTGGGCGAGTTTACAAAGCTTAGAGTCAGGTACTGTAGACAAATTAGTCACCCGTAAGACACAGGGGTGGGACAATTATGGATTCGGCACTAGCAAGAGGCAAAACATAGAAAGGAATAGGAATACAGGGTGAACGTCCCTCAAACCTCAGAGCCCAAAAACCCCAGGAAACGAGATGACGGGGGGGAATGGAACCAGAAGAGGGGCTGAGGCACCTGGAGCATCTCCAGGACCCAGGTAGGAGGGAGACGGCCGTAAAAAGGGCACGCCCGCCTGAAGCAAAGCAAGAGGGGCCCTCACGGAGTTAAATCCCAGACTCCCGGGGACTGCAGAGGTGTAGGCGGCCAGGTAGGACTCCCGGGTCTCGAGCGACAAGGCACCTCACTCACCTGGTTGGTGACCTGAAAACGAGACAGAGAACACGCTTTAGCGACAAACTGCCCGGGACTGGCTGCGACAGCCCGGCCCTCTCCGCCCCTGCCCGCGGCCTCAGGCCGAGATCCGAGCCGCGCTCACCTCGGGGTTGGCCTCCAGCGGCAGCCAGCGCTGACCCTCCATGGCCGCTCCGCCCGGCCCCTCTCCAGCTCTGACAGCCGCCGCCGCAGCCGCCGCCGCTTCCGCCCCCGCGCGCCCTGACCTGGGACCGTCCAACCCTGTCCCCCAGGGAGGGGCGCCAAGAGACCAAGAAAAGTTTAACAGCACTCTAGCTCCATCCTCGCTCCCTGCCGAACCACACGTAAAGTTTCACGCTTTACGTGAAGATACAATCGGATAGGAAAAGAATGGGGCCAGCTTCCTATCGCAGAAGGGAAAAGAATCTGGATCCATGGCCCTCTCCCCTCACGCTTGGACTCTTCCGAGCCGAACGAGCGCTCCTCTGCCACGCATGCGCCAAGCGCGAGTCTGGGACAGCGTGCTCGCTGCTGCCCTCTCATTCCTGCAGCACCCGCTGGAGACGCTAGGGGGCGCACCGTTGAGTCCTATTCCTTGAGGAAGGGACCAGGGTCGCAGCCCATCCGGAGGCTTCTCCGCCCCAAGCCCGAGGACACCGGAGTCGTGCCCAGAAGTTCCTTTGCCAGGTGCGGAAGTGATGTGTTGGTCTTGTCTGGTGTTGCAGTTCTGTTTGACGAAATATGTCAAGTACCTATTTTGAATCAAACGCTGTTCTAAGTGTTGGGTACACCAAGCTGAGCCCACCGTAGGGTAGCAGAGGTGTACAAAAGAACAAGAATCACAATAAAGTGTAATACTTATAGTGGTAACATGAGGTGTAATGGAACTGCAGAGAAGGACAGCTAAAGGGGGAAGGGAGTGGCCAAAAGGCTTCCTGGAGTAGGTGGACAGCTGGAGTGAGCCCTTAAAAGAGCAGATGTTAGCCCGGCAGAAAGGAGGGTGCTCTGAAGAAGGGAACGTGGGCACTGTGGCTGCAGAGCCTGCAAGACAGAAGGGCAGTGTTTGGAGGTGATGCTGGAGAGATAAGCAGAGACAAATCGGTCAAGACATCTGGGCTTCATTCTGAAAACAGCAGGGAACCCCTGAAGGATTGGAAGCAGGATTTCCATCTCTCTCCTCCACCAGACTGTGAATTCCATGAGGCCTGCAGCAACGTCTTTTTCTAATTCTTCACATTGTTTCCCCAAGGTCTAACCCAGTAGATTCTCAATAAATATTTGAGGCATGAAAGAAATAATCAGATATGCAGAAACACCATTTGTCAATGATGAAGAAAATTTGCCAGAATGAAATGATGAGACTTAATTAAAGTATTAGCCATGGAGACGGGGGTGGGGGTGGGGGCAGGCACAGATTAAAGAGACGGTGTTTAAAGGGGGTATCCCTCTGAGGAGCCCACATTGTCAATGATGACTCCAGAGATTTGACCCCGGGGTAGGGTGCGTGTTACTGCTCTGCACCCAAAAGAGAGCATGCGCGGAGAGGAGCTGTTACGGAGTTAGAAAACAATAATTATACAGAGCTTACTTTTCTTGGAGGACTTCCAGATCTTCCACTCATATTCTTCTGGCTACTCGTCTTCAAATTCCAAGGGATTTCCAATCGATTGGCTCCTCTTTCACCTTAACCATCTGATAGATTGTTGCTATACCCATCCCACTGTGAGTTGGTAAATCTGAAATGTCCAGATCATCTTGGGCAGCCATTGTTGCATAACCACTTGAGTTTCACAGCCAGACTCTTAGTGGCATGCTAGGGGCAGTTTTCCAAATGACTTGCTGTCAAAGGAATGGCGTTGCTCCAGAACCCGGAGGTCCTGCACTGTGACTCTCCTGTTAGGGCTTGTCTAGGACTCCACACTGCACGGACATCTCTAACAACATTGGATCTGCTGTGACATGGGACCATATAGAAGGCAGCTTGCATTCTAGCATGGACTTGCTACAGGGCACTCTCTTGCCCAGGGACCCACTCAAACTGGCAGCTGTCCAGATCACCCAATAAATGTGTCACAGCTGTATTCCCAAATGTGGTGTATGCTGCCTTCAAAAGCCAGAGGCCCACAAAGTGCTCTGCCTCTTCCCTGTTAACAGGAATTGCAAGGTGCAATAGCTTATCTTTCACCTTAGAGAGGTTGTCCTATTATTTCCCAGACCTTTGGCCCGTAAAAACTTTATTAATGCATTTGACCTCTGATTTTAGTAGGGTTTAACTTCCAGCCTCTGGTATGCATGTACCCAACATGGTATCGAGGACAGTACTTCTCAAACTTGAACATGCATACAAATACCTGGGGAATCCGAAATGCAGATTTTGATTCAGTAAGTCTAAGATGGGGCCCAAGAGTCTGCATTATTGGCCCCTATATTTAAATTCTTCCTTTGCCATATAACATTGAAGTTTTTTCTACTAAGGGGCAAAGTAGTGTCAATCCTCATTATTCATGGATTTGGCATTTCAAATTTACCTACTTGCTAAGTAACATTTATTTGTAACCCCCAAATCAGTACTCATGTAACTTTCAAGGTCATTCACAGACATGCGTAGAGTGGCAAAAAAATTTGAGTTCTCAGCTGAGGCCAAGCAAGACAGTGCTCTGCCTTCTTGTTGCAGGTCTTATATTGGAAACTTGTCTTTTCTGCAGTCTATTTAGTACCACATTTCTTTTTACATTTTTTATGCTTTTTTGTTGGTGATTTCACTGTATAAAACAGCCCCAAGCATTGTGCTCATGTCCTATTTTGTGTTCTTAAGCACAAGAAGGCTGTGATGTGCCTTATAGAGAAAATACGTGTGTTAGATACCTTCCTTCAGGCATAAGTTATACTACTGTTAGCCCTGGGATCAGTGTTAATAAATCAACAATATATATTACATGTGGAATCTTTAAACAAAAATACACATAAAAATGTATTTATCTGTTGATGAAAATGTGACTAGAGGCTCACAGGAAGCTAACCTGTTTCCCCTAGGAGCAATGGTTCAGTATTTACTAATTCTGTGTTCATGGTTAACTTTATAATGAGAATCAACTCTTTGTTTCCCCACTCCTTAACATTGAGTTCACCATGTGACTTGTTTTGGTCAATAAAATGGGGCAGAAATAACATGCCAGTTCCAAGTTCAGGCCTTAATAGCTTCTGCTTGCAGTTTGTAATTCTAGCATGACTTTGAGGAGAATGTGCTTGGACAAGCCTGCTGGTCCCAACAAGAGACTAAGAGACACCTGGAGCGCAGCAGAACCACCTCAGCTGAGCCCAGCAGCCGTTGGCCAAACCACTGCTAACCTCCAAGACATGTGAGCTAAATAAATGTTTGCTTGTCCTATGACATTGGGACTTGGTGGAGGGGCTTTTTGTACACAGCAACAGCTAATTACTCTGTCTGCCTAAAGTTTTAGTAATCAAGTTCAAAGTAGTCAGCTAATTGATACACCTGCCCCAAATTCTAATAACCAAATAAAAAGATGTGCCTGTACCTCCAAAAAATGTCATTTCCTTCATGACTAAACTCATAGGTCATTTTTTTTCAGCAACTGTTAAAAATTCAGCAGCTTCTATTCAAAAACATCAGGAAGTTTTTTGATAAATTGATTTTTGATGTCTTAAGAAAAGTACTTGCGACTCAAACTGCTCTTATAAGGTTACTATTGTTTATTATTCTGAGGTATCTGGCAACTTCTCCAACCTTGAACTGAAGTAAGCAACACTTTTGTTGTAGTTACTCAAGTCTATTATATGGTTGATTTGTAAGAACATGTGGAATCTTGGTCATTCCTCCAATAACCCGTATTTACCTTACTGATACAAGTTTACAATCTGCTGTTCCCTTTCCATGCTTATTTCCACTCCTGGTAACTTTTTGTTATGCCAAATCACAGCATAATCTTTTTAAAAGGCATTTCAAATGTCATTTAAACATAGTATGTACGTATACAGCCAACAATACCCATAACTCAAAAGAAGTGTTGAACAGCCATGACCAAGTTCATGCACACACTTGCAAAAATGACTGAGTAACACCTGCTGCCTGGCTCCCTGCCACTGTAAGGAGCCATGTGATGCAATGTGCTGTATGATTCTGAGAAGTCAAATGAAAAAAATATGAGTTTATTCTTTTTTTGGTCTTTTTTTGGGGGGAAGGTAATTAGGTTTACTTGTTTTCAGTGGAGGTACTGGGGATTGAACCCAGGACCTCATGCATGCTAAGCATGCTCTCTGCCACTGAGCTATACCCTCTTCCCAACATTTGGTATTTATATAACATCTGACAATCAAATCAGTTTGTCATCACAATCATAACCAGTCCAAGGAAAATCTAGGAAGAGGCCCCACCCAGCTTTCCCTCTGGCTGGGGATAAATTTCTCTACATGCCTGTAACTCATTCATGGCACACCACCATTATTACTCTCTATTTTATATTATTTATCTTAAAAGGAGTGTGTTAAGCTGACTTCATGCTGTATGTATATGTACCCTGTCATCTGCCTTTAGCCTGTGTCACACTAGCAAAAAAAAAAAAAAATCCTAAAACATAGCCTTTTTGCACAGCTTATCAAAACCTTATATAAGTGGCCCTCATCTGTCCATAGTATGGATTAAAAACTGTCCCTGCCTCGATCAGAAATCGTGACTTCCATAATATTGTTGTGTTTCTATAGCCAGGCACTTAACCTACTTACATCTCATTTTTTTAATGGGAGTCTATAAGGTCCCATTAAGCCAAAGGTTAAAAACTATGCCTTGCAGGTTGCAGGTGAATGTATGAATTGGCCAGAAGAAGGTGGGACAGTGACAAAATGGAACATGTAAAACCTACCTATATGCATTCCATTTCCAGTATAGTTTGTTTTATTTTCTGTGTTGGTTTTGTTTTAAATATGTGGGTAGGTAGGCCAGATTTGGCCCCAAAGCTAAGAATTTGGGTCCTCTGCTTTAAGTTCTAACATCTCTATGATTCCAGGATCAGTAACCATGCTTCATTCCAGTTCTGCATTTTTGCTTATGCTGCCCATAGATGACCACCATATCCACTCCCCCCAACACCATCATAACACACACACACAAACACACACAGACTCACCTATATTCTTGAAGAGCCTGGAGTACAAATAGAACATTCAGTTAGCACAAGGCATCTGGAAAAGGATTTCAGCAGGTACACTGGGAGTTCTGAATCCCTCTGGATCTCTCTGAAATTAGATTTCAGACTAAATTAAAACCAGAATTTGAAGTCTTACCTATTAGCTAGGTGATCCTGCTTAACATTCCTGAACTTCCATTTTCTCAACTTCAAAGTGGAGATAATGTGTGATCTGGATAACTTGTGGGTTCTTTTGAGGATTGAATATCATGGTGATGAGAGTAGGGACTAGTATTTATTGAGTACTTATTGTGTTCAGGAACTTTGCCATGTGCTTTACAAATGTGATCTCATTTAACCTTAGTGGCTTAAAACAACACAAATTTAGTATCTTACAGCCTGAAAGTCAGAGTCTGAAATGTGTCTCACTGGGCTAAAATCAAGGTGCTG
Organism: Camelus ferus; assembly: GCF_009834535.1. Taxonomy (NCBI): domain Eukaryota; kingdom Metazoa; phylum Chordata; class Mammalia; order Artiodactyla; family Camelidae; genus Camelus; species Camelus ferus. Next base: position 51,278,135 of record NC_045709.1, read on the forward strand.
GTACGTTTGTGTTTCTTTTGGAAGCTATGTGGAAGAATCTTTTTTCTTTTCTTTTCTAGCTTCTAGAGGCCACCTGCCTTCCTTGGTTCTCCTCCTTCCATCTTCAAAGCCAGCAATGGCCTACTGAGTCTTTCTCATATTATTTCACTTTCTCCCTGACACTGATTCGTCTGCCACATTTAGGACCTTGTGATTACACTGGGCGCACCTGGGTCACCCAGGAACATTTCCTTATTTTAAGGTCTGCTGATTAGCAAACTTAAATTCATCCGCAATCTTAACACCTCCTTGCCATGTAACATAATATTCACAGTCTTCTGGGAATTTGGACCTTGGTGTCTTTGGCAGGAGACCATTATTCTGCCTATTACACCTATTGATTATATAATGCAGTATAGTGTCGTAAATGTGTTTAAGGGACATCTGTTGTTTTTGTTTCCCCAGCATCTCTTCATCCAAATTTTGCTGCATTATCTTCACTTCTATATCTTGTAGGCTGCATCTTTTCACCCCTTTTGCTGCTAGTGACTCTGCCAATCACAAAAGTCTACCTCTTGTGGCCACAGTAGGGGGAATAAGAAAAAATTGTAATGCACCACCCAACACCCAGTATTGGGCCAATGGGGTGGTGTATGAGAGTCCCTTGCTGACATTTGAGATGGAAGAGAAGCTTCCTCTTTCCCCTTCAGTCATGAGCCATAGGCTGTGACCCTGGAGATGCTGGTGGTCATATGTCCATAGGCACAAACCCCTCCCCACAACATATAAAGAAGACTAAGAGAATGAAGCCAACACACAGAAGGCCAGATCGCAACTGAGCAACAGAGATTGGGCCCTTTTGCTATTCAAATCTCACAGTTCTGTGATATTACTAAGGCTGGCTCAACCTCTACATTTCAGAGGCCACCCCTGTGAGACGATCATTTCTGCTATTTTGCTCAGGCTAGTTTGAGTTGAATTTATATCACATGACACGAAAAAAGCCCTAAAATAAAAGCCTAGATTGAAATCTTATTTGCTTCACTGTGCCAATTTTGTTTTCTCCAACAGACAGTAACTCTTGTGAGATTAGAGTTCATGCCCTAGTTCTGTGGACGTCCCCCTCCTACACACCTGACAGTACTAGGTTTGTTGTAAGAGCTCCAAAAGCATGTTCAGATTTATATACCCTACTTACATGACATCAGATAAAAATAAAACCAAAGTGATGCCTACGCATCCTTAATATAGCAGTTTTTTGGACGCTATTTATAAAATCTGTTTTTTCCAAGTCTGAGCTTGCGTAAGTCTGATCTTTTGTAAGATGGAGGTCTTAAAAATAAGCAGTTGATCACATGTGTTACTGGCGTGTCAGAAGCACAAGAACAAGAGTAACAATTGGCAGAGACTGGCCTAAACACTACTGACGTTTTACTCTCCCCAAATTGAATCAGAAGATCTTTGGGAAGGGACATTCACATCTAATTTAAATTTTAAAAAAAAATTTAAAAGAATGCATGAAAAATACAGACAAATACAAAAATTAATTTTTAATACGTCTTTTCAGCTTTTGGCAGCACCTTTATATAGTTAAGATTTACATATGTGTGTATGCATGAGTGTGTGTGTGTGCGCACGCACAGTCCTCCATGGAACACAATCTATGGCAGCCAAGGACTACAGAGAAATATCCCCTGATAAACAGAATGGGTGCACTGGCCAGTGTCCTATCTTTTCATCAGACTTCCATAGGAAAGAAATAATTTAATTCATTCAGGGACTATGTTTTTAAGCTAACTAGTACTTTTAATCAAGTCCAATAACCTTGAGGACGTGGCTATTTTTTGGCATAGATTCTGAGTGCTACGTGCCAAACACAGTTCTAAGGGCTTTACATACGTTACCTAACGTAATTCTCGAACAATCATATGGAGGTACTTGTGGTAGGCAGAATATTAAAAGATGCCCTGCTCTTCAAAATTATTATCCCCTGTTATTGAGTCAAGCGGTAATCTAGGTTCTGTTCTGAAGGGACTTCGCATATGTAATCAGGGTCATGGACCGTAAAATATGGAGGTCATCCTGGATTTCCTTGGTATGCTCAGCCTTATCATTTGAGACCTTAAAAACAGAGAACTTTCTCAAGCTTGCGTGGTGAAAGAAGATAGAGGAGACATGATGTGAGAGTGATTCTCATGAAGTGAGAGTGATTCAAAGTGTGAGGAGGACTTGGTCTGGCATCAGTGGCTTTGAAGATGGTGGAAGGTAGCCACAAGCCAAGGAATGCAGATAACCTCTAGAAGCTGACAGCCCTCATCCAAAAGCCAGCAGAGAAATGGGAACTGCATTTAACTGAGTCTGGCAGCAACCTGAAAGCAGATTCTCCTCCAGAGCTTCCAAGGAGGGAGCAATGCAGTCCCAACAACACTTTACCCGCGTGGTTCTAGATTAGAGACTAAAGAGACAGCGTAACTAAATTCAACAAGTGGTTATTGATTAGATTCCAGTAGTGGGTAGGGTAGGGAACAGTTTTAAAGAATATTGTTAAGGAATATTAATAACTGAGGAAATATGAATTTGGTCCATGTGTTAGATAATAGTATTTTATTAATATTAATTTTTCTGAGTGTGATAGTTGCGATTATTTAGGAGAATGCCCTTGTTCTCAGGAGTTACATGCTCAAGTATTTAGGGATGATGTGTCATTATTATGTATGCAGCTAGAGTTAAGGCAAATGTGTACAAATGTTAAGTTGGTGTGTGTAGATACAGGCTATAGGGATGTTCATTTAACTATTTTCGCAACTCTTTTGAAAAAAATTTCAAGTTTTTCATGATAAAAGTTGGCGGGGAAAACTGCTTTGGATATTAAGTAAAATTATTTTGAGATGAGTAGGAGGGAAATGGGAGAACCAGATGGGAAGGTATGGCTGCAGTTAGGCTGAGGGCTGGCGTGGCAGTAGGGATAAAGAACAGAGCCAGACGGAATAGAAAAAAGCATCCACCCCACCCCCAGCTAGGCCAGTGCAGTGAATCCGAGTGACGGGAGCAAATTATAAAACCATAGGTCCCACAGGCATCTCCTTCGCACGACAAACTTCTACGGAGAATAGGGAGAGGTGGTCCAGCTGCTTTCAAACTCGGTTAGTATCACTGCACGCAAGTCGGTGCCGCCTCAAATCTGCGCTTGCGCAGAGGGCGCTGCGGGGGCGTCAGACTGGAACAGTCCACGTCTACGGGGTAAGTAGGGGGAGGAGACACCCTAAAGTTAATCGGTTATTCCATTCAAAAGGTATCTGGCAAATCTTAGGACCTTTTCCCTTGTATTATTTTTTGTCGTTACTGATCAGCTCCAAAAAACCTGATGTTTAGTTGAGACTAAGGATGAGTTTCACACAGATGTTTGTTCCGGGCCCCTACGTCGGCTGCGTGCGCTGGGCCGCAAGGGGCGGGAAGCGGAAGCGGAAGTGTTTGTGGCCCCGGAGCGTCCACCTCCGTGGGTGGTGGGAGCCCCTGGACCCCGCTATGGAGGGGTCTAGTGAGCCGCTGCTGGATGCTAAATCCAAGGTAAGAGCTGGCCTGTAAGGTTGTGGGGCAGCGTGGCTCCGGAGCGAGAACGAGCATTCCGTAAATGTTGTTTTCTGCTTTTATTTCAGGTCACCAACCAGGTGAGTGAGTGGCCACCTTGCCCTGTCCTCAGCCGGCCTCGGGGCGGGGGAAGGGGCGGGCGGCAGCACCTGGCCCTCCGCTCGCCTCTCGCACCCGCAGGACCATGCCACGGTGTCCAGGGCTTGTGTCCGCGAGTCCGTATCTTTCATCCTTCCAGCCTGCGTTGCTCCTGAGATGGTAGCCACTCCCATTGTAATGTAATCTCCTCTACCCACTCCAGGCCAAAGAGTACAGACCCAGTATTGTTCTTCCTTGATTAAGCGCCGTTGATTCGACGCTAGGTACACAGTATTTTCTAAAGTGATACGTAGAGATGAGGAATTATTAAAATTTACAAAGATAGCACTGCAGACGTTTTCTTAGTCTTTAAAAACCAGTTATTTTGAAGATACAGAGTTTACCTCTTTAACCTTTCAATGTATATTTTTTATGCTTGGAATAAGAATTAGAATTTCTAAATATATCTTAGGACCGCTTCTTTGTTTCAGGTGTTCTTGTGGTTTTTTTTTTTTCCAGCTATTGAACTATTTTTAGACAAATGACTTGTAACACTTCCCAGAAGAAGAGTACTCAAACTAGAATATTTTGAGGACAGGAGTTACCCAGGACCACAAAGTATTAGAAAGGGCTGAGATAAATAATGAGAACATAGAGGCTGAGAGATGTCCATTGACTACTCTGTGACATGTCTCCAGCTGATCTTGCTGTTTTTGAGGATTCCTGGGAAGTAGGGGGAACTCAGAGAGATAGTAATCAACCCCCTATCTGGCTTTGCTCAGAGTAGTTGCTCAGTAACTTTGATTCTATCTCTCATAAGTCATCTTACCCATTTACTTACGTTAAGTCATATGTTTATTTGAGTAAGGTATCCTGACACTGTATTATGCTAGATTACAGGTTTTTAAAAATTAAACCTTTTGTGCAGGGTGTAGGGGGAAGTGTGTTTAAAACAATACAAGTTTATTCTTACAGTTTTGGACGTCATATGTCCGAAATTAGTCTTGTGTGACTGAAATCAAGGTGTCAGCGGGGCTGTATTCCTTCTGGAGGTTTTTGGGGAGAATCTGCTCCCTTGTCTTTTTCAGCTTCTAGAGGCTGCCTGCATTCCTTGGCCGTGACCTGTACTTCATCTTCAAAGCACATTCCAGCCTCTGTTACTGTCATCATGTCTCTTTCTGCTACCATCATCATATTACCGTTTCTGATTCTGACCCTCCTGCTTCCCTCTTCTAAATCCCAACTGGATAATCCAGAAAAACCTCCCCACATCAAGTTCCTTAATTTAGTCATAGCTACAAAGTCTGTTTTGTCCTGTGAGATAACATAGTCACAGGTTTCAGGGATGTGGACATCTTTAGGGTCTCATTCAGCCTAATCTGTATCCATTCTGTGCAGTCATTCACATGTTAAACAATTGTTTGCATAGAAAAAGCCTAGATAATTTACAGACTGTTAGAATTAATATGAGAGTTTAGCAAGGTAATTCAATTGTTTTTCTACAGTTCAGACACAGAGAGTTGAATAATATTTTTTAAAGAAGTAATTTACATTATTAATAAAGAAACTGTAAAGTACTTTGCAATAAATCTAACAAAAGATGTTTAACACCTCTATGAAGGAAATTATAAAAAGTGATAGACTTCCAGTTTCTATTTAAGCATGTAAAGAGCTTAGAAATTATCACTGTCTTAAAAGCAAGTAAAAACTGAACAAACTGAAAAATCAGTAACTCTTCTAGGATCCATCAGAGAGATGGGGTCACAGGGCACTGCACCCCAGTTGGAAAGACAGGTAAATACAGAGAATCACAACTTAACAGAAAACTCTGAAAACGAATGCTGGCGTAGGGAAACCTAAACTGTAATTGACAAATTGCTGGTAACTTAGTGTGGACAATTAGAGTTAAAATTTCAGGGACCCTCCCTAATCATTATGGGGGCTCACACTTTTGTTAGTTTCACCTCCAGGAACTCCTGAATTGAACATTTTTTATTTATGGTTCATGAAGTGTTTTTTAGTATAATACTACTAGATGAAAATTATGTGTATTCAGTATTATAGGGGGAAAGCCTTGACCTAACTATAAATCATTTCTGTTTGTAGCTTTTTATATGTACCAGATATAGCTAATTTTTAGGGCTAATATTAGTTTGAAATCCTTGAGCTATGATACCTTCTCTTTTTCTTTAAATGTTTCTCACCAGTATATGAATGAGCAGGGTTAACTGGGACCGCAACTCCAGTTCACAGTGAGTTCACAACCTTCGTACAATCCCCTAGCATACTGTTTTCTCTACCATTAAAAATATTCTCTATATTCACCTTGCTGCCGCCTGAGTCCAAGCCACCATCCCCTTGCTTAGGTACTGTAGTAGGCTCCCAATTGGGTCTCCTTTTCCTTCTTAAACTTAATGCCCTATCCAGCAACCTGGAGGATACTTGCGATGTAAGTTAGACCAGGTATTTCCCCACTTGAAGCCTTTTCAGAGATTCCTTTCACATTAGAAAGAAGTCTTAAATACTTTCATTGGCCTAAAATCCCTTCAAAAACTGATTCTTAGCTTCCTGGTCTGTCCTCTTACTCTGCATTTTTTTTTAACAAACTACAACTTCTTTATCTATTTATTTGTTTATTCTTTGTCTTCCCCACCAGAATGTAGGTTCCTGAGGTCAAGAGCTTTGTTTTATTCTTTTCTACATCCCCCATGTCTAGAACAGTCTTATTTAGTAAATACTTTCTGAATATTGAGGCATAAAGAGATAGTAACTTGTCCTAAACCACAGTGGTTGGAAGGTAGCAGAGCTAAGATTCAAACTCAGGTCTGACTTCAGAGTCTGAGCTTGTTAAATTTATCAAACCATAGTTCTATGTTGTCCAGCACCACAGGTTAAAGATTGTTCATTACTTCGCATTCTGATACTCATACTCATTGTTTTGAAGCAATTCACAATGCTTGTAGATGTCTAATTAGGACTCCTTATCATAGATGATTGTTCCTATTGTCACATTTATTGCTTTCCTTCTTGCTAGTTTTATAGCATAAATCAAAAGAAAGATGTTTTATTGACACAATGTCTAGTGCCAAATTCCCTCTTCCCATTTGTGAGACATAGTGACTTAAATTTTTGTATAGTTTATGCAATAATTCATAAATGTACGACTGCTTTCGCAATTCATACGTGTTTTGAGTAAAATAGAAAAATCAAAGTTGACCAGAGTTTCAGACTTGAGTCACTTGGAGAATAGGGATCATGAGTCGAAAAAAATGAGAATGAAAAACATTTTTGAGGGAAGGTGGTATTTGTGTTATGTTGTGGGGAAGTTGTAGTGTGAACTTAACTAGTAGTGAATGTGTTTCATGGGAAAGGCTTTCTTTTTCTGTGTTATTTTTACTAGAGGAATTAACACTAACCAAATAATGAAAATTTTTTGATTATTTGTATTTGCTTAAATTTCTGTAAACTAATGTAGGTCAAATTACATAGTTTGAGAACTTATTTTTGTTAAATCATTTATTAAGTTTATTGACAAAGCTGTTTTCAGATTGCTATGCTTGCCCTGCTTTAGTTATCTGTTGTCACATGACAAACCACCCAAAACTTAGTGACTTAAGACTATTGTTTAGTTATCTCCCATTGATTCTGTGGGTTAACTGGGTTTAGCTGGATGGTGGTTTCTACTCCGCATCATGTCAGCTGGGGCTTAGGTCATCTAAGAGCCTAATTGGGCTGGAAGTGAAGAGGGCTCACTTATGTGCTTGTGATGGCTTGGGGTGAGGACTCAGCTAGACCTGGTAATTGGAGTCAGTTGGTTCTCCTTCACATGGCTGCTCACATGATGGTGACTGGATTCCAAGAGGGAGGGTCCCAAGAGCCAGTGTTCCATGAAGAAGGAAGCAGATTCTTCCAGTTCTCCTAAGATTTGGGCTCAAAGATTCCAGAACACCTTTTCAGCCATATTCTACTGGTCAGGGCAGTCACAGGGACAGCTCAGATTGATGCAGAGGGAAATAAGCTCCACTTCTTGATGTGAGGAGTGACATGTATGTACAGAGATGGGTAGAATTAGTTGTTGGAGGATCTCTTTGAAGACCAGTTACCATATACCCCAGAACTTCTAAACATACTAGTTCAGTAAAAACTCATTTGAGCCGTCACCTTGTATCAGATAATATTCTAGTAGATTCAGCAGTAACTGATTGATAATGCCCCTGCTCTCTTGGAGTTTGTATTTCCTTGGGGACTCAGGTAATGAATAAGTAAACATGATAATTTTAAATACTGATAAGTGCTATGAAGGAAATCAAAGTATGGATGAAGGTGTCCTTAAACAAGATGAGGAAGGCTGATGACTTAGCAAAGGTAGTACACTTATGAGATCTAATATGAATTCTCAAGTAGAAATTTGCTATTAACTCATGCTATAGCCAATTTCTACATTTATAAAGTACTTAGCACAGAGTATAGCACAGCACTCTCCGATAAAACTTTCTGATGATGGCAATGTTCTGCATTGGCCATATCCAATATGGTAGCACTAGCCATATATGGTTCTTGAGCACTTGGCTGGTGAGACTAAGAAACTGAATTTTTAGTTTTATTTATTTTAAGTTAACTTAAATAGTCACATTTGGCTAGTGAGTACTGTATTGGACAGCTCAGGTCTAGCCTATAGAAGATGCTAAAAATTCTTGCCCCTAATCCTAGACCTGTCTACTTTCTTGACCTACTAGAATTTAGTTTAATTCTGAGCGGTAATCATATTTCAGCTCAGGATACAGAAAAAGGCATGGAAAATGGAATCAGGCAAATTTGAATTTGAATACCAGCTCTACTAGTTTTATATCCTTGGATGAGTTTAGTCAGTCTTTTCCTCATAACCCTTTTGAGAGAGATTAATCTGGGCATAACACTTAACATTCTTTCCATTTGAAAACTCATTTAAAAAGGAGAGAACATGAAAGTGTATTTTGTGATTCTAGCTATAAAAATTACATACAAATACTAGAAATTAGAAATAGGCACTCAGGAATATGTACATATTTTTAGAATGCTAGAGTTGTACACAGTTATTTTTCTAATTTTCTCCTATATTATGATATAAAAAAATAAAAATTAAATTTAAATTAAAATGGCCTTGAATTTTTTTCTTTATAGGTAGTTTTTATAGTGATGTTTTTATGTTACTAATAACTTCAGCTTCTGTATCAACTAATTTTTATTGTGACAGACTACAGCTAATTTCTTTGTTTACCTTTTCACCTGTGTTTGCTTTCTGATTATTTTTCTCCTTTGTATTCATTTTTCTTCTGGGAGTTTTCATATTCTTTTTGCTACTAGCTTTTTTTTTCTCTGTATGTTTACCTTTTTAAATCATTTTCATCCAACAACAATTTTGAGGCTACATTACTTCATTCTTAATATTCTCCATAGTGATGTGTGCTCTATTCTGATTTTTTGTTGTTTTTTTTTTCTTTTTTTCTTTTTTTAAAAATCTCCTATGCAATTAATTCCTATTTCAGACTCAACCACACTTATTAGAAGGTTTTCTTTTAATTTGCATTTAAATGTTCAGTTTAGAATTTGGGAAAAACTCTCATCCCATAAAGCTAATCCCAGCTCTCTTTTCCCCATGAATACTAACTTTGCACAGTAAGTGACAACTCTCCTTAACTGCCCCACTGCCAGTTTCACCACTATAATGGCCATTGAATTCCAGCATACTGTGTTCCTTCTTTGCTTTTCTGCTTGAAATGTTCTAGGTAATCCAGAGTTTTATTTCAGACTTTGAATATCAAATAAGCAATGTTTTACTCTACCATTTTACTGTGGACATTGAAAATGGAACTTCTTGCATCAAGGAATTGTACAGGCTAATATGTTTTAAGAAGTTTTCAGTTAAATTTTTGAATATTTTCACTGAACTGATATAAAAAATTATCCCTAGTCATGAAATCTCTGAACTCTGTTCTTGGATTTTTAATCACTTATTAAACATTCCTATTTAGATATTCCTTATCACTGCTTGATAATACCTTCAGACTTAAAATATATAAAGTCCCGATTGATAGATATTAGTATTTTCCCAGTCATCTGGGCTCAAAATTTTACAGTTGTCTTTGTTAACAACCTTAACTCTGAAGACAATTGTCAAAGCCTAATGATTCATTCTTCAGAGGATTGGCTTAAACTTACCTTTCACCACCTTTGTTCTGGCACTTAAAACCTCATTCCTGGATTGTTATGTTCTGCCACCAGATGAATGTTTTTAAATTGGTAAAAATCGTACCATTCTCTGAACTCCAAAACATTCAGTGAGTACCCACTGGCTATAGGAAAAGTTTAAATGACTTAGTGTTTTCCGTAATAAGGTGAAGTACAGTTGACCCTTGAACAACACAGGGATTAATCCATGTATAATTCATAGTTGACCCTCCATATCTTAGGTTCCTCACATACGTGGATTCAACCAACTGCAGATTATGTAGTACTGTAGTGTTTACTATTGAAAAGTGTCCTTGTGTAAGTGGATCCCTGCAGTTTAAACACACATTGCTCAAGAGTCAACGGTAAACGAGAGTATATTGAAAACTCATACAATTTGCAAAAAAATTATTAGCCTCTTGATTCTTGATCTCTTGTCAGCTTTATTTTCCATACTTCCTTGTAAGAGCCTTTCTCTTTAAGACAGATAGATGTTATGTCCCTTAGCCAGATATTGACTGTTTTCTTCTCAAGTTGGTTCAGCTTAATATTTATTAAGCATTTATTCTTTGCTAGGTGTGTATGGAATATATAAAGAAGACACATTTTTCCCTGTCAATTTCAGTTCTGTTATTCCTCAAAACTGAGCTCTATTCCCTCTAACGCTTTCTCTTGATCAACTACCCTGTAGTAAATGTTTCCTTTCAACCAGAAATATGGAACTCACTGATTTATATCCTCCCCTCCCCTGCTTTATATACGAGACAGCGTATGTACCAAAACATGTATAACATATGAACTGCATAATGAATAGTTTTTTCCCATTTTGGTGAGATATAATTGACATATAACTGCATAATGACTTGACATACATATACTTCAGAATGGTCACCACAATATATTTAGTTAACCTCCATTTCCTCAAATAGTTATCCCCCCCAAAAAAAGAGTAATTTATAAGTGAACATCTGTGTAACTGCAACCAAAACTCAAGAAACAGAGCATTACCAGTACCCCAGAAGCCCACCTCATGCCTCTCCCCAGTCAAACCTCTGCTTCCCCTCCTCCCTAGAGGTAACCATTATCCTTTTGTGATAATCATCTTCTTTATAGTTTGGCATGTGTGTATGCATCCCTAAACAATATTGTATTTCCTATTTCTCAAGTTTAAGTGAAAGGACTCATAAGTTTTGAACTTGTTTCTTTCAAGAGTTTTGGTTTTAAATGCACCTGAAGTTCATTCATTTTCATTGCTGTACAGAATCTCATTTATCCATTTTATTACTGATGAACATCTGGGCTGTTTACAGTTTAGGGCTATTATGAATATAGCTGCTAGGCACATTCTACTATAAGTATCCTGTGTACATATGCACAAGTTTTTCTAAGTTATCCCTAGTAATTAAATCTCTGGATCACAGGATATTCATAATTTCAGTTTTACTAAGTAAAGCCAACTTTCCAAAAGATTGGCCCAATTTAGACTTCCATCAACAGCCCTGTGACACATCCTTCATGCCAGTTTTGGAATTTTCAGATTTAAAATTTTGACATTCTGTGGGGAGGGTGTAGCTCAGTGGTAGAGTGCATGCTTAGCGTGCGCAGGGTCCTGGGTTCAATCCTCAGTACCTCCTCTAAAAATAAAATAACCTAGTTACCTCCCCTCACCAACAAATTAAAAAAAAAACAATTCTAATAAAATTTTGACATTTTGATAGGTGTATAGCAGTATCTCATTGTGGTTTAGATTTGCATTTCCCTGTTTCCCTTTCATATGTTTATTAGCCATTTGTAGTTCTTTTATTGTATGCCTATGATTTTTTCTCTATTTTTGTATGGGAAACATTTAAAATGCATCTATGTGATTTTTTACTTATTAAAGATGATAACCTTTTTTTTAGCACCAGCCTAGCCTTCATGCTGTGGCTGATTGGCCTAAAGCCAGTCTGAAGACAGGAGGAAGTTTTGGTCCTTATGCTGATCCCGCAATTCATTAAAATTTTTTTATTAATAAATAAAGCCATTTGCCCACTAAGCATTAATTTGGCAGCAAAAGATATTAGTCAATAAACAAGTCCTTTTTTGTGAGTGCTTGCTATGTACTCTGTACCCACCTAAGCTTTGGGAACAAGAATCAAAATTCCTCCACTCATTGTCTTTTATGTTTTAAAGTCGGTATTAAGAGCTGCATTTATCCAGCCCTGTTTTATGCCATAGCAACCCTGAACAGTCATTGCAAAGAATTAGCTAAAAAGTATTGAGGCAGCCAATAATCAATAAGCATGTCATCTTTGGAGTCAAACAGACTTTGGTTTCAGTTAGGAGTCCAGAAATGTGTGACCCTGTGTGTATTATATAAATGCTCTGAAATTCTGTTTTGTCATCTGCAAAATGGGAAATAATAGCCTATAATACTATGATGATTCAGTGAGGCATTTAATACATGTAAACTGCATAGCACATCACCTGACAGGTAGCCATCATCAACTGTGATGAAATCTAAAACCACCTATCACCAGGATTTATGCTAGTGTGAGGTCTCAGGTCAAGGACTGTGGTGAGGAAAGAAACTGGAATGGTTCCCATGTGTCTCAATCAAATATGAAGACGGTATATAACTCATCTTCTTTTTTAGGACTTTTGGGCTGTGAAATAGAGGAACAGAAAAGTGAAATAAGAGATGGTCCAAAACATTTGGAACCTCCTAAGTACAGGAGCAAAAGAAAAGGAAAACCAGTACTGCCATACTTACCTGTTACACATCCAGTGGAGATTTTGGTGTTTTTTTTTTTTTTCCCCTTTTGTAACTATGACAATATTGTTTTCCTACTCTATTTATAGCCCTTATTACCTCTCTCCATGTTCCTTTGATGAGTATCCCCCTAGCAATATTAAAATGAAGACATTTTCTTTTATTATGATTGGCATTGAAATTAAAAGTTGAATATGAGAGCAGTAAAATTGAATAAATATCTGCATTCAGGGAAATATTATAACTGATGTTTTGTATTGTTTCATTACAGCTTCTAGACTTTCAGTGGAAGCTGGGTATGGCTGTGAGCTCGGACAGTTGCAGGTCACTTAAGTATCCTTACGTTGCAGTGATGCTCAAAGTGGCTGATGATTCAGGCCAAGTAAAGAAAAAGTCCTTTGAAATGACAATTCCACAGTTTCAGGTTTGTAATTTAACTCATTCAGTTTAGTTCATTGCTCTGTAATTGCTGCTTAAAAATATATATATAAAATCTCTTTTAAGAGAAAAATTTAACTTTTTATTTGCAAGTATTTTGATGTGCTTTTCATTTGTTAATACATACAAAAGATCTGGATTTGTTTTCTTTGGGAATTTGATAAGTTATTTTCAATATTTTCAATATAATCTGAATTTGTATACTGTGATATTAGATCACTTTCTCAGTGCTCACCTTTAGTATATTTAGGAAATCTGCATCTTTTCTAGCAGGATATTTACTTTGCATTTAACTCTTTTATTCTTCTTAGGCTTAATATTCAAGAATGATTAAGCTAAATGGATCTTGCGTTTGAATTGTATTGACACTGAATTTTCTGACTAATAATGTTTATAAAATGCAGATCAGACCATTTGATGACTAATTTTATCTGTGAGGAATGTGAGTAACTTAATAGTTTATATTTAGAATCATGTTATATATATTACCATTCTACCTCTTCTGTAAGCAAGGAAGAATTAAAGGAGGTAGATGAGAAATCAGATTTTCTTTCATTTTTTAATTTTATTTATTTTTTAAACATCTTTTATTGATTTATAATCATTTTACAATGTTGTGTCAAATTCCAGTGTAGAGCACAATTTTTCAGTTATACATGAATATGTATATATTCATTGTCACATTTTTTTCTCTGCAGATTTTCTTTTAAATGTACATACAGGGAAATTCTTTGTCATGGGCTGATTTAACTGACCTTAGAGTTTTTGTTTGCTTTGATCCCTTTGGTGAGTGAATAGATAGGAATCCTTCCTTACAGCAGTTACTACTTTAAGAAAAGTCAAGTACTCTTAAAAAAAAAAAAAAAAAAAAAGCTACCATAGTGAATGGAATGGAAATATAATGAGAATTCCTTATAGAACTAAAAATACATTGGTCCCAGGCTTCTTTTTTAAGAAAAGCCTCTCATATATCACTTTCGGATGCTTTTGATCTCTTTTACAAACTTCATTCCCCCCCAGCTTTATTGAGGTATATTGACAAATAAAAATTGTTTAAAATTCAAGGCATATGATGTGTTGTTTTGGTATACCTGAAAGGATTACCAGTCAAGCTAACTTACATATCCATCACTTCACATAGTGTGTGTGTTGAGAACACCTGAGATCTCTCTAGCAAATTTCAAGTATTGCATTATTACATTATTATTAGTCACCATACTGTACATTAGGTCTCCAGAACTTACTCATCTTAAACTGAAAGTTTGTACCTCTTGACCAGCATCTCCTCATTTCCCCCACCCCCCAGCCCTAGTAGCCACTGTCTACTCTCTACTGCCATGAATTCCACTTTTTAGATTCTGCATATGAGTGAGATCATGCAGTATTTGTGTTTTGTGTCTGACTTACTCAATTAACATAATGTCCTCCAGGTTCATCAATATTGTCAAAAATAACAGGATTTCCTTCCTTTTTAAGGGTGAGTGGTATTCTGTTGTGCATATATACACACCACATTTTCTTTCTCTCTTCATCTTGTCAGCAGACACTTGGGTTGTTTCCATACCTTGGCTACTATGAGTAATGCTCCGTTGAACATGGGAGTGCAGATACCTTTCTGAGGTGGTGATTTTGTTTCCTTTGAATATATATCCAGAAGTAGGACTCATGGGTTGTATTGTAGTTTTATTTTACAAATTATATTCTAAGGATTTTCTTTTGATTTCTTTCCTTTGAAGCAGGTATTTCTGCTTTCGAACAAGAAAGGGTCACAGATTTAACATTATTAATGCTAATTAGTGTCTTGGGAGAAATTAGGACTTGGTTGAAAGGAAATAAATGTAGTATATTATGATATATGAATAGCTTTCAACAGAATATACAAACCAAATACACTTCAAAAAAGGATGTAAGTTTCAGGCTTTTAAAATTCATAATCCTGGCCTAATTCTTACTTTTCTTTGTAGCATTTGTGCTCCTTGATTTCACCTCTAAATTTTTTTTTCTCGTAGGAAAAGAAAAATCACAAATGGGGCAATTCTTTTAAATATAGTTTTTACACAGCTTAAAGCTAACCAGGCAGAGTCTGTTAGTCACATTACAGGACTGAGAGCCAAGGAACATTCTTTGAGCTTCTAATTTATATCTATCCTGTAGCTGCAGTTTTGACCCTCAGTATATGTTTTATATAGAAATAGTTACTTCCTGCTTTATTCCATAACAGATTTACATATAAATTAAAACAAAATACAGATACTCTTTTAAGTAGTGAAATAGAGAATTAAGTCCAAATAAAAAGGAAAATACCAGGATGTGAATCATAAGAGGGTATCCAATTTGTCTCCTAATTCTTGGCAGGTAAAAGAGAAGAAAGGAAAACAGAATTTGTTTTATCCCTCTTTTATCTGAGGCTTAAAAAAACAAGATGACTTCTACAGGAGAACCACCATACCAGCTAATTTTTTAATTGAAAGAGATATAAACTTCTACCATGTAAGCTATTGTCAGTGTTGAGTCTCTCTTGTAATTGATAAGGCAGCCCCTGTCACTCTGAAACACAGTCTGAATTTTCACTAAATTAAAAACGATTTGAAGCCTGGGAACCAATCTGTTAAAAACAAAACTTCATTGTCTAGGACAGTGCTGGGTATTTAAGAAATCTTTCTGATGTGATCTCAAAGAACTTTGTTGTATGCTTTTAAAAAGTTTAGTTGTGAACTAATTGTCCGACTCTACAATAGTATTTTTGCTTGCTCCAAATTGTACCTGTATGTTTCTTATGGTAACCTTCCAATAATAGTAGTTGAGGATCTGACATTAAAATGCAAACTTAATATGTTTTAGAGCCTCTGCTGGTCAGATGTAATTAAAAGAACTACCTAAATATTCTCTATTAAAACAAAATTAATATTATTTTTCCCCTTTTTCTCCAGAATTTCTACAGACAGTTCAAGGAAATTGCTGCAGTTATTGAAACTGTGTGAAAACTGATTACTTGATTGATGAATTGCTATCATCATTCTAAAATTATGGACTTCACTTTCTGCACCAAAACTGCCTAAGGATCCAGTGATATTTATTGACTGAAAATTATACTTTCGGTTTTTCATTTTTTTAATAATAAAAAATCAGAAAAACAGGTATTGCAAAGTGGTGATCAATACACAACTTTGTGAATGTACTAAGAGCCACTGAATTGAACACTTCAAAGGGTGAACTCTGGTATGTGAATTATATCTTAATAAAAGAATAAATTAGGCAAACAATTGAATGATATAGAAAGCAACAAAAGTTTAAGTATTAGACCAATAGTTTTAAAAATTACTGGTAATGTTACCCATTTTATAAATAAAATCTTATACTGAGTTCTTTATATATAGTCTTATATATAAATGACAGAAGTAATATTTGATTAGGATAACATGACTTTACAAATTCAGTCTTTTGTTATAAAAACAATCAGTGAGAAGAGTGAGGCAGCTTCTCAAACATTTGGAATCAGGTTAGGATTGACTTTTGCTCCCTTATATTAGCCAAGAATTCAGCTGTTTCTCTTACTAATATTTGTAGAAAGTTCAAGTGCATGCACAAAGACAGAAAAATAGGTTTTATTCTGAGTTTATGTACAACTGAGTTAACCTGGTAGCACAAGATACTGTGTTAGATGATCTCTGTTCAATTTAGATTTACAAACTAGTTATTAAAATATTTTATAAAGCCACAACAATCAACACTGTGTGGCATTGGTTAGGAGTAAGCAGACAGATCACTGAATAGACTAGGTGGCCTAGAAATAGATCAAGACATTTGAGACAAAGATGGTATTTTAGTTGGGTGAGAAAACAGGATTGATTTAATAAGTGATGCTAGTACTCACAACATATGCAAAGGTAAATTCCAGTTGGACTAATGACCTAAATGTAAAAGATAAAAATTGAAGTTTTACAGAATATTTATGTTAACTCGGGCTTGGGAAGACAGCAACTCCATAGCTATAATAAGAAACATAAATATAATTGACATATAAAAAATTTTTAATTATATGTGGGGAAAAAAATGGGCCATGAACCAAAACAAAAGAGAAATGCTAGGTTGTTGTGTAAATTAGTTCTTGGTCTGGAAAACAAATTGCTTTAAATATTCCAAGTAGGAAGAGATTTTTTGCAAGAAATGAGATGCTCACTGAACGTCAGACTGAGAACACATCAGGAGAAACCATTGCTAGCTTTTAGAAAATGCAGGAATTTCAGGGGAAGCCCCTCCTAATCATCTCTGCACAATGCAGACTGTCACCTGGAAGCCACTATCCATGCTATTTCTGCCTTATGTCAACATGTGTAAGCTGCTTGCTTTCTTCACCCTTCTTAATTTCAGGAGTGCCTCTTATCATTGGTGGAAGTTAAAGCAGGACCCTGTTGACACACGAATCTGGTCAATTGAGTTTCTAGTCTTTTAGCACCTATGGAGGGGAGATTTAGGAAAGCAGGAATGGGGCTGAGTATTCCTACTCTGCTGACAGAAGTAGAAGTTATGGTCCTTTTGCAAAGTAATAGACACACAGACATCATACAGAAATTTCATAGTCCAGAAATTTCAATCCAGAAATAGAACCTTTGGAATAAAGCCACCAAAATGTAAAAATATTTTGTAAAATTGGCTAAATGTTCACCAATTTCCTGTTAGGGCACTCAGGAAGACTGCATTTCCCACCCTCCTTTGCAGTTAGGCTGGGACCTCCTGATTGGGTTGTATGTAGCCAGTGGAATCTGGGCAAAGGTGTCCTAAGCCACATCCGGAGTTTGTCGTAAATCTTTCCTTGCCTTCCAAGCTCTCCTATCCTTGCTGCTGGAAATGAAGGAATCTAAGATAGTGAAACCTTAAGATGGATCCCTGAATCATGGTTGGAAGCAAACTCCTTACTATAACAGCCTGACTTACACCAGGCAGTGATGTGAGCTAGAAACAAACTTACTGTGTTAAGCTGGTGAGATTTTTAGAGTGTTAGTTACAACAGCAAGTGAACATAAACTTGAGTAACACAAGATAAAACATATGAAGATTTTTGTTGTAGCATTTCCAGTGGCAAAAAGCAAAATCAAGGAAGCAGTGAATATTTGTCAATAAAGAAATGGTTGAATAAAATTCATCATGTCTATGCTATAGCATGTCATACACTTGCTATTATCAATATGTATTAAAATATGTATTATTAATACATCTTGTTCTTTTACAAAACTGTAAAAATGCAGTCATATATATTTGAATTCTCAATGGAAAATTAAGAAAATTAAGGGTTGATGTCTACCAGGTTATAAGCATTGAAGAGGGTGTCAGTTAAAAACAATTCTTTTAACTCCATAATGCATTATAAAAATATGTATCATGGTTTTAAAAATACTTGATAAAAATGCTTGTTTTTTAGTATGCTTTTGAAAAGTTCTTACAGTTCTTTTTATGGTGTAATGTTTTCTATTTTAACAAATGTATAGTATACAGAAACAGGATTATTTACAAAGCGTCTTCCCAAACCAGAATAGACAGACCTGAACTACATCAGACGTAGGCCTCGCTGTGCTATAGAAATGCTGAGCCCAGCTAGGTCTAACATTTTGGCTGGCACCACCGCAAGGTTCCTCTTCAGATCCTCCATGTTGGGAATTTATGTCCTCTTCACACCCTGTCAGCATTTCCACAGGTCTCCAGTGTGAGTCCGCTTCATCTCTGTGTCCCCTGCTGGGTAGCACACTGCTGTGAGGAGCCCAGGTCCACTCCCTGCTGCTGCGCACCCGTGTCCTCAGATCCCACCAGCCTGAAGAGTTAGTCAGTTGATTTGTGTGTATTAACTGCCCACAGACGTACTTGATTGCCCACTCTAGATAGTAGCACATTCAAGATTCTAGGATTTTGAGAAGGCAAAGTCCCCTTTCTATCCCTTCCTTTGTCTTGTGGGGTATCAACTTCATTGTACCCACAAGAATCAGAGCAGACACCTGCCCACTCAATCCGGGTTAAAACTACATACTTGGCTTCCTGAACTGTGCTTAGGGTCCCTCCATCTCCCACCCACCTGAGTGTAACACCCTCCACTTTCCTCCCCCTCCTCATTTTAAGGTTTAAGGTGATATGTGGAGAGGCCCAAAGCAAGCCCCTGGATCAAATGCTGGGTGACAGATATGATTAGAATAAATTTAAATTGCATGTGTAAATTTATCTTTTGAATTAAAAGGCCAGATTTTTTTTTCCACAGTATAATTTACATTATTTTCATTGAAAATGTCTATTTTGCTTATGAATTTAATGAGCTTCACTGGGCTGGCCTGGGAATAAACCACTGTAACAACATTTCTGTGGGAAAGTGTGTTTCAAGTTTAAACATTTGACTTAAAAGTAAACTTTTGGAAAATAACTTATTTTCAAGTTGGAAAACATATTAATGAGTGTTTTGTTTCTGAAAAAAATAGATTGCCCCTGAGCTCATCAAGCAAAACCCAAATATTTTCATATATTTTGTTACTGAAACAGGGCAATATACATAACAGATTTATGTGTGAAGAAGGCAAATTAGTCACATTAATTTAGAGAGATTGGAATTTCCAACATGCTGGTGCCTTATTTTTAAAGTTCTTAAGTAGGATTATCTCTTAAAATAATTTTAAAAATTATTTTGCACTTTATATTTTTAAAAATTAACTATTTTTTAAAGTTTTAGATTTATAGAAAAATTGCAAAGATAGTACAGAGAATTACCATATACTCTGCACTGTTTCCCCTATTAACATCTTATGGTGCATTTGTTGTAACTGATGAGCCAATACTGATCCATTAGGTTTCCTTGGTCTATAGCTAATACCCTTCTTCTGTTCCAGAATCCCATCTAGGACATGATACTACATTTAGTCATCATGTCTCTTTAAGCTTCTCTTATCTGCAACAGTTTCTCAGACTTTCCTTGTCTTTGTTGACCTTGGCAGTTTTGAGGAGTACTCAGACTGGTCAGGTAAGTTGTAGGACGTGCTTTAATAGGGATCTGTCTGATTTTTTTCTGAACTGGAGCTTGGGTATCACATATGGAAAGTGCGTTTTCTTCGCATCCTATCGAGGGTGCATACCAGCAACATGGTTTGACTGCTGATGTTGATCAGCTGGCAGAAGCAGTGTTTGTCAGGATTCTCCACTGTAAACTCACTCGTTTCCCCCTTCTTCCCATACTTTATTCTTTGAAAGGAAGTCACTATCTGCAGCCAATACTTAAGGAGTGTGGGAGTACATGCCCCGACTTTTATGTTGAAGCATCTACATATTTTATTTGGAATTCTTCTGTGGAAGAGATTCGTCGCTTCTCCCCATTATTGGTTTATTCATTTATTTATTTATATCAGTATTAACTCATGGATATTTATTTTAAACTTGAGGTTACAATTGATTACTGTTTTTCCTCAAGTCATTCCAACTTTGACTTGGGAGGTCTTTTGTTTGGCCCCTGTGCCCCTTTGACATACCCCTACCTTAAAAAAATTTTTTTTTCAACACAACTTTCTGACATTGGACACTACAGGATGCTCCAGGCTCATCTTGTATACTTCCAGCCTGAGTCCTATAATCAGTCATTTCTCCCAGGAGCCCTCATTCTTTTCATTAGACAATAGTATGAGGAACCAAGATCTGGGAGCTAGGAATGTTCTGTATTGTAGATTTCGAGATCATGAAAAACTTAGAAGTCTTTCATGCTGTATGTAAGTCAAATCATTATGCTGTATACCTTAAACTGATACAGTGCTGTATGTCAGTTTCATCTCAATAAACTGGAAGAAAAAAAAATTTTTAGAAAACCCTTAGAAGTCTGATGCACAACACGGTAACTATAGTTAACAATACTGTATTGTATATTTGAAAGTTACTGAGAGTAGATCTTAGAAATTCTTACCACAAGAAAAAAAAAATGTAACTATGTGAGGCAGTGAATGTTAACTAATTGCGGTAATCATTCCCCACTACACACATAAATCAAATCATTATGTTGTGCACATTAAACTAATACAATGTTATATGTCAATTATATCTCAATAAAACTGACGAAAAATCAAGGAAAAGAAAAGGTTCTGCTGCTGAGACAGTTCAGACCACAAAGCCCAGCTCATGTCTTAGGATGAATGAGAATGATGTTGTGAACTCAGTTAATGGTATTATCACTTCAGTTCACAATTGAACCAGCTAACAAACAGGGCAAGATAATATATGTGAGATCCTGGACACAAGAGAGTGCCTGTGTCTTCCTGATGAGGAGGACTAAGTAAGGTAGTTAATTTGGTGGCTGTCTGTAAGTCATCAAGGGCTCCAGGCTCCTCCTATGTAGTTGACCAGCCACCCTCCACATGTGGCTTCCATCTTGTGAACAACATGGCTGTTCCAGTTTCTGTCATCACACCTACGTATCAGCCAGCAGAGGAGAGGGAGGGTGAAGTAAGGGCATACTTTTCCATATAAACTCAGATCCTGGGTATTACACACCTCATTCTGTTCACATTCCATTGGAAGGCCCTATTCATGTGGCCACATCTAACTCCAAAGAAGATTAAAAAATGTCTGTAGCAGAGTAGCTGTGTGCCCAATTAAAAGTTCTGTTTCTATACTACAGGGAAAAAAGGAATTCTAAGGCAAACCAGCCATCGCTGCTAGTCTTCCTCCTTCTTCCTTATCCACCAACTGCAGACATCCTTCTTTCTACTTGCAGAACGTGTTTAACCTTCCCAAGCAAGACAGCCCCAAAGTCCCGTCCAGTTTCTGCATCCAGCCAGACAGAACCTCCCCTCCAAAGAGAAGTTCCCTCCGTCTCTGCAGGTAAACCTAGCCTGAGTTTCTCTCTCTCGCAGAACTTTGCCAAAAGTGGCAAGAAGGAGCCAACACATGAATGTTCTGATGTTGTTTTCCAGCTGCTTCCTCTAATGCAGTGGTTCTTACCTGGAGGCAGCAGCTCCGATGAGAGGCATCAGAGAGTGTGTAAAGAAGTTCTTGATTGTTACATTGCCTGGGGCTAGTATATAGGATAATCCAAATCATTTTCAGTTCATATTACGGGCATTTCATGGGTGGGGAGCTGTACATCCTATAATGCCTAGGGTATTCGGGAGCAACAAAAAATTGTTCTACCCAAAATACCAGTAGGACATATGTTGGGAAACTCTGCCATAGAGCTATAGATTCTATAAGCAAGTGGTCTGCAGCTTAAGTATCATATGGTGATAATTTTATCAAATGTTTTGCCACAGCATAAGAGTCACCAGTGTTCCAGTCTACAATATCCTCACCACCCGTTTCCTGACTGCCAGTGCCTCCTGTTATGGGTTTTATTCCAGTAGCACCTCTCTTTTAGGTACTAATTATGTATTGGGATGTCAGTCCAGCTGCTGTAGTCGGAATTTCAAAAGGACAATGGTTTAGATTAGACAAACTTATTTATCATGTCCAAGCTGGCAGTTTTGTTTGAAGAAATCAAGGGCCTGCACGTCTGTCTTGTAACTCTGCTAGTAATTACAGCTTCCTTAATGAGTTCAAGGTGGTTGCACCAATTTCTGTCTTCACATTGAAATTCCACTGGAAGCAATGTTTTAATGACAGGACCCAAAATTGCTCTCATCACTTATCATTTCCCGTTGGCCATACTCAATAATATGGCCACAACTGCCTGCAAGGAAAGCTGGGACTTCCACTCTTTAGCTTAGAAACCCTCTGCCTAAATAAAGACCCCATAACTGTAAGAAAGAAAGAACAGGTATTGGGCAGACAGATAGTTTCTGGTCTAAGTGTTAAGATAAAGGTATGTAGGGAGCATTGTAAGAGTATAGAAGACACCGACTGCCCCAGTTAAATGTTCTATTGTTATGCTAAATGGGTTGCTAAAGACTTCCTGGAGGCTCCAGTCAAGCCTAAAAGAGAAGAAAAAAAAATTAGGAAAAGAAGAAATTATACACTAATAAGATTCCTTTAACTCTCAGTGATAATTTTATTTAAAAAATGTTATACACAGTCAAATGTGAATGTAAAATCCATTACTACAAACCCGAAATAAATGGTTTGGCATTGCAGTCTTTCTCATTTTCCCTTTTTGTCAGGTCATCCCAAAGAGATGTGATAAATATATCCAAACATAGAGATTTTGGCATTGCCTTAGAGAATCGGCATTTTCAGGCAAGTCAAAATATAATTTTGAGGAAAACGAGAAGTTAGATAATACCAATGGGAACTAGCATATTGCTGAAGGGAGTATATACTGGTCCAGTCACTTTTGAAAATGATTTTGATTACTTTGTAAAGTTAATTATGGATGTTCTGTGACTCAGCACTCCCAGTGCTAGGACTCTTTATCTTTGTGAACTGTTCACAATAGCAAAAAACTGACAATAACCCAAATGGCTGTGGATAAGAGAACTGATAAATAAATAGTGGTATGTTTTCACAGTGGATTATTGTACTGATAGAAAATTAATAAGCTAAAAATTCAAACAACACCATAAATTAATCTTATTAACATAATGTTGAATATATGTATATGTATGTAAAAATGTAAAAATAAAGGGAATGAAAAGCAAAACTGAGATGAGTGGTTACCTCTAGGCTACAAGGTAGGGAGAAGTTAGAGGCAGGATAAAAGAAGACCCCATAGTAGATGTAAATTACTGGTAATGTTCCAATTCTTCAGGTTGGGAAATAAGTCCATAGTGTTTATTATGTCATTAAATAAATATGTAAAATAAATTAAAAGAGACCTATGTTTAGACTAGTGATGAGCAGGGTGGGTATAGCTCAGTGTTAGAGCACATGCTTAGCATGCACGAGGTCCTGAGTTCAATCCCCCATACTCCATTAACCAAAAAACAAACAAAAAACTTTAGACTAATGATGAAAATGTGCCACAAACCAAGGACTGTTATTAAACAATTAATCTGGTATTCAGCTCTGTGCTTCTGAAGTAATAATAAGCAAACAAACAAGCAGTCAGCCTAAGGCACATAGCATTTTGCTAGATGATGTAGGTGGGTCTGCTAGTCCAGCATTTAGGGCTTAACTTTTGTTGGTCAAGAAACTGAATCAGTCCAGTGATCTTGCCTCAGGAGGAATGATTCATGCTGACCAAATTCAGTGAAGACGGGGATGTAACTCAGAATTCTTACTTACTAATTTACACTAGAAAATAGAGTGGCTAAGTGGACTGTAATTGTTATATCATTCATTCATTCAACAAATATTTAAAACATCTCTGATGTGTCAGACACTTTGATAAACACTTGGGATATGGTTGTGAACAGACAGTTTTCACAGGACTTATAATCTATTGGAGAAGTCAGATATTTAATAGTTAATAACAATAAAAACCAGCTACTCAGCACTGTGTGATAGAGTGGAGGATTTATTCATTTTGAAGACCGAACACGTTGAGTCAGTTATGTGACCTTGGGCAGGATGTCTTCCCAATGCCTTCCTGGGATTTCATCACTGCTGTGGACCAGTGACAGCTGTGTCTCCCATTCATCTTTTTCCAAATGGAATTCTTACTGTGTTATCCTGTCTCTGCTCCACCAGTGTGTGTTGGGTGTGTAGGGGGCAGGTGTGTTGACTTTGGGTTCCTAGGTTGCTGTACTACATGGATCTATATTTGGATATGATGGAGACAACTGTGCATCAAATGGAGATCCTGCAGTTTGATAAAGATTTTTAAAAATTTGTCAATTTTCTGTTTTATTTGTCCTTATATGGGCATTAAGGAGCAGAATTTACTATTTCACAATTAAACTTGCTGGCTCTTAAAATTAGATATTAATATAACATTTGAAATGAAACAAAATACCATTTTTAATTGATAATATAAATTCTTTAAGAATCTCCCAAACATAAAAACATTGTTATGTGTTAACCTATCTCATGGTTATTTTTGATACAACAAACTTTAGTAATATTATAATGCTTATAATTACAGATTGATTGATTGTTACAATATAAATTGGTTTTAAAATTTATATTGAACTAAATAAGCAATGAAAAACAAATGTTTTTAAAACTCTGAAATGCTAGAGGTAGGTGATACATATTGTAAGACAACTTTTTTACAATGAAATTTTCAACTGACCGAAGGTTGTGTTTTCTTGTTCCAAATTAAATACTTAATAAGGGATGTGAGCAGTTTTATACATTGCTATTAATTCATTCAAAGAGATATCTTTACCCCCATGTTCATCGCATAGTTCAGACATTACAACTTCAAAACAAATGTGTAGTGTTTCCTATGTATGGGAATAAGAGTTCCTGTGTATTTGGAGTCCAGAGGGGCAGCCCCAGGCAGAAATGGCCAGCTGTTTTCTCAGCTGTAAAATAGGGGTAACAACTCCTGGGGTGGCTGTGAAAATTGAACACCATTCGTAAAACATAGTGAACACTGAAAGCGTTAACACCCCTTGAAAAATGAAAATCAAAAGGTTGCTGAGACATGAAATCAGAGAAAGGGGAATTATGCAAGCCCAGTGCACCCATCTTCACTGGTAAAGTCTGTCTGTCCAGGAGGCCCAGGTATATCTGACAGGTGGTCAGTCTAGTCTCTCCCCCTTATAGGTGCTTTGATGACCCAGTGACTAATTCTCATTTTCCAGTATTAACCTTTTGCCCTTTTTTCACTGTTCTTCCTTTGGATACATTACAGATTCAGTATTCCTTTTCTTCCTGTATGGCTTAGCTGAAAAGTTTTGAAATGTCTGGCAATAATTCATACAATAAGGGAGTTAGAAAAAAACTGGAAATTAGGATACATTAAAATACGAATAAGAAAATAGTATAGCTAGGTGAGTTCAGTGCAGAGAAATATACATAGGATACTATCCTGTACAGTGGTTTAGGTTGGGTTGCAATTGACTATTAATTTTCTAAAGTTAAAAAAAAACCCTCAACCACTCATGAGAGTCATGATAAGATAAAAATAAAACGTATAGTTCAAGATAAGCCTAATATAGTCAAAAGAGATTTGAATTTTGCCCACATGTCGTACCTGATGATACAAAGGGTGCTCTGCAGTAGGTCAGATGTGAACTTAGTCAACATCCTGACAACTAGAAAAGAATTCCTCATCATTGGTTCGTAACATTAATTCCTACATTGTAACCCAAAGCATAATAAGTTATAATTACAATTAAATGTTACAGAATTCTTGATTTACAGTGCTTAGAAAATCCCTACATTTTCATTAGTAAGGATTTTGAAGCAGTTTCTTATGTTGGGGTGCAAATTACTAATCCTCAAATTAAACGATTCTTTTAAAAGTAGATTAGGGGATTATGTTGGGGGTTTTCAAGACCACCCTTAGTTTTGGGAATTCATTAGGAGCGCTCATAGGACTCAGCATATCGTTATATTCATGGCTACAGTTTATTACAGGGAAAGGATACAAAGCAATAACCAGCAAACAGAAAAGCTGCATGGGGCTAAATCTAGGGTAAACATAAGCAAACTTCCAAGATTCTTCTCCCAGTGGAATCACTACTCAGGATGTGCTGAATTCCTCAACCAGCGAGTTGTGACAAATCGTGTGAGATGTTGCCAACCAGGGAAGCTCCCTAGAGACTCAACACCCTGGGTTTTTACTGGGAGCTTATCATACAGGCATCCCTGCCTGGCATGTACCCGAATATCAACCTCCCAGAAGGAATGCAAGGGGTTGCATTAATTACATTGTTTGTACAAACAGTTTAGATACAGTGAACCTCTCCTCTTAGGCAATGATGGGAACCCTCCTGACACCCAAGTTCCCAGATGCCAACCAAGGGCCTGCCTTGTCAGCTGGCCTTTTTATGTCTAAGCAGTCAAGGGTGCTGTGTTAACTCTTTTCTGCACAGGGATAACTAAGCACATCTAAAAATTCTGAAGGAAATAATTTACCTGCTTTTGTGCTGGTTTATTAATATTAGTATTAATTCTCATGAAATGAATGATGCTAGTATAAATTTAGCCTATACTCTACTATGCTGATCGAGAAGTCACTGATCAAAAATTTAAGTATTAAAAGTTTCACATTTGAATAAAAAAACTCATGTGTGCCATCAATTAAATGGAATTTTACTATTTCACATATCATTCTCCAATGAGTGTGCTGATTTTACTAGGCTGATATTTGATAAGGGGGATATTCAAGCTGTTGATTTAACCACCACTTCATAGCGCATAGAAATACTGAGTATAATGGATTGCACAGCTTGATTGACTTCGCTCTGGTTTATGCTCATTTGAATTACAAGCACCCCAGGAAAAAGTAGCTATTAATCTTTGGCTAGTTACTATTTCAGCATATGAAGACCATTTGTTAAAGAAAAGCACTTACGTATCTTACTGTGTTTCACATTTCTGTGCCAAGGGAAAGGGCAAAGGAATATTTAAGATGTGTTATTAAAGAACTGTTATTATCAGGAATGTAACTGTGGGATGTAGGCAGATTTCAGATTCTAAATCATACTGAGTCAAACTTAGGCAACAAGTTTGAGGAATTCAGACAGATAATAACATTCTGGCCCACAGGAGTTTCCAAAGGAACGGCAGGGCAAATGGGAAATCCTAGAAAAGCAGACAGTTTATGTCTCCTTCTAGCATGTGCAAGCCCCTTCACGCTATAGAAGCAGCAGCTTAGTTTGGGGGACAAGGAGAGGGTATTTTTGGTTACTTGCTTAAAATGCCACCCACGAATGGGCCTGAAAAGAAACCTCTTGCTTTCTAGTGTAGGTATCTAATCATTCATTGTTTATGTACTTGTGTCTCCTCTGTAGCAAGAATATACCAAAAGCCAAGGACACAGGTGGATGAAATTGATCATGCCCTTGAGGGCATAAACTTCTGTGGGAGTAGTTTGCAAACTGTAGGGTGAGTATAAATCAGCTGGGGAGTTTGTTCCTACTCATAAACATTTAAGATGTGTTATTAAAGAAATATCATTATTGGGTAGGGGTGTAGATGAAAGATTAGTCATTTATTAATAGTCTTTGGGGTTGGGTGATGTGTATATTTGGGTTCATTATACTATTGTCTTTTTTACTTGTGTGAAAGTTTCCACATAGCTTTTTATATCCTGACAATTTACTATGTTTTATTAAAAATTTTAAAGACATTAGCATTTTCAGTTTACAAATATATTTGTTCTTACTTCAAGATAGACCAAGATATACCATAGAGCAATTTTTTTTCATACAGCTGACCTAAATCATACATACTACCATAATTAAAGTGCACTTTGAGCCAGATGATGGGCTGTTTAGATTTTGATGAGTGACACATGAACTGGTAAGCAGCTTGTTCCATAATAGGCAGTAAAAGATGCTTGTTCAATTTTAATAAACTTCTGGAAGTAGTTTCACATGCAATCATTTGGAAAAATTAGTTTGACTAAAGTATTTAAAATATTTGCAAAGAAATAGACAATAAGACAGAGAGATATGCTAAGATGAACAGAATGAATAATCTAGACATAAATAAGAAACTCTTCCAAGTAATGGTGTACATCTGAGGTCAGAAATTATGCTGTAGTATGTGTGAAACATGAATAAAGTTGCAAAATAATAAAATCAAGTGATCATATTTTTAAAATGTCTTATTATGAATTATATGCTTATTGTTAAAACTTCAAACAATAAAACTGAATACTGAATAAATAAATAGGTGGTTTTCTTTAGTCTAAGAGATCATACATCTAATTGTTCAGCCAAAGTGCTCTTTTGGTCTCCACAAAATTTTCTTTTTTGATAGTCTGTTGAAAAATTGAAAGACTCCAAAATACTATGTGTACATTCTCCAGTACCAATAATTGAGTAGTAATTATCCCCTTTGAGTTGGAGTTTGAATTCTGTACATGTATGGGTGCATGCATGAGGTTCTGAACATCTCAAGGTTTTGTGTGGTCTTTATACTTAAATGTCAGTTTGCATGAGTATAAAATCCTGAGGTCACATTATCTTGCCTTGAGTGTGTTACATCTGTTACTCCATTGTCTTCAACCATAAAGGGTTGCTGTGGAAAGATCTGATTACAATTTCCTGATATCGTTTCCCTTATAAATGATTTGTGGTTTTTGGTCTAGGTACAAAATGAGTACTTAAAGTCTTTCTTTAAAATTCATTAGTTTTACTGAAAGAGTCTTGGTGTTATTTTGGTCAGTTTTTCCAGGTACATAGTGTGCTTTTCAATAGGTGTACTCAAGTTGTGTTGTTTTGTTTTGCTTTTTACTTCAGAAAAATTTTCTTGAATTATAGCTCTTCATTTTTATTCTGTTCCATTGATTTGGTTCTCTTCTTTGGGTACATCTAATACATATCTGTAGGAACTTCTCTGACTAAATTCTATACCTGTCACTTTCTGTCAAATCCTTTTCACCTCTTTCTTCACTTCTTTTTGAATTTTAACAGTTTCCTCCTTTTAATCTTCTATTTCTGTCAAGACATTATTTGTTGTTTTTATTCGTTCTTGTGTTTCTTCTTGTTTATGCTTCCTTAACATTTTAAAAATGATTTCCCAAGTTCTCTTATTTTTCCTCCACATAAACTTTTTATTCCTGTTTACTAAATAAAGCATGTTTACTTACGAGGAATACTAGGTCCAAATAGGGAACAGTGAAGTTACTACTGCTACAATGAATGCTCGCCACACGAATATTAAATCAAAAGAGCAGAGGCTTAACTGGATAACTAGACTTAACTCTAAGCCAGGTATCTGGAGGTGTGGCGAGAACAGAAGACTGGGGAAGGTCATACAACCATTATCTGATCTCCTCTACCTCATGCTCAAAACCACTGAAGATTGTGTAACTTCTAGAATTAAGAGGCATGTTCCTATTTGTTCAAGTGAATCTTTCTCCTGATGTTAATGATTAGAACAAAGGCAAGAGCCATAAAAGAGGCATTCCCTTGAAAAATGTAGAACTATACCAGAACATCAAAGAGAAGGTGATATTGAAAAAATTTTGTTTTTTCAAATATCAGATGCTTTCATGCTGTTGTTGTAGAGCAGTGGAGTAAGCTCCACCTCCCAAAGGCTTAATCCAAAACCTTTCTGTTGGTGTCCACACCAAATAAGACTCACGGTACTTCTGGCATCATTCCTGGACTGTGAGATCTAGCTGGCTTTTTTAGGGTGTTGTAAACCTTTATTTTGTGATCTCCATCATGAATTTCAACACTTCCAGCTATTTACTCAGACAAGTGGGCTTTCAGATCCATTTAAACATCAGCATCTTTTCTGGAGGCAATTTTGTATATTGGGACCACTTTCTGCACTTCAGTTTTTACCAGGAGGAGATCTTGATTCCTGTAATAGGGGTGATAGCAAACCTGAGTAAGAACCGTGGAGGACCAGTGCTTCCAGCAGCACTCAGTGTCTGCTTGTATCTTTTACCACCTTGCTTAGGGTCTGTTTGCTTCATTTAGGTCTATAATATGGTCTTTCCTTGGCTCAGAGGACTTTTCAATTTGCTTGATTTGTCAAGTTGGACATTCTCTTCTGCTGCACAAACTGCATTTCTTTCTTTTCATAGTATTCTATAATCTTCAGTCTTGTTTGCACAACATAGCTTTTCTTAACCTTTACCCTTTCTTTGCCTTTGCCTCTATTTCTTGTGCTTTCTCATTGGCTTCTTGTTCAATGAAACCTATCATGTGCTTAATCTGCTACTACATGTCAGCATTGTGGAGGGCCATGGCAAAGGCAGAGTTAGCCTGGAAAATAATAGGCTCAAGTTGATGTTTGAACGGACAGATGACAGAAATGGCAGAGAGAAACTCAGCGATGGCCTTGGCTTCCTTGCTTTATAAGTCCAGATTCTGGTTTTGTTATTTTTGAGTCTCTCTAATGATGATTTATGTTATTCTTTCATAGCTTCTATACTTTTCTTAATTTCTTTTAGCTTATTTTCAAATACTTGATTTTTCAGTTTCACATTTTGTTGATGTGTCTTTTTGAAGTTTTTTTCTCATAGTTTATGGAGATTTTATTCTGCCCCCTATCCTCTTTTTTCTGATAATAATTTTTGCATGAATTTGGCTAAATTTTTTTATTGCTTATTTTGAAAATGGAATAAATTTTCCTTCACTTTTTATTAGAGAGGAGGTCCAAGAAGATAGATATTCTAGCTTCCCTGTTTCAGGACTTCTGTTGTTTTTGCAAAGTATCAAGAAAAAGAAAAAAAAAAAAAGCCCCTTTCAGAGATCTGCCTCTCACTGCCTTTTCTTTTTTTAATAAATAGGAAAGCAATGGATCACTTAACAAGGAAGAATTACTTTAAAACGGAATATCATAATGAGTAGCTGAGAGAGGAGTGGAATTTTAATCAAAGGTATAGACTGAGTTTAATGATCCAAAACAGATGAATAATTCTTCTCTAGAGTTATAGGCATAACCATAAAAAATACTGCCTTGTCTAAATAACTTTTCTCACATACATTAGAGCAAAGTGATGAGAAAATTTAGTAACTATATAATCCAGAGGTAGTCCCACTCCTTCTCAGAGTGTTTTTAACTTCTCAGCCATCATTTTTTGCTTCTTCCATTACCCTATCCACGTTTGCTTAAAATAAATTTCCTAGACCACCTTTTTCAGTGTTTTCTATTAAATAATCTCACTACTAGATAATCAATTATTTGGTAAAGTTTTCTATGAAGCTACATGTTATTCAAGAATCTGTGTTGCATCCTCCGAAATTTTGTTGAGAACTGACTTAAATTCCCTAGAGTTTGTCAGAAATACTTTATATACACATTGCTTATTGGTTAGGTAATGACAACAATCAACATGTAGTTTACTCATTCTTCAGTTTGATTTTTACATTGGATTGTTATATTTATCCTGTTCAGTGTTTGGGAGTTCCTCTGGTTGTTGTAACAAAACCACCTATCTTATGACTATTTTCTCTTTTGAGGGCTGATAGTCTTTCTGTATTATATTCTAATAGAGTTTCCTTGTTGAGGCCATGGGCTAAGTTCATATTGATATAGATTTTAAGCAAGATCTCGTCTCAAAGGGAGAAGTCATTTCCACTGTCTGGTACCTGGGCGAGTAGAGGGACTTAAGCCCTTGGGCAGGCTAAAGCAGGGGCTTAAGGGGAAGATTCCATAGCCCTGGCTTCTCTGCCCAAAGATGACTCAACCTTTGTGTGAAGGGACTGAGTAGATAATGAGTTAGGCTTAACCCCCTTCTTCGACCTCATGCCCAGTTTACTCCTTTGAAGATTAGCAGATGCCTTGATGATAGGTCAGTATCTTGGTAGGCAGATTTCAGAATTGTAATAAGCTACCAAAAAAAAAAAAAAAGTCTTCAAGTGGAACCATGGAACATTGTCCAGGTTAGGAGGCAGAACTGTCCAAGGTCATGGACTCCCAGGGAGCTATCAGTATGTATCAGTTCTGGTGGAACAATGCCAGGAAAACAAAGGAGAGAACAAGTATTGAAGAGTGTGACTGAGAATTTCAAGGGAGGGAGGAGCAGGAAAAGGTGCCAGGTGATGATGTGTTCATCTGATTCATCTGATTCAGCACGGAGGCCCAGAACAGGGAGTGCACGCTGGGAACCCCTTTCACAAGCCACCACAAGTACTGCAGAGGCTGGCAGCTGCTTAAAGGGGCTTCTCTCCGGAGCATCCTTTCAGTACACGAGAAACTATTTCATAAACCTTTTTCATTCTTCTCAGTCCTTCCAATCTACTACTCCTCTTTTATTTTTCTCAGGTAATCTCATTTTTCATTTCACAGAGAAAATAGAAATCACCTGATGGAACTTTCTCAAGTTCCACATCTACCAAATGACCTGCGTCCACACTCATTTCCTCCTTTATTGCCTTTGTGATGGAAGAGATATCACGCCTCCTGTTTACAGACAATTCCTTCACTTGGTTTCTGGATTGAAAAACCTGCCTTCTCAAGGAATTCACCTTTATTTAACAGATACTTACTAAGCATCTACT
The DNA here is from genome assembly GCF_009834535.1 of Camelus ferus. Classification (NCBI taxonomy): domain Eukaryota; kingdom Metazoa; phylum Chordata; class Mammalia; order Artiodactyla; family Camelidae; genus Camelus; species Camelus ferus. Next base: position 51,311,144 of record NC_045709.1, read on the forward strand.
TTGTAACAGATTCCATGTTCTATTCATTGCTTAACCCTTTTTTCTTTTGTAGATTCAACTTCTCTCACTCCATTGGTTTCTTCTCAATAGCATTTAACCTTGCTCAATAGTCTCTCCCAGTTAAAAACCAACTAACTCAAATCAACTGGAAAAAAAATCCCCCATGCCCCCTACTCCCTTCTTCAGCTCTTAGCCTTTATTCTTTTCTTCAAAGCTAAGCATCTCTAAAATGTTGTTTATCCTTAGTATTTTCTTGTCTCCATCTCCCATTCTAGCTTCTGCTCTTACTAAAAATGCTTTCTCTATCGTTGCCAATAACCTGCATGTGGCTATACAGAATGGAACCATTTCAGTCCTCAGCTTATCTGATCTGAATGCAGCATTTTAAAATGTGGGCCACTTTTCTTTTCACTGGGTTTCCATCACACCACATTCTTCCTATGCCTCTGGTTCATCCTTTTCAATCTTTTCACATGCACTATTTTGGTCTGTGTTTCCCTTAAATTTTGATATTCCTCAGGGTTTCCTAGGCACCTTTCCTTCTCATTGTCAGCTCTCTGTGGTTGGTGTCATCAGCTCTTAAGACTGAAATTATCATCTTTATCATGTAAGAAAAATGCTTTGACATTGTGTTTAGACTTGAAGTTGTTGGGATCACGAAGACTGTCTTGTTTAAATAGATCTATAAGGAGAAAGCCAAAATAATGTGTTAATGAATCCTGGTTAGTAATCTATTTCATGCCAATTAAATACCAGGGGAATGACAGAACAGTTATTAGGTTTGTAGTTAGTATCTTAGTCATCACAATGCTGGGTATATATTACAATGCAGATGTGTAAAGTCAATTTTTAAAACATTCTAACAGATACAATGTCATGCAACACTAATGTAGTTCATAAAGTATCATAACAAATATGAAAAACAAACTTTGTAGTATCTATTTTCTTGAGTTAAGGTTACGTTTCAAAGGAGATGATGATGATGACAACAACGGTGATGATGATGACAATACTTTTGTAATTAAAAGTAGAATATCACAGAAAAGGTTCTGTTTGTCCTTCTCAGCAAACTGTCCAATGATTCATGTTTATGATACAGAACCTGCATGTATAAATTGAGCATGGCCTTCTCCCCACTTGGCTAGTGCTATATATTCTTTATGCATTCTTTTAACATTTTTTTTATTGTTATAGTCATTTTTCTTTCTGCTCTTTTGATATCTGAATTATAAATATTAAATCTTCTCCTTCACCTAAAACTTGTTAGTTATTCTCCATTTGCTTGTCCAGATACACTCTCTGCCTTTCTCTCCCTTGCCTTATACCCTGGAAAACTGTCCTCTAAGGACTACATCACCTGTGCTCCTTTGTTTTGTCCAGTGGGAGGTATACCAGCAGGAGATGTAACACAAGAGGACGGCAAGGTCAGGGCATTTCTCCCCTGTCCCTTTTGCTCTGTGCTGTATCTCTGGCACTAGCTGTGTCCCTCCCCAACTGTAGGTACTGCCGGGCACTGCTTCCCACTAGGTTCTGTTCACACTGTTTCCTACTCTTGATTTTTAAGTCCTAGGTGTAATAATGGTTCCCCCCTGTTGCTAGTCTTTCAATGCCTCAATATTCCCTGTCCTCCTCAGTTCCACCCACACCTTGTTACTCTTTGCGTTAAAGTCTTATTTGAATCCATCTCGGGTGATTTTTTTTTTTTTTTTCCAGGAAGCGGACTGAAATGATGGTGTTGGAAACTGGCCAATGCTCTGCATCCTCAAAAACAACTTGTGTCAATGATTTTCTACTTCTATTAAGGATTCTCATTGAATAACAAACATCGTGATGTGGGGTCTCAAGATCTTGCCTGTATTTCAACCAAAGCTGGACGTTTGGATTTATAATTTTGTATTTCATGTGTGCTAATGATTCTCAGATTTATATCTCTAGCCCAGATCTGTCTCCTGAGTTTCAGAACCATGTTTGATTTCTATGATTTCCCACAGACACTTAAAATTCCAAATGCCTACTTCTAATTCATCTCCCTTTATGCCCTTTGAGCAACTTTCTTCACCTGTTCCTGTCTATATAAAATTGGGAACCCGGAAACTTCTTTATGATCTGAATAGCCATGGTCCCTGTTGGTCCATGCTGGCAGAGCTTTTGCTAGTACAATTCCCTTAAGAACTTTGAGGACTTTCTCTGTATCAGATAAAAGTTCACTCCATGCCCTTGAAGCCAAAGCCACAGTTGTTTTCAAGACAGTCTTCTCTTTTTAGACTGATTTACTGCTGCTTTGGGGTCAGGCTCCTGCAGAACTACAACTTTAAGCTTTTGAGAAGCCATTTTCTTCAGCTGAGAAAGCACCAATTCAAATTCCTTAGAAGCCTTAGAAAATTGTCTTACAGCCATAACTTTGATTTGACCTTTATCCTTAGGCCATGTCTTAATTTGAGAATCTTTTATTTGCTTGAGAAACTGGAAATAAGAGGTAGTTTATATGCCAAACTAGCAAATTCTAGCTCCTCTGTAATCTCTTTAAATTTTATTTACAAGTTGGCTAGTCATTTTCTGAGCCCATCTTGTTTTGAAAGCTCCTTATACTTCAGCTACTATAAATTAGCTGACACTCTCAATTTTCTTCTTGGAAATCTGCTCAAATGCAGAAGTCCATCAGGTTACAGGGTGGACTATCTTTCAAGTTACTGCAGGTGATACTTTTATCATCCCATAACATGGCTCACTATTTTTCAAGCTTCTATAGCAGTTTCCTCACCGTTTTCCCAGTCTTCTCCAATCATTTTCTTGCTCTTCTTCCTGACTCTATTAACGGTTTCCTTCTCATCTGCCACATGGTCCTGGAATCAATGTCACATATTTTAGAGTTTTGTTAAGGCACCATCCCAGTCCTGGATACTGTGTCATATTGCAGCTGCTTTTCACTTGTCTGTATTCCTCACATGAGGATGGTAAGTATGTTTCCAGTGCCTGGACCATAGTAGGTTTTTTCAGTGAATATTATTTAATAAGTAAATAAAGTAATTCTTAATTGCTAAAGACCCTTTAAAGGGATCATTGTTAAGTGTTATCAAATCTCAGCTATGCTAGTAACTATTACTCTAGTCCAGCTACGTTTCTTCTTAACTATTTTCTTAGTATCTCTCTGAGTGCAATCTGTACAAATATGAGTAGTGGCCCTTGTTTGAACCAAAATTCTTCCACCTACAAAGTGTGATCCTAAAAAAGATTTTTACTGTTTGCATGACTCAGTTTTCTCATTTGTAAAATGAGGGTAATGATAGTGTGTATCTCATATGGTTTTTGTGAGGATCCTTGGTGCAGAGTAAGTATCCAACAAATGGTGGCTATTATTATTATTATTTCATTTTTAGATCCATGCATAATAAACTTGTAACAATGTCAGTTTCCAGAAGGAAAATAGGTATCTAGGGAAAGGAGTGGAAGGGAGACTTAGTTTGCTTTATTTATCTTTTTTGTAACTTTTAAACTCTCTCTTCTCTACTTGTATTACCTATTTGAAATAATTATTGGTTTAAAAAATACTACATGTATATTTGTTCATTTTAATTTCTATTATGTTAGTGGATTGAATGGTACATTTTAAAACCAGAAAGGAAAAATTGAAATAATTCGTCCATGGCAGATTTAAAATAGATTTATTTTTAAGCTTTTTAGGGCCCATTAGAAATAGTAATTAAACAGGAAGCATTTTTGCAGGGGGAAAGTTTTATTGCAGCATCAATACTGCTTACAGCTGCAAAGATTTTCATTAGGTTCAGGAGAAAATAATTAATAGTATCCATGTAAATCCATTTAATTCTGAAGAGCATAAATGTGAAATTTCACTAAAATGATAAAGGAATGTTCAGTGCAGGAAATGTTTAATCTTTCCCTACTAATATCCTCATTCAAATATACAGTATTCCATAACTTGTGGTTGACTTCACATGTTTGGCTGATGTGGAGCTGTCTGGCCTAAAAGCATGCATTAAATAAATGCTCATTTTAACCCTGTGTTTCCTTTCGCCCCTCAAATAGACAACAGAGTTTCTCAGACCACTCAAGGCACTTCTGAATTTTGCAGTAGGAGGACAATGGGTATTGTACAATTAGCCTTATGGTAGAAAAAAATTTGTTCCCTCTGCAGAAAAGTTTTCCTTCTGAAACTAACTGATTCTATTGTTCGACATTCAAGAGAGCTCGAAACTCATTCATTCACCAGACTTTTATTAATCACCTTTTGTGTGCCAAGCACCTTACATTTGATTAGCAATCAGTTGCTGTGTATTCCATTCTTTTTCTACAACATTGCTTTCATAACCTGCTTATATTGTGCCTCAGTTTCCTAATTAAAAAATAAGACACTTTAATAATTCTTGTCATACATTTATCTGTCAAGAGCGTTAAGAACTAGCACCTATGTTTGCAGTGTGGGCTGAAGTAAATGAAGAATTACTTCAATTTTTGTGATGACATCTTAGACAATGTCAAAGACAAAGTGTGGTTAATTTCTTTGAATATTCCATGAATGTTTGAAAAAATCTGTATTCTTTCTTTTTTAATGACCAAAATGGTAGACTAGGAAAAATACAGAAAAATGTATGTTGAACAAAATGTTACTATTCTTAATATAAGAGATTCTGTAATTTGATCCTTGTTAAAAAATACAGGCAAAAAATATGAGCACCAAAACCTTTAGAAAGAAATCAGTAAATATGAAGATTCTTGTTATTCCTTTCTTTGTTTTTTCATTCTTTATTTTCCTGATTTCTAGACTTACTTTATTACTTCTTACTATTTCTTTGAGTTTTTTCCATGACTTTTTTTCTATTTTTTTGTCGAATTCTTAGTTCATTTATTTTCATTCATTCTTTCTTTTTCATTTTGATAAGTATTTTAATCCACGTATTTATCTGTATTCCACAAGTTTTGACGTACAATTCCTTTTTAAATTAAATTCCATATATTTAAAATTTTCTCTTACAATTTTCTTTTTAATTAGGAGTATTCAATATCATGTTTTTCACTTTTCAGATATGTGGACTTTTAAACCTATGTTTTTGATTTCTAATTTACCTTGAATAATAATCAGAAAACATATTCTATATGATAGCAGTTTTTTGGAATTTGTGAGTTTCCTGGATGACCTAGTGCATAGTCATTTTTAGCTTCCTTCACAGGTGCTCCAGAAAAATTTTGTATTCTCTATTCATTTATTCATTATATATATTTAACATGTAAGTCAGGTTATCAAAATGTATTAATTTGATTTTATTTAGTTTATTTAATCTTATAGTATCAGAGAATGATTTGTTAAAGTCCTCGAATATTTATCTTTCCTGTCAATCTTTTAGTTGCTGTTTTATGTATTTGGGGACAGTTTATCTAGTGTGTATGTATTTTAAAATAATATCAGTCTTCTTAATATTTATACTGGCAAATATTTCTTCATGATCCCCTTCATTACCCTTAAATTCTATTTAATCTGATACTGAAACCATGACCCTAATTCGTTACATTTATATATGCTTGAAATAGTTTCTTCTATTTATTTTCAATGTTTCTATTATATCATTTTATTTTAAAATGATTCTGTAAATAGCATATTCCTGGATTGTTAAGTCTTTATCTTTTGGTCTGTTAGATTGACCAATTTACATTTATTATAGTTACTATATGGAGATACTTTAGCTGTACTGTTTTAAGTTTTCTATTTATCACACTTTATTTTTGTTTCCTTTCTTTTCTTTTTTCTTTTTATTCCCTTTTCCTTCCTAGATCAATATTCTACTGGTTTAAAAATCATATGTTGTATATCTGGTTTTCTAGTACTTATCTTTTATTTATTCCCTCTCTCTTTGTCTCTATTTCTCAAATTTGGGAAATTTTTTTTAGTATTGAGAGCAAGAGAAACTGTGAGCATGTAGCATTCCAGATCTTTTGCCTTTGCCAGGTTCTTAGCTTTTGAAACCTGAAAGCTAAGAATGGACTCTTTTGTTATCTGTGTTCTGCTGTGTCATCACGTCCCTGAAACAGTGAAGATGCAATGCCCTGGCTGCCTCGGCTAGGGGAGGGTCACAGGGAACAAGAAACAATAAGGGGTAAACTCTGATGTTATCTCCAAATTTTATTCAGTCACAAACACTTGCGTTCTGTTTACTATCTCCAGTCAGAACTCCATCTGGATGTTGGAGAGGTATTCTGTTATTTTCTAGTCTTTTATAATTAGCTTATGGACATATTTAGTATGTTTACCTGAAATTAGCTAGTTAAATCATTTGGTATATCACCTCTGTGATATTAAAATCTCCTCTTAATCTTTAGTTTCTCAAATTCTCATTTGCCAGTTCAATTCATTCATTCACTCAATATTTATTAAGACCCTATTCAGGTCAGCTACTGTGCTTTCTATTGGAGGAAAAACACAGTCCAAAACAAATAATTCCTTCTCTCAAGATACTCTCTTTGGGGTGGGGGACACAGACAAACCACTCAATAATTATAAATGTAGTAAGGGCTATCATAGTGAAATGTATTTTTTTTTTTAAAAAGAGCAGTGAAGAGAGGGCCACTAACTCTGACTGGGAAGTAAGAAATATCTCACAGAAGATAAGACTCTTGAGTTGGCTCTTGAACTGTGGATGAGGATTCCGGTAGTGAAGGATGGGGGAAATTCAAGTTGTGGGCAGTCGGAAGAAGAGCAAGAGGGGAGGGAATCCTACAAAGCTCCATAAAGACATGAACATGTAACACATCTGGGAATGGAGAGGTGGTCTGGGTGAGGGAGTGGGGAAAGGAGGAGCAGCAAACATAAGACTAGAAAGATTTGTGCTTTGAGCTTTAGGAAATATATATTCATTTAGAAATTTTTAAGGAGGGAAGAAAAGTAGACATTAGGAGAGGGCACAGAATGGAAGAGAGAGAAAAGAGAGAGAGAGAGAAGCACAAGAAAGAGAGAGAGAAAAAGAGCACACTCTTGGGCTTAGAAGCAAGGAAACTAAGAGATTGCAGCAAACCCTTCCAGTCTCACACCGCCACACTCCCTCAGGCCCTTATATTTCTCATATAGTATAAAATTTTAAGCTAGGATTTGACTGAATGTTACAACTGCTATTAATGCTGACACTATTCATTTAGATTGTGATATTAGTGGAGCACTTTAAAAATATATATATATATATATATATTTATATACGTATATTTTCATATAGATATCCAAAGATAACTTTTGGATATCATAGGTAGTGGTGCCTAGAATGCCTCCATTCAGGAGATACTTCTTATAGATTGTTGGAAATATTTTTCATAAGCATATTCTTTGGCCTTTTTGGTGGAGGGGGTGGTATTGAGAGTGGAAGGGCTAGGGGTCAGAAGTTGATTTATTGCCCAGTCATTTAGGAAACACATAGACCTTCATATTTTGTATAATAGCCACCAAACATTTCTAATTATATTTTGTCATCTTTTTCTAAATACAAGTGATCAAATACATAATTGAACACTTTTTATATGCATGCAATTCTCTGAAGTTCTGCAGGGGATACAACGGTGATAAGAAACGACTAGCTTACCACTTAGCTCATGCATGTAATAAGTCAAATTGTATAAATGATAACAAATCAAGTTATATAAGATGAAATATATTACATCTCAGTGGCTTAACAAAGCAAACAAGCTTATTTCCCACTCATAAGAGGTGTGCTGTGCGCCTGGGGAATTCTTCCAGGACAGCTGCCCTCTGTGTGTTGGTTCAGCATTCCTGGCTGCTTTGATCATGAGGAACCTCCATATAGACATGTTTCCATGGTGACCACGGAAGGGGAAGAGTGGGACTGGACAGCCAGAGTGGGCTGGCAATTAAATGCTTCTACTCAAAATGTGACCCAAGTCACTTCTGCTCATCACTGCCAAAACTAGTCTGATGACATGTCTAACTTTAAGAGAGCAGGGAAGAGCTAGCTTCTGAGTGGAGAGGATCAGATACTGGTAAAGAGCAATAACGTTCACTAATGCATAGTAAGATAAACACCACAAATAAGAGAGGGCTAAGGGCGTTCCATGGCAGGAAGCAATCACACGTACGATGTCATGTAATTAAAGATCATGCTCCTGTTTTTCTGTGAGCAAGTGAAAGTTATCTGTTGCTTCGCTTTGCTTTACCAGTAGAAAATGGCCTGCTAGGGCTCCAGTTGAATCCCAGCTCCCAAACTGGTTGCTTTGGTAGAACCCAGAAGGCTCCATACTTTCCCCAGGCCTCTGTTCTTTCTCTTTTGTAGATCTCAGATAATATGGCCTAGGGAAATGGGATCTGTATAAGAGAGATGCTGGTAAGATTCTATGAGGTTTCAGTCACAGTCCAAGAACTTTTCACTGCTTCTTGAAGACGTGGTTCTACTTTGCACAAAGGTGTGGTGGTGTGAGTAAACCAAATAAGTAAATCTAACCAATTCATAATGTCTTTCTCTTGGAGCTTAAATTCTATTTACAAGAGAGCCAGGGGGTGCAACCAAAAACTCAACATACTAATAATGGCAATAGATCATAGTGATCTTACATAAAGCATAAAAAAAATCTTACTTAGACCACGGCTTTATAGAAAGTGACAAGTAAGAATACCATTAAAATAAACAAAAGAACAAACAAACAAAAAACAACAACAAAAAAAGAGACAAAGAGAGAGAAACCTGGTTTTCACTTTTCCTGCAAGTCCTTGGAGAAAATTGGGAACTTTCAATGTATTTCCCATTTATTTTGCTTACCTTTTATCTAACTCTTAATTATAATTCAGTAAGAGTAAAAAGAATGAAAATCCAATTTGCTAAAAAAAAAGTATACCTCTCTGTTTTAAATATAGAATGATTGAATTATCCCTAATGTTTTTTGAGTTCTTTGTAAATATATATTACTACATATAAAATGGTGAGAAATCCCTACACGAGCTCTGAACTGAGTTTATACAATGAATAAAATGTAATTTTTCCATATTTTAAGAATTTGGCGACACTAAAAGCTAGGAAGATTCATACAATGTTCTATTTTGAAGTGCAATTGGAGTTAAAAATACTTTATTGTGATCTTGTTTATTGCTCCACAGTTTGCGTGTGAGGCCGTCTCTTCCCAGAGCAGTTGTGAAGCAAAAGGCTTAAAGGGAAAAATTTTAAAAGACAGTTTGGGAGTACTACTGAGAAGGGTGTGGATCGCTCTGACTCAAGCAGTAACTGTTGATCAGCAGTCCCGGGGCAGGGGTAGGTGACTGTGGTTCTGAAGACGAGGAGGGAAAGATGCCCCCCTTAGACCTGGACCAGGTGTTAGCATTGGAGGAAGTGGAAGTGCTGGAGTCCAAGGAAGATTTAGAGCAGTTCCTGCTTCCAGGCATAAGGGGATGCAAGCAGAGATTGTGACTCTCACTCGAGAGCACAAAGAGCACTAGGCAGCCTATCTGAGGACCAAGAGCAAGTTGTGGAAGATGGACAATATGCTCATCCAAATAAAAACGCAGGTAAAGACCTCGGAGGAGAAAGCCTGGAATCATCTTCCGCATCCTAGTGGGGAAGCTGACGAGAGTGTCAGAGTGGTGCCTGAAGGGGAGTAGAAGGCCAGGGAGATTTAGGAGATGTCAGAGGTGTTGGTGGAGCTGGATTGGCAGATCGAGGAAAGGAAATCGTTCTAAAGGAGGGTTGACATTCGCCACTGATGGATTCTGGTCAGCTGGTGAGGATGGGCTGACACCTGGAGAAAACTGAAACAGCTTGTCATTTTCTCTACTCTGTTCTTGTATGTTTTTTTCACCCATGTAACAGCTTCAGGGTCAGTGGTTGGTGACCTTGATATGGGTTTAGATTGCCAAATGTATTTGGTTCCTGAAAAATAACTTGAGAAATACTCTTATAAGGGAAATGGGCTTAATCAAAAGTTGTTTCAGTGGTCATATTTATTTTTGTTACTTTGCAGGTGTTTTTGAAATGTTGAGCATGGCCTTCTATTTTGCTGTTACCTATGTGACCTGATTGTTCATCTGGAACTTTGGAGCACCCACGTGAAGGCTTGGGGTCAGAATCTTCCAACTTTAGAGGGGCAGTGGAAGGCACTGCTTGGATGTAGCTGCTGAAGAATGTAGGCATGAGACTGCTTTGGATGAGACTGGGAAAAGCTAAGGGACAATTGGATATGGAAGATGGTTGGGCACATATTTGGAACTTGAAAACCTCTGCAAGACCAAGGAGGAGAGCTATGTTTTGTGACATGTTTTCTGTATACTGTATAACCTATAAGGGAGTTTATTTCGACAACTTACCTGGCCCTAAACGACAAAGAAGTTTGAATAGGGAGTGATGGATCATACTTTATACTGCAATATCCTCACGCATTACAGGGGTTTAAGAGTATGGCATCTAAGAGACAATCTACCAAAAGTCCCTGAGACTGGAAAAAGGAAAATGCATCCTGAGAGCCCATTAAATCCCTTCTAGGGTAGTAGACCTGACCAGGATTTGAGGTCAAAGCCAAACATGTAACAAGTATTCGCTTGCCTTGAAAAACAAAATACTAAAAAGCCTTAAAATTTTTTTTGTTCAGATGACCAAAGCCCCTATGTGTGTTAATAAAAGAATCATAAATATATTCCTTTTGAAATGGGAAAAATTTTTCATCTTAATATCGTGGTTCAAAATTCGAGTATTTTTTGAGATTGTTAGGAAACAAGATTCAGAAATTATTATGCAGGCTTTAGAAGGAATTGAAACCAATTAAGTATGATTAATTTTAAAAAAAATCCCAGCGCCCCACTGAGAGTGGCCGCCTCTCCAGGGGGCAGCAGAGACGCCCAGAAGAAGACGGAGATCTTGGCGGCTCGACAGAGGCCGAGTTGGTCCGGGCAGTGCGGGCAGCAGGAGCAGGACTGCTGTCCTAGGGGCTGATTGGATGGTCGGTCTGGTATCCGGGCCGGAGAAAGGCGAAGAGGTGACTTCACAGATAAGCTTTTATAGGCGTCGCTCTCCGCCCGCCGGACGGGAGGCGGGGTGGCAGCCGATTGAAGAAGCAGCCTGGAAGGAAGGAAGGAGCGAGGGAGGGACGGGAACAGTTGGAGGAGGAGCAGCGAGCTGGGCTGCGGCGACCTGGGAGGGGAGCGGCCGCCACGAGGCCACGTTTTGTTTTTGCTATTTTCCATCGGAATAGTTCTCGCAGGCCTTCCCCGAGGACTGACTGCGCCGAAGCCCGGCGGCCCCGACCTTCCAGGTGACAGCCGGTCACCCTGGTAGGAGTCAGCTCCTCCCCAAGTCACCCCCTCCCGCCCACAGCCCATTCCCCGCCCTGCCTCCCAACGCCCGCCCGTGGCGAGCGCCGCGGCCGCAGCGGTCCTGCAGCGCCTGAGCGGGCGGCCCTCGGCGTTGTGCTCTGACCCGCGGAGCCGCGGCCTTGGAAGGGGGAAGCCCGGCCTCAGGCGCGAGCCGGAGAAAGGGGGAAGACGATTTAACCCGCCCTCTACTCCCAGTCCGGCTACCGGGCGCTCCCCCCGTGCCCGCTGCACGAGTCTCCGCGCCGCTCCCGGAGAAGTGCCGCATGGGGCAGGGCCGCTGAAGCGCGGAGTTCGGGGTCGCGCCGAGGACGGCGCAGGGGTTCCGCGCGGCAGTTGGCACAGTTTCCGCGGCGCCTTCAACGCAGGAGCTGGGGGCGCGGCGCGCCTACCCCGCCGCCTCCGTGCCCTGGTGAGGCGCGAGTTATGGAGCCCCCCAGCTGCATTAAGGATGAGCCGTTCCCGCACCCCCTGGAGCCCGAGCAGAGTGCCTCTGCGCAGCAGGGCCCAGGGAAGCCGGGCGACAAGCGGTTCCGGCTGTGGTACGTGGGGAGCTCGTGCCTGGACCGCAGGACCACGCTGCCCATGCTACCCTGGCTCATGGCCGAGATCCGCCGGCGCAGCCAGAAGCCCGAGGCAGGCGGCTGCGGGGCGCCGGCGGCCCGTGAGGTGCTCCTGGTGCTCAGCGCGCCCGTCCTGCGCTGCGTCCCCGCGCCCGGCGCCGGGACTGCTGGGGGCTTTGGCCCCGGAGCCGCGCAGCCCAACCCGGCCGTGTTCATCTTTGAGCACAAGGCTCAGCACATCTCGCGCTTCATCCACAACAGCCACGACCTCACCTACTTTGCCTACCTGATCAAGGCTCAGCCCGACGACCCCGAGTCGCAGATGGCCTGCCACGTTTTCCGCGCCACAGACCCCAATCAGGCAAGACCGCGGTTCCGAGGCGCGGGGTGGGGCGGGTCCGAGGCAACCTGGAGGAGTGGCAGGGCTGCAGGCGCTGGGGCCCCACGTTAAGGACCGACTCTGGTCCAGCTCCTGGCGCGCACCCTTCCCGTGGTGTGCTTGAGCGCAAGCTGGCCTCTCTCCTCAGACTCCGGGTCTGCAAGCTTGCTTTCAGGGGCGCACTGGGCGGCGGCAAGAGCTGACGACCCGCAGGGACGGGGAGAGAGGGAGGCAGGCGGAGAGGGGGTTTCGGGACGGTGGAGTCGCTGGTGCGCCCTAGGAGGATGCGGGGAGCAGCGCGCATCCCGGAGGACGGCTATATCTGGGGTGTAACTGGAGATGGCGTGCCCAACCTTGGCAGGGTGTGTGCGTGCGTGCTTGTGTGTGTTTAAGAGGGAACGCAGGAGAGGGGTGGGTTGCTAAAGGCCCCGCACTCACTCCCAGTCTTGGTGAGTTCTGCACCTTAGCCCATTTGGACCGTCACTGCAGCACCTACAGGCCTCGGATCTGGGAAGCTGTTTCGGAGCCTGGTTTAGGGAGAAGTTCCTAGACGTTGTCAGACTGTCAGCAAAATACGAATCTGCATTTAGATGTTGAGAGGAAAGAAGACTTTTTTTTGCACTTTTTTAAACATTTTTTTTAAACAATTGGATACAGAATCAATGCCTGCTTGAGTGATTTTAAAATCAGTGTCATAGAAGAGGTGAAAAATCTCTTTTCTAATATCGTTTCTCCAGAGTTTACTAAATCGAGGTACCTCTTACCAAACAGTGCATTTTTACTTCCTTAAAAAAAAAAAAACAAAAACGGACGAGGCCGTTTAATCTTCCGGAGAGAGGGATCTAAACAATCTTTACCACAGTGATTGTGTCTTGGAAAACAGCTTCCCCCGCTCTTTAACAAAATGTTTAAGGAGTTTTTTTTTTTGGTTTTTTTCTTTTTTTTTTGTTTTTACCGTATCAGAAGCCCTCAAATGCTGTTTTTGATACTGATATTTAAGGTTTGAGTAAAGTGCTTTGGATTCTTTGGGAAAATTGTGTTGTCTAAATATAAAGTCTCAGTTGTACTTTGTGGTGGTTTCTTTAGTAGCTGGGAAATTAATAGTCAGATGAGAAAAACATCCTGTAAGTAATGCTTTAATTTAAAAACATTCATTAATTCTAGTGTCTGTAATTGACTTTCTGTTTGTCCAGTAGTTTTTCACAAAAGTTCTGTAGCTGAGTTGAAGAAAATAAAAGCTCATTGTCTTAGATTTCATCAGTTACTTTTTAAACTGGTTTAACATCTTAAGGCTCAGAATTCCCAGTGTGAAGAGAGCAATTTTAATGGTACATGTGACCGCTGTTACATTATGGTAAAAAAGAACCTTGTTACAGATTGCCTCAGGATCCTAACCATGATTCAGATGAGTTTCACTTTATACTTAGTTGTTCAAAATTTATTTTTAGCTTTCAGTTATGTTGAAATTGGAGTGCAACATGTTTCTTTATTTCTGAAAGTTTTCGTCATCTTTATTGTATTAAGCTTTTGGAGTTCTGTCAGTGAGATGGAAGTAGTTGCATTTTTCCAGGACTTTAAGAAAAGTTTCATGGTACTTGGTGGTCATTTTCTTCAGTTTTGATGCATGACCCATCGTTGATAATTTCAGTGATGGTCAAAGTTTGTTTATGGGTTATGGCACCTTAAATTCTCAACAGTAGTTGTTGAGTCTTTCCTGGACTCATTGGAAGGTCAATTAAAATATCCCCTGTTATTTCCCTTCATTTTGTATTTAGCCTTTAGAGGCTGAATGTGCTATTACTTTACAAATAATAACATACTTGGGCTTATTTCCCCTCTTTGGTCCTATAGGAGCGGTAGAAGCCATATGGCTTTTTGATAAAAGAAAAAAAACTTTTCCTGTTTATTGCCATTTCCCAGTTGAGTCTTTGATCTAAAGATATGGACTTCTATTTGCTCCAAACCTAGAGAGTTCCTGGCAGAGGATCATTAGTTTGAAAGGCCAGATGTTGTCTGCCTGAGGATTATCTCCAGCCATAAATCAGGGGTTACAAACTCAAAGGGCTGGGAAGAGGGTTGAGTAAGGATAGAGGAGGACTAGACAGCGATGTCCTTTCTCAAGGTGCTGCTTGTTGGAGCTTCTGGTTTCTCAAGAGAAAATGGAAATCTGGATTTTTATGTATGAGTCCACATTTTCAAGTATTCACAAAATTCTTAAACATTCAAGAATCGTATCTGGGCTAAACAAAACACACCTGAGAGTTGGCTTCAGCGATCTAAGGGCTGCCACTTTTGATCTGGGGCATAAATTTTTGTTCAGTGGACACGTGTAGTCATCAGATACTGTGTGCTGTTTGTCACATTTCCTTTTGAAATGGTGGGGAGAGTTAGGACGATCTGGGGGAAGAATTTATAAGTAAAACTCCCAGAAGTGATGATTCTGCAGTTGAACTTGTTAAAGGGAGGAATTCATCACATTGTTACCATCCAGCAGTATGCCTCGTGCAGAGCAGAACCCCTGCATGGTTCTGAGCATCTTTGACTTGAAAAGGAAGACCTGCTCTTTGCTTTGCCCCTGAGTTCTACATGTGAAGTAGAGAATTGTTTAGTTGGACTTCAAGATTATTGTTGAGTGTCTCCTCAGTGTTGTCCACAGTCGCTGAACAAAGTATGGAGGTAGCCTAGAGCAGAAGGCCTGCAAAGGTCCCGAAGTAAACTTGCCCCTGCTTTGTCTCTCATGCCTGTCCCTTTTCCGAAACAGGCCTGTCAGTAGAATGAGCATATAATTTATTGTTTAATCTAGGGACAATTTTTATTGAGAAAGGGGTGCCCCTTTTAACATCATTAACATCACACAAGCATAACAAGTATAAACCTGGACCCTTTAGGGCAAACCAGGACATAAGTGACCATCGCTAAATGGCAGAGTTTGTGTTCATGCCAAGCCATCGAGGTGGAGGATTGTGGTTCCTATATATATGTATATATATAATGATAATGTTTTGCAGAATATCTGCTTAGACGTCTTTTGAAGGGTGGATCTACATGTGACATCAGAGATGGGAAGTGCTGTCTGAGTAGCTCAGGTCTGTTGTGGGGGTTGCCATAGTGACGTGCCCTCTGGCTCCACAGCTTCTTGGTGGGTGAGAGACAACCTAAGGCTGTTAACCTGAGTCAACCTGGAGAAGCGCTCAGCCAGAATGGTCTGATGCAGAGCTGTTTCTCCCAGGTACAAAGAGAGGTGGGGGTTGGGAGCAAATGAACTAGTTCCAGGTTGAATATAGGCCAATACAGTTGGGTACCCATTTATCCAAGCCTATGTAGTCTTGCACAGGAGGAATGTCAGCCTTAGCACATTTCAGCCAGACTTGGATATTTGAACAATATAGTAAAAGTGCTTAAATATACACCCTTTAAAAAAATCACACTGGCATAAATGGAATTCTAGACTTAAAATTGGTTGGAGACCCAAGAATATCTGATTCTCCACCTAAGATCTTGGGTAAGTTGCTAATATTCTTCAAATTCTTATCTTTATTTACTTTCAGAAAGAGGCTATATATGTACATTATTATCTCCATTTCCCTATTAAAAAGCAGAGATTGTTCTATGTTATGTATACTTTACCATATATAAAAAGCTAATGTTTATAAATATTGTTAGAGATTAAAGGTGTTAATTATCATTTGCATGAGACTTTTAACAGCATGAAAGTTTTATTTCATAATTATAAGAGTAATCATGTAAAACACAAAAATTTGATTGTCGTCATTTTCACTGGTTTTGTTTATGTATGTATTTCTTGAAGCTTGCAAGAATGTACTTTCAAAGAGACTTTACACCAGTTTTTTTCAGCTCCAGGTTCTCTAAGTCTGGTTTTTTTGTTCCTATTAAAATATTCAGCATTTTCTGAACTTTATTCAGATAACTGATTTTCAACTTAATTTTTGTTGATATATTTCAAGAAGGTCACTTTTTAGTTCATCTTCATAGTTGAGGGTCAGTGGCTTTGAGAGTATACTAATAAAGAAACCAGAGAAATTGAATCTGGAAGTGTGCATTTCTCTGCTTTCCTAGTACTTTGTGCTGTTCTGGACAGGTACATCTCTCTCTCTTCTCTGGTTTTCTGTGGTCGTTTTTTTCAGTTCTCTCCCTTCCTGATCTGAGGTGGAGGTTAATTTGCCCTGGCTCTGTGGTAGAATCTTGACTATAATATCTGGGGAAAAGGTAAAAATGTGTGTCCAGAGCCTCCCACTTGTGAAGGGAGTATTAGAAAAAAGATGAGGATGTTCAGTATGACGGTTTGTTTATCATAAATCGGAGGTTTTCAGACTTGAGTGTGTGTCAGAATTACCTGGTGGGCTTTTTAGAACAGACTGCTGGGTCCTATCCTCGGTTGCTGATGCTGTCAAGTTCCCTGATGATGCTCAAGACTATTGGTCTGGGGGACCATAGTTTGAGAACCACTGCTGTCAGTATTTTGTTCATCTGGTTGGGTATATGACCACTTCTGTTCTGTTAGGTTTTTTTTTTTTAATTTATTTTTATTTGGGGGGGGCAGGTAATTAGGTTTATTTACTTATTTATATATTTGTTGATGGAGGTACTGGGGATTGAACCCAGGACCTTGTGCACACTAAGCAGGCACTCTGCCACTGAGCTATACCCTCCCTCCCAGTTCCGTTGGTTATTTTTGTCATCCTTCTCAGACTTAAAGTTCAGGGTTAAGTGTGAGGAAGGATAGTATCTGACTACAGAAGAATTTTTAAAAACTTTTCATTTCCTAGCTTAATAGCTTTGCATATCTTCTCCAGTTAGACATTATTCTGCCAGGCATGAAAAGACTAGCCATGAGTTGAATGACAACTTTACCTTTCAAGCCAAAGTTTTAAGTTCTGCAGGTGGAATAAACAGTTTTTTTAGGAATATAGTCTAATGTTAAATTATGATAAGTTTTTGCAAAAATTACAGCTTTAGTTATTTGCATCCAGAGAAATAACTGCATTCAGCATGTTTGATATATTGGCTATTAAGAAAACAGGCAAAAAGAAATAGAGAGTTGACAGTTTGGTAAGATTTTTGGCCACTCTGAATATTTATCGGAGACATTTCTTCCTTCTTTCTTTCCTTCCCTCCTTCCCTCCCTGTCTGCCTTCTAAATCTCAGAGTCTTTGTTTTGTTAAAATCACCTGGATGGTGGTTTCAGACTCTCATTTCTTTGGGGAGTCTAAAAGACTCCCAAAAGCCACTGAGATATATTGTCACTTAGATGTATCCTCTTGTAAAATGAGGGACAGATAAATTATAATTTAATTTAGTAGTATATTCAGAATTATTGTCTAGGAAAAGGATTTTGCTTGAAATGTGATCTACATAAAATATTAATACAAATTTAATAACTCACTGGGAGATATCAACTACTCATGACATTGGCCTGTTACTTTAAGGTTGTAATGTGTTACTGTTCATCATAGTATGTCTGTCTGAGTAGCTTTTTAATTCTTTTCCTTGAGAGCTAACATTTATTGAGCTCTTGTTAGGTGATAGTACTGCCTTTTGCTCTTTTCTTAGGTTATTACATTTTATCTTTACAGTAACTGTGTAAAATCTATACCAGTCTTCCTCTCATTTTACAGATGAAAAAGCTGAGGTATAGAAAGGTTAAATTATTTTCCCAAGGACGCAAGGCTTGAAATAGTAGAAGCAGGTCTAGTCTGTGCAGTTCTCTTATTTGCTACTCTGGAATGCAGTTGTTGAGAAATGATCAGTTGTTAGTGTCATAAAGTTTTATACGATCACTTTTTCCTATTCTTTAAAAAATACAGTTATTTGATTTTGTATTCCAGTTTTATTGAGGTATAATTAACAAGCAAAAAATGTATATTTTTACAGGTACAATGTGATGTTTTGATATATATATCAAATGAAAGGATCACCACAATCAAGCTGATTAATGTATCTATCACCTCATGTGGTTGTCTTTTGTGTGTGTGTATAGTGAGAAAACTTAAGATCTAGTCTTTTAGCAAATTTCAAGTGTACACTATTGTATTATTAACTATAGTCACCATGCTCTATGTATGTTAGATCTTCAGAACTTCCTCATCCTGCGTAACTGAAAGTTGGTACCCTTTGACCAACATCACCCCATGTCTCCCATCCCTCAGCCCTGGCGATCACTATTATACTCACCGCATTTATGAGTTTGACTTTTTAGATTCCATGTATAAGTGAGATCATACAGTATTTGTCCACTTTTCCCCCACTTTTATATTAAAAATCTCCACAGTTAAATACACTTATTAAATTTGTAAAATAATAATGAAATGCTGAATGCACGTTTGCCAGTATATATTTTTGTTTTAATGGAAAGTAAAAAGTCTGTATGATTTGTTAGGCTGTTGAAGCTGAACTCTGGTATATCTTTTACACAGTGTTCTTAGGAATGGCAGGGAAGTAAACTATGAGAGTGTTTGCAACCTTTATAACTACTTTAGTTTAGAATAAGAAATCTCTAGGATATGTTTTTAAGAATAGGTACAACCATGCATTTGAATATATTTTATTGAATTGTGAAGTATATAAATACTGTAGAGAAAACAATATGTCAATTTTAAGGTTAGATAAAGCCCAGTGACCTGATGGACTGATGTATAATTTTGCAGGAGTTCAAATAGGGAAAAAGGGTTCAAAAATATAGTAATGACAGGGTCCACAGTGACACTGGCCTGCTGCACCTGTGCTGAAGCATCCAGTGCCATAGTCACAGTGTCTTTCATCACACTGAATTTAGGTTGTCAGTGTGGCAGTTGCTGGTTTTATACTTTGTAGCTATTTTGTAAATTGGTTTTGGTTTTAGAGTTGTTTAAAAGCTAGAGATATAAATATATACATTTATATTTAGATTTTTGGGAACATATTTAAATAGAGTAACAGTAAAATAATTATGTTAACATCTTAATTTACCTTAAAAATATTTTTTATTGAGGTATAGTTGATTTACAATGTTGTGTTAGTTTCTGGTGCACTGCAAAGTGATTCAGTTATACCCCTTTTCACATTCTTTTATATATATTTCCCTTTTCACATTCTTTCCCATTATGGTTTATTACAAGATATTGAATATAGTTCCCTGTGCTACAGTGTTGGATCTTGTTGCTTATCTATTTTACATATAGTAGTTTGTATCTGCTAATCCCAAACTGCTAATTTATCCCTGTCCCCCTTCCCCTTTGGTAACTATAGTTTGTTTTCTATGTCTGTGAGACTGTTTATGTTTTGTAAATAAGCTCATTTTTACCATATTTTAGATTCCACATATAAGTGATATCATACAGTATTTGTATGTCTCTTTCTGACTTACTTCACTTAGTATGAAAATCTCTAGGTCCATCCATGTTGCTGCAAATGGCATTATTTCATTCTTTTTTATGACTGAGTAGTATTCTATCTATCTCTCTCTCTCTCTCACACACACACACACACACACACCCATATCTTCTTTATCCATTCATCTGTCGATGGACATTTAGGTTGCTTCCATGTCTTGGCTATTGTAAATAGTGCTGCTATGAACATAGGAGTGCATGTGTCTTTTCAAATTAATAGTTTTCTCTGTTAATTTGTCTTTAAAAGTATTTTGAACCACCATAAATTTGGAAAACTCTGGGCTTAAATTTTCAGGTGTTAATATGGCCCCAGTCATGTATGATTGTATGACAGAAAGGGAATAAAATAAGAGATTAAAATTTTGGTTGATTTAATTTCAGATAATCTTAGCACAGGTTTTTTCACACCCATGAAAATGATATGGGAGTTATTCATTTTCAAGTTACTGATCCCTTTCAAGTTTCATTTCTTGTAAGAGGTTGGGTTGCAAAGAGTATCTCCAAGTAATGGGATCTTCCTGGTTAAATATAGAAGCCTAAATTTGCTGCTTCAATTGTTTCATATTATAGATGCCCTTAACTAGTTGGATAGTCTTCACTTTGGAACTGTTGTGAATTTTTGCAGGAATTTCTAAAATTCTTAAAATTGGAAGCATGGAATTTTTTGGTATCAATATTATATAACTTGTGAGTAGTTCATTATCAGTTTCAGATTCCAAGTCAAACAGTGCTTCTTGTTGAGCAAATCAAGTAGTCTTTTGTATCTCACAATTGTATCTTTTTTTAAAAAATTGAAGTATGGTTTATTTACAATGTTGTATTAGTTTCTGGTGTGCAGCAAAATGATTCAGTTATACACACATATATATCCTTTTTCATATTCTTTCCCATTATGGTTTATTACAGGATATTTAATATAATATAGTTCCCTGTGCTATACAGTGGGACCCTTGTTTATTTTATGTATAGTAGTTTGTATCTGCTAATCCCAAAGTCCTAATTTATCTCTCTTCCATCTTCTCCTTTGGTATTCATAAATTTGTTTTTTATGTTTGTGAGTCTGTTTCTGTTTTGTAAATAAGCTCATTTTTATTATATTTTAGATTCCACATATAAGTGATATCATCCTTGTATTTGTATTGTATTTGTATTTCTCTTTCTGGCTTACTTCACTTAGAATGATAATCTCTAGGTCCATCCCTGTTGCTGCAAATGGAATTATTTCATTCTTTTTTATTACTGAGTACTATTCCACTGTATATATATTTGTATACCATGTCTTCTTTATCCAGTCATCTGTTGATGGACATTTAGGTTGCTTCCATATCTTGGCTATTGTAAATGCTGCTGCTATGAACACTGTGGTGCATGTATCCTTTCAAGTTACAGTTATCTCTGGATATATGTCCAGGATTGGGATTACTGAATCATATGGCAACTCTAGTTTTAGTTTTTTAAGGAACCTCCATACTGTTTTCCATAGTGGCTGCATCAATTTACATTCCCACCAACTATTTAGCATGATTCCCTTTTCTCCACACCCTCTCCAGCGTTTATTATTTGTAGACTTTTAAATGATGGCCATTCTGACAGGAGTGAGGTGATACCTTATTGTCGTTTTGATTTGCATCTCTCTAATAATGACTGATGTTGAGCATCTTTTTATGTGCCTGTTGGTCATTTATATGTTTTCTTTGGAGAAATGCCTATGTAGGCCTTCTGCTCATTTTTTAATTGGGTTGGGTTTTTTTTGTTGTTGTTGTTATTGAGTTGTATGAGCTGTTTGTATATTTTGGAAATTAATTCCTTATTGGTTGCATCATTTGCAAATATTCTCTCCCAGTCTGTAGGTTGTCTTTTTGTTTTGTTTATGGTTTCCTATGCTGTCTCACAGTTGTATCTTCTTATACATTTTCAGTAATAGGTTATATAATGTGGACAAATACATTTATGACTTGGGCTTGAACCAATAAACAAATCTTTTTTCAGGTCTCAGATGGCTCCTCGCTTTTTCAATTTACCTCTTGCCCTGGTTTCGGCCATTTAATTCTCATTAGCTGGGCAGTCTGGAGATTTTACTGAGTTTATTTGAAATTAAACTGATGGCCTTACTGCTTCATTCTTCAAATATTTCTTCTCCTTAGATTTCCAGCAACATGTTCCTTGTACCTGTTGGGAGACCCCATTTCTCTGTGTTGGATCTCCCTGATCCTGTTGCTCACTTTGAGACCACCTGATGACTACTGCCTGACTCTGTAAATATTGTACACTGCCTGCTTGATTGAATTTATTTCCAGTTTTGGAAGCTGGTCTTCTCTCTTCTGAGGGATGATCGGGTGTCTGGTCCTTGCCACTTCCTGTTGGCTCCTTCCAAAGCTGTTAACCATTGTGTACTGATTTTATTTTAGTTTTCATATGGAATTCTGCAAAGGTTTTTGGTGTGAGCATAGCCTAGTGGTGGTAGTGCTGGTAGAGGGCACGGCTCCTCTGTATTCATCCATAATTCTTTTATCTAACTTGAGGTAGGTTCCATAGGCTGGATCTAGGAAACTGGATTTCTGTCTAGTTTCTTTTCATTTTTAATTTAATTTTTTTGGTGGGGTGGAGGTAATTAGGTTTGTTTGTTTGTTTAATGGAGATACTGGGGATTGAACCCAGGACCTCATGCATACTAAGCACACAAGTCTAGTTTCTAATAACAATGTTAAAGCAATATGAAAGTGGGTGGTATTATATCTTATTTCTTGACAGGCCTTTATATTAACTTCCCCCATTGATCCTAAATTCAAGTGGTCAAGTTATTTTGTTAAAATAATAAATGACATTTGATAAATTTACTTGTTCTGTGTTCATGTAAACAAAGTGTGTTAGTTATAGCAATAGACTATTAACTAATAGTTAATATGTCATTAGGGATCTGGAAGTTAATGGTATTAAACCTTTCTTCCTATTGGAAGTTAGGTTGAAGATACATATTTGAAATTGTGTTGTTCATTTTAATAAGGGGGGTGTGAACATGAGTAAATAAAATCTATCTCAATATATGAGAAAGTACAGGCATTCTTTGGCGTAAAGAGTGTATAAAAACAATCTTTAGTTTGTTAACTATTCTTACAGAATAGTTAACAGAGTTTGTTAATCTCTTTTGCTTGATCCACCACAATTATCCAGTATTTGATTCTACCTAATAGTAACAGCTCTAAGCAATACATATTTATTTATTTTCTTGACCAGAGAGTCTCACACTTTAGCATGCATCACCTGGAGGGTTTGTTTTAATACTGATTGCTGGACCCCCACCCCCAGAGTTCCTGATTCAGTAAGACTGGGGTGAGGTCCAGACCTTACATGTCTAACAATTACTAGGTGGTGCTGATGCTGCTGGTCCAGAACCACACTTTGACAACCACTGCTCTAGACCAGGGGCTGGCAAACTATAGCTGTTAGTTTTGTAAATGCAGTTTTATTCAAACACGACCCCAGTCATCTGTTTACATATTCTATGCAGTGGTCTGTGGCTGCTTTCAAGCTACAGTGGCGGTATTGAGTATTTTCGACAGAGATCCTATGGCCACCAAGCCCCCAATTTTTATTTTCTGGCCTTACGTAGAAAATGTTCGCTGATCTCTGATCTAGACAATCTATTACAAATAGGCATCTTTATCCCCATTTTATAGATGAGAAAACTAAGTCTGTAATTTTCCTTAGGACACAAGCCAGCAAGTAGCAACAGCTCTGGGTTTCCAAACCTCACGCACTTTCTAAAACCCATTTTGTAAATTTTTGCTGATGGCTCCCAGATTTATCTCTATAGGTCAGCCCTCCCCTCTGAGCACCGGCTTTTTTTCAGATTCTCTAAATGCATACCTGACATCTGTACTTGAATATGTAGTTGCTGATACTTACAACCTAGGAATTACATTTGAGTCCTACTTTTCATTCCCTAATTGCTGTCTTTGAAGGAAGTCATCAGGTTGATTCTGCCTCCAAAACTTAGCTTTTAATATGTTCATGTCTCTCCAAGACCACTACCACCACCTGCGTCTAACTCCTCTCATTCTTGCTAGGACTACTAGACTCCTCCCAGCTGTTTTCCCTGTTTTACTGCTGTTTGCCTAGTGATCACTTCTTCAGTGGAGCAGTAGGAGTGGTGCATGTTCTTTTAGTGTCAGAATAATATGCAAATTCCTTCTCACGTGATCCTGTGAGACTCTGCCCCATAGGTCTCCCCAGTCTCATTGTAGACTGCTCCCTCCAGCATGCTCCCTACGTTTCAGCCATCCGTAACCAAGTCGGACTCAGAGCACTTCAAAACCTTTGCATGTGTGGTTCCTATCCTTTGCTAGATTAGTATTTTCTCAGGGTTCAGTTCTTTGCTTAACTCACATCTGTCTCTTCCTCAGATTGGCCTCCAGTGATGCTCTAAAGTAAAGCAAGGTAGGAACCCCAATTTTTCACTTCTGTCTCAGCCCTTTATTTGTTTTCCTTTTGGCACTTACACATTTAAAATTAATTTTTTAAGCACTTTCTCTGGGTGCTGTCACCACCTCTAGAGTGTAAGCTCCAAAGGGCGAGTGATCTTGTCGGGTCATGGTTGTATGCCAAGGACCTAGTTCTGTAGTAAGTGTTCTTGCCAACAAAGTAAATGGAGTAAGAATTGGTCTCTGCCCTCAAGGAACTGAAGTCCACCAGTGAGAGTTTCAAGTCTACTGGCAATGACATACATAGGCTCTCTTGTTACCTTTTGTTTACTTTAACAAGTGTTGATTATACTGGTTGCACAATATTACTTTCTGTTACAAATGTTTATAATTTTAGAGACACCATAAATGCTTACAGTATTAACAAGGGTTATAAGGCAGACATTTAAAAATATGTGAATTAAGTAGTTTCTGAAAAAAACTTTGTAGACTAATTTGAGACTGACTCCCCCTCCCTCCCAATCAAAACACAGGAAGTTTAGTGAAGCTGCCAACCCAAGAACAGGCGTTTCCGTGGCCTTTTCTTTGAATGATGTGAATCAAGCATTCAGGCATCTGGAAGATGATCAGCAAGAGTGGTGTTGTGAATACATCCTTGCAAGAACTGGATATTTTTTAGTTTCAATTCAGTTGTTACTTAGGCTTCTCCGTGGAACTATGATCTCATTTGGAAGGCTGTTGACTTACAAAATCCTTTGAATAGCTACTGTAAGTTTTCACTCCCAAATCTAAGATGGACCTTTTTTTTTTGGCACTGATTTTTAAGCCTATCCTAAAAAAAAAGCAGGGAAGGCCTAAGATGTGTCTCAGTTTTTTTTTTTTTAATCAAAAAGGGAAATGAATGCATGGAGAGGAGATCCCCCAGGGTGAGACCAGGGATGGGAAAGAAAAAACTATGGCCAGTGTCCACAGTGAACAGTTGACCGATAATAAGATGTACGATTTGTATTCTGGGTTTCTTTGTTTGCTTAAATAGCATGCCGTTGTGACAGAGTAATTACTTCTCTTACATTCTTTTTATCTAATGTCTATCATAAGAGCAGTTGATACATTAGTTTTAGTTTTCAGCGGCCACTGGGGCAGGTACCATGCTATATATAAGATAGTATTCATGCTCACCAGTATTCCCATGGGTTGGGGTTCTACTTTAAAGAAAAAAAATCACACAAGGAAAGAGATGACCTTATTTTTCCAGGACAAATTAAAAAGTGCCATAATCATTTGCCTTTATAAGTACAGGCCCCTTGTCTCTTCTTCTCCTTATTCTCTCATTGCCTTCAGGCATAATGTCTACAGCATCTCCACATTTTCTTCAGCATTTGGTCCCTTGCGTGGGGGTAGCAGATTCCCTCTTGCTCCACTGTTGAAGCAGTGTGTGTTTTCTAATGAGCGTCTCTGTTTCATCATCTACCTTTATTAATGATTGAAATGATCGTTGTAAACCTGCTTTCCATTGGTAAGGTTGGCTTGAAGACAATGCTGATGGTGCATTGTTCAAAACAGCTAATATGGCTGCATATCAATTAACGCAAAAAGCAAACATATGAATAGTTTAATAGCAAGTTTGCCTTTTACTGAGGTTGTTTTCTTTTGCTCCTGGAGTGGAAGATAAACTCTTAAGTCTCTTCTGTAGAAGGACAAGCTGTAACGTACCTACTGAATACGAGAGTTGGTCTTTGTTAGCAGTGGGCTTGAGGTACTCTGTTCACATCACCCCATTTACTTAGAAACCAGGCAGCTTAACAGCTGTTGTGTGTATGTGATTTACCAATGAGTGGTTTCTCTGGAGATACTGTTTGCTGTGATTTTGCTATGATTTTCTTCTGAGAGCAGAATTCTAGACATTGACCGTGGGAACCGACATATGTATGCCCTGTAATTTTTTCTTAGCTGCTTACATTTTCCACATGATTTATTTTTAAGTCATGCTGCCACCATGAAAGAGAATTACAACCGATGCTCTGCAGATAGTTAGATCTCCATACATCGAGTGGAGACCTTGATTAGTTTACTAAAATTGTTGATTTTAAAAAAAAGTTTAAATTTCCTCAGTAACTAATACTCCATAGGGCTTTGTATGTGTTTTTAGGTTTTGGTTCTTACTCTTAATGAACATGGTGTCTGTTTGTCTAATGCAGATAGGCTTTTATAATGCAGGAAAATCTCATCCTTCACTCCTAGGTAGTCTCTGTTTTGGACATGTTCACTTATGATCTGTTTCAAAAGAAGTGACTGTTCCCTGATGGAGTTTTCATTTGCTGTTTCATGGCTTTGCAAAGGAGGAAAGTCAAACTGCCGGGGTGACTGTGTGGACTGGAGATAACAGACCTTCAGTGAGAGAAGCCAGACTGGGCACAGGAAATTGAAGCTCTGGACCCTACTCTTCCATGAATTAATTAAGTAATATAATTAATTGTATAATTATATACATAATTAGAACACTGTTCATCTGGATCATGTTTTTACAAGTTGTTCCTTTGTTCATTACCTCGCTCATTCATCACTCATTCTTTCAACCCTCTGTTCATTTGTCCAGTTACCAGGTGAATTGACTGTGCTTGGCCTTGGTGCTTGGCACTACATTGGGCCCTGATACTGTTACCAACCAGGGTTCTTGGCCTCCTTAATCAATAGAAATTGTTAAGAGGCCAGACGAGAAATTCACGCAAGGCTTTACTGCAGCACGAGCGAGCGAAAACAAGTAACAGGTTTTCTTGCTCACTTCCTGATGGAGTGAGCTGGTCCCTTAAAAGGGTGAGGGTAGGGGTGGGTCCAGAAGTTGGGCTGGGGGGTGGCTTAGGTGGTCTGCCCACCCCCTTGCTGGTGCCATGTGCTGGGATCATGTGCAGTATCCTGCTTCTGCTCCTGGTACCCTGCTTTTGCTCCCAACACCCCAGAAGTGGCAGTTGGATTTTTGGTCTTTTTGTGTCTTATTGCTCAGAACTGGCCCCAACTGCCCATGCACACAGTTATTTTTAGTCCTTTATAGTTTCTTTGTATTCTGTTGTTCCACCCCAGTGTAAGCATTGCCGCCCAGGGTCCCAGGTCCTAACCTGTCTCAGATGTATAAAACAAACACATTCCCTGCTTCGTGTGTCTTAGAGTTTTGTGAAGGAGCCGGACAAAACTGAGTAAAAAGGATAGTGTATTGTAGTGGCTGAATGCCTGGGCTCGGGATTCTGATCACTGGGACTCAGAGCCCCACTACGGATGCCCTGGGGAAATTCCTGCATCTCTCTGTGCCTTGGTCTCCTCATCTGTAATATGGGGATGACAGCATTGTGTGAGGATTAAGTGAGTCTATTTAGAACGGTGCCGTCTACAAGTACTCTAAATGTTAGCCACGCAAGTTAGCGCATGTCCACAAGTGTCCGATTTCAGAGGTGAGAGGAACTATGAAGGAAAAGAATGTGGCGCCATGAGAGAATAAAAGGAGGAAACTCATTCTAGATTGGGTTGTGAAGAAGATTCTCCAACTCTCTTTTCCTAATAAAATCTTAAAATGTTCTTCAGTTGTCTCTTCCTCTGCCACTCCGCCCACATGATACAGAAGGCTGGCCCCATCCCCAGCTCCCAGGTGGGAAATGCCCTTGATTGGTCCAGGAATCCAAGCCCAAGCCAGTTTATAAATTTGTGCCTGTAGATCCAGTGGTCCCAGGGACTGTATCCATTTGGGCCAAGGCAAGATGAGAGAAATTTCTTGGGGCTCCTAAGAAAGTTTTCTCTTTGGTTATTGTGTGTAGATTTAAAGCCTGGAACTGTTACAGTTGTTTCACTACCAGAGTGATGATGAAACAGAGGAGGGCACTCTGGAGAAAAACTGTCTGTGAACTCTGAGAGGGACAAGCCTGATTACCACCTCCCAGCAGGCTTTTTCAGTTTCTGTGAGCTGTTGAGTTTTCTGCTACTTGTAGTCAAAAGTAAGGTAAGTCAAGGAAGGCTTATTGTGGAGATGACAATTGAGGATGATTCTCAAGTTTGCTGATTTTGTGTGTGTGTGTGTGTGTGTGTGTGTGTGTGTGTGTGTGTGTGTGTGTATCTAATTGGTGAGTTTGTTACCGTTTACAGATAAGAAGAAGGCTGGCTGGAAGAGTAGGGGAGAAATAGGCTTTAGGGGCAAAATCAAGAAGTTCTCATCTGTAAAATGAGACAGCTGGATATTAGCAGTGATTTGCACACTTTTTCTGACTGAAGATAACATCCTTCCATCAGGAATTATGAGTTCTAGAGCACTGGCAACCGTTTTCACCAACATTGGGGCAAATAAAATCAGAATCTCAGCAAGGGGTAGGGAGGGTGATATGTGGGTGTTTTCAACCCAGTTGCACATAAGAACCAGGTCTACTAGATTCTTGAGCCCCTCCCCAGGCATGGTGCAACAGAATCTCTAGGGTGAGACCTGGAAATCTATTTAAAAACTGGGAGCTGGGATGCAGCCAGCTTGGCACTTATGTGCAGCCTGGCTTTGGGGAACCACTGTACTAGGGGGATGCAAGGTCCCTTTCTATACAGGTTTTTTTTTTTTTTTAAATTGAAGCATAGTTGATTTACAATGTGTTATTTTCTGGTGTACAGCCTAGTGATTCAATTATACATACGCATATATATATATTCTTCAGATTCTTTTCCATTATAGGCTATTACAAGATATTGGATATAGTTCCCTGTGCTGTACAGTAGGACCTTGTTTATCTATTTTATGTATAGTAGTTTGTATCTGTTAATCCCAAACTTCTGATTTATCCCTCTCCACTTCTTTCCCCTTTGGTAACTATAAGTTTTTTTTCTCTGTCTATGAATCTGTTTCTGTTTTGTAAATAAGTTTATTTGTCTCACTTTTTATTACTTGAGCAATAAAAAAAATAAAATAATGCCATTTGCAGCAACATGGATGGACCTAGAGATTATTATACTAAGTGAAGTAAGCCAGGCAGAGAACGACAAATATCATAAAATATCACCTCTATGTGGAATCTAAAAAAAAACTGTACAGGGTTTATGATTACAGCTCCAGGAGCCAATTTCAGTTACCTTCAGCCCAGGAAACAGCATGAATCTTAGGAGTGGCCACAGCACAGTCTTACTAAAATACCTCAGCTACTAACCAGAAATTGACACACCATTGTCAACTGACTGTATGTCAGTAAAAAAGAAAGGGAAGGAAAAAAATTCCTCAGTTGCTGTCATGACACTACTGCTTCTCGATACTACCTCTGGTCAAATTATCATGGCATGTTTTCTCTCTATAGATGATAGTCAAAACGCTATGTCTGACTGCTGGCATATTAGCAAAATTGTGAGTACACTAACAGTTACCAAATGCTTAGGTGTTTGATTGATGGGTATTAGAACATCTGTTACTTGAGCAGCAGTAACAGTATCACTTTACATAGCAGTAGCTGGGCAATTCCTTGAGAAGTCAGCTGGCAGATCAGCCCCCAATCTGAGATTTTCTCTAGTCATTGTATGGACATTATCACCCATGCTCTGCCTAGCTGGAGAATGGCAGGAGATGACATCTGTTGTCAGATGGTGGTGAGAAGGGGCTTGGAGAAGACATGAGTCAAGGACACGCTGGAGCTGTGTTATAAGTGGTGGTGCAGTGAGATGTCTGGGATGGGGGTGAGCCAGGGAGGGAATGGGATCCAGGGCAGAGACAGGGCCCCCAAATAAAGAGATGCTCTGCAGGAAGCAGTTACTCTAATTAATGTAATCAAGGCTTTATTTGTGGTCATTTGGGGCTGCATTGGCAGCCAGGCAATTTGCCCAAGATGGTAATGATTGTCTTGGCTTTGGAAAATGATGCTCCAGGCATTTTGGGGGAAATTTTAGCTCTGCTTTGCTACGTATTTTCTTTCCCTCTAACCTCTGCCTAAATAGGTTTATGAGTGGTGGAAGGAGAACATTTAGTCCTGAAAGGAAGCAGCATGTTAACTCTTCTACCTCCTAAGAGATAGACTCATGCTTTAGCTTCCCCAGGAGGAAAGCAAGAAGTAAATAGAGCACTTTTCTCTTTGCTTATTTATTTTTGGGGTAATATACACTTAGGTAGTTATCTTAGGTATCATATCAAGCTTTAGAACATTGGATACATTTGCCTTTGCTCCTCTGGTTCAGTTTGCTATCAGTAATTGACCTGGTTTTCATATTTAAACATTAGCCCATTGGAGGAAAACAAAACCAGTAATGGTGTCAGTGTAGGATTTTTAAAGAATGATTTTTGGTTACGTGTTAGACAGTGGAAGCCATGAAAATCTTGTAGTTGTCAAGAGTGTTTTAATTTCCTTGTCACCACCATTGCTATCAACTCCACCGTGGCCATTAACAAATATTGGTTGAGGCTAATCAAGTGTGAGATTAGCAAGTTAGCTGCTGGGAATACGAGGCTTAAGTGATTTCTGCAGAAACAGATAAGCAGGGATGGCAGCATAAGCTTGTGTTCATTATGTGGGGAAGCACTTTTGAGAATACACATTTGTTGGGCCACTCTGTATCCCCTGATGTGACATCTGCATTAGTCTCCAGGAATGCAGAAATTTCAGGGCCTGGGTCTAGAGTTTAAAGAGAAATAGCAAATAATTAAGACATTGTTCTTTAATGAAATATGACTCTTAATTCGTTTGAGACTTTTTCAAGTCAATGCATCTATCTGGAAGTAGCAAGTGAAGGACTCAGCGATTAGGAAATTTTAATGGCGGTTTTCCCCTCATTCTTAAATGTCTGTAAACAATGTGGCATTTATGGATTTAATCAAGTTTGTCTTTTAGTGGCTTCCTGGTGATTTCCAAGTTGCCCCCAAATGTAATCATGCCACATTGAAAGAATATCTTGGTAGAGCTACAAGATTTATAGTACCTAGTATATGCTACATGTTTTTTTAAATTTTATTTTCTATTTAAGTGTAGTTGATTTGCAATGTTAGTTTCAGGTGTACAGTGAAGTGATTCAGGTGTACATATACGTACATATATATATATATATTTTAGATTCTTTTCCATTATATGTTATTACAAGAAGTTGAGTATAGTTCCCTGTGCTATATACAGTAGGTCCTTGTTGTTTATGTATTTTATTATAGTATATGTTTTGGAGCTGTAGTATTAAAGAAATTTATAGTCCCATTACATGTGGGAATGGGAGCTCGAGAGCCTATGAATTGAAATCCACAGGCAGCCTTTCACTTGGAGTCCTTTCTGGAATGTAGTGAGGAACTATTGCACCTTTTTTCTTTTAAGCAACCACGCGCATTTCTTTTAGGCCATTATATATTACAGATTCTAAGAGATGTAAAACAGTTTTTAAAAAGTAGCAGGAAACTGATGAAGAGCTCCTGATTGCTTGCTGTTTGCTTTTTGTGCGACAGACACTCACTGGCCCCCAAACACAGGGCGGAATTCTAGGTGCGCTCTTTCGTCAGCGAGTGGCTTAAGTCATCGTGATGGTATTGAAGAGGATGATGAAAGATCACACTGACTACTCTTGGAAACACATTATGAATGCGTGCAGCTTAATCTTGCATAATCCTCGTGTCCAGTCTGTAAGACCGTAGTCATTGATGGGGTAAATCTGGTTCACCCATTTACTTCACTTCTTGTTTCTCTCCATTTTCATGCCCAATCCGGTTACTCCAAGAAACACCCAGACTCCTTAACATGCCTTCAGTTCTGCCCCTTCCTCCTGCCCCCACCCTGTACTCCCACTCTGCCTCCCTGCCTCTCTGAGCTCCTCACCAGTCCTCATGCCTACCTGGCCTTTCACATCTTTGTGTTCACACGCTGGTCTTTTTGTTGGAAATGTCCTCTTACCTGACCGCCTGGTGGTGTGCTCAAGTCATTTCTTCTGTAAAATCTTTGATGTCAACCTGCAGCCCCCAGGGGAAGGCTGCTTCTCCCTCTCTGGCTCGCATACTCCTTTATTACAGAAGCAGCCTCGTTTTCTTAGTGTTCATTGCAAGCCTGTCTCCACTGCTAGTTTGCAAACTCATCGAAGGTAGAAACAACGCCATCATTCTGCCTTTAGTTAGTGTCCAGTACAATGACTCATATGTATTCAGCATTCATTATATGTATTGTTGAAATGACTTCAGCAAAATATATTTTTGTTGTTATTTCTGAGTGTTTCCTTTCTGAGTAGGACTGTGTGGTATGTCCAGGAGTATAAGAAGTGTGACAGTTGACCAGGGCCTTAGAGGTTTATATTGCTGTCGGAAGAGAAAAGACACAGAGGAAAAATGTTAACTAATCAAAGATTACGGGTGGTACTACCACTGTTTTAAGCAAAAGGACACAGAGAAGTTATATTGGTCCTCGATAAAGAAGTGGGTAAAAGATGATACGTTTACACAGAAGAGGAGAGGCATAGGGAAGTGCGATTGATTGTGTGCATGGACTTTGGGGAAGGAAAAGCAAGGGAAAAGGCAGTGCCAGAGCACAGAGACTGCATGGAATTGGGAGAACTAGCAAACTGCTTCATCGAAGTAAAAGTGGGAATAATATTTGCCTCTGTCTCACAGAATTATGAAAAAGAAGCGAGATAATTCATAAAAAGCATTAGCATAATGCCTGCAACAGAGGAAGCAGTTACATGATAGCAATCTATTCTGATGATTGTTATTATAGTTGTGATTTAATTGTAGTGGCCAGGCATAAAAATACACCTTTATGGACATAAAGAAGTGATATAATGCCATTTGCAGCAACATGGATGGACCTAGAGATGATCAGGTGATGATAACTTACTAAGTGAAGTAAGTCAGGCAGAGAAGGACAAATATTATATGATCTCACTTATGTGTGAAATCTAAAAAATGGTACAAATGAACATATTATAAAACAGAAACAGACTCACGGACATAGAAAACAAACATGGTTATGAAAGCCAGGGGAGAGGTATAAATTGGGAGTATGGGGTTAACAGATACATACTACCTTATATAAAATAGATAAACAACAAGGACCTACTGTATAGCACAGGGAACTATATTCAATATCTTGCAATAACCTATAATGGAAAAAAATTTAAAAACGTGTATCTGTAAAGCTGAATCACTTTCCTGTACACCTGAAACTAACACATTATTGTAAATCAACTATACTTCGCTAAAAAAAAAAAAGAATTGAAAAAAGCCCACACTTTTTTGGGGGAACCATAGAAAGCAAAGCCAGACAATGTATCAGAAACCCAGTTGGAGAAATAAAGGCCAAGGGGCTAGGTTAGGAGTCCGAGGAAAGTGGGAAAGAACAGGTCAGTGTTGGGGGAAGAGAGAGGGAGAGACTTTGGAAGAACAGTTGAGAACTGCACACAGGGAACTAGTGAGAAGAAGATGACCTTGAAGCTCAGGCAAGGCTTGCCCCAGGCTGGTGGAAAAAAAAAATGATCTACTTCCTGCTGGGACTGGAGCCCATCTCCGAGCGTGACCAGCCCAAGGGCCTGCTGATGGGAGCAGGTGTCCTGAATGAGTGAGCTGTAATTAGGGCACGTGGTGTGCAAAGTGGGGAATTGCAGTGGGGGCAGATTCTGACAAGGGACAGAGCAGAGGTGGAGGTAAGTAGGGAGACTCCTGAGGCAAAAGTATGGCTACAGGGTTTATCGGAAACAGGATCATAGTTTAAATGTACCTAGGGCTTTCTCTTTCTGCTGCCCTAGATTTAAAAGGCAAGGTCTGAAAATCCAGAGATGGTGTCCGTCTTCTCAGCCCCCCAGGGGAGTCCACGGCCACTTGTTTGGCCTGTCATTCTAAAAATATTAGCCAGTGCCTCTGCCCAGTGTTTCAGCTTTAGTAGACTTTTACTTTTATTTTCTTTTCCTAAGCATGAGATTAAAAAAAAGAATGCTTTGGTTTTTATGCTTGTGAAAATGTTCAGGGTTTTTGTCGTGCAATATAGCCAAAACATTTTCTACCTAAGGTGTGTACGTTAAGTACTGTGGTCTTAAAGCGCTGTTTTCCGATTTGTACGTTTATAAAAATCACCTGAGTTGCTTGTTAGACAATTTAGGCCTCACCTCAGACCTACTGTTATTCTCTAGGGAAATCGCCTTGGAATTCATATTTATAAGCATCCCAAGTACATCTTACGGTCAGGCGACCTGGATGAATATAGCTTGTGCCAAATGAAAGACTTTTAAATTCTTCTATCCTTGTAGGCCCAGAATTCTAGTTTTAATTTCTAAGACATCGTCTGAGTGCACTCTGATTCAAACTTTGAAAAGTCATGAGAAAGGTTTACTATATTCTCCTAGTTAGTTCAGGAGTTAAACCTAGGGGTTCCCAACCGGGGAAGGGCGTGGGTTTCACCCGTCAGGGGATATTTGACAACATCTGGAGACATTTTTGCTTGTCATACTGGGACTGTGGTTGTTACAGGCATCTCTTCTGCACTGAACAGGACCTCCTCCCATAAGCAAAGAATTATCAGGTCCAAAATATCAATAGTGCCAAGGTTGAAAAACTGGTTAACCCTTAAGATCTGTCTGTATTCATTAATAATCAGTTAATTAAGTCTTAATTGGAGGTATAATATATATCTCATGTGATTACTATGCATATAAAGATGTAGAAAATTTCTCCATGCAAAAAATATGTATACATATATGTGTTTGTGTGTGTATATATATATATATATATTTTTTTTTTTTTAACTTGTCAAATAAAAGTAAAGTCAACCATTTGCTAGTCTTTTGAGGGCCGAGGCCCGTTCTCTGCAGATGGGTATGTTAGTGGGAGTGGAGTCTCTTCTATATTTTGACTAAATCACACTTTAAAGATTCTTTTAACATGGAGTCAATGTAAAAATACATGTGAATTGGTCTAAGTGCCAAGTCATCCTAAAATTTTTACAGTTTTTCTTGTTTCTCCTTTATGGCTGTTTCCTCTATACTTGATTTGACGACAGTTTTTTTGTTTTAGTGACTTGTGATATTCTTGTAAGGCATTTTTTTTTTTAATGTGGAGCTCATGTTTTATCAGTCTACATTATTTTTAATTATGTAAAGTGGGGACAAACAGGTAAGATTCAACCAGAGGGCTGGGTAAGCTTTCCTGTGTGGAGGGAGGGCCCCTAACTCCGACTAGGCAGGCGGCCATGGGCTCACGGGACACGGAGGTGTTACACAGGCAGTGAGAGCAAGTTACTTCATCAACTCATTTACAGGAAGGTTGATTAAGAAAGCTTCTCCTGTTTCCAGTGAGCCATGTAGTTTGAAAGCTAGGACAGGAAGGAAGGAAAACCATTTATTTTGATCGTTTTGATTAGTGACATAGAAACAATCTTTACTCTCTCTAACTTCCTTAAATTAGACACTTAACCCTTACGTTCGGATTTTTCACCAATTTATATTTTCTGAAAAGAACAAGAAGTAGATTGAGTAGCCATATGTTTAATTAGGAAAAACACGTGTTCGTGTTTGCGTTTTCCCTAGAGAGTACTTAATTTTCAAATTGGAAGTGATATTGAGATTAAATAGAGGACTCTGACAACTGTAAAAGGTTATATTTGAGTACATTTTCAATGTAATTATGTGAAGTACTTCACAGAATGTATTTCAAAAGCAAAATATATATCTTTTAAATGTATGTATCTTTAGATCAAATCATTGTAAACCCTGGGAAAAGGAGTGAGGACTTGCAGGCTCTTGTCAGGTCTTGCCTGTCTGAACCTGGAGTCAGCCTTGTACTAACACGCCAGATTCCACCCCATAAATTCTGGTAAAAAGCAGTCTGCCAATTTGAAACTGCCTATTGCTTAATAAAGTCTAGCAGCTTCTGTGTTTTCTGCAGAAGCTGAATAAATATAACAAGATAAAATCTGTGTTTAATTCTGGAAATGATAGTATCTTTTGCTTAAAATCTTTGAGTTAAAAGTTGGAAGCAATTTTTGCATGCAGCCTTAATTCCACATGAATAATATTTTTATATGCTGTAGAAGTCTTAGAAGAATTTAAAACAGAACATCTGTCCTAACATGTGTATCAATCCTTTTATTTAAAAGAAAACTGAAAGGACCCTATAAAATGAATAGTTTAAGTACATTTTGGAATGGTAGACTATATGCTTTTTTTTAAAAAAAAATCACAATTGAGATTTATTTTGCAATGCATTGGTAGAAATAATTGTATTTCACAAAATATATTCCTTTTGTTTTCATTTTTGCATTATTTATTGCTGGCAGTTCCAAGTACCAGAATTCACATGTGATTTTTCTTGTTCAACAATATTAAATAAACATCTTTTAAAATAGAAAAATTTCCCCCCATTGTAAGCATATGTATTACTATACTTGTAATAATTTTGAAACAAAATTGAATGACTTGGTTTAAATATGTTTAAGTGGAACTCAATTATTTGGCAGTATTTGGGGGGGATATGAATTGGTGAAAAATCCAAATTTGAGTTTTAATTGCACAATTTAATTACTGTGTTGAAACATAAATCTATGATATATGAAATGTATTGCTTGTTAGAGATCTTTAGGGAATTTGGATTTGAATATTCAGCCAAGAAAATCTTGTAACCAGCTTAAGCTGAAGCATGCATCTCAGTGCTTAATGATGCTTGGAAACAAAACATTCTACCCAATGATCTGATTGACACTATTCATAAAGCAATACCATATCAGATTTAGTTAATTTGGAAGTCATTTACTGTGGCTAATATGTGCTGGGTACATTGGCGATATGAAGAATAAAATTTGCATAAGCTGATGAGTTTTAATGCATCTGAAGATAGTTTTCCTGAAATTTTGCTTTTTTATTTTTGGTAGAGAAGACTGCAAATTACTAATGCCAGTATTTTCATGATTGTCATTTTATGGGTTCATTAAACCTGTATGTATTGAGCCACTGCTCTATGTCATAGTGCCTATAGTTGTCATTTGTTTCTTATGCCTTTTTCCTCTTGTTTTTCATTATTATGTGCTGTCAGAATTGCCACCTTTCCTCTAGAGGGGTACTTCATTTAATGTAATACCAAAGTTCCTGAGACCATGCACATATCCAATTTTAATATTGCCCCTGCCTTTAGTTTATAATGTCAGAAAGAATTGTCAAGCCCTTTAGTGCTCAGCCTTTTGATAGCACCTTTGGTATTTCTTGAGTTTTTAACAGATACATGTGTTACATGTTCCCCTGCCCCCGCCCGGGAAATTACAAAAGGAAAGGATAAAATTGGTAACTTTACCTTTTTCTGATGTGTGTTCAGTGCTCTGGTTTACCTCAATCAATATGTGACAATACACAAGGAATATTGCCAACCAGGGAAGCTTAATCAAACCTCAGCCTCAAGAGATTTCCTTGACTCTTCACTGCATAGGCATGAATGATTGAATCATTGAGCATGTCATTGAACTCAGTCTCCAGTCTCCTCCCGTTCCTGGTTGTTATCACAAAGCCCCACCCTCTAATTATATGGTTGGTCCTTCTGGTGTGTCTTCTTATAGCAAACTATCTAAGGGGTTTGCCATGAGTCACCTTAGAAACATAAGCTATTAAGTGTGGTCTGAGGGGCCCACTGTGAATAACAAGGATACTCCTATCACTTGGGAAATTCCAGGGGTTTAGAAGCCAGCCAAATTCTTATTATAGACCCTTCTATTCCCCCTGAAAAGTATAGTGTGTCTTATTTTATTAGGTGTATGCAAAACTGAACTGTGTATCATTCCTTTAACATATTTTCAGAACTTTACTCTGTCACGAGTTATGTGGCCTTGAGCAAAACACTTTACTTGTTTGAGCCTCAGTTTTCTTGTCTGTATAATGGAGCTAATAGAACCTATATATTAGAGAAAAAGCAACGTGCCTTACAGAGTGTCTGCATATAAAAGATGCTCTATAAAATAATAACCATTGTAATGTGCACATTTGCCCTTTAATCAAGTGCTATATTTAAGAATCAGTAGATAATTTCTTCCTGCTACTTAGAAGCCTACAGCTAGGACTGTCTTTGTCCAACTTGTTCCCTATTTGTAATGTATATATTAAATCTATATTGTTATATATTTTATATGTTATATTAAATATATAGACATATTAATACTTATATAAATGTTATTGTATTATAATTTAATATATTTATAATACATAAAATATAAAAATACATTTGTGATAAATATGAATATAGTAATATTTATATAATTTTAAAATAACATTAAATAGAAATATAATACATATTATATTTAATGTATATCTAAAGCATGTATTACATATGTGTAGTATATTTTGAAAGGAGTGTTTAGGCAAGAAACTGATAATATAACTGTTTTGACATTTGGCCATTTCCTGTCAAGCAAATCAATTATGACTGATGTTTTAAACTATTCTGCTTCAATTAGCTTTATATTTTTAGATGATATCTGTAAATTAATTCTTAAATACAGGATGTAATTTTAAATAAATAAATCTCTTCTGTACCATGCCACATTTTGACCAGGTTTGTGTAGCTTTCCGCCTGATTGCTGTTGCTACACAAACTACTTGAGATTTGACTGTATTTTTTTAAATTGCTTACAATAGTCATGCACCTGTTTGTGTTTATCCTTTCTTCCATGTAAACTCACTGTTTATTACAGGTGTTGTGTAATCAGTTTATAATGTCTGGGGTTTCTCAGAATTTGGTATTGTCTGCTCAGAAATGGGAAATCAGATTAGCTTTTGTATTTCCTTCATAGAAGACAAAGATACTGCATTGGAGTTTATGACCAAAATACCCTAATTGATATATGAAAGCTCCATGTATTCAGAAACTATGAACATCTGAAATGAGCGTATCTTGATAAAACTATGAGCATACTTTTCTAAACCTTGTCACACTGGCTGACAAAGCTGAATTAAAATGACAATTAAAAAATGAGGAAATTCCAGTTGGAACTTTTGTTAACTGTAGCAGTAAAAACAGCAAAAATGACTAAGTGGTTTATAGAAAAATCATCTTTGTTTCATAGTGTTCTAAGAACCTGTCAATTAGATTTTATGGTTAAATATTAACCCACATTCCATTGCCTAACTATTCCATAAAAGTTGTTACAAATTGCCACAAGCAGTTTTCACCGGAGATGCTGGTGGAGGTTAAACTATATCGTATCTTAAAACACTTCAGCCCCTCCTATGTGGGTGAAGCGGAGACATGATGTAATTATCTGGATGGCAGGAGATAGATAATATTTTTGTTGTGGTTATCTAGAAATGTCATATGAAAGTCTTTTTTCTCCTTGTGAGTGTCTACTTCCAGCTTTTTCTGTGGCCTGTGATGGTGATGGGGACACCTGAGGAGGACCCCCAGGGCTTTAGTGTCTGGAGTTCTTCGACCCCTCAATAGATGCCTCCAACTAGGGGAGCTGATTTTATTTGATTTACATACCAGGATTCTATGAAAGATATCCTTTGGAAAAAAATAATTCTCTTAAGTCCAAAAACCAGGTTGGTTCAGAAACTGCTGGTGTAAGAGAATGTTTAAGGATTTTTAACATAAACTGAGCAGTTGAAATTTATACCAGAACATAGAGGAGTAGAAGGAAGGGAGAAGCAATACAGATGGCAGAGGACAGATTAGTTTTCTCTCCACACACCACAGCGAAAACAGGAAGAATATAATATGATTATTTGGCTGCTAACCGTATGCTACTTACTGGGATCATGCTATACTCTCGTTTTACTGAGATAAAATTTATAGAAAATGAAGTCAACTATTTTAAATAGAATGTACAATTCAGTAGAATTTCATACATTCATAATGTTTTGCAAACATCACCTCTGTCTCCAA
This sequence comes from Camelus ferus, assembly GCF_009834535.1. NCBI lineage: Eukaryota > Metazoa > Chordata > Mammalia > Artiodactyla > Camelidae > Camelus > Camelus ferus. The sequence goes on from NC_045709.1 coordinate 51,351,005, forward strand.
AACATTTTCATTGTGATGTTGTACTTTGCAATTTTATTTACTGAATATATTCATACTGGGCTTCTTTCTAAAAAGGGCTAGGAAGAAGCATCTAATAAAGAGTACTAATAAAATGAAAATGGAAGATTGGAACCAAGGAAAGGAGAAGTAAGCTAATATGTAATCTACACGTGTTAATGTCCTTTTTACTCAGTGTCAGCATTGACTCTTGCGCTTCCCTGCATCAGAGCAGTAAGGGACACCTGATAAGTACTCTAAAATCAGAGAATACCAGCTTCTCAGTGAAAATAGTTTTTTGTAACATTCGGTTCTGGATGAAATTTCTTATTTGGAACTTGATATGACATCGTGTAACTACATTTTTACATTGGATACTAAAGCATTTTTAATATGACTCTGTGAAATAACCTTCATTAAAAGCTCAGGGCACACTATTATTCTGTAAGGTGATGATAGGAATTTTAGGTATAGCAGAATCACACATAGTTGACTTTACTAGCTTGATATCAGATTAGACCAGATACTTCTTTTCTTTCTTCCTTCCCTTCTTTCCTCCCTCCCTCCCTTCCTTCCTTTCCTTTTCTTCTAGAAAAAGGCAGAACATGAGGTTGGCAGCAGATCTTAAGACCTCTGTCAGCAGGTCTGGAGGGAGTGGGAGCCTGGTTGGGCCAGGGGTATGTTTTCAGTTAATAGTAAAATATAGTTTCAAGGTTAAAGTCATTTTTTACATGTTTATGTAATGAGGCATAGATGATATAAAGTATAAATCTCATTGTGCACAGAACTACATAACTATTGCACATGGTTACAGAGCTTACTTTTTTCAGCCAATGGACTTGGTGGGTGGCAAACCTGGAAGTAATTGGGAGATATTTACAGGCAAAAATTTCCTTGTTTATATTTGGTAAATTTAAATTTATTACCAGCAGTGGAAGTATGGAAGGATGGAGGTAGATTTTATTGGTTCTATACACCTACTTTTACATTGCTTTTGCTAAAGTTTTGCTAATTTACAGTGCAACTGGCGGTTTAAGAGAGCTCCAGTTTCATTGCATATTTGTAAGCACTATGTATAATCATTCACACTTTTTTTTCTGATATAATACAAAAAAAAAGATTCTTATTGTTAACTTTATTTTTTTAGAAGAGGAAATTGAGGGCCATAATAACATAGTAACATTAGGCTGTAAATTGATGGGCATAGTTCTATATAGTTCTATGTATTTTTTACCCAAACTTTATTTCAAAAAATTTAAGTCTATAAAATGTGGGAAAAAACAGTACCATGCACACAATATTCCCTTCGAGTAGACTCAGGTGGTTAACATTTTGGGACATTTGTATTATCTCCTTTATTAAATGCTGCACCACTTGAAAGTAAGTTGTAGACATGGTACGTCAGCATGTATCTTTTAAAGATAAGGGTATTTTTGTTCATTATTCCACAACCACCATATTATTATTACAGCCAAGACATGTAACGTTGACATAGTAAAGACATCTGTATACAGTCTACATTCAAATTTTTCCAGTTGTCTCAGAAATGTCCTTCATAGGTGTTTTCCTTTTTTCAATTAAGGAACATTCCTTGCAATTGGTTGTCATGCCCTTTTCGTCTCCTTTAATCTAGAAAAGCCCCTGCTGCCTTTTATCTTTCCCAATATTGATAGTTTTGGAGCGTGTAGAATGCCCCCAGTCTGGTTTTATCTGATTGTATGTCCTGTTAGACTCAGGTTAAATATTATGACAAGAATGTTGTACGAACTAGATTGTGTTCTTCCCATTTCATCACACCAAGAGGAACTTAATGTTTTTTGTTCTGTTTTTGATGAGGCTGCACTTGATAACTAGGTTAAGGTGGTATTGCCAGATCCTTCCATCTGCAGGTAGTTTTTCTCCTTTGCAATTATTGAAGGAGCTGTGGGGTGTTGCTTTAAGAGCATGTGAATGTCCTCTATAGAGACTATTTGAATCATTGTATTCTCGCTACCTAGTACAGGGCCTGGCATGGAGTGAACATTTCTCCCTCAGAAAGTTTGCTGTTAGTGTATATAAATGCAACTCATTGTGTTTCCTGGAACTTTACTGAATTCATTTATTAGGTCAATTTCCTAGCTTTTAAAAAGCAGTTTATACTATATATAGAACGTATTAATTAAAATAAATATTTTATTTATGGTTCTTGGCTGAATAAATGAAGTGCTAAAATGTAAACCACAAAGCATGTGAAATGAGTACACTTTTTCCAGAAGAAACAAAATATTTTGGTAATGAGAAAATCAGGTATTATAAACAGGCAGTTTTCTCCAGTGGATCTAAAACACTTCCCCCAGTCATGATTAGTAACTAATAAACTTTATCAAACTACCTTCCCTTTAAAAACAAACTAAACCAGTCTTTGAAAATATAACAGGTTATGTGAACTTTTGTCCAAGTTGCTTCAGTTATGACTCCTAAAATGTGAAAATAACACTCATATCCACAGCTTGTGAAATTCCTAACTTTGATAAGAATTCTGCATATGTATTTACACATTTGAACTAAATATATATAATTTTCTGTACTATCTGATTATAATTAGACATCAGTTCATTGATATTATGGAGTATTAACACATATATAATATTAACATGTGTATTTATGTCATAAATCATTTGTAGTTTTAACATAACATATTCCAAAATGCCGGGTGATATAGTGGTGTCCTGACGTTGTGATGGTTCCAAGTAAACCAGCTCTGATGCATTCCACGTTGTTTTGTTTGAATACGTAAATAATGTACATTGAGTATTGCATTAGTTAGGTGTCAGTGCAGGAAACAGATACCACTCTGGTTTCTTCAATTGAAATTGAAGAAGAGATTTACTACAGGAAATTATGAAATTGTAGGAAGAGCTAGAAGAGTAGGAATCAGGGACTAGCACCAGATGTTTGCATTTGTTGTCTTAACACTGAGGCTGTGAGCAATAGTTCTGGAAAATTCTGGTTGGGAAGGGAAGGAAGGAACAAGCGCTTCCATGTCCCAAGAGGAGAGGATCCCAAGTGGCAGAGCAGATAGTGTGAGAAAAGGGCAGTGCTTGCCTGGTAGGGACCCAGCCTGGCATTGTACCAGGCACTTATGTGTGTGTGTGTGTGTGTGTGTGTGTGTGTGTGTGTGTTTGTGTGTGTGTTTGTGTGTGTGTGTACACCCTGGAGAAAGTTATGTAAGATCTTCATCTTTGAAAAATTGTTTGGAGGCATGTTTACATGTAAGAAACAATTGAAGAACAGTGACATAGACATAGAATTCTAAACCTAGAAGGAATTTTAGAAATAATCTACCCCAATCCTTCCTCTTCACAGATGAAGCAACAATCACTGAGGTGATTGTTTGAAGTAACTCAAGTTTACATAATCCAGAACAATTTGAGTATTGAAAAATCTTTCAAAGACCAACTAACTGGTCCTGATATTATAAAGGATAATTTATTTTGACACCAATTAATATCAGTGCAATCAATGTATTGTAGTGTGTTTCTGCAAAAATAGTTACAGCAACATAAACATAATCTGATTATAAAAATACAATAAAATAAGAGTATTTGCGATTTTTTTAAACCTATGGACTAGTCAGATTATATAAATATAGCCACAGTGCTACTAAGATGAGTGCCCTCTGGTGTTCTGGGTTATCCTAAAATAAAGCACCAGTCTTCAATTTAAGTACATTTCATTAATTCTAAGATACATAAGTTCTCCCCACTTTAATATCTCTGCAATCTGGATGTGTCTTACAAACTGTGGCATCTTAGATTTGATTAAGGGCAATAATTCTATAAAGGAGAGACTACTGAAGTGGTTCTCAAAGCAGGTGTGACTCAGAATTACCTGAAATAACTTTTCAAAAACAAAAGTGTCTAGGCTTTCAGTCAGGCTTATTGAATTATCAGTCATTGAACTAGATTATAAATATGATAGTAAACAAATGTGATAGGCAGCAATATTTGTCAACTTTTTATCTGGTCATACTTTCTGGGAGGTAGTGGTAAATTCCACTTAGGCTTGAAAATTTTGTATCATCAGTTAGTATGCCCTTCTATGTTGCATGTTGGTGCCAACCCAGAACTTCTTTCTTTGCTTTTGTACCAATTGTAAATCACAAATTATATGAAATGAATATTAGCACTACGGGATAGCACTACTATCCCGTAGTGCTAATATTAGTTATCCCGCTATCATTAGTGGGTGAATGACTCTTGTGAGGCTGCTGGTTTTAGTGCTTATGTTCAGAGAGGACTTTACAGTTTCAAAAGTGTTCTGCATATATTGTCTCATTGGATCCTTACAGTTGTTTCTGAGATAAATACAACAGAGTTTATTATGCCTTTTGGTACAAATGAGGAAATAATGTGCTCAAGGTCCATGGCTAGTTCAGATTCAGATTTCCACAAGAAGTCCATTGGACCATGTGGACAAGGAAATGTTCTGTTCTGTACATTTGAAGATGTTAATTATTCAGTAACAACTCGAGCATTTTCCAGAACAGTGCCGTGCATTGTTCTGTATGCTGGATGAGACACAGAGACGTACCTGTAGATTCGTCAAATTTTGTAAAGATGTAAAATTGAGAAATAGCATTATCTATGTGGTATTCTTTGATATCTGCATAATAGCATTAGAAAATTCTAGTTTTGATATACTATGAGGAAGAAGCATGGATGTTGGGGGTCATATAGCCTTGATGCCAGGACTTAGCTCTTCCACTGGTTAAGTGTCAGTGACCTTGAGCAAGTGACTTCTTTTTAAGTATTGTTTGGAAAATAGAGAAGATTGTATCTATTCACAGAGATTTTGTGAGGATTAAATGAGATCATGTACATAAAAGGCCTAGAAAATTTCCTGGTTCATAGGAAGCAATTAATAAATGGTTGTCATTAACATAATTTGCTTCCAATACTGAAATATAAAGTGAAAATCTGTAAGCCATAATTAACAGTGCTAACAGAAAACTTGAGATTAAGTTTATAAACAAACATACAGACTGCAGGGATAAATGATCAACCCTAGAGCCAAGGGCATTTTATTTTATTTATTTTTTTCTCCTTTGAGTTGTGTTATAAGTCTTTAGGTGGCTTATAGAAAAGCTGAGGAGTACACCATAGTTGTTTTATTTTTAAATTTTTTTTTTTTTTTTTATTGAAGTGTAGTTTATTTACAATGTTAGTTTCAGGTATACACCGTAGTTGATTTAAACCCAAGATTCCATGTTTCATCGAAGTATTTAATAGAATAAAGAAATGAAACATGAACAAAATTGATTCTTTATTTACAATGTGAAATTATTTAACTCTTGATGCACTTTTCCCCTTGTTCTTTAGCACTTTATTATTCTCTTATCTAAATTGATGATCCCAGTATTTTTTTTCTTACTAAGGAGCACCATTTGATTTATGCCTCCACATTTTCCCATCTCTCCCCCATAAATAAATGTTATTTTATTTTCTTGAGCATTTATGAATCCCTAATAGCAGTGGTTACTTCGCCTTTATTCTCTGTTATTCTAACAGCTACTGCTTTTTTCAGGTGTTTTTTTGCCTAGTTTATCTGCTTATAAAATGCTTTAAGCAAACTTTGAAAGTTCCCCCATCCATTATCATGTCTCTACGTTCTTCTAATTCCCACTACCTGGATTTCAGAGTGGTTGGTGGTCTGAAGTGCTTGGTGAGGCAGGTGAAGACGGGTCGTACCTTTAGTTTCATTTTTCCTGGTCTCTGTGATTGCTGATGGCTTATGATTCCGAGTCAGGACAGGGCTTCCTGGTGAGTGCCAAACAGTGCTCAGATACAGGGTAGAAGAGGGCTTATCTTATCTCTGCTTGGCTGAGGGACAAAACCTCCTGCGGGGTTCTGATGAGCATTCTTCCCTTGGAGAATCACTGATGTAATAACAGGGAAGGTGGAACAACTCCTCCTGCGGCTGCTTCAGCTTCAGCTTTGGAACGGTGGCTGGAAGGCAGTGTCTGTTAGGTGCTTTCTTGTCCTCTGATAGGGACACCCAGCTGTACTCTGGACACGTTGTGGTGAGAACTTTTCCAACCGTTTACCTGGTCTTGCCCACACTTGGCAGTGTGCTTTGACTTATCTATAATTATGTTTTTGTTTTGTGTAATGCTGTCTTTAGTACTTTCAGATGATTCTAACCAAAATACTGAAACATTTTATTAATTTATCTGGGAAGTGCAAACATCGCTTTGTTAAAGACCAGACATCTGGCAAATCTAGCAGATTTTGTGTCTACAGTACTAATTTTTCTGTTCTTTTAATGATAACCCTTGCCTTTTGATTTCTTGATGGTTAAACTCAACAGGAAACAAAATAGTTACATAGTTATTTGTCAGTGACATACCCTGGCCGCTGTATTCCTTTTCCATCTGCCCACATTCAACCAGGAGCCTCTAAGCTGAAGTAACTAGATACTTACATAAGCCCAGAGGAGCTATAATAAACTTCATAAAATAAGCAGAGCAATGATACTCATAGCAGTTCATCTGCAGTGGTTCTTCATCAGGCTGGGTGGCAGTACTGTTTTTAGCTTAGACCAGGGCCCAGAAAACAGTTCTCAGCACTGTCAGGAAAGGGGGCCTGTGCTGTTTTCTTTTTTTTTCTTTTTTCCCTCCATCACCTTTCACTATCCTCTCTTCATTTTTCCCCCCCAAATCAGTCATACTCAAATGTAAATGTTAATTTTAGATTATATTCCAGAACCAAGTATAAGTGGTTTTACACTGCTGTTTTGGGACATTCTAGCATCGCTGCATTTTATCACTGATGATCATTAAGATCTTAATAATAAAAGCACTGATTATAATGAACACAATGACTAGTGTTCATTGATTATGTCCTAGATTCTCTACTGAACATTTTTATCTTATTTAGTTCTGAGATGATTCTGTGGATGCGTTTTATTATTCGCCCTGTTTCGCAGATGAAAAAACTGAGGTTTTAACAGGTTAAATGTGAAATAGCACTTGGCAAAAACTAAATACCACTTCCTCCTCCTTGAGACTTACCATTTTTGTTTTGAGGTTACTCATTATATAATTGAGGAAGTACAAAAATGTGCACATACAGTATATATATTATGAAGTTTATAAATTATCTGAGTGTTTTTTTTCTTTTCTTTTTTTTTTTGTTTGAGGTACTGAGGATTGAACCCAGGACCTCATGCATACTAAGCTTGCGCTCTACCACTGAGCTATATTTATCCCACCTCCACCTGAGTATTTTCTGAAATCATTATTTGAGTAGCCCACAAATGGAAATTATACAAATAATCATCAGCTACATTTAGCTCAGTTCTCTTTAACATGTTGATTGAGCTTAAAAAAAAATATCGAGTATTGCTGTACCACCCCATGAGACTCAAAGATGTGTAAGAGAGTCTCTTTGTCTTCTTGTGGGTGGAACAGACACATAAACTTTAACACAGATCAGACTGTGATGGTTGCTGTAATTCAAGGGGGAACCTGCAGTGGGAACAGAGAGAATACAGTGATTAACATTTACTGGCAGGATTGGAGAAGCCCATAGAGTTGTCATCCTGTTCTTGGACTGAACTTGTTAAAGTTTGCAATTTTAAATTAGTTCAAATTGTCATGACTATGTGATTTTCCAACAAAGTCAGTGTTGAATGCTGTCTGTGCATGTGGTACATAGGCCTTCCTAAGCTGTGACAAAGAAGAAATAGGGAGATTAAAAATATAATGCTTTTAAGATGTGTGTGGGAGATGGGGAGCTATTTAATTTTTTTTTTTTTTTAGTAAGAATGCAGTTACCTGTATTTTTATTTTTGAGATAAATTAGATTGCATTTTTGAAAAGTATGCATGTAATAATTGTTTCTTCATATTAATTGGTGGTTTCTTGTATTATTAATTTGATGTCTACCCTTGAAAATGTGATTTCTAGATGAGGATCCAAAGTAGAGATAGCTGCTTCCAGTTGTATCCATTTTGTATCTTGTATGTGCAAAGCCGTAGTTTTTTTAAATCTCCAAGCACAAATCACGACATTCTCTTCTTTATTATCTAGCATTTAGCAAAGCACCTGGTTGGTAGAAGGTGATTGTCCGATCTCTGAATGTTTGTGAATTCATATTAAAATGTGGTGGTACAAACATGGGTTCAGGCTTCACTTTATATTTCTTTGCTTTCAGGCCAGGCTTCAAACACACATGCAGTGTTTTTTCTCTTCTAAAATTTTATTGTGTCAGTCACTCCACCACTTAAAGCCCCCGTCTAGTTTCTCATTACTTGAAAGGTGAAGGCCAATTTTATGCATGGCTTGCTGCCCACTTTGTGATGTGACCTCAGACTTCTCAAGGGACCCATCCCCCCTTCAAGACTCAGCCATTTCATTTGTGTGCCCTCCACGCTCAATGGAAATGCCCTTCTCTTGTTCCCAGTTAAAGTGCTTATCACCTTATTGTAGGTGTTCATTCGCTTGTATGACTCTTTGGAACTACTTGAAGATGAGGATTTCTGCTGTGATATATTTGTATTATTCATCTTTTAAATACCAGAGTTTGACACATAGTAGATCCAGAAATCCTTGTCTAATGATTGTATGCTGTCCTCAGAGTCCCACATGATTTAAAGTCAGACATGAATTTTAATATTTAGTACACTATTTTCCAAGTAGTTTTGACTGTTGCATATACTCCAGTTTATTTTCATAGACACAGTTTATACTAGTAATTAATAGAAATGACTGTACTCTTTTCCTATTGCTGCTGTTACAAAGTATCACAAACTTAAAGCCTTAAAACAACACAAATTGATTCTTTTACAGTTCTGGGAGTCAGAAGTCTGAAATAAGTCTAAGAGACTAAAGTGTTGGCAGGGCGGTTTTCTTTCCTGAGGGGAGAATCTGTTCCTCACCGTTTCCAGCTTCTGGAGGCTGCCTGCATTCCTTGGCTTGTGGCTCTCTTCCAGCAATTGCATCACTCTGACATCTGTTTCCGCCCTTCTGTCTCCTTCTCTGACTCCCTTGCATCTCTCCTTCCCTTATAAGGACCCTTGTGATGGCATTGTTCACTGGGATAATCTAAGATAATCTCCCTATCTCAAGATTTCTTAGCTTAGTCATACCTGCAAAGTCCCTTTGCCACGTTAAGGTGTTAGGGGTTAGGAAACAGACACCCTTGAGTTGGGGAATTATTCTGCCTACCATACTGATTAAACTCTTAAAAACTTACTTGTTTTCTTCAACAGGAAACAAAGCAGAAACACTAATTGACAGAAAGAAGAATAGATTAAGGGATGCAACCACAAGTGAAGTATGTGTCTATTTATACTGAGGTTTAGACATAGTCAGTGGGTTAATTTTTGCCAACCACTCTTCATACTAGACAACCTTATTATTTTGTATAATTAATGCATTATCTTTGCGTGAGCAGTATGATTTGCATTGGAGAAAGAACACAAGGTTAAAAGGTCAAACCTATTAGACTTATACAGTGATGAGTAGCATCTTCAGTCTGATACGAAGTATGAAATATGAACTGTTAGAAGTAAAAAATATCAATTTTATCACAACAATTGGCCTTAAATGAATAAAAATCAGCATAAGATACTGTAAGAACTAAAATTTATACATAAAGTTTAACATAAAGATGTTAAGATATGGCAAATTTCACTTAAAGTTTCCATTAAGAAATTGGAATTACCTCATGGGTGAGGAACAAGGCAATTTTTCTGGAGATTTTCCCTGTGGGAAATATATTTATAGAACTTTCAAAGAGAAGCCTTAATGGTTATATTGCTTGAGCTTATCTACTGCTGCAGCAGCAAAACTCTCTGCTCTCAAAATATATGGTGCACAAAATGCTGTAGAGTATTAAACTTTTGGTACTAAAAAAATGGAATTTTCCACTTAAATTACCTCAAACCATAAATATTTTTATCTTACATCATATGCCCTTTTTACTCTCTAGGCATATAGCTGTAGGAAACTATTTCTCCATTTTCTAAAATAAAAGTCTAAGGGAATTGGATTAGCCACTGTGTATCTGTAGTGGGTGAGGTTGATATTAAACTGCTACAAAAAATGAGTGAAGAGAGGAGCCATGTTTCTGGATGGAAGTCTTAACATTGTAAAAGTTTCCCATGGTGTAACTTGAATTGGCAGTGTTACATGCCCTTCTGTGTTCTTGCTTTTTAGGGCTACCATTGTTACAGAATTCAGCTGCACGTTTGATGGCTATGCTTACTAAAACAACAGGTGCCTTGAAGGACATTGACTGGATTTTCCCTATTTTGTACATCTAGGATGGAATGCTTCCATTTTTTTTCCATCTTAGGCAGTTATAAAGCTTTTGTTAAAGTGAATATTTCAGGAGCAGCTAATATTCAAAGGCATGTTTCTAGAGAAAACTGAACATAAGCGTTGTTCAAATATATTACTTGGAATTTTTTTTTAACACGATCAGATTAATAGAGATGCTTATTTGTTCTTTTCTTTACCAATTGTAAGTTTCTAGTAGTTCCTAGGGAAATTTTAATTAATGGAATATTCACAACCTCAAGAGAAAAGCCTGACTGAAAATTCAGAAGGTGGAAGTTGTCTTTTGAAAGAGCAATTCACTATCGTTTTAATTACTGGATAAAGCGGAGTGACAAAAAGAAGTTTATGACATTGGAAAATTGGGGTGTGACTTTCTTTTTGCCATATTAGTTTACCTTTTTTTTCAGTATCTTCTAGGCTAATAACATTTTCCCCAAATTGCAATAACTGCAGGAATATTTTCTCTAAAATTGTCTAGAAAAGATTTTTAAAAACAGGTTTATTAATGATTTCTAATATAAGTAGAGACTTTTAGGCAGCCCTCTACCGGCAACCAGAAAGAATTAAGGTTATCTTCAAATAGTTCACAGAAGCAAATAGCAGTGACTGCTCACTGAGGTCAGGACACCTAACAGCCTGCTCAGTTTTATAGAGGAATCAGCTGCTACTTGTGAGTTAGCTGTTCTCTGAGAGTCTGTCATCTACTGGAAAACATTTTAAGACATTAGCTACATTTTATGTAGCAAATCTGAAAAGTTGTTATGTTGGTGTTTTGTGGAAAGTTTAGAAATAACCCCACATTTTTATTGTCTATAATGAGAATATAATTTCAAGAAATTTATCCCAAGGGAATAATTTTCTTGCTGGACTTGAGGAATGTGTATACTGTAGCCAACTGAAGTAGATTTCTTAAAAAACTACTTTTAAAGAAACTTACTTGTTTTGAAATAATAATTTCAGACTTACAGCATCATTGAAAAATATTACAAAAGCACTTTTGTATTCCTTTTGCTGAGATTTCCCATTTGTTAATATTTTCTCATATTTGCCTTATAATGCCCTCTTTAAACATTTTTAAATATATGAGTTTTTTTTTTTAACTTTTTGAGAGCATGTTACAAATGTAATCCCCCAATTCCCAATTAATACTTGTGTGTTTTTCCTAAATAGTGCTACCATCAAAATCAGGGAATTAGCATTGATCTATTATTACCATCTAATCTGCAGACTTCATTCGAATTTCACCAGTAATCTCCATAATACCCTTCATTGGTCCAGGACCCATGTTCAGTGTGTCTCTAGTCTCCTTCGATTGGAATAGTTCCTTAGTCTTTTCTTCTCTTTCATTAAGCTGACATTTTTGAAGAGCATTACTTACTTTTTGAAGAGGCCAGTTACTCTGTAGGATGTCTTTGAATTTGGGTTTGATTGGTATTTCCTCATAATTAGATTCAATTTATGCATTTTTGGAAGGAACACCACAGATGTGTGTCCTTCATCCTATCCGGAGGCACAAGATAATGATTTGTCCCATTGTTGGTGATAATTTTATCACTTGGTTGAGATGGTGTCTGCCACATTTTCCAGTGTAAAGTTAATAAGGATTTTGTACTTGTCAATTAATCATAAGTGTTTTGTGAGGAGATACTTTTCAGACTTTTACCCATTAGCATTCATTGATGATTCTTACCTGAATCCATTACTATTGTGATGGTTGTGAAGTGGTAATTTTTTTATTCCACCATTTTATCTTCAGTAATTAGTTGGCATTCTATATAAAGTAGAGCGAGCGAGCTAGCTAGCTAGTTAGCTATAATTTTTTTCTATTTTTCTACCAGTGTGAATTCATGGATTCCTGTTTTGGTCAGTGGGCTATAATCCTTTACTGGTATTAGTATTTTGGACATCAGCTTGTCTCAGATTTGGTCTTTACAGCCTCCTTCACATTGGCTTCTGTGTCATTTTGCATCTCCCCATCATTCTTTGAGCACTTCATTCTCACATAAAAACATGTTTCAGGCTGACTTACCTTCCCCCAGCCTGGGAATCAGCCATTTCTTTAAGGAACCCCAGATTCTTGTAGTGGAGAATGGTGTTTAGAAACTAGGACCTGGACATTTATTGTGCTTATTGCTCCTGGGTATCATAGCTTCTCGGATCTCTCAGCAGATAGACCTATAAAATATATGCATATGAGTGTTGTCATAGTCAATTTGGCCTATTCTGACAAAAATATCACTGACTGGATGGCTTAAACAACAAACATTTATTTCTCAGGGTTCTGGAGACTGAGAAATCTAAGATCAAGGTGCTGGTTAATTTGGTATCTGGTGAGAGCCCTCCTCCTGGTTTGCTATATTCTCATGTGGTAGATGGAGAGAGAGAGAGAGAGACAGAGAGAGAAAGAGAGAAAGGGGGGAGAGAGAGAGAGAGAAAGAGAGAGAGAGAGGAAGAGAGGAAGAGAGAAAGAGAGAAAGAGGGGAGGGTATAACTCAAGTGGTAGAGTGTGTGCTTAGCATGCGTGAGGTCCTGGGTTCAATTCCCAGTACTTCCTCTAAAAATAAATAAATAAGTCTAACTAACCCCCCCCCCAAAAAAAATTTAAAAAAAGAAAGAAGGGCACTAATCCCATCATGAAGTCTCCACCATCATGATCTTATCTAAACGTAATCACCTACCAAAGGCCGTATCTTCCAATACCATCACTTTGAGGGTTAGGAATTCAACATATGAATTTTGAGAGGACACCATGACATAGACACTTACCTACATATATTTCTGTGCCTATATATTTCTCTTGTTTCTTAAAAACCATGAGTTTTTAATATTATTTAAAATATTTATTGATATTAAAACCATAGAGTTAACACTGATACTTCCAGTTCCAACCCAACACCATAGATTATTCTAGACTCTCATTTTGTTACTCCCCTTTCCATCAGTGAAAAACCTGTCTTTCCTTATCCTCAACTGTTCATGTTCTCCAATATTTACATAATTGCTCAATCTTCCTGTATGTAAAACCTTGTGATTGAGTTGGCTGCTTTCTTAGTCCTTACCATGTAGACTCCTGATCACACGTGATACCTCTTTGGCCCCAACCAGTCTGACCAAAGCGTCAGCCCCAGTGAGCATGTCAGATATGCCAACCAAGCAGAAGATCATCCTGGCACTCCACATAGATGGGTAAATGCATAAGGAATAAGATATGATTGCTGCTTTCTGTGGCATGTTTAAACTAGTTGCATTGAGATACTTAATTTAATCTCACACTTTTTAAAGTAAGCAATAGAAACAGCATGATGTCCTTGTGATAGAGATTACTGCTTGCGTTAGCATTTTAATCTTACATTTAAAGGCTGTAGAGATCAAATTAGAAACCCCTGTTAGAGTTATTATTGATGAAATCTTCTTTTGAAGTTATCATGAGGGAATCACATTATGTCTCTGTTTGAAGGTGTTTTGATTATATCACTGATACCAGAATATTTTTTAGATGTTGTAATTGTGTGTGTCTTTTCTCCCCTCCTTCTCTTTATGTAGTAAATGTAACTAGAAGTAATTAAAATAACCATTTTTAGGTCTGTGAAATTCTCTGAACTTTTTCATTCCATCAATTTAAAAATATACAACTTCTATTCTTTCTTAGATTGAATCTGCATTATTAAAATGTTTTAAAATCGTACATATGAAATATTTTAATGATCTGTTTGAAGCTTTTCAGTTTTGCCAGTCTTTTTTACCTTGTAGCATGAATCAATGCAGTATAGTATAATGTGCATGTTATATGTGGTATACTATGTGAGTCAAATGCATGAGGAAAGATTTATGCCTCCTGCAGATAATTTATTTACTGGATTAAAGAACATTCACTGCTTTTATCTTACACTTGTCCACCTCAATGTTTGTAAAAGGGGAAAAAATCTTGCATTTTTGTTTCTTAACAAGGGAAAGTAGATTGTTTTTGTTTACAACTTATGCTGTCTTTGTCTTCATGCTTTGATGAAAATACTCGGACAGAAGGGGAACAGATTGTGCAAAGAATCTACAAGTTCTTTTGAAAATTCCCACTTCTACATATACTTAAATGCACTAGATATAGGGCAGTGTGGTTCAGAGAGTGTCCTGGGTAAGGGGACGGGGGAGCTTCCTGTTCCTCACCATGTGTGAGAGAACAGGCTGAGGAATGCCACTGAGCCCTGACACAGGCGCAGTGAATGGTGGCAAAACGGGGGTCACTGCATGAAGGGAGAGCAGCTCACGCATAGAAGGTGCTCACATTTACTGAACGACATGGAATATGGCAAATGAGACTTGAGACAGTTAAGTGTTAAGTGTCCTGTATTTTTTTCAGTTATTTGTGCTGATCCTTATGAAAGGCAGTGTGCAAAGACTATATGCATTCTGGTAAGTCAGGCATGATTTTTACTGCTTCCTCCACTCCTTTCTGTGTGTCCCCTTTACAGGTTAAGTCTTCAGTCTTGGTTTACTCATCTGTAAAAGGAAGATGATAAAACCAACCAGATGGTATGTTTATGAGCATATAGAAAGTAGATCAGACTCAAATATGTTAGTCACCTTTTTCTGCCTTTTTCCTTGTAAATAGTTATTTTATATATTAATTACACTTTTTGAATTGCTTCCTTAGTGCCATTTTCATTTTTACCTAAAAGTGGCTATAAAGGCCTGCACCTCCCCAGCCAGACTTCAGCTTCCCGCACGGTGCTAGCAGAGTGCTGGTAAGTCTGTCCTCTGTCATCCGTCATCCTCTTCTCTGCCTCCTTCACGATGCTTCGTTTCTCTGGGTGGTTGTTGACATTCCCAGTGTGTCAGGGGCGTTATTGTGTCTGTTCAGGGCTGTGGTCAGCTACAGGAAACCGATGCCTCGGAACACGTGGTCTTAGTGGAGGTTGCCCTCCCGGCCCCAGGGCAGTGGAACCTCTCTGGGCGGTGAGCATATTTACATCTCCGCCACAGTGCTTGCTGTGGGGATGGGCCAGACCAGGTGGAGCTCTTCCCTGAATATTCTGCACGTGAACCCATCCTCTTCTGTGACAGCGCTGGAAGGAGCCCCTGTAGCCAAGAGGGAATGAAGCCAAGGGTGCTGAGAGATGGAGGGTCCCCGGTTTCAGCTGTCCTTAAGGCCGACTCCGCACGGGCCCTTTCTGGTTGTACCAAGAAAATCAGTTTTCTCTGTTTGCTTATTGCTAGTTTGAGTTGGGTTTCTGCCACTTTTCACCAGGGAATATGGGATTTGCCTAGAATCTTTCTCTCTCCCACTCTAGTTCGCTGCATTTTACTCATGTAATAGGCTCACTTCAAGCAAGTTCAGTTCTAAAAAGTCCATTTTTAACCCTTAGACTGAACTGAGTTGCCTTTCTCTTTTCAGAGTTCCTTTCAGTACTGCTTTCTTAATACTTAACACGTTGTTTTGAAATTTCTATGTTCACAGATCTGTGTTTTCTGTTATAC
The DNA here is from genome assembly GCF_009834535.1 of Camelus ferus. Classification (NCBI taxonomy): domain Eukaryota; kingdom Metazoa; phylum Chordata; class Mammalia; order Artiodactyla; family Camelidae; genus Camelus; species Camelus ferus. The sequence goes on from NC_045709.1 coordinate 51,366,798, forward strand.
TCTGTTCCTAGAATATAAATAATCTGAATCCTTAGTACCAATACAGATTCAGGCACATTGTAGATACTCCATAATTGTTTGTTTAATTCATTGAATGACAAGGCAAGGATTTGCCTACTGTTAACTATGCAAATAGATCTGTGGAAAGATCTTGAATAACAAAAATGTAACATACAATTCCTTTATTTTTATCATTACAGTTGTTGCCTAACTTTGAACATCAGAGTAATGATGATCATTTAGAAAATTTAGAAAATGTACCAAAAATCTTCCTATAATTCTACAACCCATATGCTTGATAGACTTATGACATCTGTTTCCTCGAAGTTCTTGAGACTGAAAATTGCATGGAAACTAAGCCAGCACTCAGATTGCTCATAGTAGTTTGTACGTATTATTACTAGCTTCTACAAAGCAACTAGCAAATTCTATCAGTCATAATTTCTAGGCCATCTTCTATCATTGATTGTTAAGAAGTATTTAGGAAATCTGCTGTAGAGCCCATTACAGCTTCATTTCCCTTTTATTCTCTCTGGAACTCCCCCAGAATTATCTTAGCTTAAACTTGATGTGGGTGTTCATCTTTTTGGGTTCTCCAGGAGCTGAGTTTGAGTCTAGCTCATTTTAAGCCACAAGGCTTGGTTCACCTTGTTTTGGAATAAGTATCAGTATCAGTAAGGATTTGCTCAGTTACGGTGGCAGGATTGTGGGGAGTAGCGTGGGAAGGCGAGTTGGAGTAAACACACCCAGGGATGGAGCCGCATTGGCCATATTAAAGGCAGTCAGAGAGAGTGATGTGGGTGGAGAGAGAGGGAGATGCTATGCCAGAGTGGCCCTCATTGCACAGGAAAAAGCCTAAGGGGAGCACATGTTCACATCCACGCAGATCAAATGGGAAATGAAGGGGTGGAAGATCCAAAACAGAAACAGCCATCTGTATGTATAAGAAACATTTGGTAGGTTGTGATTTCTCCATCTGTCTCATGATGAGCTGGGGCAATAAACTAGTGTAAGACAACAGTACTTAACAAGAGAAGCCCTTGTGATGACCTCTTTCCCAGCTATGCCGTTTTCCCATTCTGCTTTCTAAAGTAAGGTGGTGACCCTTTGGTTATATCTGGAAAGAAGTTGGGGCTCTAAGAAAGAAAAGAGATTTTAGATCGTGTGCTTAGGGTGAGGTGAGGGAGCAATACAGACTTTTGAAAAATGGTTTATTTAATTCAGAATGCACAAAACCCCATATATTTAAATTTTAAAGCAATGAAACAATGCTAAATTAAACTCCATTTTACAGAAGAGAAAATGTTCAGCCTTTAAAGACATACGTGTTTCACAGTGAGAAAGGAATGTCATCCAACTTGACGTGTTATTTTTTCATCTTTTTATCCAGATTATAGAGTAAATTTTGTAATTTCCAGTTACAGAGTAAATCTGTGATGAGATATAGCTGCAGATGCTGTGAGAACATTTCCTGTAAACTTGAATTCTCCACTGTCATGTGCATTTGTCGTAATTTTCTTTTATCATGTTCACCAGGGTGCTCACTGAATATGATAGTGAATAATTTGTCTGGAGATTGAGCATGAGACACCTTTAAACAGTATTGCTCATTCTACATGGATTAACTTTAGTTTTCTTCCTTTTCCATAGTGGGTATTTCAGGGAATATTTATTGTATAAATTGACAAAGTTAATCTAAAAATCTACTCATTCTATTCGAGTTCTTCAGGAGTACTCTATGCTCTGAAGTCCTATGGGTTCTCAGACTAAGGTTTGTCTGAGTTCCTCTTTGCATTGCACAGTTGTCTCAGTCCATTCAGCTGCTGTAACAAACACACCATAGACTAGGTGGCTTATGAACAACAGAAACCTTTTTCTTGAAGTCTGGAGGCTGGTAAGTCCAAGATCAAGGTGGTGGCAGATTCTTTGTCTGCCAGTTTCCTGGTTTGTAGGTGGCTGTCTTCTTACTATGACTTCCCATGTCAGAAGGGGTAAGGGACCTCTCTGGGGGCTCCAAGGGCACTAATTGCATTCATGAGGGCTCCACCCTCATGACCTAATTACGTCCCAAATACCATCATATAAGGGATTAAGTTTCAACATAGGAATTTGGAGGGGGCACCAATATTAGTCTATAGAAAGTGTTTTAAGGTCCCCCCACCCCCATTTTTCCTAATTTGCTCCAGATGTTTTCTTTTTTCTTTTTTGGGAGCAGTTATCCATAAATAAATTTAAAAAGCATTTTGGGATCCTTTACATTATTACCTTTAATTTTATTGTACCAGGGATTTCTTTTGGAAAAAACAAATTGTATGGATTTTATTATCTGACAGAAATATAAAAGCACAGGCATGGAAGTCCTGGCAGGTAGCCCCACATTTGTCAGTCCCTGAAGCGTTAGATGTGCAAGATCAGACCAGAAGATTCTGAAGGTGCTGGGTCAGCGCTGGATCAGCGCTGGATCACTCTGTTTTATAAACACACCCCAGAGGTTCTGTTCAACATTAGGACCTTGGGTGTATTAACTGAGCTATGGAACTGGACTCTTCCTTGTGATTAGATGAAAATAAGATTTACTTTCAGTGATGGAGATTATGAAGTGGGAAGTTAGCTTTATCTTCTCTGGACTGTTGATTTCCATATGGACTTCCTTTATAGAGTAGGAGAAGACATTTAAAAACATTTAACTCTATTTGGTATGTTACCCGAAAGAAAAAAATTATCCAGCATAAGGATATCATAGATATGAAATATTAATGATGACTTAAAACATCCAATGTAAAATGTTATGAGGTATTGATTCTTTCTGATCATGATACTTTACTGACTGTATGAATTCTTACTGTGCAATGTGATATTCCTGAATTTGTTTGCTCTATCCTAACACCATTTTCTTTGGGGATGGACATGGGCTAACAATTTAGTACTTACCCAGTCATCATTAAAATTGGAATATTTCTGTTTGACAGTCTGTCTTTATCTGCTTTAATTCTAGAACAAAATTAAAGTAGTAGCTAATATATTTGGATATGATTTTTAAAGCACTTTTATATAAATCATGTCACATTGTGAGTTGTGAATATCATAACTGCCTGGTAAATAGTCAAGACAAATGTCTTTATCTCAATTTTACAGATATGAAAATAGCTTTTGTCTGAGAGTTAAATATCATGCTGAAAATCACACAGCAGCTTTAGTGATAGATGAGATTAGAACACAGGATTCTTGCTTGGCTTGAGTTTTTTCTTTCAATAAATGATGTTCCCTCTACAATGGAGACGATTAATTTTATAGAAGGAAATTGAAACTTCATAATGAGTTGTAACAAAGGACTTCTTTAAATAACCAATTTCCATAAATATTGATAATTTGATTTATTGACTTTTGTTTAAAAGGATGGTATAATCATTTTTACATTGGAATTTTAGAAGGCAGTGTTGATGGCATCATCAGTGTTGAGGTTTGTAGTGAAAATGTATTCCCTCTGTAATGTAGTACCTCCCCCCTCCATCTGGCTTTTAAGATTGTCACCTATTGAAAGAAGTGACCAGGATATAGTGGTCATAAGCTGATGAAGGATGTGGCATCTGTAATTGTGCTGTAGCTTTAGAATTGCATTATTCCACCTTGAAAGTATTGTTCCTGAAATCTGTCCCTTGATCACTTCATTCATTCGTTTATTGATCCCTTTAAAAAGCACTCAATTTTTAAAAATCTGATAACTCCTCCAGTCAATTTAGTATTTTCTCTTAAGCTTGTTTGTAAAAAAAAATAAACTTTCTCAGTTTCTCATTTGGGGTGATTATCTTCTCTGGAGACCATCCTTTCCAGTTATCAAATAGTTCCTCTTCAGGATATAAAACAATAATTCATGTTATAGGTTGCTCATAATACTGTTAGGTTACTATTAATTAAAATTTACAACCATGAATATCATACTTATTATGGTTAGTGGGCCCTCCTGGAAAAGTCACATAATACCTCAGTTTTGAGATCTGAATTTTTTAATCACCAGGCAAATAATTTAAATAAAAGTAATACTTAAGATTATGTATCAAAATTTAATTGTCCCCAGACTTTTCAGTTTGCTTGATTTTTGCGTTATTATAGCTTCTGATATATTATGTATGCTATTTCTCTTATTAAGATGAAAAATGGGATTGGAAAATGAGCACTGGCCATGAAACAGAATAAGAAATATTAGATTTTATGTTTTGTGTACAGTTTTTGTAGAAACCGGCCTAAATTCTTGGGCACAGTGAAGTGGAACCAATTCTTCATTGGTCATAAGGTGAAAAAACAAAACAGGAAATTTACAGCCAGTAGTAAGAGGGAGCCTACCAGTGGAGAGCTGGCATTTGCGGAGGACAGGTCTTTTTGCAGCAGTCTGGAATACAGGTATCCCTAGTTAACATACTTTATCCACACTCGGGAACTGAATGGATTTAGATAGTCAAGGGTATTTGTCTTTTTTGTTTAAAATTTTTTTATTGAAGTATAGTTGATGTACAATATCATATAAGTTACAGGTGTATAATATAGTGATTCACAATTTTTAAAGGTTATAGTTCACTTACAGTTATTATAAAACATTGACTATATTTCCTGTGATCCTTGTAGCTTGTTTTATACATAATAGCTTGTACCTCTTAATCCCCTACCCCTATCTTGCCCCTCCTCCCTTCCCTCTCCCAACTGGTAATCACTAGTTTGTTCTCTGTACCTGCTTCTTTTTTGTTATATTCACTAGTTTGTTGTAGTTTTTAGATTCCACACATGAGTGGTATCGTACAGTATTTGTCTTTCTCTGTCTGACTTATTTCACTTAGCATAATGCTCACCAAGTCCATCTATGTTGCTGCAAATGGCAAAATTTCATTTTTTATGAATGAGTAGTATTCCACTTACATAGTTACCACATCTTCTTTATCCATTCATCTGTTGATGGACACTTAGATTGCTTCCATATCTTGGCTATTGTAAACAATGCTCCTATGAACATTGGGGGTACATGTATCTTTTTGAATTAGTGCTTTTGTTTTTTTTCAGATATATACCCAGGAGTGGAATTGCTACCTCATATGGTCATTCTTTTTAGTTTTTTTGAGAAACCTCCATACTGTTTCTTGTAGTGGCTGCACCAATTTACATTCCCACCAACAGTGTACCAGGGTTCCCTTTTCTCCATCCATATCCTCACCAACATTTGCTATTTGTGTTCTTCATTCTTTGTGATGGCAAATGGTAAACCTGTGAAAGAATATAAAGATGCATGCATATCTGCTCTTTTCCATCCATGACCTTTGATAGTGGAGATGGCTGTCAATATGAGCACATGTTTTATGCCTCTTTGCATTGTTTTCCTCCATGTTTAGGCATTTATATAGTCATGCCTGTATCTAAGCAGCCATCCACACACATGCAAACGCACAAAATGCCTAGTTTGAGCAAGTTGCTGTTGTGATATTTCTTGAGACTCATAAACTATGACTAGGGTCCTGATGTCCATTATAGGCTTCGTTCTTTTTCTAGCAGGTGATTTTATGGTATAAAAACATAGTGCGATGGTTTTACTTTCTCACTGATGCTTAAGAATGAAAAAGTAAAAAACTTCTTACACCAAACTAGGCTTGTCAACACTTGTGCCTCCCTGTAATGGTAATCTGGACATGTGGTGTGAGAGATTTTGTGATAGTCGAGTGATTAAGCAGTGGCAGTTTCCACAGTTAATTTATTCTTATCTCCAGGATGCATGGGTTTTAGGCAGTGGGGCTCCCATCATCATTACTTCTCTGAAAGTTAGCCACTGAAGACCAACCCTGTAATGGTTGAAAATATGAGAGCCATAGGAAATGTGTGATAAAGGGGGTCTCGTGACAACTTCTGTTCTTCTAAATACCTCTCCCTCCATCTGCCCTGAGGATGCCTGTGGCAAGCCTTGCTCCAAGAAGGCAGAGACTGAGGTAATACTGCCTCAGATGCAGTGTGATTCCATTTCAAAATGGACCAATGAGCTAATCCAGGGAACTATGTCTCCAAAACTATTTTGGAAGAAAGTTGTTTCTCATTTGTCTATTATATTTTTGCTTCTGTTGTGTTCAGCCCCTGATTCTATATGTAGAGTGATTTAACTTCTAAGTATTGTTTTTATCTGTAAGAGCCAAACGAGGCTATTATACATTAATTCTTGACTTCTTTGTCTAGAAAAATCTAGCATAGATTCAGATCAGCAAACACTGTATCAGTTTTCCAACACTTATTATTACAGATACAGTTTTAAAAAGTAAGGTTAGAGCAGAAACGTGCTGGAAGGGTATGCAAAACATATGACAGTTTCCCAGGTAAATTTTCACATTTTTCTCTGTAAAAGTCTGATTTGGTAGTTAACATCAGGCCTTAGTGCAGAATGGTACAAAATGGATACGTGTTTGAATTCTGTCTCTCAAGATGACACATTTATACTGTAATGTACGACCTTTGTTTGCTTTATTCCTTGCCTTCCTCCCCACCCCAAAAGCCCTCCCAAACTATAATAAACAAACTCCACAATATTGAAGCACTCCATTAGTAAAGCCTGCATTTTAACATCCCCTGTGTTTATACCTATAGAAAATACCAGGTATTAAAAACCAACTTCTATTTTATTTAATACCAAGTATCAAATGCATGCTTCCTGGCTTTATTTTTATGGTTCATACTTTTGTAGTTTATTCCTTATTTCAGCCCCTCTTCCTGTTGCTAACCTGTTCGGGGCATGTTTCCCAAAGTGCATTGATTAATAGTTCACAAAATCAATTATTATGGGAAAAATAATTAAGCATTTTCTTCTTGCTCCCCTTAGCAACACAGAAGAAAGGAGAACAGAAATGCAAAGGTTTTTCACTTACATAGTACACAGAGCACAGTTGTAAATGCTGTAGTGGATGCAAGGATGAGTGGGACCTGTGGTCCCAGCCCTATGAGATCCTCAAGTCTAGAGAGGGAGAGCAATGTTCATGAAGAATTTGACAGAGTGAATGTAGGACTAAGAGGAAAGTGCCTCGTGCGGTCAAAATACAGCAGGAAGCCAGCCTCAAGCTTCAAGGTAGGGTGACAGTAGTGTGAGGCTAATGGGCTGCTCTGAAAATTCCATTTTAATAATGTTGATAGTCACAGTACCTCCAAGTTAGTGCCTTGCAGATATTCACCCTTTTCTACTTTTGTGTAAAGATATTTGATTCTGGAATGTTCAACCTTTCATGTAGTTTTCCTGGTTATGACCAGACATTGGATTGAGCAAGACTGTTTCCAAGCCTGTGTAGGCGTTTGCCCATCAGGTACGAAGTTGAGCCAGTGGCTGAGTAGTTCCTAGAATCTCATACCAGTGTTCCTGGGAAATGAATTTAAATTTGAAGTGAATAAGAAAAGAATTATTTGACTTATATGCATGTAGCCTAATATGTCTAGAAACATAAGGTTAGCAGTAGCCAATTGTAACAAACGTTTAGCCTCCCATCAGTTAGTGGGTGTATGCATGCTTCCTGTGAAATCATTTAGAAATAGGAATCAGTCACTGTCTTAGTTTTGAAAAAATGACTTGCCTTAAGCATTTAAATGATTTTTAAAAAGCAGTTACAAAAAAGCCAATATAATTAAAAGATTTAAAACTTGTTAAGTGACTATTTTCTTGGAGCGATTCTCATACATAATTTTTAAAAATTAATTTTTATTGAGAGAGGATAAAACCTGTGGTATAAAAATAAAGCACAGAAACCCCCAAAAGGAATTATATTACAAAGGCCTTAGAATGGGGACTAAACAGAAGAAGTAGCTGTGAAGTTTCTAATCATGAAAGTTTTACAGTCGCGTAGAGAAGTCTTCCTTCCCCAGCCATCAGTACCTAGAATCAGTAGAGTAAATAGTGTCTGGAATTGATTGATGTCTTCAACTGCTTGTGTTTGCTTCCCCTCCAACTTGGTTATCCAATCTCCTTTCCTTTTACAGCTTTTTTTACTGCCTTTTTTATTTATTTATTTTCAATTTTAAAAGAAAACTCTCTCTCTTTCTCAGATTATAACTTCTGTGGCAAGTTATTAGTCGCAACAAACCACCTCTTGTTATAAACAGTGCTTCTCTGTATTTTCACTGCTGTAATAGCCAGGGGGCAAATATACATGGTATTATGCAACTTTCTTTTAGAAATCAATTATATGGAAATTTACTGAGCTATTTCCCTGAAACTTACCAGTTAGCTTTAAAAAGAGAAGAAACACTAAACTATACAGATATCTATATAAATTAAACATTAATATAGATATACTACAATAAAATTACAGCAAATTTCTGTTCACTGAGGACAAATGCCAGCTCTTTATTTAGATCTAGTTTGTGATGATTACTTTGGGACTAATGTTCATGGTTTCCAGTTTGGAGTGCTGTTGCTTTTTGAAACTTTCACCTCCAAAATTAGCTCTGGTATAATGTCATTATAATATGTTTTCTCTGTCAACTGGGTCTTTTAGCTTAACTAGTAGAGAATGCAGCTCTAAAATTGGCCTGATTATTTGAAATGTAATTTGAATAAAATCTACAAGGTAAATTGAAGGAAAACTGGTAAGCAGATGGTGGCTAAACATACAAACTAGTGGAAAACTAAAGCAAAAATACATTTTCAAATCCCCAAATAGCTGATACTTGATTAATTCTCTATTTTGCTTGAATAGACAAATTATCAAGGTAAAGATCAGCCTATTCTGTGACATTTAGAAATGCACTGAAGATCCCCTATCCTTATTTTTATTAGACAAAAAAGTATTTTTGTGACTATTTTTATTAGAAGACATTGCATTGATGTTACCTTTAACATAAATGTCAGAAAAGGTCCTTTTCACAGTCTTTAAATGTGTAACAGAAGTATAGCAGTTTTTAAAAAAGATGGGTTTAAATATTGAGAAGAATTTTTGAAAGGACTTTTTGTGATAATGAAAAACTCAGAAATTCTCAATATTTTAAAATGAACATCTGATTTTTTCTGATCCAAAATTAATTGATTTGCCATTTGAAATGATTAATGAATCTTTGCTTGACAAAAAGGTAATGTGCTTATCAAAGGGTATTTTAAGATGGAGATAAATGAAACAGTATCTGTGGTTGTTTGTTACGTTTCTCATTTTGGAAAGAAAGGATACTCTAATATCATCCTGTATCTGTCCCAGAAGCAGTGGCTTTCTGAGTTCTGGCCTGAATTATTTTGATGTTTTTCCTTAGCACTAGTGTTTTTCAAACAGCATCCCAGGGGCTTCCACGAGGTCAGGGGACAGATGGACTCATCTTTGCTCAGTAGTTCACAATGTGGATCAGCAATATTAACCCCTATTCACTCCCTAAAATAAGGTCTGTGTGTATTACAGTAGGTGGCCTGAAAACAGTGTTTAGTTCACTAAGTGTGCATTTTAGTGCACGGTCTTTATACCCTGTGTAACTATTGACGGGGGTCGGGGTGGTGTAGAAAATGTCTTTGTGGAACATTTGATGAAATGGAAGAACAGAGAACGTAAGTGATTGTTTCATCCCAATGTCAGTGATTAAGCTAAGTCACAATAATTAACTTTAGAACGAACATATCGCTTAAGATTTAGAATATGGTTCTCTTTGGCTAAAAATGTCACTTTCAAAGTACTTCCTTTTTCACTTGTTTTTATTAATTTTTTACTTGCTTTTAATATTGAAAGAAATTAGGCGTACTTTTTAAAGCCCCAAATTGTTTAATTGAAAACAAGGTTTAGTAGAGAAGTTCTCTTTGTCTAGCCTCTGATACGCTGATTCATACCATGTTTTTCTTCCAAGACTCTACACACAACCAGTGGAATAACCATTAGTACTTCTTTGAAGTGTAATTGTTCCTAGCAAAAATAATTATTCTACAGTCCTTGTTATTGAACATTTTGTAACAGGAAACCATGTATAAATATACTCCAAAGAAAAGTTTAGTAACGGGTTTCCAGTTCAACAAGAAATTCCTGAGGACTCTGTACCAGGCCCTCAAGGGTTGCAAAGGTGAGTGGGACCCAACTCCTCCTCAAGGACTTTTGAGAACTCGGTTGGGGGATAAGATCCCACAGTTAGGGAGACTGGAAGTGGGGTCAGAGAGACCACAACCAATTACAGCGGTGATTCCAACGGCGAGTCATATGTGGCCAAAAAAAGGGGTCAGAAAAGACTTTGTGAGGCAGTTGGTTTGTTTCACGGTCACTGTGCTGAGGCATCTTTTGCGCCATCGTGAGACTTGCAGAAGCATCTCGGATGCTGTGGTGGGGCCGCCCAGTTGTTCCCTGGTTCATCACTCCTCTGAAAGAAACTTGGAAAGCCAGTGTGGCAGGGCTGCCAGGGTTTCTTTGGTGCTTCGTTTGGGATACGGGTTTCTTCATGTGGGTCGGGTTTCTGTTAATAAGTAAACATCTAAATTTTGAATGAAGAGAGAGGATTTTATTTGTTGACTGTCAGAATGTCAAAGGTCGGGCTTTTGCTTTTAAGCCCGATTTAAGATCTGCTTAAATCTTTCCTACTTTTAATGACTACTTTGCATTTTTGGATTCACTCAAGTTCCATGTTCCAGAGGCCTCGTTCAACTCTTATACGTGCCGCGTTTCTTCTCTGGGAGTTGTTCACTCCTTCTTCCTGAACGATTTCCTGCTTTTATGTTTCCTGGTTCTCTTCCTTGTCCCCGTGGCCTCTGCTTACTTTATCCTCTGTTGGATGTAACTTGTTACCTTATTATTGGGTAGGATTCACAAGGATCTCACCGGCCCAATTGTGTAGGGTTATTTGGAAGCCTTTGTTATTTCTGATTATGTTCCAGGAAGCTTTAATAGCAGTCTGGTTAGGATTCCTGCTCACCTTGAAAACAGAAGTACCTGCATTGAAGGTTGCTTTCGACACTTACACATTTCTTGCTTATTCGCCTCACCAAATCCCCATTGAGACTTGGGGCGTTTCAAAGTACAGAAGGAAGGAAGTGTAGATTTTGTGTTATGTAGTAAAGCAGCGCCCTAAAAAGAAATATAGACCTTTTAAAATCGGAAACTTAAGCTGACTCCATACTTAGGATTTACATACCATATATTCGACTACTTCTGCAGCTCTCTGAATGTGCAAGGGCCATGGAGTTAGAAGGCTAGCCACGGCTGGTGAGGAGTGGCAGCCTCATCATTGGAACTTCTCTGGGCTCAAGCATCTTTCAAATACGAGAAGACCCTTTCCCATATTGTTTTCTGCTGCTCTGCCCAGCACTCATCTCCCACTCCTTCCTGAGGAATTTTCCAGATCCAGGCTCTTTGACCTTCTCTGTCTCGATCCTCTTTCTGCTAAAATTTGTTGCTTGCCATTCTTCATATATAGTTTCCCCTCTTCTCTTTCTTTGTGTTTGTTAATGCAGTTTTCTTCCCATGTCTGCCCTGTGACATCGTGCTCTTCCCTTTAAAATCTGATCAAATGCCTCTTTCTGCATAAGGTCTTCTGATCCTTCCAGAAAATGTCATCTCCACCAGTGGCATACTGGTCTTTTAGTGCTTATCATATTTGGTATTTTGTGATTATTTGTATGTATCTCATCACCCCTGAGGAGAGCCACTATATCCTATAATTTATCTTTGTATTCCCTACAGCATGTAGCCTGGTTTCATGCACATGGGAAGTACTCAGGAAACATTTTTGGATTTAGTGAAATTTGTGAGTCCCAAATGTACCACCACACATAAGGTGGTGATGGCTCAGAGACCACAATCAATGTATGATGCCCACTTCGGCCTCCTCTTTCCGCAGACTGTAAATGTTATAAATCCTTTTACTGTCGTGTGGTTCCCATTCACTTCCTGTTGCAGTGTAAGAAACACAGTACTAGACTATTTGGAAGAACATTTTTCCTCATTTTGAGACAGGAAAGAAGGGGGCAGGGCACAACCATTAAAGAAATGATACAGCAATTGAAGATAGGACAAAAACTGGTTAAAACTCGACTGGGCCCAAGATGGTAGAAAATTCAACTTTCAGTAGACCCTGAGGTCCAAGAGGGCGAAAGATTCAACTCCCAGTAGACCTTGAGCCTCATTATATGTTCATCGAAATATATTAGCATGCTGAATGGCACTCCCACAGGTGCCACGGATGATCATAAAAGGTCAAAAGAGGGCAGTGGCCCAATTCCTGAAAATCCCAGCCCCTTCCCCAAGATAGCTGGAATAATCTTTCCACTGATTAACATATGAAATTACTGAACCCAGAAATCTAACCACCCCACACCCCGTGGCCGCTCTCTCTCTCCGGCCTTCTGAGATGGCCTGTGTACACTCTGTCAATGGAGTGTGTATCTTCCTGAGTAAGTCTACTTTCGCTTAACTTTGGCTCGCTCTTGAACTCTTTCCTGTGCAAAGCCAAGGACCCTCACATGGTGGGGCACGTCCCCGGGACTTGCCTGAAACCTGGGACACAGCTATCCTTTCGAGCCCCATTTTCCTGCAACAATTTAATATTATTTTTAATAACTTTTCCCGTAGAACTTTGGAGTCTGCTTACTCTGAACTAACATATTTGCCTTCTTTTAGTCTGTATTTTGTGAAAGCTGGTAATATTCTACGGAGATGAAAATGTTGACAAAATCTGTGCTTTTAACTAGATATATGCATTTTTAGGTAGTGATTTAAGGACTGGGGTGTAAGAATGTTGCAAAAAACTTCCATAGCTTTTCTTTTCTCCTCCAGCACTGGAATGGGAGGGAAGATGGCAGCATTGTCAAGAGGCCAGACGATTGCTTAAAAACACCTCTTAGATTGCGACAGAACTTGACTAGCAAAATAAGCTCCAGCAAAACTTTCTTAAGCAATGTTCTGAGGGAATTGTAAAAGCAGTTGCATGGTAAAGGACTTCCTTCAGTAAAGATCATTCAAACTTGAATTACTTGAAAGTGCCTTGAGTTATTTGTAGTTATCATATCCATTTGTGCTTGTGAGAGAACAAAGATGAGAGAGAGGGAGGGAGGGAAAGAAAAAGAAAAGACAGCCTGAAAAGTGTGCTCTGGAGCTTGGGGAACAGAGGGGACCATGTATCAGCCATGCCAGAGAAATCTAAAGGGGAAGGAGCTGGCGGCTGATGTAGCCAAGGGCAGAGATTAGAGGACCTGTGGGTGGAGCTGTCAGCTTTGGGCATATGAATGGCAAACCCAGGCAGATATTTGGCAGAGCAGTTAAGGCTGTTACCTCCCCCTAGGGGGTCAAGAGCAACTGCTCATCAGCCAGTAGGGGGTGCTAGGGAGACCTCTGGTCAAGTGAACAGAGAAGCAGCCCGCCTGAACCAGGGGAGGGCGACACTCTACTTTTGCATGGAGTCCAGTTTGGTTTTTACCTGAACTGGGTATTTAATTACTGAGTTGAGACTATTTTAGGGACTATTTTATTATCCAAAAACACCTGGCACACAACTGTGTGGCCTGTCTTAGCTTTAAATCCGGGGGAAGATTCAGCCTGGCAGAATAGTTTACAGGGATGCTTGGGAAGGGGAACAATTTTGCTTTAATGACTTTTGTGTGTTGCACTCTCTGTGTCCTGTGTCTTACTCTTCTTTCCTAGATATTAAGCTCCTTGAAAGTTTGGAAATTAGAGGGAGATGATGTCTTGGTCCTCCGGTCGTAGTCATCTTTGTGAATTGTACAGAGCTGAGCACGCATTTGTTCAATACATATGTATCGAATGAATGAATATTTGATTATGAGAGTAAACAAAATGTGACCCTTTATAACAAAGCAAAAAAAAAGTACAGTGATTTTTTTAATAAGAAATTTTAAATTTGAGAGTAGTTTTAGACTGACAGAAAAGTTGCAGAAATGGTGTAGAGTTGCTACCTACCTCATGCCCAGCTTCCCCTACTGTTAAAATTTTACTTTAGTGTTGTGTATTTGTTACTTCTTATGAACCAGTGGTTCCCTTTTATCTGTACGAATTCTACTTCTTACTGTAGGAGATAATGAGGGAGAACATGCCACAGTATTTATTTCCAAGAGTAGCCACTTTGATTTGTGGGTCAAGGTTTTTCAGTAAATATTTGTTAAGCTTCTTCATGAGTTCACCTCCTGCCAGTAATGTTGCTTCCTAATTTGAGTTATAAATCAGAGTATATTGCAGAATTCCTAGTGAGTCATATCACTAAGTCCCTTGACCCTTGAATTTCACAAAGTAGTTATGCTTTTCTTGGTTGAGGAGGAACTTGATGTTTATGTGAGTTGTCATTCTCTTTAATTCCCTGGTGGAGTGCTTCATGTTGTTGCCAGAAACAACACGGATGGCAGTTAAGATTATTTTTTTGGTTCAGGTGGTTTTTGTACCAAAGCATAACATATCAGGAGGTAATCAAGTAAAACTTTTTAATCTAAGAAATTTTCCTCCCTACACAGCCCAGCCTTTATATCCTTGATCCAAACAAATTGTGTGGTCTTCCTCAACAAATAAGCAGAAAGAAAAAGTCAGTCCATGTAACAAAAATATTTGAAAAGCCAAAGCCTAGAATAAATTCAAGCAGCAGAACCACTTTTGTGTTTATGTGATACGCACTTCATCACCGTTTGCCAGTCACTCTTGGTGGTCTGTTACTTAGTAATTATGTGTTCATAAGCACAGTTTAAAGCATTAAGGTAAACGATGGTGAGGTTAGAAGTACTCTCAAATGGTATGCTTATGTGAAAATGGCTTGATAGGCTTGTTTTTGCAGACAGCTTACTCACCTGTAGTGGAAAGTCCATCAACCTAATACCTTTTCTAGTCTTACCCATTCTCACCAATGCTGTAGTCATTGGGACCCTATAACATACCTGCTACCGGTGCCGGTGAATGTCTATGATTGGATATCTGATGTTACTCCAAACGCAGTATGTCTAAAGCCAGTTCATCTCTTAAAGTCATGATTATTTCTCCTGACATCCCCCTTTAAATCAATGGTAGTAATTTGGTGACCTCTCCTCAAGCCTCATACTTTACTGTTGATTTTCTTTCCTTGCACCCCTGTATTCAGACATTCTTCACATTTTGACTCTGAATGGTCTTTGTATGCATTTCTTCCTTTCCACTTACAAATCCTCGGTCCAAAGCTGGATCAGCCAGTCGAAATCTGCATTATTGACATAGCATCTTAACTAGTTTACCTTCCTCTATTTTCTCTTCCCCAACACACACTCTCTCTCTCTCACACACTCTCTCTCTCTCTCTCACACACACACACACACACACACACACACACACACACACGCTCTGTCTTTGATTGATCTAGCTCCTGGTCAGAGGACTATTTCGAAAGTATATCCATCATTTCAACATCTAAAAATCTTCCAGTGGACGGCTCTTCCTGCTTATGGGCTGTAGTCTGGTCTGGGCTTCGCAGTCTGACTTTGCAGGCCGTTCACCTCTTAGTTCACTTTATTGAGAACTCTTTTCTGCCATGCCCCTGGGCATGTATGTCGAAGGAGAGTTAGGTGTTCTTTATTGAAACTTCCTAGAATGAACTAGTCTCTTTTTAATAAAGTCAACTATTTTAGTGGCATCATCCAAAACTTAATCTGGATTGTCCACTGATCTAGGTGTAGAATCCTCCCTATCTGATGTAAAACAACAACAACAACAACAACAAAACCCCACCAAAACTGAGCATACACGCAGGCAAGCTGTCTGATTCCTCCTTAGCCTTCTGAAAATGTATAGGTTTAAGGAAAGTTAATACTGCAAATAGAAATGGTGCTTTTTGAGCCCTAATGGTCTTAGGAGACACTGTAAGCATCCCGTGGTTGGGCTGTCACTACAGGTTTATACAACAATTCCAGGAATGTTCTTTCAAAACACTTTGGTCAGAAGGTCCCCGCCTCTGAAGCATTTTGGGAAAAGTCCTTTCCCCTAGATGTTTGGGGGTTTGTGAGGGGTCTTAGAGGCCTCATGAGGCAGAGACCTTTGTTGATAAATCACATATTGATATATAATTATATCAGTTATAACATTGATAATATTACTTGGGTCCTATTTCATACTAAGTGGTAACTAGTTCCATTTTGTTATATTACATTGTAAAGTGGAAAGAATGGTATGGTGTGTGATCCTTCACTCTAATTATGTGCATTGGAATTTGAATTATTTTCATATTTACCACATGCTTTCCTTGTAGGCTCAGTAAAGCAAAGCAACAGTTGTGAAGAAGAAAATTTAAATCATCTGTTGTACAATATGTGGCCCGGGGCTAGGGTACTTTTGTCTTCTTTATCTCTCTGTCCTGATAGAGCCTTTGACACTTGGATTCACAGTCTGTGTGAAGTGTCTGGCATTTGAGATTGGTTAAAATATTTTGTGTCTATGCTTAGAATGTAGGTTGTGAATTTCCCCTTTCGGTATTTCTGAGGTAGTTAATTTCACCTATTCATTTCCACGTGGTAGTTTTGAAAAAAAAACAAAACAGGTGTTTAATTTTTTGATAACCAAATACAGATCTGCACCACATGTAGTGGCGTTCTTCTTTTCTCTGTGCCATGACCCATCTTCTTAAGCGAATATAGCACGTGTGGAGTTTATTTATAGTTCTGACATCTAGACTTTATTGACTCTTAGTTTATTTGGGGCATAATTCACTAGGGTTATGGGTTGCAGTTGTTAAGGGTCAGCTGAGGAGAAGGAGACCGAAGACACCTTGTTCCAGGATGTGTATAACACTGAGGTGTGCCCAAACCTGAATTACTGTTCACATTGTGGTGGGTGTGGCTTAGGCAGACCATAGAGGAGGACAGACTGAAAGCAAAGGGAGTTTTTCGTATGAATGGGAGAGATCACATAGAAAGCTTTGAAAATTATTAAGTGGTACTAATTGGAGCTACCATTTACTGAGTGATTATATCATGAGTATGCACTGTGTTAAGAACTTTGTGTATACCAGCTTGTTTAAACCTCTCAACAGTTTTCTGAGAGGGCTGTTACTTCCTTTGTACAGAAATAGGCAACTGAATTTTAGGTCTGTGGCAGATCTGGATAAAGTAAATGAGTGTGAATTTGGTGAGCAAATTTTAAAATCCTGAAGCTGAGTAAATTCTTACAATTTCTGTGAAGTGGATCAGAACATTTAAAAGTTTTACATTCAGATTCATTTCTGCCGGAGGTGGAATAACAGGATGAGGATAACGTGACACTAGTGTCTTAACATCCTGAGATTAGAAACAACTTTTATACATAAATAGAAAGAGGTTGCAAATTTTTTTCATTGAAGTTATACAAATGGCTAAAGAGAAGCTGGGATTACGGAGAACATTCGTGAACTCTTAACTCTTTGAAGGTCCTCATAGGCAGCAGAACATTAATTTATGAAAGAGATTTATAGTTTTGTTCCTTAAAGTTGTATTTAGGATTTTGTTTATTTTACTATGAAATCTTACCAGGGATCAACCTAAATCAAAATGTGCGCTTCAAATGGGAGTAACCTACACTAATTCAAGAAGACCCCAAAAAATACTTTGAAATTTATCAACCAGAGTATTCTGAAGGAAAAAAAAAAAAAGGCCTAATAAGTATTTTTTAATAAATCCACACTGGAAAAGAATCAGATGTTTGCTAAGACTACTGAAATGGAATCACAAAATAATTGTAAGCCTAGTCATTATTTTTTTAGTCTTAACTTGGGGCAGTTGACAAATTTCCTGGACAGAAGTGAAAACACACTGTTTAAACATTAATAAAAATTAAAATTAGAAAAAAAAATTGTACACATTAATTACAGAAAAAATTTAAAAACAAGTTGAGCAAAGAGGAAAAAAAATTGCTCCTAACTAGCCATCACTGTGCTGTGAACATTGGCAAGATTCTGTATGTACACTTCTGGCCTTAAAAAAACACACATATGGGTATAATTATATGCACACACATTTATGTATTCAGAGTATCACCTTCAATAAAAGTTTTCTTGAGGGTAAGACTGATAACCAATCAGTAACTCTGAAAACATAGTATTTTAATACATTTGAATGTGAGAGAGGAGGAGAGAGAGAGAGAGGGAAGTAAAAACTACAAAATATCTTAGATAAACAATAAAGAAGGTCTAATAAATAGCAAGCCATCTATGTTCATGAATTGGAAGAATTAGTATTGTTAAAATGCATCCTCAAGTTGATCTACATATTCAGTGCAACCCCTACTGGAATCCCAGTTGGCTCTTTTAGTAGAAATTGACAAGCTGATCTAAAATTCAGGAGACTAGAGTACTCAAAACGTTAAAAAAAAAAATCCACACACAAAGTAGGACTCACACTTATCAAATTCAAAATTTACCACAAAGCTGCAGTAATCAATATGGTACTCACATAAAGATAGACATGTGGCTCTATGGAATTAAGAAATAAACCCTTACATTTATTGTCAATTGACTTTTGACTAGGGTTCCAAGACAATTCAATGGGGAAGTAATTATCTTTCCAGCAAATGGAGCTAGGAAGATGGTATGTCCGTAAGGAATAGGATGAACTTGCACCCTATTTCACACCATTTCCACAAATCAACATAAAGTGGATCATAGATCAAATGGAAGAGTTAAACCTATAAAATCCTTTGAAGAAAATGTGGGCACAAATCTTCATGACCTTGAATTAGTCAATGGTTTTTGGATATGACCTCTTAAATATTAAAGGTCAAAAGAGAAGACAGATTCAGTATAATCTCTTATCAAATTACCAATGACATTTTTCATTGAACTAGAACAAAATTTTTTTTAATTTGTGTGGAAACACAAAAGACCATGAGTAGCCAAAACAATCTTGAGAAACAAGAACAGAGCTGGAGGAATTACACTCCCTAATTTCAGATTATACTACAAAGCAATAGTAATCAAAACAGTATGAGAGTGGTGCAAAAACAAACATACAGATCAATGGAACAGGATAGAAAGTCCAGAAATAAACCCATGCACTTATGAATAATTAACCTGTGACAAAGGAGGCAAGAATATACAATGGAGGAGAGACAGTCTCTTCAATAAATGGTGCTGAGAAATCTGGACAGGTACTTGTAAAAGAATGAAATTAAACATTCTCTAACACAATATACAAAAATAAACTCCAAATAGATTAAAGAGTAAATGTAAGTCTGGATACTATAAAACTCATAGAGGAAAACACAGGCAGAACACTCGCTGACAAAAATTGCAGCATTTTTTTGGATCTGTCTCCTAAAGTAATGGAAATAAAAACAAAAATAAAAATAAAAATAAAAATAAACAAATGGGACCTAATTAAACTTAAATGCTTTTGCACAGCAAAGGAAACCATAATCAAAACAAAAAGACAATCCACAGACTGGGAGGAAATATTGCAAACCATGCTGCCAACAAAGGGTTAATTTCCAAAATAAACAAACAGTTCATACAGCTTAACACACAACAACGACAGCAACAACAACAACAACAATAACAAAACAAACAACCGGATCAAAAAATGGGCAGAAGACCTAAATAGATGTTTCTCCCAGGAAGACATAGAGATGGCCAACAGGTGCAAGAAAAGTTGCTCAGTATTGCTAATTATTAGTGAAATGCAAATCAAAACTCTAATGAGGTATCACCTCACACCAGTCAGAATGGCCATCATTAAAAAGTCTACAGATAGTAAACGCTGGAGAAGGTATGGAGAAAAAGAAACCCTCCTGCACTGTTGGCAGGAATGTAAATTCGTGCAGCCACTATAGTGATTAGTATGGAGGTTCCTTGAAAAACTAAGAATAGAGCTACTATATGATTCCACAGTCCCACTCCTGGGCATATATCTGGAGAAAACTCTAATTCTAAGATAGATTCACTAAAATTTTCATAGCAGCACTATTTACAATAGCTAAGACATGGAAGCAACTTAAATGTCCATCGATAGGTGAATGGATAAAGAAGTTGTGGTGTGTGTGTGTGTGTGTGTGTGTGTGTGTGTATAATATTCTCATATATATCAGAATATTACTCAGCCCTTCACTCTCCTGAAATGCTTCTGAATTGTCTTGGGCCAGCCACTGTCATGTGCCAAGTCCTTTCTGGTCCGCTCATCCTCGGCAGTACTTCCCTTCCAGTGTTTCGTTTTCATAGTACTTTGTGTTTTGCTAGATTTAGTTCAATAAAATTATGTTGAGATAGAAGTGAAGGATAAAGGTATAAAATGAGATCTGTTCAAGATAGCATATTTGTGTTTTAACAAAGGCCTGCAATGCTTTTACTCAAGAAGTTAAGCTGGGTAGAAACTTGAATGCCTTTGCCATTTTTCAAATCCAGGTGATGTCCGATGATCTTGGACTTAATAATAAGGTATGTAAATAATAAAATTATAAGGAACACAGTATTCACTCTCTGAGTGGCTATGAAAATGATTAGTGTGACATTTCTGAGTTGGACTCTTGAATAGGTTTCTTCATGGATTTTCTTGAAATATGTGTATCAAATCAGCTTGTTAAAGAGTGAAGGAACATGTTGGTCATATGCCCTCAGTTGGATGCTTTTAGACACTGCAGCTGTTCGAATGGCCTAAGTGAACTAATTCAGTTATGGCTGAGAAACTTGTCTCTCTGATGTTACTGCTTGTCATGAACATCCTTCTTAAAATACTGGGATTTGGAGGGAGACAGAGATGTGCAAGGAATCTAGACAGCTACAGTTAATTTCAGTTTGAAAAAGGAATAAAACATACAAAAATGACATTTACATTCTTGAAAGTCATATGAAGAATTGGTATGTCATGTTTAAAATTTACTGGGACTTCCTTCTTTCGGTTTACTCTTTGGAACTGTGCCTAATCTTGTATATGGTGGTTAATTAGCTCTTTAAATAAGTGAATTTTTGGCTCAAAGCTTTTCTATGTTTTAAAATGTTTTTAAATAATGATAAAAGACGTTTATGGTAAAGTTTATATAATGTATAAATGTATAAAAAGTTAAAAAAATACCCAAAAAGCAACATCCCTTTTAATTCTCTTTTTCTTCAGGAAATTAAAGCCTGGTACACATCCTTCTAGACTTAAAAAAATGTATATATATGATTGATTAGAGATGTATATATTGTATCTTTTTATAAAAATTATATCATACTATTTATACTGTTCTGCAGCTTGATTATTTGAACCTAATACTTTATGATCTTCTCTCCACATAGATGAAAATTTAGAGAGCTGAATTTTCCCTTTTCATATTCACAAGGGTATTACATGTTGGCCTGTAGGTAAGAAAGATGTCAGGAAGAATGACAATCCTCCCCAGATAGTTTGCCCTCCTCTGTCTTTAGCCTAAATAAGATGCACCAGTACCTAGAAGTCATTCAACAGCTGTCAAATCAATTACACAGCTGCTGGTGGCATGAAGGAGAAGCAGCAGCTGGTAGACACGTGTAGCCACCCCATTTTTGAGGATGGGAAGAGGGGCAGCAGATGACATATTTCTGCTATTGTTCCATTTTTAACTACATGGTTTCCCTTTAGGTGTTTCCTTTTTATAGTCATAAAAATGGTTTTAGTGAAATAAATGTTATTTAAGGTAAATGAGAAAATAAAAAAATTACCCATAGACCCTCAGTACTCAAGTTAATTATTGCTAACATTTTGCTATATTTCTTTTTCCCATGCCTTCTATTAAATGTATTGATAGAAATAGCACTTTACTTCTGTGATCTTTTCCCCCCAAACCCATCAGTCCATGCGGAATCATAAGGAGAGCATCATAAAAGTCCTAATTAAGGAACATTCTACAAAAATCCTTCCTAAGTATGCCTCAAAACTATCAAAGTCCTCAATAACAAGAAAAGTTTGGGATATTGTCCCAGCCCAGGGGAGCTGAAGGAGACATGATGACTAAATGTCATGGATGATATCCTGGAACAGAAAAGGACATTTGGGAAGAGTTAAAGACATGAATAAAGCGTGGACTTTAGTTAATAATAATGTATTATCGTGGGTTCGTTAATTGTGATAAATGCACCATGCTAAAGGAAGGATGTTAACCATGGGAGAAACTGGGTTTGAATTATATGGGAACTCTTTATAATACCTTGAAATCTTTTCTGTAAGCCTAACACTATTCTAAAATAAAACAAATTTTTTTATGTTGTAGTAATACCATGTATACAGTTTTGTATTCTGCTTTTTCTTACTGTGTTGTCTTCTAAAAATTGATTATTTATTACTTTTCAGAATGAACATGCTATAATTCATCTACTTCTGTTATGTGGGATATATGTATCATAAATTATTTCTAATAATTAGTAATACTCTGATGAATAGCTATATCATTTATTTACACCCCTGTTTTAAAAGGATTTTTAAAAAAGAAATTTTTAAAGAATTTATGTTTTAAGAAGAATTTAATAGTTTTCGGAAATATTTCTATATTTAATTTAGGGTGGTGGTGATAGACTCCTAAAGTGGAGTTAAAAAGTTAAAAAGTCAAGTTGTATGAAGGTACTAAATATTTTGCCCAGCTGTTTTACTGAAAGTCTATTCTAATTTACGGTTATACCACCAATGCCTCATTTCAGTGGATCTTCTCCAGCACTGTGTTTAATCTTTTATTTTATAATATTTTCCTAAACTAGCACCTTATTGATTTAATCTATATTTCTTTATTTTTCAATTTAAATATCTCTCCATTACCTTTGTTTTACTACTTCTTTTAAGAATTATCTGTTCATGATTAGAAGATGGACAGAAGACTTGAATAGACAGTTCTCCAAAGAAGACATACAGATGGCCAACAGGCACATGAAAAGATGCTCAACATCACTAATCATCAGAGAAATGCAAATCAGAACCACAGTGAGATACCTCACTTCTATCAGAATGGCTATCATCAAAAAGTCTACAAATAACATATGTTGGCAAGGATGTGGAGAAAAGGGAACCCTAGTACACTGTTGGTTGGAATGTAGATTGGTGCAGCCACTACGGAAAGCATTATGGAGGTCTCTCAAAAAACTAAAAATAAAATCACCATATTATGTAGCAACTCCACTGTTGGGTATATATCTGGGGAAAATGAAAGTACTAACTCAAAAAGACACATGCACCTCAATCTTCATAGCAGCATTATTTACAGTCACCAAGATATGGAAGCAACCTCAGTGTCCATCCACAGATGACAGGATAAAGAAGTTGTATTATTGTATTATATGTATATGCAGTGGAATACTACTCATAAAAGAGAATAAAATCCTGCCATTTGTGACAACACGGATGGACCTAGAAGGCATTATGCTAAGTGAAATAAGTCAGACAGAGAAAGACAAATACTGTATGATATCACTTACATGTGGGATCTAAAAAATAAAGCGAGGGAATGAATATAACAAAATAGAAACAGACTCACAGATGGAGGGAACAAACTAGTGGTTACCAGTGGGAAGAGAGAAGGTGGCGAGAGGCAAGATAGGGGTAGGGGATAAAGAGGTATAAACTACTATGTATAAAATAAATAAGCTATAAGGAAATAGATACAGCACAGGGGAGTATAGCCATTATTTTATGATAAGTTTACATGGAGTATAATATATAAAAATGTTGAATCACAGTGTTGTATACCTGAAACTAATATTATAGCAAATCAACTATACTTCAATGATAAAGAATTGTCTATTCATATCCTTTGTCCCACTTGAATCTGTGTTTTTTTTTTTATCAATCTGTTTGAGCTCTTTAAATAGTAAACCCAAAATCTTGAATAGTAAGCACAAAAAAAGATGAAATATTGGGCCTTATAAGTACTCTTTTATAATGATGCTGTAGTACACCTAGAAAGAGGAAAAAGTATACGTATTAATGATAAAACTTAAAAGTAATTGAAATTTGTATCTTAAGACATCTAGAAATAATAGTAGTAATCAAATCACCATATGGTAAACCTAAAACTAATACAGTATTTTATATCAATTATATTGCAATATAACTAGAGAAAAAACAAATAATATCAAGTAGTAACATTTTCTTTGTATATACATTAGTTATTTTGTAGCAGCATGTGAATTTTGAAAGGGTTGAAGTGTTTAACAAAATTATTTACACTTGTCTTTATTCATCAAGGTATCTATCAGATCAAAATTAGTAAGTTTTGAACCCCTGCGTGGCTGGGCAGGCTGGAGCTGCTCCAGCCGGAACCTGCAAGTCGGGGCTCCCCAGCCATTTAAAAAAATTAGTAAATTTTGTGACCATATAGTAATATACAAAAAAAAAAAACCCACAAAAATTTTAGAATGTATTTAAAGCAATATAAATAATAGAGATTATAATAAAAGCATTTTATTTAGTAATGATGAAACACCAGTTGTTAGCAAATTGTTTTATTACTACCTATGAAATTAGAACCAGTGACTATCTTAATACTCTCTCCCCACCAAAAGAACCCACAAACTTTTCCCTGAAAAATAGTATGATGATGTGAAGCTGAGGATATGGTGTAAGAGGAGGAATTAAAAATGCGTTGACCCTGGATCTGTGGTTCCTGGCCGCGTACAGGAGTAGGTCCATCACCCATGTGTGAAAGGCAGTTCAGCCTCCTGGTTTGGTTTATTTTGGACCTGCAATGCCTGGAGCAGCCTTTAAGAGAGGGGGCCCTGGAGCATGGGGGATGCATGTTCTTTGCCCATGACTGCAAATGCCAGACATTCTATGAAAATGGACCTGATTCACTTGGGGCCTGGTTTTTGGCTGGGGACAGAAGTTCAGACGCCTTATGTGTGTGTAACTTTACCTCTCTGTGAGTTCTGTGCTTTTGTGCTAACATAGTGTATGTTTTTAGATATAAAAGCTTCCTATCTCTCTCTCACTTGTACACTCTTTGTAAACTTTACCCTTTATTCTGTGCTCACCTGGATTAAAATGCATATGTGAAACAATTCATCAGAAATGTTTTCATTTCAGATGAAAATATCATTTCATGATACTTTGTGTGTATTTGCTAAGGAGTGGAAGATCACATGGAAAATGGTTTTTAAAGTAAAAGTTTTAAGTACCAAATTAAATATATGGAGACAGGTAGGCAAATGACCTTTTAAATGGGGAATGTGATCAGAAAGTTCACCTTTAAATATTTAATCCTTTTCTTTGAAGCTGTTACCTGAGAATGGGAGTATTTAGTATAGCAGAGTCATTATTATGTAACTGGCTCTTTCTTATATTGAGAGAATGGTGAAATGCTCTGTGAAATGATCTAGTCAATCTTTTTGAATTTTTCAACCCAAGTTGAAGGGCAGAGCACAAGTGAAGCGGTACATCCAGGGAGAACGGGGGCTGACAACCTCTTCTGTCTGCCACAAGCTCTAAATTATTCTGAGCCTTGCTATATATTAAGAATTAATGCAGATTTTAGTCTACTCCATAATGTATCTTGTTTATTTTAATATTGAAATGTTTTAAATTGCTTACTATTAAAATTTAACCCCTTCCCTCCAAGCTGTAAGTAAGAATATTTGATTCTGCTGTAATGCACATCCTTGACTTTGGGACACCCGTGGCCGACTGTTACACATCCTACCAATATACATTAGCTTCATTTAAATAGCTTTATAATAGGTGGAGGACGAACCACTCAAGATCTACATGTTTTAGGAGGTACAAATAGAATTTTTATTGGAAGTGTCCATTTGAGCAAAAGTCGACAGGTTTTTCATTAATTTGTTCATTAATTTGACAAGGAGTCCAGTCTCCAGGATTGAACAAGTGTTTGTCTTCAAGGAGTTTACAGTGTAGTTTTCTTATGATTTCCAGTTTGACAGACACATTCTAAAACTTGTTTGAATTTGTTGCCTTTATTTTACAGGAGCTAAAAAAAAAAAAAACCCATAAAAAATTCAAACCAAAAACATCTTCCTTAATCTGGAAGATAAATGTGCTGAATTTTCTGGGTGAGACAATGTAGATTAATCTGCAAATGCTGTTACCTACACCAAGGAGAGAGTTTCTTATTGCTAGAGTAATGTATTTTTAAATTTTATGTGTGACTCTTGATAGAAAAGAATTGATTACGCCTCTGAAGTTAAACTATTGTCTTCTTTGTGTTTATACATCACTTTTAGCTATTGAAAAATTTCCTAATGCCAAGATCATTTAGTATTATGTATGACTGAAAGTACTTACAGAGGTGGTTCTTGCCGGTGAAGTACGTGACTCACCCACAGTCACGGGCACAAATTACAGCAGGCACCCTCCCTGACTCTGCTCACCCCACCATCATGGGAGCCGCCACGAGGAGGAAGCTTGGGGTTTGTGAAGATAAAATGACTGAAGAGAAAGTAAAGGTGAGGAATTAAAAACAGATAAGGAGAGCTGATCCTAAAAACAAGCTCTCCAGGAGACAAGAGGGTAGGGCTTGGGGTCAGGGAAAGAATGGTATGTGTTAACTTCCTCTTTGAAACATGTTTTCTTTCTTTTCTAATTTCTAAAAAGCATTTTGAGAATTACAGCAGAGTACATTTGAATAAGGAAGGAGAGATCATCTAGTTCTTGTCCAGCACTACCATTTATGGAAAGGAAAGTCAAGTCTGTTTCAAGTGATGCCCAAGTTCAGTGGTTAATTAGTGGTGGCATCTAGGTTGGACTTTTCATATTCGACTGACTGACTTATTTATTTTTAGAGTGGTCATTGCTTGTGGGAGGTGACGAGGCGTGGAGCTGAAGAGGATCAGAAGCCAAATTGTGGAAGGCTTTGTATGCCACGCTGAGGGATTTCCTGTGTGTGCTGGAGAGCTCGTGATGAATTTAAACATGGGCATGACATTAGATTTGCATCTAGAAAGGAAGTTTGACTGTAATTTGGAGAATGATTAATGTCCAGGGTGTGGTGAGTGGTGAAGGGATATTAGGAAGTTGCTGGAGTAGTTCATTTAAAAAGTGCCGAGACTGAATTGAAAAGTGGAGTGAACAGAAGGGTGGACTTGTTACAACAGTATGAAGGAAGGAGAGAGAGAGAAATGAATGATTTTTTTTTTTTGGTACATTCATGGTAGATGGGAGTGAAAGGAGAGGGAGAAATTAGGTGTTTTGACTTTCTTGGGTGCATAACAGATTATCTTACAAATTAATGGTGTAAACCAATAGCTATTGTTTAATTGGTCACTATTCTGCAGTTCGGGCAGGGCTTGGTAAAGACAGCTTCCTGCTCCCTGTGGTGTCTGACAGTTGGAATTTCCGAGATGGCTCTTCCCTGTCTGGTGGGATCGCTGTGTCATCTAGGGGCTGGCCAGGAATCCCTCTCTGTGGTTTAGTTTCCTCACCGTGAGTGCATCAGTCCGTAAGAGTCTGACTTCTTATATGGTGACCGATTTTTCCTCAGAGTACAAAAACAGCAGCGGAGGGCCTTCTTGCTGCATGGGTGCAGAAATCCTAGAACATTATTTTTGCTGCCTTCTATTGGTAAGAGCAGTCACAATTCCAGATGAGATTTAAGACATGGGGAAATAGCTCCCATCAGGTAATTTATAAGCATACAGTTAATCTACCACACTCTACCCTCTGGCCACAAATTATTTATGTTCTGTCACAGGAAAAATGCCCTCACCCATTCCCGAGATGCCTGTCAGTCTCATTCTATCACAGCATCAGGCTCAGACTCAAACACCAGAATCTTACTCATTAAAATCATGTCTAGCTGCAGATGAAATGTGTTGGGTATGATTTCTCAGATGCAGAGACCTGGGAACTAAGAAGTTATCTGGTCTCCTCCTCCAAGATAAAATGGGAATATAGGGACAAGATAAATACAGTAGATACTCTGTGAATGTGTGGGAGTGGGTTATGGAGATGTCTGTTAGGAACTGGTCCACAGCAGTTCTGAAATCCAGCCAATCCCCCTGTCCTAGGGGCAGGGAATACCTTCATTAGGGCCCGGTTCTCTCTGGGAATGGTTTTCTGTAGTTCCTGGCTCCACTCTCTGTGCCATCCCTTCTTTCCAATGAGAAATAACTGTGTTTGCACTGAACAGCTTTTTCAGTCTGCTTCCTGCCTGCAGACGTTTGGGGTCAGGAAGCCTCTTTTCATTTTGGAATGTCTCATTTCATTTCAGTCCAACCTGGTGTAGCTCCCAACATTTTAAGGACTTCCTGTGTGTCAAATTACAGTCTACTCTGTTGGACAAAAGTCACACCCTGAAATATTTTTCAGATGGGTTGGCCCTTCTCTACTTTGGGCTGGGTGTCAGGTTGCTGTGGGATAACCCTTTAAGAGTCTTAGAAGCCCCATTGTTTAGCTAAGAGAGTCTAGGCAGCAGAGCCCCAGATCTTTGAGGTTTTAAAAGAGAGTCTTTACTTACTTGATATTTATCTTACCACCAATTTTACTGGCAGAGCCCTATTTTGAGCTTTGCCCAGAGACTGTGAGGCTATTTTTTTAACTCTGAGAGTCTTTTGCTGAAAAGGACTGCAGATGAGAAGCAGTTTTACAGTTGGACCTGTGAAGTCCTGGATCCTTTATGTTTCCTCTAATTTCTGCTTTGAAACTGAATAGTTTCTTCTTAGCTTATCTTGCCTCTCTTGTACGTTATCACTGACAGCTGAAAAAAAAAAAGCCCATTGCACATTTAACTTTTTGCCTAGAATCTCCTTAACCTGGTTCACAGGTTCATTGGATACTCTTTCTATTGTGCACGTTACTGTAGATAACAGTTTTACTGTTGCTTTTCCCCATCCACAACTCGTGTTCCCTTTTCTCCAGCCTTCAGTAGCAGTTTCATCAGTGCCCTTTTGGCTCCCACGAACTGTCTCCTCAAGGTCTCCACACAGGGCCCACTCCCAAAGCCAACGCACATTGTTTAGGTTTTTGTTACAGCACCACCTCGTTTGTAGAAACTGACTTTTGCATTGCTTATTGCATAACAAATGACTCCCACACTTAGGGGCTTCAAATGACAACAACATTTCTTCACTCACCGCCCTGCAATTTTGGTTTCTCCATGCTGAGAACAGTTTATTTCTACTCTATATGGTATCTGTTGAGACTGGAGTGTCATGGTGGCTTCAAACATCTGGAGCCTGGTTCAGTATCTCTTTTTCTCCTGTGGCCTTTTTACTCAGCTGGTTTGGGCTTCCTCACAGCGTGGTGATCTTAGGGTGGTCTGACTTCTTACACACCTGCTGGCTCTTTTGCAGAGAAAGCAGAGGCAGCCAGGCCTTCTTGGTACTGGGGCTTGGAAATCCCAGACTGTTACTTCAGTTACACTCTATTTGTCAAAGGGCAAGCCCTGATTCAAGGAGGGGGGTGCATAGCCCTCACTTTTCAGTGGGAGAATGACAAGAGAATTTGAAGCTATCTCAAATCCACTGCACTAGGATAGTTCCTAGGTTTTGCTTTAGGTATCTTTGGTAGACCATAATATTATTCACTTGGCCTGAGTTTTCTGGGAAAGGTCATGGTTTACTTATGGATACATTTCAAAGAAAACAGGTCCAAAACAAAACAAAACAAAAAGAAAAAAGGAAAAGAAAGTGGTCTTGTCAAAGCTGTAGACTGACTCACTCTACCTCTCCCTGCCCTCTTCTCATAATAAAATAGATCTTTTGCTATTGTCAGATTTTCTACCCATTATTTCAATTTCCTCTTCTATCAGCCATAAACAGCATTTCTTCTTTTTAAAATTAAAAAAAAAATTTAATAGACTTTTTAAAGGTTACTTTCCATTTATAGTTATTACAGAATATTAGTTCCATTCCCCATGTTTTTGTACAGTACATCCTTGAGCCTATCTTATACCCAATAGTTTGTGCCTCCCACTCCCTCACCCCGATATTGCCCCTCCCTGCCTCTCCCACTGATAACCACTAGTTTGTCCTCTATATCTGTGACTCTGCTTCTTTTTTTTTTTTACATTCACTAGTTTGTTGTTATTTTTTAGATTCTACATATAGGTGATAACATACAGTATTTGTCTTTCTCTGTCTGACTTGTTTCATTTATAATATAATAGCCTCCAAGTCAATCCATGTTGCTGCAAATGACAAAATTTTGTTTGTTTTTATGGCTGAGTAGTATTCTGTTGTATGTATATACCACATCTTCTTCATCTTGTCACCTGTTGATGGGCACTTAAGTTGCTTCCATGTCTTGGCTATTGTAAATTAGGGTGCATGTATCTTTTCAAATTAGTGTTCTTTAAACAGTATTTCTTAAGTTTTCTATGTCAATTCTACTACCTTTTAAAATCTCTTTTCTTCCACTTTCATTTTTTTAGTTTCTGGTATCTGTATTTTTTTTATGTTGATAAAATTGATATTATTATATCATGATGTGCCCATACCTAATTTCACGCTTTGTTTTTAGATTGGTTTTAAAATTTGATCATTAGTAATGACTCATGCTGTTGTAACTGTGAATATTCACCAGAGTCAGTGTGCCATTATTACATGTCTTTTGTTTTTACAGCTTTTTTTTTTTTTCCTGGAGTCTCTACCAATTTTTTCTTGCCTTCTCTGTTTAGTCATATCCTTAAATTCTTCTGGCATCTTAAGCAGTCTACCCAATCTGGAAACCCTTCCTTTCCTAGATACTCCTCAGCTAGAGCCCTCTGTTACCCTGTTTCAGTTGGGATGGATGGCACTGAAGCCTGTGGTCCAGCCTTCAAAACTGGGCTCACTATTTCCTTGGTCCCATGACTTCCTGTTTCTTATTGTACTCTTTTGTCTTGTTCAAGCATATTTTTAAATAACTTCTCCAAAGTGAGTGTATGTCAACCTTCTGAATCTTTTTTCATCTGAAAATATGTCTATTCTGTGACCAGAATATTGTCTTCAAGCATCGTAGGAAAAGAAATACCTGAGTATTCAGAACATTGTCTCCTAATTATGCTGTAATATAATGTAAGGGATGTAATTACTTGTTTTTGTTTTTACCCCCAAATCTCTGTTATGATTGTCCATTTCATCATTGTTTAATTTTTTTCTTTCTCGTATTCATATTTTTGAATTGTAGAGCCTGCAGTCAGACTGCAGTTGTTGGGTTTATTTATTGATAATTAATTACATTTGATGACAAATGTGTAAAAAATGCAAAAATGTTTGAAGTATCCCCTTTTAGTTTTTATTTAAGGCTCTTTTTGCTTTTTTCCCTAGTAAGATGAGGTCAAACTGTTAAAAACTTGTTCCAAGACAATTTGTCTCTGCTGATGAACTTGAGCTTCTTTTTTTTCAAAAACACTGTCAACAAGATCTGAAAAGATTTTAGACCTCTGAGTGGTGGTGCTAATCTCAGGTCAATTCTATTATCTCCCGTTTGAACATAGCTGTTGAGATGGTAAAAGGTTGAGATATAAACTCCATTAACAGCATTCATGCCCAGAAGAAAAATGTGCTTTATTGTTTTAGTATAATGAATGGAACTATCTGAGTCTGTACCGAATTTTTCTACACCTGTGGAGGTGTGAGATTTGAAGCTTGTGACTGTTAATGAAGCAAACTGGGTTAAGCATTTACCCTTTACATAACTTAGCAGCATGTGAAATGACTCTGTGGAAAACATTGCTTGAAAGCAGGAACTACATTCATAGCAGGTCATGAGACAAATAAGGTGCTCTGTTGGAAAGTCCGGAGCCAGTGGGTTTGCAAAAACAATCTGATCCTGTATATAAATGAGGAAGCTTAACAGAGCAACTAATTAAAGTGGAAGGAACGCATAAGTTAACTGGTTCCAGAGCCATGATACATACCAAGGTGCCTTTTTTTCTTTAGTGGATTGTGAGCTTCATAAACTGTTTGTAAATTTGCTATTTCTAGTAACTCATCAAATAATGTAAGGACTCTTTATATAAATACTCTTTGACAGTACCTAGATATCTTATTATAGTGGTGGAGGAATGCGTTTTATATTATGACTTGCGAACTTCACTACTCACTTAAATTATGTGAAAGAGGTCTTCTAGTGCAGAGTCAACTTTTTACACATCATTCCTTAGAAACTCCACAGAGTTAAGAGCTGCATCCTCTCTGGCGAGGAGTCACTGGGGAGAGACAGCAGTAGATATGTTCTGTTCAGGCCTAACCTTACCCATTGCGAGGTAGACACAAACCAGTTCAAGTACCTGCCAGGTTCCCATCCCTTTGGATTTTAGAGAACTTCTACTTTGTCTTTAAACTTCCCTCATAGGATTACTTTAATACTTAAAAGAACAGCAATATTTTTTGCAGAAAATACATTAAAATTTGGTAAATTCATTTTTTAATTCATACACGTGTATGTGCAAAATCTCTGTATTTACTGCCTCTCCTCTGTAAATGGTTGCTTATGTCCTTGGAAACCTCTGTACTGAATGCAATCTTTTTTTTTTTCTCCTAAGATGATCATCTTTTTAAATTTATTTTTAAAAATTGAGGTAACATTGGTTTATAACTGAATGCAATTTTTAAAAATAAAATATACAAATTGTATTTGAAACTCAGGACAATCCCCAGGTTCAGGACCAGCCAACAATTTGTGGGGCTCATTGAAAGGTAAGATGCAGGTCCTTGTCTAAAAAGCAGGAAGACATTGCCAGTAAAGGTACTAATTTTTTTTTAAAGCTTTTTCCTTTTGAATGCAATCTTTATGAATGTAGTGATTTTTTCCCCTCTGTGCACTTAGCCAAATCTAGCAAGCATATATTAATTGCTCAGTGCTGTTTGTTGAATGAAATTAGATACAGACCCGTTCCTACTGTTGTTTCTCTTTAACTAGGGGTCTGCACTATGTTAGTGTATTGAAAGCGCCGTAGCATTGCTTCCAGGGTTCAGTGTCACCAGCAGGATCATATATGATTTGACTTATCCTGAGAAATAAAACAGGGACCAAGCAAAACAGCTAGCTACATTCTTTTTAATTTTTTTAAAGATTGGCTGGCAAATCTGGCTTCTGTTATACTTGAAATATGAAATATAATTATTCATGTTATTTAATAATAAGATGTATATTCTAGCAAGTATTTGGCATATAGGTGGTTCTTGCTGAGCTCTCTTATTCTTTTCTGTGTTTTTCTTATTTTTTTAAACGAGCACAGCTGAAACATCTGACAAATTGATTTAATAAACAGCCACATTGCCATCGTTCTTTTCATGAATCTCAAAGCTTTGGATGACCTTTTGTGTTTAATACTGTTACTTATTTTCCATAGTTCACAAGAGCCCTGGCAAGATCTAAAATCTGTGGCATCTAAACTGTGATTCTGCTAATCTGGGTTAATAAATAAGAAAATAATATGACAATATGAATTTGAGCTCTGAGATGATAGTGAACTTGGATTTACTTCTCTAAGTTAATTAAACTTGTCTTGATGTCTTCACAAGGTAATTTTATAAGTCAACTTGAAATTCGTTGAAAAGCACTTTGTAAGGTATTGGAAAGTCCATATTGTGTAGACTTGAACTGTTCATAGCAAGCCAAGTGGGTGGTGGTGGGTAGTATAATGTCTGGTGGTTCGAGTACAGCAAAGGCTCTCTACCGATTTATACTTATCAAAATGTACAGAACAGGGCCTAGTACGCAATAAGCCCTATTTACTTTTTATTATATAAATATTAAAAATCAAGAAAATATTAATTGCTGTAGGAAAAAGGTAGTTAAGTGCAGCAGTCCAGAGACCAGGTTAGTAGGATGAGGGTCAAAGACAAGGTTTTCAGCAGTAAGCAAGAGATGGTGGCATCTGATGTCCAAGGTGTGTGTATGTGTGTGTGTTTGTGTGTGTAGGGTAATGTCTGCATTTACAGTATAGTAAACAAGGCAGAAATAAAGGCACAGATGCAGATAGGTGATTAGATGTGGAAAGAGGAATCTGAAAGCTTTTTTTTGGGATATTATCCAAAAATAATATGTATTTTATCTATCTATCCTACCCACACACATACATACACATATGCAATGCTTCTGACAAACCAAATAATAGAGAAAGATGAGATTTTCTCTTTTGACAGTTGCTGACTCATATACCTTGAGGTCTGCTGTAATTTTCTGGTCTTTTTGTTAACCTCTTAGAAGTTCACGTGCAGCATCCCTAAACTTTCACTTCATCCCTTGAAAAACACATCAGTACATCCTTGAGGAATATCTCTAACCCTGGCCATACGTCATATGGTTCTAGTTGTAGTAAAGATAGGATTCAAATAAGCATATTGCTTCCCTGTCTTAAGTATGAGAAGAAGAGTCTGGAATATTGTAATCTGTCTGTTGATTAAAAAAAAATTCAAAATATCTGAACCCAGAATAGATGGTGAGCAACAATGGCTCATATAGTGAGCATTTATATGTCAAGCATATGAATTCTCTCATTTAATCTTAACAATAATCATTTGAAGTAGGTCTCACTAAACCTTTTTATACATGAAAAAAGATAAAAGTTTTAGAGACGCTAATAATGCATTTGTATAAGTTCACACAGCCA
The DNA here is from genome assembly GCF_009834535.1 of Camelus ferus. NCBI lineage: Eukaryota > Metazoa > Chordata > Mammalia > Artiodactyla > Camelidae > Camelus > Camelus ferus. The sequence continues at coordinate 51,401,174 of NC_045709.1, forward strand.
ATAAATTGTACAGCTGGTATCAGAGCCTGTTTGAATAGCTTTGGAAGGCTGGACTCTCTTCGTATGCTTTAACTCAGGCAACATATCGCAGCAGATTGAATACAGACACAGATAAAAGAATCCAGCTCCCTTCTATCAAGTCAGACGTTAACGAGACTTGCAAAATGTAAAACAATATCAGTCTTCTCACTTAATTTTTGTTTTGAAAAATTAAATTAGTTTTAATGAAAATGTATTATTTATGTTAATACACAATGATTTGTTGCTATTTTAAATGAATAAATTAATAAATGTTTAACATTTTCTCAGTTGTAATTTCTAAAATGATAAATATTCATTGACATAACCACACACACAAAAGCTCTTTGAAGTCTCTCAACAATCTAAAGAATGAGAATTGCTGTTCTAGAAAGCACTTTAAAAACGATAAAGATCTATGATTATTGAGATGGAAAAGTGCGCAAGCTACATTTTCAAGCACAAAGGGGGTCACAAAATTTTGTGTTTAGGATGACCTCATTTGTTCAAAATTTTATTCCTTTACAAACGTAATGTGCATAAGATATATCTGGAGGGTATTCTCTAAAATTTCAGTAGTGGTAATCTCTGGATGAGTATTTTCTTATTTATGTTTTATTATTTTATTAGTTCACAATGAGCATGTATCATTTAAAAAAACAACAAAGCTCTATAAACCCACATTTTGTATTTTTCCAGCAGGTGTCATTTTTATAAAAACATGAAACCATATAAAAAGTAAAAGCCATATGTTCATAAAAACTGTTATTGTAATGCATTCTTTGTAGACATTCTAAATCATAGTTATGATTTGTCGCCCAAGTTTATTGCCCAAAACTTTAATGAAGCGGTTTGAATCTACATGTTTAAGACAGTGTTATTGGTAGCTTGAGCCAGAAGATACTGATCCGAGGTATCTGATAATGCAGCTGTACATTAACAACTCTGCTGTGCTTTTTCTTTCCTGTCTACTGTTTGTGAATAAGCCTTGTAAGAGAAAATGAGACTGATGATGTTTATAAAAATACTGTGCATTGTTTAAGATCATAGCAGGCCACAGTGACTTTGTAGTGTACACAGTCATCAGAAGACACTGTCACAGAAACCCAGTGTTTGACGTCTACTTACTGTTACAGTCAAGCAATCTTTGGTCTTATCCTTTTCTCAAGATTGGAAATTGTCATCTTCATTCTCTTGATTCAGTTAACATGATTTAGCGTGTGGGTTATGTAAATCTGCAGAATCTAGGACAGTTTCTTATCAGTAAAATGAGGATAATTATAGAATTAACTCAAAGGATGATTGTGAGGATTAAAGGAGAAGCAATATATAAAATATTTAGAACAGTGCCTGGCACGTAACAATTACTCTATAAGTGTCAGCTATTATTTTCTAGAAAGTGCACAAAATAAGTCCACAGCAAATATTACTTACAAAGAACTAACTTTCCCCACTATTCATTTACACGCTGTTCCTATATTTACATTAGCGACGGCCATGCAAAGCCTCTTATCAGCTTTTTTTTCTTTTTAAGAGCCGGCACCTGCTTTTCAGGTGGCATTCATACTTTGATTAATACTATTTTCCCAAAGGAAAACACTCTGGGTTCAGGCAAGAACCTGTTTAGTATTCTGATCTGGGGAGGCGAGCAGAACCACCATTTTCTCTTGGATTATTTGCTTGCTCATTCATTCTTTCAGTTATTTTGCAAACATGTACTGAGTGTGAGCCATGTGTGCTAGGTCTTGTGCTGGGGAGAGGGATGAAGGCATGAGACGCAGCGGTGGAGCAGATGCCTTTGGGAACTAAAAATAGTGTAAGTGCCCTTCGGGGGAAGCACTGGGTGCTGTAGGCGATTTGGAGGGGTGTGTGAAGGCTACTGGGCTCTTGGGTCAGGTACCAGTTGGAAGAGGCTCTGGAGGACAATTTTCCTACATGGAATTGTGTTGTCAGAGGAGAATGTGGACAAAAGGACCTTCCAGGCTGAGGAGCAGTAAGGCTTTGTTCTTCACCTCCCTGGTTCCCCTTCTCTGAGGACATCTTATCTCTGCTGATAAACCCAAGAGGTCGTTATGCCCAAGAGGCAGTTCGCGTGGCAGATTTATTAGTGATGCTCTCATGTACTTCGCGTTCTGTTCGCTAGGCTAAAATAAAAGAGAGCACATGTGTTTATCCAATAGTTACAGGTCATCAAAGCTTTTAGGCATATTTAAGAAAGGCAAGGAGGTTTCTGAAAGATGTTTTCCCTTAGGTTCTAGGAATCATACCATAACTTGAGAGATTTTTTAAAAAAATACAACTTAATGATTACTTTTGTTTATTTCAGAAATGTTGAAGGAATAACCTCTCTCAAAAAATTTTTTTTCCTGACTCAGCCCACAAACTCATAGATCAATCAAGAAAATCACTTAGCTGGTATTTGTGTAAGGAAATATTTTATTATAAATGAATTTCAAAAATGTGGGCTCATCTTATCTTTTACAGTAGCATGTCTTTTTAACTGTCCCCCACTCCATCTTTTCATGTTGCCAAATTGAAGTAGAATTTTCAGGAAACTGGGGAGTTACTGCCAAGTTGATTTGGAAGCAGTGCTGCAGGGATATCCAGGGAGGATTGTGTCAGCTCACGGGAGGTAAGTTTAGAAATGGTTTAAGAGCCGGAGAGCAAGAGATGAGAAAGAATAGTTCAGGGAAGCTGGCAGACTGTGTGTCCAGGAGACAGATAATGAGATGAGAGAGTATTAAGCAAGGAATTTGAGAAGCTTGTTGGAGACACAAACAAGAGGACAAATTACTTGCAAGTCAGAATGTAAGTACCATGAGGTTAAAAACAAAATGTTTCAGCAGTTTACTCAGTAAATATTTATTGAGTGCCTACTGTATGCCACAGGTGGGAGGGAGATAATTTCTATTTAAAGAATTCAGGATAGGCTTTTGATAGAGTTCATAGTATTAACTTGCCCTTGAAGAGTATATAGAGAACGGAATTCTAAAGCAGGGTTGTCCAGTTGAAATATAATGTGAGCCACGTATGTCATTTAGAAAGTGCTAGTAACCACATTAAAAGAAATAAAAAGGAAGTTAAAAACTACAAACTTCCAGCTATAAAATAACTGTCATATGGATGTAATGTCTAGCTTGGACACTGTAGTTAATAATACTGTATTGTATTATTGAAAGTTGCTAAAAGGCTAGAACTTGAAAGTTTACATCACAAGATAAAAACATTTTGTAACTTTTGTACAGTGATGGATGGTAGCTAGACTTATTGTCGTGATCATTTCACAATATATACAAATACCAAATCACTATGTGGTACACCTGAAACTAACATAACGTTATATGTTAATATATCTAAAAAAAAGAGTAGTTCCTTGCTTATTACATTTGTTCAATAAAAATTTGCTGATACAAGGAATTTAAAAAAAAGAAATAGGTGAAATTAACTTTAATAGTATACTTTAATTAACGTAGTGTATCCAAATACTGTAACTTCAGCATGTTATCAGTATAAAACTTGTTAATGAGATATATTATGTTTTTGTACTAACTCCTTGAACTCTGCTATGTATTGTAACACATCCAATACATCTCAATTCAGGAGCTGACTAATCTCATCTTTTCCCACTGATTGGAAGATTTCTCATAACTGATGACTTGTCATATTCTAGTTTGGTATTTACTAACTATATGGTTTGAGACAAGTGTTCAATCTCTCTGTGTCTCCTCTGTAAAATGAGAATGACAGCAGTGTACTGTAGGCTTGTTGTTCTTAAGATTCATTTTTATATGAACTGCGGCAGTGGCTGCCTACTGTCAGAAAGTCTTTTAGAAACATATCGGGATCCTTCCATGGCTTCTTAGGTTCTCATATATCATCATCTCCAAATACTTGAGAAGAATAACAATGAGTCTTTCCAGTAAAAATCATGCATAGCTTTTTAATTATTCAAATTTTTTCTTATGTCTTTTGGTAGAATTTTTTTTTTGCTGCTCTTCACATAGACTCTGCACATTTAAAAAAAGGAAATTATAAATTAGATTTTGACTTTCATTGTATTTTGGAACTGCTTGTTGAAGTGTATGGAGAAAGTATTAATTAGAGTATATTATTAAGGTGCTTTGCACTTTAATAGTTCTAATAGTTTTTACTTGATAATTTTGGGGGAGGTCCCTAGATAGTCATATCATATGTAAATAATGATAATTTCATCTAATTTCCAGTAGTTCTTCTATTTCTATATCTTAACTCACTGCAATATCTACTTTACGAACAATGTAAAATTAAGGGTGATAATGGACATGCTTCTCTGTTACTGACTTTAATGGAAATATATCTCATATTTCAGTATTTATGTATTTTTTATTTAAGGAATCATCCTTTTACTCCAAGCTAATCAATTTTCTTACACAGGAATAAAATGTTGACTTTTACCTTTTTTGTATCTATCAAGGATCTATGACTTTTCTTCACTGACCTATCTGTAGGTTTCCTAATGTTCAATTGTCTTTCTATTCTGTTACAAATATTCTGTGGCCCCACATTCTGTTAGTATACTAGTGTATCATTTGCTAGTATTTTATCTATCAATTTCATATCCATATTGATAGATTGACACTGTAAACATACAGCTGTACAGCTCTGATATCTTGTGTTATTATGCTTTACCTTGTGTGTATGTATTTGTATTCATTTTAGAGTTTGAGCTATCAGAAAAGAAGGACCATTTCTTTTTCATGTTTGCATGCAATACTCCTAACTCATGGTGCCCTCATGTTCTTGCTGCACTGAGAAAGAATTTGATAAGTGTTTTTTGATTTGGCCTTAAATTCGATGACAGTTTGCAGAGAAGGTAAAGATTTGGGGATGCCAAAAGCCTTAAAGTACTTGGGCAATGAGGAGAGAGCTGGGGGCTGTAGAGTTCATTTTCATGAATCGCCAGAGGTTTCAAGTCAGATTTTTATTTGGGCAAAGTTGAAGCAAAAATATGGAGCACGTTCTAATACTTGTATATTACTCTTTAAGAATACATAGAAAATTTAAATAATTAGAGGAATCCTGCAACCTGATAGAGGCAACATGTATTGTCTTTTGCAAGTTGTTTCAAACCAGGAATCCTGGGGCTGAAAGTGAATATTGGGTTCAGTCATTTATAGACGGTAGAATAAATGATTAAGTAGCAGTTATAGCCCATTCACCCACTGGACGATAGGCTTCATGAGGAAGGACTAGTGTTTGTGGGAAAGTGATGATTTTCTCATAATGACTTGGATGCATAGTGTACATCAAATGGTTGATGTGATGATGAGGAGAGGAAGAAAAGTTGCTATTTATTAAGAACTTATTGCATCAGACACAATGTTAAGTACTTTATAAACATTTTATTCTCACAGTTTTAATAGATTGTGGATACTATCTGTTTTATAGATGTTGATACTGAAGCTAAGAGAGGCTAAATAATGTGTCTAAAATCACATAGCTATTCAGTGATGGAGCCGAGAATAAAACCCACATCTGCTTATTGGAAAGTTTGTGACCCAGTCACAATTAGGCAGAGTTGGTGTTATGGGGAAGGTATTTTGAAGTAAAAGAAAGTGGAAAGGTAAGGGCCTCTTTGCAAAACAGAAACTCTCTTCTATTTATTTAGAGGGTAATAATGAAAACTCTCCCAGTGGTGTAACACCAGAAACTTTGGAGACTGACTACACCAGGCTTACTTTGTCGGGAATCCTGTAGGAGGTGGTGTTATGGAAACCATGATATAGAATAAGAAGGTGTGAGCTTACTTGCTTTTTTCCTTCTTCAAAAGAATAAAGTATAAGAACATAAAATGCTGAGGAAGTGGAGTGAAGAAAATGAGGGACTGATTGTTTATAAATTCAGTCGATCTTTTTAAAGACTCAAAAAATGTAATCTTAAGGAATCTTGTTCATTACCATTTTAGAGAAAGACATCTCAGGTTAAAAAGGGTCTGCCTTTTAATAGAAGAGTCAGATAAACAAAACTGAAACACTTAAACGCCAGGTTTCATGTAAATATATTAATTTTGTCAATGATGGTCAATGTGTATCTAGTTTACTGGATCAGCTAGACCTGGGAATTTTGTCTGACCCAGGAGAATAAAAGAGCCCTCTTGGAAGCTGATGAGTTACTTTATGAAATGAGACTATATAAGGTCCCAAGGACTTCTGTTATCTGTTAACCATCAAATTGCTTTTGTGTTTACTCTTTGCTCAACATCTTGGTATCATGTTTGTAATAGATGTACATCAAATAGACATTTTGGTATATGAGGTTCCATATTACCTAAGAGGCTGTTGCATTCTGAAAGCATTCATTCAGTTATCAAATATTTTTTGAGTACTGAACTTTTGTTAGGTACTGTGGCAGACATGGGGTGTACAGTGGTGGTAATTAGTTCTATGATTTTTGTTTGTTTATTTGTTTCCTGTTTCAAAATATGGAGTTTTATGAAACTGTAGGGATTGAGAGGAAGTAGTGTAAGAATGACTAGGTGATTTTTGTAACATTTTTCATGTGTTAATCATTTGACAACAGTTTCTAATCATTAATATAGACTTAATATGCATTTGAAGAATTTTTGGTAATTTAACCAATTTTCAGTAAAATAAAAATTTAAAATACATTGACGGATGTTAATTTTTTATTTTTTTATTGAGTTATAGTCAGTTTACAATGTTGTGTCAGTTTATTGATGAATGTTTATGATACAAGTTGAATTATATGGAAAACAGCCCTAAGGCTGAACAAAAGACAAGGAGCAAAATCATTTGGATGGCATTTGCACTAACAAAATACTAGATTTAACCATAGTATTAATGTATCCTTAACATATTACCATAATTGTGACTGATAGCTTAGAACCTTTAAAATATGAAAATCTCAAATCACAAGATTTTTTTTATTTCAAAAGGGAAACTTAAGGCATTGAATAGTTTCTAGCAATTAGAAGTATATTTGCATATCATTAACATATTTTTGCATGCTACTTTATATATTCTTTTTAACAAGTTCCCAAGAGAATTCTCTTAGGCCTGGTTTAATAGATACCTTTAGATATTTTTGATATAATAGAATATCATTAAAACAGTTTTATAATTCAAATTTTTACAAATTCTGAATGATCTTTATCAGTGAAATCATACTTAAATAGTACAAAAATAAGTGAATGTTTTTGTTCATTCGAGTTTGAGGTTACAGTTGTGGTGCCGATAGGATAACACTTATTTGTATCATGTAATTGTTGAAACTGGGCCTTTTTGTTCCCATTGGCTTTAAGGGCCTTTTTGAAAAGTACATTAAAGAGAACTGCTGAGACATTTTCTTCTAGAAACAAGCATGGTTGTAATAAAGAATCAGAGTAATTTGTACAGCAGACCTTTCCTTCCATGGTTTTGAAGAACAGAGTCTACAAAAGTAAGCAGATGGGTACCGGGGTTCTTCTTGCAGGACTCCAGCACTCATGAACAGATTTCCCAGATTTGACATTTCACTGCGTCACTCTGTTCGAAGTTGAAGGTTCTTACTCATCTGCAAAGTTTTTGATGTTTATTTAGCAGCTGGCTAGGAGCAGGGATCCCCCGTGTTACATTGAAGGTATGACGTTCACACCTTAAATCAGACAGAAAGGGAGAAGTGGGGAGGGATAAATTAGGAGTTTGGGATTAGCAGGTACAAACTACTATATATAACATAAACAACAAGGTCCTACTGTAAAGCACAGGAAACTATGTTCAATATCTTGTAATAGCCTGTAGTGAAAAAAAATATGGAAGAGAATGTGTATAAATATATATGAATATATATATATTCTGAATCACTGAATCACTATGCTGTACCCCTGAAACTAACACAGCATTGTAAATCAACTAAACTTCAATAAAAAAATCAGACAGAAACATTTATATTGCCCCTAGTATATACTATATATAAAGACATATATATATATATATAAAACATACCCCAAGTGATTAAAATCAAAATTTACAAACAACTACAGTTAACTCTCAGCTGCTCAGTAAGTTCCTGTAGTGAGGTAAGTGCTGGTTTAGAAGGTGACAGTGTTCTCTGTGCTTGGCCCATTGGAATGAATTGACTCTGTATTTCCCATGATGAAACATAATTAAGAGTTTACTTTATATTAATTGTTTTTGTCTCATTGCTTTGTGACCACAGCAGAATAATACAAGCAGGGGCATATCACAGGTTGAAATAAATTTTAGGTGGTTATTTGTGGGTTGCTGCCCCATTGCTCTCTCTAAAGAACTGTAAGAGTTTACGTAAGGACCAACAGCTAACATAGTTCTATTTGAAAAAAATTTTTAGAAATTTCAGTGATGACTGTAGATGTAGCTTGCCAGCATTGCCGTCCCAACTGCTTTGTTATCTTTGAGTGAGAAGCTGTGATCCCGTGACTGACGTTAAGGGCCGGTCCGAAGGTTTTCTGCTTCTTCAGTTTGGGAAAGTTTTTGGAACACTGAGTCCAGTCTTATCTTAAGAACATATTTTTAGACGGGAGGGGATAGCTCAAGTGGTAGGGTGCATGCTTAGCATGCATGAGGTCCTGGGTTCAATCCCCAGTACCTCCTCTAAGAGTAAATAAATAAATAAACCTAATTACCTCCCCCCACCAAAAAAAAAAAATATTGAAAAAAAAAATTTCTGCAGCTTTGACACGAGTTTTCTTTTTACAACCATTAACATGATATAAATACCCCGACATACCTATCCTCAGCTTTTCTTTTTTGAAGAGCTCTGACTGATGCCTTTTTTTCCTGATGAATCATTGACAATTACAAGAATGCAAATTGTTCCCGATTTCTGTTCTCCCTTCTTCTTTAGTAATAGAATTTTAAACTAGGTGTGCAGGCCATCCAGAGTCAGAACTACATTTCTTAGCTTCCCTTGCTGCTAGAAATTCCTCTAGTTCTGGCCAGTGGGGTGTAAATAGATCTTTTGAAGGGGGCAACTTCCTTGAGAAAGAGAGAGCCCATTATTTGTATGTGTGTGTGTGTGTGGATACCTCTTGCTCTTTTATTCTCTTATTTACGTTTTCTTCACATCCTGCTGCCTGGAATACAGTTGCCACTATTTTGGACAATGGGGTGGAGACTCCCAGGCATAAGAAGGAGACAGAAGGAGCAAGAGTCTTTGATATTTAATGACACAGTGGAGCACCAACACAGACCTACACTGCCAACTGGACTTTTGTGTGAGAGGGAAATAAACTTCTGTTTTGTGTAATCACTGTTACTGTTTTGGGTTTCAGTCATAGCAAATGAACTCACTCCTGACAACTGGGTTCAACAGGTTCTATGTAATATTAACAGACTTTTGACATCTATATTAATATATATTCTCATAGACTTATGCTAGTCAGGACTCTTAGAGGCAAGGGTAAAAACCCCCACCCCTATGAAAGAATCCCAGAACTGAGGAAGACCAAGAGCACATTAGTCACACCTTCAAGGATGTTTTCAGCCGGAGACCCCAGGACTCTTTCTCTCCAAGTTTTGATTTTCATCTAGGTTTCATTTTGCATTTCTCTAGACTAGCTTTTTCCAGCGAAGGGATGTGGCCATCTGTTGTACCAGACTGACTTGCTCAACAGCTTGAGACCTCCAATGGGAAATAGCTGGGTCTCGCCTTCAGTTTGAAAAATATTAGGGAGCTACTCAGGTTGACCTGACTTGGGTCCCAGGTCCACGGCTATGTCTGTCACAGGTCCCATCGAGATGGTATGACCTCCATTGTGGACTACTTTGTGGGCGGTAGAGAGATTGGAACTGGAGGAGGGTGCAAAAATGGGCAGTGTCCACTAGAACCATTTGTTCCAAATTAAGGTGGGTGCTGTTTAGATAAAACACTGCCTGTTTCAGCTGATAAGTCCTTCATAAATGATTTATGATAAGAATCATCTTATTCTTCCTTGAAAGCTGTTCATGTATGAAACATACAGGGGCTGCTAGTTTGCTTCGAATTTGCTCTCTGACTTTGAAGTGAATTTTTGCAAGATGCAGCTCAGCTAGATCTCGTGGAAAATTTTAATGAAAATAATTCTGGCCACATTATCACACTGTACAGGCTAGTTATTAGTTGCCACTGAACAGATTTCCTTCATTTCGTTTATCTTCAGTCAAGTTGATTATAATGTCAGCCTTGAAGCATAGCTGTAATTATTAATCCTTTTAATATAGCTGTGAGGAAGCAATTGGGTATTAGAAAATTAAGACTACTCTATTATGAAAAATATTTCAGTGCCACACATTCTTTTTAAAATTCTAAAGTGAGAGTTTCCTTCAAGGAATTAAAATTTGGTAGTTAAATGTTTGACATATGTGAAACTTGATGAGTAAAAATATGTTTTGGGGGGTGAGGCTTTGAGTTACCAAAGTTTACTTGAAGTCTTAACAAATTTTGAAAGATAAGTTGTCATGTGACTGGGTTCTGTTGATGGGGAGAGGAGATCTCTGTCCACAGGTCATGTCCAAGGGTGAATGGGGCTAGGTTTGTGCTGGGCAAAAGCTAGCAATGACACAGTGCACTCATACAGGTGGCTTTCAAGCAATCTGGTGACATTTCAGAAACGTAAAAGGTGCAGTTTTATTGCTTTGGGAGTGGCAATATTTGTTAATCTGGTTTCCAGTCAGATGTCTGCAAGGTGCATGGTCAGAATGTGTTCTTTCTCCAGGACTGAGAAAGGCTCAAGCTTTTCATTGGTTTGTGCCATCAAAGATTTCAGGAAAATAGGACTGTTTGAATCATCTAAATCATAACATACTCTCCCTTGGTTCCATTCAGCCAGACCACCTAAGAGAAGAGGAGTGGGGCGGGGAAGGGGGGATTTCTTTGATATTTAATGAACAAAGAAGAATATCTTTAAACAGCCAGTATCAGCTCTGAAAAAAAGTCTTTTCTGATCAGAAACTGTTCTAGGTAATGGTCACCCTAGTCGCAAACAGAAGGAAGGAACAAGGGTCCAAAAGGCAGGTCCTGATGCAAAATTTCATTGTATAAGTTTTTCATTTCATTGGGAGCAACACTGCAATATGAGTCGTGTTGTTTTCCGCAGTTTGCCCCACCGTGCGCGCGGAGGCAGCGCAGAAGTGCGCACCAGTGTGCGCAGTCACCATGCCGGGTCCCCGCGTTCCCTGTGCCTGTGGGACAAGCAAGTCAGGTCAGAGATCAGGCATCTGGTTACTTGTGACTGACTTTCCTTCCAGCTTTAATTTTGGAGAGGTATGTAAATATATATATTTATATATATATATCCTAGGGTAGCAGGCGGTTAGGACTATTTTTCTTTGGAAAGGGGAGACTTTCGCGCATTGAGGGGTTAATGATAACGTTTACAAGTAACTGATGACTCTGAATAAAAGTTCAAGAATGTCAGATTATTCTCATTGGCAAGGTGCTCATTCACCACTGCTGTGGTGGTATAAATATCTGAAGTGATACGGAGGCCAGGACGAAAATAGGTTTCTGAGAAACCCCGGGGCATTTTTTTTTTTTTTTCTTTTTGATAACATTACAGCCTTATCGACAGATCTCAGCTTGAGCTTGTCACCTCCCTCCCGGTCACCCTGGGCTTAGCCGGCGCTCCCTTTCCTCTTTTCCCGAGGCCCCGACCATTTCACAACCGAGCGTTGCTCAAAAAGTTCTCCTCTCAAGAGTTGAGACATTTCTAAAGTTAAAACTCCTTACTGAAGTGCCCAGTCCTAGAATTTTGTTTAGATGAGTTTATACTAACTGTATCACAATAAAGGACCAAGACATATGTTTCTTATGGTGTTTATCATGTCCTGTTTGAAAATATCTAACGATTAATTGTGATCAGGTGCTGATGTTAATATAAATTTTTTTTCAATCAAACTATTTTATTAACTTATTCATTTTATTGCCAAACTTGTTTGATCAGTTAAAATGCCAGTTAATTTACTTGACAGTGGTAAACGTCATAAGACTAAAATGGGAGTAATGGTAATGACATTTTATAAGCAACGGCATTTTTTCAGTAACTTATATTTTATTTTTGCTTAGGTAAACTAGTTCATGTGGGAAGGCTCCCTCTAGTGTTTGTGGGAGTAAATACAAGCGGCATTGAACTATACTTTCAAAAGATTTTGTATTTTTAGTGCAGTTTGAGGTCCACAACAAAGTAGAGAGGAAGGTACAGAGATTTGCCATATACCCTCTGCCTCACCACATGCTTAGACTCCTCTGTCATCAGCATCGCTCACCGGAATTGTGCATTTGTTACCAAGGATGAGCCTATATTGACACATCAGCTAAAGTCTCTAGTTTAACTTAGGGATTTTTTTTTTTTTTTTTTTTTTTGGTTTGTACATTTTGGATTTGGACACAATTTATAATGATATATACATCATTATAATATTATACACAGTATTTTCGTTGTCCTAAAATTCTCTGTGCCGTGTCTCCATTATCCCCATCCCAGCAACCACTGAACTTTTTATTATCCCCATAATTTTGCCTTTTCCAGGTGTCCTATAATTGGAATCATGGAATATGTAGACTTTTCAGATTGGCTTCTTTCACTTGTCATATGCATTTAAGTTTCCTGCATGTCTTTTCATGGCATGATAGCTTATGTCTTTTTTAGCACTTGCTTAATATTCTATTGTCTGGATGTATGACTGTATATTCTTTCACTACTGGAGGACATCTTGTTTCCTTCCAAGTTTTGGTAATTATGAATAAAGCTGCTTAAAATATCCATGTGCTAGTTTTTGTGTGGGTTAAGTTTTCAACTCCTTTGCGTAAATACCTAGGAGCGAGATTGCTGGGTCATACGGTAAGAGTATGTTCAGCTTTGTAAGAGATCACCAAACTGTCTTCCAAAGTGACTGAACCATTTTGCATTCCCACCAGCAATGTATGAAAAAGTTCCTGTGGTTCCACATCCTCATCACCATTTGGTGTTGTCAGTGTTCCAGATTTTGGCCATTCTAATAGGCGTGTAGTGGTATCTCGTTTTCATTTGCATTTCCCTGATGACATGTGATGTGAAGCATCTTTTCATATGATTCTTTGCTATCTGAATGTCTTCTTTCAGGAGGTGTCTGTTAATGTCTTTGGCACAAGTTTTAATCAGATTTTTTGTTATTGTTGGGTTTTAAGGGTCCTTTGTATATTTTGGATAACAAGCTTTTACCAGATGTGTCTTTGGCAAATGTTTCTCCCAGCCTGTGCCTTGTCCTCTAATTCTCTTGATATTGTCTTTTGTAGGCAGAAGTTTTTAATTTGAATGAAGTCCAGCTTATCAATTATTTCTTTCATAGATCGTGTCTTTGGCATTCTATCTACAAAGGCATAACCATACCCAAGGTCATCTGGGTTTTCTAGATTTTGAGTTAATTTTTATAAGAAGTGTAAGGTCTGTGTCAAGATTTTTTTTTTTTTTTTTTTGCACGTGGATGTCAAGTTGTTCCGGAACTATTCGGAGAGACCATCCTTCCTCCATTGTATTGTCTTTCCTCCTTTGTCAAAGACCAGTTGACTATTTATGGGGGTCTATTTCTTGGCTGGCTATTCTGTTTCATTAATCATTAAAGGCCAATACCACACTGTTTTGATTTCCATAGCTTTATAGTACTATGTTCTCCCACTTTGTTCTTCTCCTTCAATATTGTGTTGAGTATTCTGGGTTGTTTGCCTCTCCATATAAACTTAGAATGTTTGTCAATATCTGTAAAATAACCTGCTGGGATTTAATTGAGGTTGTATTGAATTTATAGATCAAGTTGATGTCTGGACATTATCAAGTCTCATGAACATGGAATGTCTCTCCATTTATTTAGTTTTTGTAGTTTTTCTCATAGAGATTTTGTACCTATTTTGCTAGATTTATACCTAAGTGTTTCATTTTTGGGGAGTGCTAATGAGAGTGGTATTGACTTTTGTATTGTTAACCTTACATTGTGCAACTTTGCTATAATCACTTATTGATTTCAGGAGTTTTCTTTTGTCAGTTATTTCAGATTTTTTACAGACAATTGTGTCATCTCAGAACAAAGACAGCATTATTTCTTCCTTTCCAGTTTGTTTACTTTTTGTTTCCTTTTCTTGCCTTATTGCATTAGCAAGAACTTTTAGTGTGCTGTTGAAAAAGAATGGTGAGAGAAGACATCCTTGTCATGTACTTGACCTTAGTGGGACAGCTTTGAGTTTCTCATCATTAAGTATGATGTTAGCTATAGATTTTTCTAGATAGTTAAAGAAATTATCCTCTATACCTGGTTTGCTGAGAGTTTTTAATCATGAATAGGTGTTGGATTTTATCAAATGCTTTTCCTATATTTTTCTATTGCTGTGTCATGTGATTTTTCTTTTTTAGACTGTTTCATTTCAGGGTGCAAAGCCACTCTTCTAATTACTGGTTGATGCCTAAGATACTTGAGTTTTTAAGTTAACCTTAGGTTAAAATGCAAATTTCCCCCTGAAGAGGTTGTAGGCAGTCACATTTCCACATCATTAGAGCACAGAAAGGATAGCCTGAGGGTTCTAAAGATAACTTCACCTCACAATTTTGCCAACAGTCAGCTTTGAATTAAATTTAATGTTTTCTGATGGATACTGGATTTGATCTTCTTCTCCATCCTCATCTCAGCTGATGATCATGCTTTGTATTTTACTGGGCAATTAAAGCAGGCAGAGGAAAAATTCTCCAACCCCCCACCACTATGTCTTCCTGCATCTGCACCTTTTGAGATAAACTGTCCATGCCTCCGGTCAGTTCAAATTCTTCCATCATGCCCTAGATTCTGTCCCCTCTTGCCTCCTTAAAGACATTGCTAGCAATTCTACTCTCTTTCTCTCCACCATAAATTTCCCCTTCACTGTTGGTTATCCTCTATTGGAAGCTGTCATTTTTCCCATAAATGAAATAACCCACTTGTGACTCATTTGTACCTCCAGCTTCGGCCCTATAGAGTTGTCTGTACCTAACGTTTTGGCTTTTGTTCCTGAAATTTTCTTTTGAACCTACTCCAGGAAGGCTTCTGCCCTAAGCCTCACTAAAACTTTTCTCGTTAAAGTCACCCATGACCTCATAGTGCTTACTTCCTCCTCCTTAGAAACCTTTCATACTTGGCTTCCGGATACCATTCTGTTCTGGTTTTTACCCCTGACTCTTGTTTAATTTCTTTTGCTCACATTTCTCCATCACTCAGACTGTAGGCATTTGTATGCCTAGGGTTTGGTTCCTGGAGCTGTTTCTCTCTCTGGCTGTCTCTCTCTCTTTCTTGCTCTGTCTCTCTATGTCATCTGTCCTCACATTTTTTTAATGTACTCTTCTAATCTCATGGCTTTAAATGCCATTTATATGCTAATACTTTCCAATTTTTCTTTCTCAGTTCTTTTGTATTCCCTGAACTCTAGATACATATACTCAACTGCCTGCTGACACCACCCCTTGGAAGTCTGTAAGCTTCTTAAAATTGAGTCCAAAACTAAGCTCCTACTCTCTTAAGCCACCTCCCTCTCCTCGCCTCATCCTGTTTGACTGCAGCTCCAGTTTTCTCGTTCCTCTGGCCAAAACCCATAAACTTCATCCATGCCTCCTCTCCTTCCCTTATAGCCCACATTCAAGCCATCAACAGATCATGCTGACTGTGCCTTTAAAATTGTATCCAGAAGCCTGTAGCTTCTTACCACTTCCCTTGCTGTTGCTCTTGTGTGAACCACTAGTGGCTCATCCTGGGTGCAGTAGACTCCTGCCTCCTCACCCTCGCCATCTATTCTCCATGCAGCAGGCAAAGAGATCTTTCAAACAAGTGACTCAGCACTCTACAATGGCTTTCTGTCTCACCAAGAGTAAAAGCCAAAGTCCTTTCAAGGCCCTGCATGATTTAGATGCCCTCTGTTCCCCTCAATGGCCTCTTCAATCATCTCTTCCTGCTCACTCTCTCACATCCAGCCACACTGGCTCCTCACTGTTCCCTGACCACACCAGGCAGATTTCTGCTCCATCGTACTTGGTGTTTTATCTGCCTGGAATGTTCCTGCCCTCCATATCTGTATGGCTCACCTTCTTGCTGACTTCAGGTTTTTACTCAAATATTTTATAGAGACTCCTTTTTCTAACAGTGCAACTATTCCACACCCCTTCCAAATTTCCTGTCCCCCTCCCTGAATTATTTTTCTTACTGGCAATTTTCATTATCTACAATCATCTGTATTTCACTTATGTATTCTATACCCCCGACTACAATTTAAATTCCACAAAGGCAACATTTTTTGTTTAGCAGCAACTTCTCACTTCCTCCATCTCCTTACAGATCAGACTTACATTTAATTAATTAATTAATTTTTTTTTATTGAAGTATAGTTGATTTGCAACGTTGTGTTAGTTTCTGGTGCACAGCATAGTGATTCATTTAAACATACATATATCTTTTTCATTATAGATTATTATAAGATATTGAGTATAGATCCCTGTGCTATACAGTAGGTCCTTGTTGTTTATCTATTTTATATTTAATAGTTTGTATCTGCTAATCCCAAACTCCTAATTTATCCCTCCCCCACCCACTCCCTTTTGATAACCATAAGTTTGTTTTCTATGTCTGTGCGTCTGTTTCTATTTTGTAAATAAATTCATTTGTGTCATTTTTTTAGATTCTATATATAAGTTATATCATGTGATATTTTCCTTTGTCTGACTTACTTCACTGGGTATGATAGTCTCTAGGTTCATCTGTGTTGCTGCAAATGACATTATTTCATTCTTTATATGGCTGAGTAGTATTCCATTATATATAACACCACATCTTTATCCAGTCGTCTGCTGATGGACATTTAGGTTGCTTCCATGTCTTGGCTATTGTAAATCAGACTTACATTTTAGATTTAATTAAACGTTGTTGAATGCTTTCACTGTCCCAGCTCCATGTCAGGCACATTTGCACATTTAATTGAATTTTCCCAGATTACCTCTGAAATAAACATTGTAATTCCTATTTTATTGATGAAAAACCAGAGGCTGAGAAGGATATGGTGTCTTTTCTACAGACAATCATAGATACAAGAATGGGGCTTTAAACTCTAGACCTCTGACTGCATATTATGTACTTTTCTGATAGGCCACACTGTGGACTAACCCACTTTCAAAATAATGATTTCCCTTTTGAAAGGGAATTTGAAAAGGACTGTCCTTGCCTATCCTTTGCCATCTAACTTCTCACCCACCCCATTTTCTGTCTTATTTCCTTGTAGTATGAAACTCAGCCACTACTGAGTATCTTCCATTCTCTTAATCAATCAAAATCACATGATCCCCTGGATTTTTTCCTGTGTGTTACCCTCATATATTTAAATCTGATCACTTTTTCAAATTTGGAACAGTCATAAAGGCACAAGTCATATTTTCAAGAGAAGGAATTCAAAGACATGAGCAGTGAGGCAGAATTGGGGGCCCAGGGGCATCTTGGTAGAAAGTCTGAGGAATTTCTCTCTCTGATGTTTGAGTGAACTCAGAGGCCATCAGGAAAGCAGCAGTTAGAGAAATGCTGAGCCAAAAATGAGTATGGAGCAAAGTGGCTAAGAATATCTAAGAACCAAAGCCTAGTCTGAGAGGAAGCTGTCTTGGCTGAAGCCCAAGACTGAAACCCGGGTGACTTGTAAGACTGCAGTGTAAGGCGTAGAGATATTCTTGCTTTCTTTGGCTCCAAATAGTCTCATTTCTTGTAATCTCATTATTTTCTTCTTTCTTGGTTTAACTTTTGATGGAAACAGTTTGTTTCCACATCTGTGAAACAAGATAGTGGGGACGAGTGATTCCATACAAGTGCCTTTAGTTTTAAAATTCTGTGATTTTAAAACCACTGCATTACTCTAGTAGATTGTGACTCTAGACCTAGTGACAATTAGACCTCTTTTCTACTGTGCAAAACTTACCTTAAAATAATAATTTATGTATTCAACCAAATGCCAAGAATCGCTGAAGTTCTTTTGGATAAAAGTTAAAATGGTTTAAAAATCAGTTTTCTTTCTTATTAAGATTGTCAGACAGCCTCACCTTAAAAATGACAACCTAGGCTGAACGAACTTCTAGAGTAACTGGAGCTGGAACATCTTCATGGGTTGCCTGGTAATGGTTAGTGTTTCCTTGATGTAAATGAACTATTTCATGGCTCGTGTATATCTTCCAAAATCACTTTCCATCGGCTGAAGATGAGGTTTTAAAAGCCAAACAGACATTTATAACATTTAATAACCAAATTAGTCTTTTCTCAAAATGCTAAACTGATTTCAGTAGCTTCTTAAGTAGAACAGAATCAAAAAGGAAATCTACCTGTCCCCTAATGGCATGTATTACTTCCAAAGCAAATACATTTCTTTACTGTCTCTCTTTGATTGAGACTAGTTTAAATTATTAGTTCTTCTCATTTGGCAGGTTTTTTTCCATTTACTTGAAATGTTTCCTAGCATTTTTCCTCAACTTTTTTCTTTTTACACCTTTTCCCTCTTTTTTGTGCTTTGAAATCTTGCTGTGCCTACTGTAGTTATTATTAAAAGATTGATAATGAATCAGGCAGCTAAGCTCGTATCAGTTGTGAAAGAATTTACTCAGTTTTCTTTTTTTGCTTTAAATGTGTTTTAAGAAGCTTATTCTCACATTCATTCTTGTGTTCATTTTTAAGTGTTTGCTGAAGTTCATCTGTTTATCAGTGAACTCTTTGAGGAAGGAAGACATTGTATTATAGATTAAATTTCACCTACCTTCATAATTAATAAGCCTTGGACCCTTGTGATTATTTAAACAGCATAAGAAAAACAGTTGGTACTCAAATTTAAAATGCTGCTTTTTAAAGAAAGCTGAAGAGTCTGTCCTTTAGCCCTGAACAATCAGTGCGTTTCCTGATTGCAGAGTCAGGAAATACTTTACTTTTGAAGCAATAACGGTTATTCCCGGGAAGTTTTATAATTGGCTGCATGGTGATAATGTGGACTTGAATGAATACAACGAAATTACTGCTGGTTTATCTAGAAAGAAAGAGAACTTCTTAACTGCGACAAAGCGCTATTGCTAAGGATTACATCAGTTTGGCATATTCAGTGTTCTCGGAGAACGACTTCAATTTTCAACTGGCTTCCTGACCAAAGGTATCTTTCCTTTCTGCTATTCAGTATTTTTCTCCTGTGTTTGCTTAGGTCTTTAAACATCAGTGTGTGATAGTTGTAGAATTTGTTTTCTTTTGAAGTTAGGTGAAGTGTGATTTTTACAATACCATTGGATTTCTTGGAGTATGATAACTAACTGTGATACTTAATGAATGAAAAACAACAGCCTGACATCCAGGGATTTATTGGCTTTTTTTTTTTTTTTATTCTCTAGAGTGAGGAATTGCTTTAATGGCTGAATTTGGATCCTTGAATTCAAATTCTTTTAGTAAGACCACTGATGGTGTAAAAACAAAATACTAGCTAAAGGTGGCACTGTGCTTTTTCTAAATGTAAGGCATTTGGAAAAAGCCCCATTCATTTTATCATTTGTTGAATTGACTACCGTGTGTTAATGGCAATGAATAATGTCAATGACTTACAATATTTCTGGCTTAATAATAGCGATGCTTTCCATCTCCTTTTGATGTACTTTATCTTGCTCCTATATTGACATCGTTGCAAAAAATAAGCCCATAGAAATTTGGATTTAGGTGAGGACTTATTGACTATCTATCTAGCCCCCTGCTTAACTGGTGAGGAAACTCTTGGATGCAGAAGAGCAAAAATTCCTCACAGATCTGGGGATAGAGTATATGCCTCTTAATCCCTAGGTAGAAGGATTATTAATTCCCTTTTCATTATTGTTATTTTGTGTTAAAATCATGTGCTGCCATACTATAAAACCTTTGCCTTGAATTGGCATTGAATCTTCATCAGACTCTGAGATGTAGGCAAATTCTGAGCAACTGCGTTACTCGTAATGAGAGTACGAAAAACTAGAGGAAGCACCCCGAGTGTGTAGCTTGAGGTATCTCGTAGCATCTGGAGACATTGCAGCCACGCACATTACTGCCTAGTTGAGGTGAGCACTGAGCAGAGTGGAAAGCCACAGTGTCTGTTTTGGGGGGTACCGGATCTCTTGAGTTTTCAACAGGAATTCACTAAACCTATCTCAGTCCTGGAGAACTTTCCTCAGGGTTCTAGGTAATTGTTCACTATTTGTATACTTCTGTTTGCTGACAGCTGTCACTCAATTTCTTCCAAGCACAGAATTCTTTCCCAGTAGTCACATGGAAGAACTCTAGCAGACATAAAATCACCCCAACTCAGTCCTTTGCTTAAGAGCTTATAGTGTCATGGCAGAGGAGAAAAAGAGATGTTGAAAGATGCAACAAATACAAGGAATCAAATTCACTCAAAAACATGTATAAATACACATATAAATATGTTAGTTAACACTGTCCTATAGGAGAATACTGTTTCCCCAAAATATCCTGTGTACGTGTGAGTACTGGATGGAGATTTTGTGTTTCTCTTGTGCTGCTTCTGATTAATCCCTTAAATACATGTCTCAATAGAAGATTTTAATGGTTCTCTGACAAATCATTTCCACACTATGGATCTTTTCCTGTTCTTGCTTTATCAGTATGTACCTGCTGGTATGGGCTCTGAGTGTAGGCAGGGGCTGTATAATGTTAACTTTTATATGCATCTTTCACAATAATGATAAGCAAAAACAGCCAAGTTTTGTTAGATCAGTTTCATGGTTAAAGCCTCATTCCAGTGCAGGTCATTGAAAGCTGCATTTAGTCATGATTTGAGAGAAGATATTAAAGAATCTGTGTTTTATGGTACAGTTAAGAATTCAGATTATTGAAAGATTAAATTACTGACTCAGTTTAGTCAAGATGATGAGCTTTGCTTATATAAACTGAGTCATTAAAGGAATTATATTTACGTGTTGAGCTTTTCCCTGTGGCTGCAAGAAAGTGTCCTGTGAGACTATAGAAATTTAGCCACTAATCCGTTCTTCACGTAACAGCTCTCAATAGAATGTTAGAGAAAAAGTACAAACATGATACAACTAAGGTCAAAATGACTTTATTTGTGGTGTCTGATAGAATATAACTCTAATAATCATTAAAATATTTCTGATCACATCAAAATTCTGCAGGTTCAAAAAAAAATCCATACTATAAAACCTTTGCCTTGAATTGGCATCGAATCTTCATCAGACTCTGAGATGTAGGCAAATTCTACACTTAGGAAATTTAGGAGCACCAGGGTTGCAAAATGAGATGAAAAGTATTTAATGAAATACACTAAGTGCAGAAGGAGGGAGTCATCTATCTTAGGGCTTTTCCTCACCCACTAGAATCACTGTACTTTTTTTTGGGTTGAAGGTCTAGTTCACTCTCTGTAGCTTTGGCCCTTGTCAGATATGAAGGCAAAAAGCAAATGACAGGGGGCTAAGGTTGCTGATCATGTGTTAGTACAAAACATCTGACTTCCCCGGAGATATGTCAAGTGTTCAGGGTGAGTCAGTGAAACTATAGCATTTGGACTTTATTCTTTCATAGGAAATACTCAACTAGCAAGCTGAAAATCTTGTGACTTTTAACTGTGAATGCTCTGGCAGTGTATCCCAAATATGTGAAAGAGAAGGAATTCTGGTTTTAGAACTGATGCTAGAAGATTAGAAGAAATACCATATATATGTCTGAATGTGAAGCAACCTTGCGTGTAAGATGCTCTTTCACAAAGGTAAAAGTTACCCCCCAGAAAGTTTTTTTCCCCAATAACACATATTGAGGCTCCACCTTGTACCAGGTCTTATTCGAGACTCTGGGGATACAAGGGAAAAATGGGGGGAAATATATCAGTATCACCACCTTTTGGGGCTTACATTCTAGCAAATAAATTATACAGAATGTTAAAAGATTAGTGCTACAGAGAGTGATAAAATGGGGGAAAATTCCAGGGGAATGCTGGCTCTGACTCTGTGTGTGTGTGTGTTTTGGGGTTTTGGGATGGGGGATGGATGCTGCCTCACAAGGTGACATCAGAGCATGGATTTAAATGCAATGATGAGTGAAACATGCAGTTATCTGGGGGAGGAGCATGGAGTTCAGAGACCTTGGGGGAGGAGTGTACCTAGCATGTTCAGAGAACAGCTCAGAGGCCAGTATGGCTGGAGCAGAGTGAGTGAGAGAGGGAGGGTGGTAGGGGTAAGGTCAGAGGAAATGGGCTGAGGACAAAAAGATGTGAATCCAGGTGGACTTTCTAAAGGTCGTGTGGAGGATGTGTGGCTACAGTGAGCATTTAGTCTATACGTAGGACATATGGAGAGAGTGAGGGCCCTGTATAATATTGTAGGGATTTTGTCTTTTAGTCTTAAGGGAGCTTGGAGGATTTGCAGGTGAGCAACATGACAAGTTTAAAGAGGATCGTTTTCATTTTGGAGAGTAGATTGAAGAGGGCCATATACTTCATTTATCACATTTTCTGTCTCCATTTATTTTTTCATGGACACTTAGGTTGACTTAGGTTGTTTCCATGTCTTGGCTATTGTGAATAATGCTGTAATGAACACAGGGGTGCAGATATCTTTTCAAGAGAGTGATTTTCTTTCTTTTGAATACATACCCAGAAGTGGAATTGCTGGATCATACGGTAATTCCTTTTTTTTTTAATTTACTATTTTAGGAACCTCCATACTGTTTTCCATAATGACTGCACTGATTTACATATCCACTAACAGTGCACAAGGGTTTCCTTTTTCTCCATATCCTCCCCAGTACTTTTTGATGATGTCTTTTTGATGATAATCATTCCAGCAGGTGTAAGGAGATGTCTCATTGTGGTTTTGCTTTGCATTTCCCTGGTAATTAGTGAGTGTTGACTTGTTGATGAACATTTGGGTTGTTTCCAGTTTTGGGGTATTGTGACTAAGGTGTCTATGAATATTTATGTAGAAGCCTTTCTGTGGACATATGTTTTCAGGGCTTTTAGCTAAATCTCCAGGAGTGGACTGTCTGTGGTCGTGAGAAAGATCTATGTTTAACTCCTCAGCCACTGCCAAACTCCTAAAGTGGCTGTGCCATTTTACATTTCTGCATACAATGTCTGAGCATTCCAGTTGCTCCACATCCCAGGAGGCACTTGATCTTTTCCATGTTAGCCATTCTCATAGGTGTGTAATGGTGTTTTCCCGAAGTTTTATTTGAAAAAAAAAATTTGTCTTAATGGAGGTAGTGGGGCTTGAACCCAGGACCTCCTGCATGCTAAGCATGCCCTCTACCGTTGAGCTACACCCTCCTCCCACTGCCTCCCTGATTTTAGTGTACATTTTCCATGATGACTATTACTGATGCGGGGTGTCTGGATTTTAATCTCTTTATCCAGAAAGTTTATTTTATTCTCATTGTTGGAACTTTGGTTGTTGTCAGCTGAGGCTCATAATAACTTTATTAATTTTTTTCAGTTATGGTTGGTATTGGTGTGTTACTTTTATTTACTCATTTTAGTAACTTTTTTTTTTTTCCTTTTTACTCATAACTTTTTAAAGTACTTAAAGGAGATGCTACAATTGGCAGTGGCCTCTTGATTTTGGGAAACGAATACATTTAAGTGGGGAAAGTATAAAAAGTAGAGACTGGCTGTCAGACCCTACATAAGATAAAGCATAAACTTAAATTACACTATCGGACATAAATGACTTAAGGATGGGATTTAAATTTATGATGTCAACTTTTAAAAGTACTCAAAGGATATGATATGATTTATCATTTAGG
The DNA here is from genome assembly GCF_009834535.1 of Camelus ferus. Taxonomy (NCBI): domain Eukaryota; kingdom Metazoa; phylum Chordata; class Mammalia; order Artiodactyla; family Camelidae; genus Camelus; species Camelus ferus. The sequence goes on from NC_045709.1 coordinate 51,424,972, forward strand.
ATGAGCATGCATTCCCTGTGATAATAACAGACCTAGGTAAACATAAATTATCTCTAAATACTTGACTGAAGTGAGGATTTTTAATTCTTTCCCAGGTTCCCGATGTTATCAGCAGCATAAGGCAGTTATCGAAAGCTGCCATGAAGGAAGATGCCAAGCCTGGCAAAGACAACGAGGACGCCTTTTACAACTCTCAGAAGTTCGAAGTCTTGTACTGCGGCAAGGTGACCGTGACCCACAAGAAGGCGCCGTCCAGCCTCATCGACGACTGCATCGAGCAGTTCAGCCTGCACGAGCAGCAGCGCCTGAAGGCCCAGGGCGAGGAGCCGGCGCTGTCGGAGGAGGCCAGCGCGCCCCCGTCCCCCGCAGACGTTCTGGCCGAGGAAGAGGATGGCGCCACCGACACCCACGCCGCCTTATCCCCCACGCCCAGCCAGCCTGGGCCGTCCAGCTCTCGAGTCTGCTTCCCCGAGCGGATTTTGGAAGATTCCGGCTTTGATGAACAGCAGGAGTTCCGGTCTCGGTGCAGCAGCGTCACCGGCGTCCTGCAAAGGAAAGTTCACGAGAACAGCCAGAAACCACAGCCGCGGAGGCGGCACGCCAGCGCTCCCAGCCACGTCCAGCCGTCCGACTCGGAGAAGAACAGAACCATGCTGTTCCAGGTGCTGCCCTGGCCGCGGGCTCGCGGGGTGTTTCGCCATCCTTTGCTAAACGGAAGCTACCGGCCCCTCCTTGTTCCTCAGTTCCCAAGCATCCAACTTTTAGGTCTTAACTTCTGGGAGACAGAGAAGGCAGATGGAGGAGGGAGCAAACAAAGGAAAGTAGTGGGGGGATAAGAGGCAGACATGGAATATAAGAAAAAAGGGAGCAGGGAAGGGAGAGGAAGAGAAGCACTTAAAGGAGCATCATGGAAGATTCGTGGGGAGAATAAGGATCGCATCTTAGCATCACCAGCATCTGTCTTAGGCTGATTCTTAAATCTATGTGGTTTTTTTTTTTTTTTAATGACTGCAGAAAGCCAGTTTTATAAAGGGTTTGGAGATGTGAATCTAGGAGAGTGTGAATCGTCATGGAGGAGAAAGAGTTTTCTAGAGAGAAAAAAAAAGTCCAGAGACTCATAATTGTATTTTCAGATGAGAATAGACCTATTTTCTCTGTCACACAAAAGAGAGGTTAAAGAAACATCACCAGCTTCATAATTTACTGGATCAGTTACTAAATTAAATCAGTTATTAATTGGGGTGCAAGCTGTATTATAGGTGTAAAAGGTAATTCTTAATTGTAAAAGGTAGCTTTTGAAGTTGTACAGGGTATAGAAAATGTCAAGTTTCACTTAAAAGAACCTAATTCTTAACAATGCCTGTAGTTTCTTTAATTAATTCTTAGCTTTGAGGATTAATTGGAGTTCTCCCAGATTTGAGTTTTCTTGAGAAAAGGAGTAACTGTCCTTTTATTCTATTGCAAGGAGTCCCTGAGAAGGAAATTCCACAGTGTACCATGATAGACAGTTCCAGTGGGTAATATTTGCTTTATCAGAAGTTCATGGGTGGTTTTGTTTTGTTTTGTTTGTTTTGTTCTTGATATCTCTAGGCATGTATCTAAAGTGTCTGTACTCTTTTCTTTGGTAATAACTGAGTTTCCTCTCTTGCTTGGACTATTTGATTTGTTCTCTTTCTTAGCCAGCCAGAGTCCATGTTGTTAAATTTTTCTAAATGGTTATTTATTTAAAAATTTAAAAAATTTATCTGCTTAATTGCAAGTATATCTTTTCTGTTGATCATTTGTGAGAAAATATGATTATAAATTGTAACTGGTTAATTGATATTTATAGAAATCACAAAATGAGGAAAGGTTGCTTTTTGGGGTGGGAAAGAGTAATTTCTAATCTGGAAAAAAATGGTTTCTTATAAATTGAGAGCAACTTAATTTTCATGATTTCTAGATAAAAGGAAGGAATATTTTCAGACAGCTGTCAATTGGGGTTGAAATTTTGATTGGATTGGATGTTGACACACAGGTGAATATGTGTATCTGGGAGACAGCATTTGAATCTATATTACTGGTCAAATATTTAATTGTAAAGTAAGATGGATGTTAGGTTCTTGTAAGTTGAAATTACTTGGACTGTTTTTATTTTGAAGGTCGGGCGGTTTGAGATTAACCTTATCAGTCCAGACACTAAATCAGTTGTGCTAGAGAAGAATTTTAAAGATATCTCTTCTTGTTCCCAGGTATGTATTGTAGTAGATCGTAGTATTTGAAGAAACCAACTAAGTCTTGTTTCTGAATTAACCAAAGAATAACTGAGCTTAAACCTCTTCAGGTTTTAGTCTTTAAACCATTTTTTTTTAAAGTAGATTTATCTTAAACTTAGAGTGTTCATATATGTGGGTCTGTGGTATTAACCAAATCCTGTCCAGGTCCCTCAGGTATCATATTTGTCCTATTTTCATCAATCCTGTCTCATAGCGTCACTTCGTCAAAGAGGTGGAAGGAATTTTTGTGGTGATGAGTTCTTTTGAACTCTTTTATCTCCCTAGTTAGTGTTTCTCAGAATCTTGGGCGCTGGATCTTGTGGGTGTCACTGAGTCATGTTGGCTCTTTGTACCCTAGAAAGTAGTAAAAGGAGAACTAGTGCTTTCAAGTTTATTCATGTAAATATTGAAAAGAAGTTTTTGATATCTATCTTTGCCCTTTTATTTATTTTTAATTCTCAAATTGTGTGTTTGAAAGTTTTAAAAATAATCTGTACAATATGTCCAAGGGCACTAAACGTTAAGTAATGTCCTAAGTACCATCATAATAATTTAAAATATCTAGCCCAAAGTTAGAGCTACTTTAGTTACGTGGAGTAAACATAGCAAGAATTTCTGAAGACGTTGGAATAGAGGGAGCATGTAAAGCTGAATGTAGTGAGGTTAGAACGGCAGAGGCGCCTCTGAGAGGTTCCTGGAATAGAGAAGCATTAGCTTCTTTCCCAGCAGATGCGCCTTAGATGTACCATCAGGGACCTGGACCTTGCCAAGGCCCCTTCCTATGTTTTAATGTTGAAAAAACCAAGACTGCCTTTTCTTTCTTCCTTTTTTTTTTTTTTTAGTTTTGAAGTTAGCAGTGTCATAGGTATTATATTAAGACATTCTTCCCTTCAAAAATGACAAGCTTTTGTATGTCTTTTTTTTTTAAGTATAGTTGGTTTACAATGTTGGGTTGATTTCTGGTGTACAGCATAGTGACTCAGTTATACATATATATTCCTTTGCATATTCTTTTTAATTTGTAGGCTATTACAAGGTATCTTTATTCTCCTCGGCCTCAGCTAATGCGGTTTCACTTCTAATATTTTGTTTTAATATTTGTTCTCTTATATGGAGACATAAAGTTATGTTGTAAAGATTAAATTTTTTTACTCTAATAATTTAGAGAGGCAGCATCTGAGTATAGGAAAAATATATTGCAAATTTCTAAATTTCTGTTTAAAAGACAAAAAATTTGGTAGAAAGGTTACTCAATTTAACTGAAAATGTATTTATTAAGCATTCTTTTAATTACACGTTTCCCTGTGGGGGGCGGGGGTGTCTTTGTATGATCATAAAAGCTTTGTGAGGGCAGGTGTCTTATTCTGTGCTGTCTTATTCTATAGGGCATCAGAATAAGCTGGGTTAAGACAGAGCTTAACACTCAGGTGTTCAGTAAATGTTGAATGAATATTTCTGCAAGTTGGGTCTTTTGCTAAGTGCTGAGGAGAGAGTGGTGTACAAACCAGCGTAGTTCCTGTTCCTCAGAGCAAGAGGCATCATCTGAAAAGGCTGTAACTCTCCCTCCCTCTCTCCCTGAGCTTCCCAGTAAGGAAACTCACAATGCCCATTGAACATCCAGAGGGGAAAAAAAAGGATGGGAAAAAAAAAAAGAAAAAGAAAAAAAAAACCCAAAAACAAACCAAAAATCCTGACTAAACCAAATATATAAAACTGACAGTTCAAATGAGGTTTTTCTTTTCTTTTCTTTTTTCTTTTTTTTCTTTTCTTTTCTTTTCTTCTCTTTTTTTTTTCTCTCTTTCTCTCTTTCTTTCTTTCTCTTTCTTTTTCTTTCTTTCTTCCTTCCTTCCTTTCTGTTTCTCTCTCTTTGCTTCTTTCTTTCTTTCTTTCTTTTTTTCTTTCTTTCTTCCTTCCTTTTTGTTTCTCTCTCTTTGCTTGTTTGTTTGTTTGTTTGTTTGTTTGTTTCTTTCTTTCCTTCCTTCCTTCCTTCCTTCCTTCCTTCCTTCCTTCCTTCCTTCCTTCCTTCAGCAAGCTTATATATCTGACATTCTGGTTCAGAAAAAGAATTAAACAAAAATGTGAGGAAGTTTTGTGCAGAGGCCTTTGGTCAGAATAACTGCCAGGTTTATCTCTGCTCCTCACCAAGTGGCTCTGTTCTTTTGACTTCCCTCCACAGAGTTGAGCTGCTAGAGGGTGGCCGCATTTGGGAACAGGTGCACCTCTTAACACTGCACACCTCCACTGACAAATGTTTCTTTCTTCAAAATCAGTAAGACTGTGTCCCTGGCAAGCATGAGGAATAAAGGAGTGGTCCTCTTTACTGGAAACATTACCACTGCCTGAAAATTCGCTGAGCTAACGAGGTCTTATAGATTTTCCCCATTTAGTACTAAGCCAGTAGAAGAAATTCTTTAATCCTGAGTGAGTTATGTCAGATGGAGCTTACTTTTCACTTTGTGAATTGTAACCTCATTCCTCCTTATTGACTTCTTTCTTTTTATCAGAGTTGATTTCCTTTTTCCATATCCATTGGACAGGTTGAGCTTATTATTACAAAGAATAGTGGTTACTGTTTATCAAACATACCAAGAACTATAATAGATATTTCTGTTCTAAAAATCTCAAACATTTCTGAGCCGAGGTGCCATGACTATTATTTTATAACGAGAAATGGAGCCTCAGAGTTAATTTTTAGCAACGCAGCACAGTCTCTCATACCCCATAGATTGGTTGAACCCAGACTGAAGCACAAACCTTCTGACTCCAAAGTTTTCTTTTCACTGGGATTTAGGTGAGTGCAGAACAACTGTAAATTTTTTATCTTCCTGGCTTTTCAAGGTACTGAGCTTGCTATTAAAATATCAAGGTGCTGTCTACTAAATGATATGTATGTATTCAGGCTGCTTAAAATTCTTAGATGATTCAGAATGTTTTATTAAGTACAGCTGAGGTTTTTTAGCCTGTATTCAGGAAGTACAGATTTGTGAATTTGGATAGTTGACACCTGCAGTAATTTCTTTAATGCATTAGTCTTCGAACAATTGTGGCTCCTCGAATGTCTATAAATAGAAGTACAAATATTCTAGTACTTTTAATGCACACAGTAGGGAATTGCATGCCATTTAATCAGAGCAGCATCATTTTTTATGATTCTCAGCCTCATATAAACAAGAACAAGGTTTATGATGAATCATCCGACTGCCTGTTTAAAGACCGATAAATTGCAAACTCCACGGCTTGCAAACACAGTTTTATTACAAAAGACAGTGGCTTATGCCATCATTTTTTTTCCTCCTGTGGCCCTGAGTCACAGAGTGTTTGCCAGAAACAAAACAATCTGAGCTGGTCTCACTCTTTATTTTATGTATCAGAAGGCCACTGTAGAAGTTTGCCCTGACACGATGTCCCCTGTGACAGTGCAGTGAAGGAGAAATTCATGCAAGTGTGAAAGCACAGTACTGGTTCCACAGTGTTGGTTAAAAGGATGTAATCCCATCAGCACTGCTCTTCTTCCTTCTCTAGGGTATAAAGCATGTCGATCACTTCGGCTTTATCTGCCGGGAGTCGCCGGAGCCTGGGCTGAGCCAGTATATCTGTTACGTGTTCCAGTGTGCCAGTGAATCTCTGGTAAGTCGTGTGACTGCTGTCTGTGAGCGCCAGCCCACACCTCCTGCTATCGGGAGACGTGTTTCTGATGAACCCAAGCCTCACTGAACAGCCAACAGTGGAAAGAGAAGAGCGCATCTAGAAATACGTCTCTACCCTTTGAAGCAGCACCTCAATAGAAAAACAGAAACAAGTGGTCATGGTCATTTTTAAGCCTTTAACTTTCTTGAGTTTAACAAGTCATGTTACCAGGAGTATTTTTAAAAGTTGGGAAAAGACTAATAACAGAACTGTTACTTCGTCCATTGCTCATGTAAGAAGATAAGAAGACCTCTTATGCTCTCAGTTGCTCTAACATCTCAAAGTAGATCATGCTTATATTAACAGGGTAGAGAATGATTTTGTTTCTTCCTTTCCATTTCCCCCAGGGAAACACACACCACTTAGATGGTACAGAATAAGCCAGGCAGCATGCTCATTGTTGCCTCGATGCACGTGGCATCCTTCCTGCTAACTCTTTCCTTTTGTATTCCTAGTGTGGTCTCTGAGTCGAGGAATAAAGAAGAAAGGGAATGAATTGCTGCAAAGATGCTTTCTGACCTGTGCCCTCTGCTTCTCAGCCTTTTCTTCTAGGGAATAGAGCATGCCCACCACTAACAGTTTCTTATTTGAGAGAGTTCCATTTGAGTTTTGTTTTCACTCTTGGTAGTTAGCCATACCTGTGAAAAATCCATGTGTTGATGTCCCGGTGACCTCTGTATGATAGGTTCAGTTCAGAACTTGAGATAGACATTGGAGAGTTGTTATGTAAAGGATAGTTGAAGGCATGGGTGTGAATGAGCACCTGGGGGAAGAAAAAGAGAGAAAGCCAAAGAGAACCAAAGATACCACCCTGGAAAATGCCAGCCAAGGAAGAGTTAGGTAGAAAATGATAGCATAGGGTTATCTGCCACCCTTGCCTCACTCCACACCCATCCCCTGCCCGGCTTGCCCCCCTCCTCCTGTCTAAGGCTGATTCTTCCACCACGTTCTAGATCCCCCACTCTCCTACCTTTCCAGAACCTGTCATATATTTCATAGTTTGTTTTGGCAGCTCCATTTACCCAACTTCCCACTTTAGACACCGTAATGCATTTTCTTGTACCACTTACATCCACTTGTTCACCGAATCCTATAAACGTAAAGACAGAAATGTCCCTAACATTTGATACTGAACATAAGAGACAGAATCCTGGCCCTCGTGAGGCTTAGCATCAGGTGGGAAATGCAGAAAGCCATCCAAGAAATCCACAAGTATATGTGAAACTGCAGTGATCACATATGCTACCACGGAGAGGTCGGGGAAAGGGGATGTAATTCAATCAGGAGGGCCCCCATTTTAACGGCCCTATACAGTTCCCTCACAGAGCTGTTGCATCATTATTTCACTAAATCTCCTGTTGCTGGCTGTTTAGATTCTTTTCATGTTTGAGCTATCATAAACCCTGCCACAATAAACACCCTAGCCATAAGTCAAAAAAAAAAATAAATAAATAAAAGACAAAGAAAAAGAAATGTCCTTAAATCCATCTCTCCTTTTTCCATCTCTGTCTAGTACCTAATTCTGTGCATTTATCTTCTTTACTGGGACTGTTGCATTAGTTAGACTATTGCATTAGTGTCCTAACCAGTCTCCCTGCCATGGGTTTAATCTGTTACTTACCCACTTTTTACATTATGCTCTAGTTTTATTTCTCACTAAAAGACAGTTTATGCCTTCTTGTTAAGGGGCAAATCTCAATTGTCTAGCTTGGCAGAAGTCTTCCTCATTCTTCTCCATCCCCACGGAAAAGCTTATCCTTTTGTGTCCTCACAAGTGATGTGCTGTTCTGTGTCCAAAGCCGTCTCTAGGCCAGACTGCAGAGGCTGCTGTGAAGATTAGTGTGATGCTGCTTTTATTTGGCTTGCAACTGAAGCCACAAATGGTTCATGTAGTGGACACAGGAGGTCAAGGATCTGAGATGTGAGTGGCGGGGCTCACAGAAGTGCAGCTGAACTTCTGAGGTCACTGTTGGCCGCCTGTCAGAGGAGGCCAGCACTCACTGCTCTTAGACCGTCAGGTGGGGAAGGCAACTGTGTCAACCTCAAGGGTCCACCCAATGACTGTGCAAGAAGATTGCATGTATCTCTTTATCTATTTTCACATTATCTTTCCTCCTGCTTCATTGGCCTCGAAGCAAGCCCAGCTTTGCTCTGCTGTGACTTGAAACCCCTTCCTTTTACGGTGTATTTTTTAGGACCCTGCTCTAAGATCCTATCCTAGTGAAGCCTTTTCTGAAGCTCTTTTGCAGGAATTGACTCCTTTTTTTTTAAACATTTTTTTGTTGAGTAATAGTCATTTTACAATGTTGTGTCAAATTCCAGTGTAGAGCACAATTTTTTAGTTATACATGAACATACGTATATTCATCGTCACTTTTTTTTTTCGCTGTGAGCTACCAAAAGATCTTGTATATATTTCCCTATGCTATACAGTATAATCTTGTTTATCTATTCTACATTTTAAAATCCCAGTCTGTCCCTTCCCACCCCCTGCCCCCTTGGCAACCACAAGTTCGTATTCTATGTCTATGAGTCTGTTTCTGTTTTGTATTTATGTTTTGTTTTGTTTTTAGATTCCTCATATGAGTGATCTCATATGGTATTGTTCTTTCTCTTTCTGGCCTACTTCACTTAGAATGACATTCTCCAGGAACATCCACGTTGCTGCAAATGGCGTTATGTTGTTGGTTTTTGTGGCTGAATAATATTCCATTGTATAAATATACCACATCTTTTTTATCCAGTCATCTGTCAGTGGACATTTAGGCTGTTTCCATGACTTGGCCTTTGTAAGTAGTTCTGCTATGAACATTGGGGTGTAGGTGTCATTTTGAAGTAGGGTTCCTTCTGGATATATGCCCAGGAGCGGGATTCCTGGGTCATATGGTAAGTCTATTCCTAGTCTTTTGAGGAATCTCCATACTGTTTTCCACAGTGGCTTTCCTTGCTTCCCTTTCCCACTCTTAATAATTTAGATGTCTTCTTTTACAATTTTGTGTTTATTCTATTTGTAATTAATGGTAGTTATCACCTTTCCAGTTATGAGTTTCTCATTTTTGTAGCATCCTGCTTCTTTTCTGTTTAGAGTAGACCTGTCAATATTTCTTTTAGCATGGGTCTAGTGTTGCTAAACTGTTTTAGTTTTTGCTTGTCTGTGAAGTTCTTTATCTCTCCTTCTATTCTAAAGGATATCCTTGCTGGATAGAGTATCCTAGGCTGCATCTTTTTTTCGTTCAGGACTTTGAATATATCTTGTCACTCCCTTCTGGCTTGTAGTGTTTGTGTAGAGAAATCAGCTGAGAGCCTTATGGGGGTTCCCTTGTAACTCACTTTGTTTTTCTCTTGCTGCCTTTAGGATCATTTCTTTATCCTTGACTCTCGCCATCTTGATTATGATATGTCTTGGTGTGGGTCTGTTTGGGTTCTTCCTGTTTGGGACCCTCTGAGTCTCCTGTACTTGAATATCTGATTCCTTCTTTAGGTTTGGGAGATTTTCAGTCATGATTTTTTCAAAGACCTTTTCAATCCCCTTTGTTCTTTCTTCCCTCTGGAACTCCTATTATGCTTAGATTGGCATGCCTTATATTATCCCATAGGTCCCTTATATTGTTTTCATTGTTTTTCTCTCATCTGTTCTGATTGGGTGCTTTCTGTTGTCCTGTCTTCTAGGTCACTTATTCGTTCCTCTGCATTATCTAGCCTGCTTTGCCTAGCCTTTAGGTCAGCTCTCATCTCAGCAAATGAGTTTACTAATTCTACTTGGTTCTTTATAGCTTCTATTTAATTTTTGACATATTTTATATCTCTAAACACTATTTCTTTTAGTTTCTTCAGTATTTTGACCAGTCCTTTTTTGAAATCTTGAACTAGTAGGCCATCAATGTCTATTTCCTTGACTGTGCTTTCAGGGTATTTCTCTTGATCTTTTAATTGGGATTGGTTCCTCTGCTTCTTCATATTGCTCATATCTCTCTGGCACTGTGGTGGGTGGGCGGGCGGGTCACTCCCCCTCCCAATGCCACAGTCAGATGCTGCACTCTGATGAGGCAGGTGGGTGGATCGCGCCCCCTCCACGCACTGTGGTCAGGTGCCGCGTTCCTGCCAGGAAGGGGGTAACCGCCAGCCCTCTCCCGGCACTGGTCACTCAGCTGTTCTGTGCAGCTGCCCTCTTCGCCTCGGGTCAGTGCTCCTTAGGTGGGCTCGGGGAAGACCATGGAACAGCCCTGCCCGTGCTCTGTGCCAAATCTCAGCTCCTTGCTTGTCCTGGCGGCATGAGTTCTCTGAGGTGCCAGGGCAGAAAGATCCTATCTGCGTCGGGCTGTAAATAAGTGTCAGTCCTGCCTAGGAGGTTTCAGAGCCCCTGGGTGCGGATTCAGGTCTTGGCCCCGCCCCCGCCCTGGTGCTGCACACACGATGAGATGGCTGCTGTGGCTGAGCCCCACCTCTCTTCTCACAAGAAGCTCCAGTAATGGCGCCATGGGTCTGAGGAGTTAAAGGCTATGGCACCCCTCCCCCCAGGGCACATGAGCCATGTTGTTTTGCTTTTTTTTGCAATTTATGGGGGACCAAGGTGGTTCTGCTCCATATCCCCTCCCAGCCACGGCATGCAGCCCCCTGCAGTCCCCTGGGGCTGCCTCAGTGCAGCCTCCCCAGTTCTCCACCTGGCTCAGGCGGCCTGTCCCGGCCCCAGCTGCCAGCTCACGTCTTGGCCTGGGTGTCACAGGGACCCTTTGTGCCCATTTAACTTAGTTCTGTCAGACAAGGGGTGCTCAGGGCAGATCTGATCCTCGGAGGCTCCCCCTCTGTCCTGCTGGCCTCTCGAACGAGCGCCAGTCCTCCTTTGCTGCTCCCTCCCCGCAGGACCGGTTCCACACTGTTTTGTTTTTTCTTCTTTCTTTTTTCCTTTTCTTCTACCAGATTTTTGGTGTCTTTGTCTTTCGAAGAGGGCGATGTTCTGTCAGAGTTTGGCAGCTGCTCTGGTTGGCTGAGTGGGTCTGTAGATGTGAGTTCTGGTGCATTTGTGGGAGAGGGTGAGCTACAAGAGTCCTTCTACTCCGCCATCTTGCTTCTCTCCCCTGGAATTGACTCCTTTAGTAGCTTTCTTGTCAGTTCTCTTGCTCCACCTTGTCCACAGGTCTCTAAACAGTTCCTGCAAATCCTTTCTCTTATTTATTTGTTCATATAACTTTCTACTCCACTGGGTTGTGAATCCTACAAGGTTAAGACCATTCTTATTGTAGTCATACCCCCTAGTCCTTTCTAGGATAGCAGGTGCCTGCTTAGTGTATTCTGAGGGATGGAGTGCATTACTCTTAGCTTCAGGCAATCATTTTCTAGGTGCTGGTTAATCTCTGATTACTGGATAACCTACACCAAAAGGAAAACTGTAAAACCTTCTTATTTCCAACCTCTTTTACAAGTTTTGTTCTGTTTGTAGTTTTCAGTATTTTCATTTTACCCTCATGTATGTAGAATGAGGTTTTGAAGCAAGGAGTCAGAGTAGAGACTCTGGGAACATGCTGCATTTTTCCAGCTTCAGAAGCTCTGTGACTAAGGCAGCAGAGCAGACTGGCTGAGGATGTCTTCATAGTACATGGAAACTGTATCAGAATCAGTTTTGCACCATTATTCTTCAGAACGGGGCCTATGCTAGACTCTTTGAAATCCTATTTACTCTAATTTCATCAGTAAGCATCTCAACAGATTAGTGAGACATCAGAACTGCAAGCCAGAGGAAAAATTAAATGTCAATTTCCTGTCTAAAGGAGGATGTTTCAAGCAGCTGACATATGGAATAAAACGAACAGTCAAATGTTACATGTCTAAGCAGTGGTATGATTGATGTGGCTTGGCAGTTGTGAAAGACAAAATATTGCAAAACCGCACCTGCTGACTTATCTTCTCTGAGTACAAAGAATACACAACTAGCATTTTCTGTTGCTTCTCTGAAGCAATTGCTATGGATTGATGAACAGTACAGAGTTCAGATGAGCCCAGGAGGGTGATGCTGGAAGTTTGGATGCTCAGTCCTTCTTCCTTCTTTTGTAAAACAACCTGAGGCAGGTGCTTAACCCTTTTTAACCCACCCTTGAGATTTCTGGAATGTACCATTTCTGCTTTCTCCACAATTGGTTTAAAAGGTGTGGGAAAAAATGGAAGTGACTAATGTTCATTAACAAGGAAAATATAGAACTCCACAGATCCTCAGATACAGACAGTAGTATCCAGGGAAAGTATAACCAAAAAAAAAAAAAAAAAAAAAAAAGAAACAAAAAACCCCTCCAAAATTCTAGGTAATAAGACTCAGGATTTATATGGGTTTAACAAGGGTAGATTTTCCCAGAGAATTAGACTAGATAATCTTTTGAAGTCCTTACATATTCTGATTCTTATTCTGATTGATTCTTATTCTAAAACCACCTAAGTTTGGTGTATCAATGATCATGAGCATTATCTTCATGATGGATTTTCACTTTAACATCATAAATCAGCTTTCTTTGTTCCATCTTGTATTTCTCTCTGGAAATTTAATCTTGCCTGATGGTCATGGTAAGAATACTTTCTTTTTGTTTCCACATTATTGATTTGTCTTTGCCCATTCCTTTACTTTTAACCTGTTACACTGCTTAGGTTTTTTTTTTGTTATTGTTTTATCTAGACTAAAAAAATTAAGTTATTCATAGTACACTAATTTAACTTTTAGTTACTCTGATCCCACCATAGAATGTATAGGCCATCTGGAGAAAAAGATGATAGATTAAAAGAATACAGCATTTAACATTTTAGAAGGCAAATGAAGTGTTTAGTAATATTTATCACTGGGAGAAATTGGTAACCACATTTCAGCCATCATTGAAATGGCCTCTGTTTCACCTCGAAGTAGATGAGAAAACATGAAAATTCAGTATTTCCATTGGAGGCCTTTTATGGCACGGTATTACTAAATAACAAATAATAAACCTACATGGACACGAAGCAGATGACTAACCCCTTCAGTGCCTTCAGTAAATGAGAAACAAGAAAACAGAAATAAACATCTGTACAAGTAATTGAAATTGCTTCTGAATACATCACAGGCAAATGAAAAGCAAATGCAAAGGCATTAAAACAGGGAGCGTTTTCATTTCCATGAATTCGAAATCTTTGTTTTTTAATTATTATGAAAGAACAGACTATTTTATGAATAATTTATTTTTTGTTCATAGAGTGATGTGACATTATTCATAAGCCTTTTAAAAAGTTGGTAATATTTTAGTAAAACATGACTGAGTAGTGACTGGCTGCTTTGTGTTTGAGCTCTCCTTTTAGTAATATCAGTGGAATAAAGTTTCTTTTTATTCCAGGCTTCTCATTGGCACAAATGCAGAAGTAGATAAAATCCTTTAAATAATATCTTTTTTTCTTAAATCTGACCAAAGGGGAAGGAGAAAACATGGTTTATGTGTACGAGGGTTCTTTTTTCTCCACACCCTCTCCAACACTTGTTATTTCTTGTCTTTTTGGTAAGACAGGTGTGAGGTAACATGGTTTTGATATACATTTCCCTACTAATTAGTGATGCTGAACATCTTTTCACGAGCATGTTGGCCATGTATGTTGATGGAAATGTAAATTGGTGCAGCCACCATGGAAAACAGTATGCAGATTCCTCAAAAAATTAAGAATAAAGAACTCCCATATGATCCAGCAACCCCCCTTTTAATCCAAAGAAAATAAAAATACTAATTTGAAAAGATAAATGCACTCCCAGTGTTCACTGCAGCGTTATTTACAATAGTCAAGATATAGTAACAGCATAAGTGCCTGCTGACAGATGAATGGATAAAGATGTGATGTATGTACGTACACACACACCCACAAAAACACACACTGGAATATTATTCAGCCACAAAAAGATAAAATCTTGCCATTTGTGACAACGTGGATGGACCTTGAGGGTATTATGGTAAGTGAGATAAGTCAGACGGGGAAGACAAATACCATATGATTTCACTCATATGCAGAGTATAAAAAAACAAAAACAAACACATAGATTCAGAGAACAGATTGGTGGTTACCAGAGGGGAGGGGGATGCGAGGGAGAGCAAAATGGGTAAAGGGGGTCAATTGTATGGTGACGGATGAAAAGGAGACTTTGGTGTTGAGCACATTCTAATGTACACAGAAGTTGAATCGAATGTTGTACACATGACTCTTATATAAAGTTTTAAACCAATGTTACCTTAATAAAAACACAACAAAACAAAATAAAACATCATTTACAAAGCACGGTAAATGATTTGAAATAGGAAATCTAGTTTGGATGCAGCCCTGGTACTGCACAACTCCCCATGCAGGCCTTGGACTTTTATCTCAGGTCCACAAGTGGTTGGGAAAACCACTCTTTTACACAGATGATTGTGTCACAGAGAAGGAGATCTGGCCTGAAGTCGACTTAGCAATGCTTGGAGGGTGAGCTGTTAGTTGACCTCAAAGAAGCAACCAGAATGCTTGATTCCAACTTCTTGACTAAGTTCATTGGAAGAGCAGGGAAGAAACTAGCTGGCCGTTTTCCAGATGCTGGCCCAGAGGTGAGACCCAGCTATTAGCCAGCACCATGTCAGAACTTCTTAGTGTCACGAATCAGATGCAAATTGATAATAAACAGAAGCCATAGAGAAAAGACCAATGCATAGAATTCTTCCAATTTCATTTACTGAACTCATTTCCCCCTAGAACTTTGGTTAAACAAGTGTTCACTTGTTTTTGCACTAAAAAGTGTCCAAAAGGATAAAGTAAGCAGGATACCTGTTAACACAAGTGAATGTTAAACTTACTTTGTTGCCCCCTGTGTTTTGCAGACAAAACTTCCTAAGAGATGTCTGTCTGATATGCTACTTTAATTAAACAAGGACCTGATTCTCACTTGCCTATGATAGCATAGCACTCCGTGCAATTCAAAAATAGCCTTCAAGTAACAGATCAGTATTATTGCATTACATATATTCAGAGAGTCTTATTTCATCTAATTCTCAGTTTTATGTATAACTAATTGTAGATCTAACTTCAAGACAATATTTTCTCTCTTCCAGCTCTGTGGGCATCAACATATTATTTAGTATTTTGTTAGCATCAACAAAGTCTCACATTGCCGTTGGGTTTTTAGTGTGTTACTATGAAAGCAGACTTTTCTAGACCTGGATTCTGTTTCTTCTTGCAGGTTGATGAGGTAATGCTGACTCTGAAACAGGCCTTCAGTACGGCCGCTGCCCTGCAGAGCGCCAAGACCCAGATTAAGCTGTGTGAGGCCTGCCCTATGCACTCTTTGCATAAGCTCTGTGAAAGGATCGAAGGTACAGTATAAGTTGGCCTTGGCAGAGAGGAGTTTGCTTTGGCATTTGCTGAGTGAGAAAGTCGCTACTCTTGTTGAATGGTTCTTTGTTTCGAGGTGAAACAGGAGCCCCCCGAAATCATTTCTCATGTCCAGTCAAATTTGTACTCAGTGTCTCCAAGGTGCTTGGCTTTTTCCCCCTCTTTCTCTTTTATTTTTATTTTTTTACTTTTTTTTTTCTGAAGGCAGACTCAAGGGAGGAACTTACATTTCCCACAGTTCTTCAGACTCTGCTGTGTGCACAGTGGGAACTGGCCAAATATTTGTCAAATGAATGAAGAGAGGCAAAACCATCCCAGAGCGTCGACCGTTTATTTAAGTCTTTCTTTTTATTACCTTCTCACTTGAGGATGTGTTCTTTTTCTTTTCTCCCCCCTTAAAATTTACAACAGGAATGAAACTTCATGGCTTTTGAGGGACATTTGAATATCACACAGATTATAGGCCTGGTATCAGAAAGCAAGTTTTTATAAAAATATGTTTTGAGGAGGGGGAGGGGCATGAGGGGACAGTGACTGACTCACTTTCTCTTTCTTCTCCTTGTCTCTTATTAACAAAAAAGGTTGAAAAGGGTTTAAAGTGCCAGAGAAGACAATTTAATAAGCATTTGTTAAGTGTCTCCCATGGGCTGGGTCTGCTGGACACTTGGGAAACAGAGATGATTGAGATGCGGGCTGTGCCTTCAGGAAGCTCATAGTCTAGAGAGGAAGACAGGCTAGTGAGCACGTAAATGCAGTTCAGTACCATAGGTGTTCTGGTTGATGGGGAGGGTGCAGACTCCAGAACAAAGCAGAAAATGGACCAGTCATTGCAAATCCAAGTTGTTCAATTGGCAGGCGCATCATAGTCACATGGGAAAATCGATGATGAACAGCAGTGTTTGTTGAATATCCACTCAACTGTGTGATCAAGGACTGTTTAAATGTAATTTTAAAATTTATAATCACCATTTTACAGAATGCACATTATTTTCAAACATATATATATAAAAGCTTTACGAAAATAGAACATTCTTTGGTGTACAGTAAAGGGTTTATATATATAAAATCTGTAGAGGAAAGGCTGAAGGACTCAGGAAATGGCGTTGTGTCAGTTTGCTATCCAAAGAGACAGAGATTCCTTCTACTTATAGATGGAGCAAAGTCTTCAGTGTGAATAAACAAAATACTAAAATCATTAAAAGAAAATAAAAATGTTATTTTGTCCTTAAACGAGAAAGCCTTTATTAGGACACAAAAAGGCAGAAACTATCAAAAGAAAGCACCGACATATTTGACTTCATACAAACTTAGTAACATTTTTACGTAACAACAACTGCTTACTTGGAAGTTAAGTGATAAGCAACAAAGGAGATAGCAGATTGCCGTTTAGAATTTGTCAGGACTGCTATTATCTATAAGAAAAAGATAAAACCACCAGTATAAAGTTATGCAAGTCATATTTAAAAACACTCCTCTGAAAAAAAAAGTTAAAAGATCAAATAATAAAAATGAGATGATACTCAATCCCACCAGATGTCAGAGACATGAAGATAAAAACAACATTAAGATACTCATCAGATTAATTCTTGGAGAAGTCGTAGAGCTACTGATACATTTAAGTGACACTGATGGGAGTATAAATTGGTATAACCATCTGGGGGACAATGAATAGAAACTCATTAACTTAAAATTGCACATACATTGTTAACCAGAAGTTCCATGTTTTGACAAGAGGAACTCATATGGGTTCAGAAGGTGACATTTTCAAGGTTGTATTATTTGTAAATAATGGAAAGTTGGAAACAACCTAAATGTGCATCCATAGCGTAATTGGAGTATGCTCATATAGTGGAATGAATAGTAATGAATTTCAACTGTAAATCAACATGGATACACCTTAAAATTAGGTTATTGATTGAAAAATAACTTGCTGAATAACACATATTCTTTGATGCTGTATCTGGAAAAATATATAAAATAATACCTTGTAGTTCTCGTAAAAAAAAACTTTTCATTTGGTCTAAAGACTTATAAAAAAATTGCAAGGGGTTTCCAAATAGCCCTCCCCAACCCTCCTCCGCTGTCAATATCTCAGACAGCCCAGTACAATGATCAGAACAGAAATTAGCGTTGGTACAGTATTATTATCCAAATGAAATACTCCTTTTGATCTTCATCAGTTTTTTTCGCCCATATCCTTTTTTTGTTCCAGGACCCCAGTCGGGATCCTCCGTTGTATGTAGTTGTCATCTGGCCCCTGAAGTCTGCAGCTTTTCCTCTGTCTTTCCTTGTCCTTCATGACCTTGATGTCCCCAATGAGTAATTGCTTGATTATTTTGCTGAATGTCCTGCAGTTTGGCCTGTCTGATGTCTTCTCACATTTGGACTGACATCATTCCTCCCAGGCAGAAACTCCATAGAAATGGTGCTGCTTCAGTGCACCTCATGGGGCTGGTGGTGTCGATAAGGATTTTATTACTCATCTTGTTGGCTTATCACCTGGTCAAGGTGGTCTCAGGAATTTTTCATTATAAAATTACTTCTCTCCTTTTTAATCTTTTATCCTCCTTCACATGCCAGTAACATACTGGAATAGTAAACAACATAAAACAAGAACAATTATATGAATCAGTTTCCTAATATATTGCCTAAAGAGCCTCTTAAGGAGACTTTCCCAGTGAATAATAAGCTGTGGTGCTGAGTGGCATCACACCATCAAAATGAATTTTAGTGCCCACTATTTCTGTACGTGATCACAGATTTTTCACAACATTTTGTTGTACATTGCACAAAGAAAGGAAAAGCTGAGAAGTCTTTAGAAGCTTTTCTTCTTTCTAATTCCCATTGTCTACTGCACAGTGGTTTAAAACAGGTCCCATGGTGGCACTGTGTATGTTCTAACCATCAAGAAATGAATTTGAGTTCTTTTAAAACAATGCATATTTTGTGGTGAATCTCTCCTAGGGATTTTAAAGTGCAATCTACCGATAAGATTCATTAAATACTATATATAGCCAGATATCCTCTTTCTAATCCACTTACAGTAGCAATACTACAAGTGGCACTTAACTGTGTAAAGGAGATCTGTTCCTGAAAAATGGATGGTCAGGTGAATTATTGTAAATATGAATTACATTTCCCCTTTTTAAAAATTTTATAAAAACAAAAATGTTTTCTTGGAAAAAAATATTTGCCCAAGGACTTACTATAAATTATGTGTAGAAGTGCAGTAGATATATAAATAATACGATACAAAGAGGTAAACAATTTAAAGAGGTAAAATAATAGCACTAAAAAATGTCCCTAAATACTCAGGCTGTGCTTGAAATTTTATTACCAAGACTTGCAGAAGGGGGAGAGCTTCCTGTCTAACCTCTAGCTCTGCTTTTTAAAAATTATTATTATTATTATTTTAAAAAATATTGTTATTGAAATATAGTCAGTTTACAATGTGTCAATTTCTGGTGTACAGCACAATACTTCAGTCATATAGGAACATACATATATTCATGCTTTTTAATATTATTAGTTATTCTTTTTTATATATCAAGTTTTAATTTTTTAGATTTTTTTTTAAGATCTAGACAGTTTTTGTTAAATCTGACCTCAGGACCACTGACCAGGGCAACTGATTTTGGTGAGGAGGTTTTCCATTTTGTTTTAATCATTTCCTTGCAGTGTTTCAAGGTTTGTTGTAGGCAGGAAAACGTCTCCTTGAGAAGACTTAACTTCAGAGCCTGCTGGTGAAGGGACAAGCCACAGTGCACTCTATATATACATCTTGATCTCCAGGGCTGGAATCTGTTTAACGCCACTCCCCATCATCTCCCCTAGGTCTCTACCCGCCAAGAGCCAAGCTGGTGATACAAAGGCATCTGTCATCACTGACAGATAATGAGCAAGCTGACATCTTTGAACGAGTTCAGGTAACATTGTTTGTAGTCCTCACAAACAAGATCTAAGGAATGAGAAGTGGCTCCTGTTTTTGTGAGTTTCCTTTTTCATTTCTCTCTCTGCAGTTAAAGATATGTATCCTGTTGTACTATTTGATAGGAACTTGAATGCCACTGTGACTTGTGCTAAATGCCTAGCTTTATTTACGTGTGTCTACCAGACAGATAAAACTGTGAATAAAATAAAGCAGTAGAAGCTGTCTTGCCATGATGTGTTCTTGGTTTATCTGTTCAACAGAAAATGAAGCCAATCAATGACCAGGAGGAAAATGAACTTGTGATTTTGCATCTGAGGCAGCTGTGTGAAGCCAAGCAGAGGACACACATTCACATCGGGGAAGGCCCATCGGTGAGATGTTTTCTCCTTGATCTACTTTAAAAATATATATATATATTCAGGGAAAATATCACAGAAGGTGTGAAAGGAGTTTCTTTCCTTCGTGTTCTCACTGTTAGGGCTAAGCCCTCATTGTCTTTTTTTTTCCTCTCCAGCATTTTAGAAGTCTTAAAGGAAATTTTAGCAAGTGTTTGCGCATTGTGATAAAGTAATGATGGTTTTAAAATGTACGAACATATGTGGGTTTTGGTATAAAAACAGTAATATCAAATGTTTATGATTTAGCATGAGCATACATTTTTAGTTATATTCATTATTTTATTTCAGTTTTTATGAACATCTTATTTCACTAAAAGCTTACACAGCCTCAGATAGTAAAGAGCAAACATGCAAAGAAGCAGTAATGTCATGGAAACGGCTACCCTGTCTGCCAACTAAGGGATGATATTCTTGTACATGTGATTTAGAATGTGTTCCCAGCCGCATGCAGCTAGAGCAAGACCGTGGCAACAACATATAAGGAGATCACGACCTATTTACTTCTTAATTACACTAGTTCAGGTTCTGTCTTTGTTTCACTCTATTCAGGACAAATCACATTTCATGCAATTAGTGATTCCTTAATTATTTGTTTCACAAGCATCTCTAGAGGAACTCCTATGAGGCAAGCTATGTGATAATGGTGACAAAAGAGACATGTGTGGTGCAGTCCCCAGAGAAGAGCTGAAATAACCCAAAAGGGAATGCAGACATAAATAGATACATATAATAGAGGCAACAGGATGGCTTTTTAAAAGAATGTGCTATGAACACAGAAGTAGCTCCGTGTTTGCTTTGGAGCTGGATTGGAAAGTAAGGTAGAGGGAAGAATGAAAGAATTCAAGAGGAAGAGATTTGGCGGGGGTGGGGCTGGAGTTTTAGGGGAGATAAAGTTTGCTAATCAGAACAGTTGAGGAAGTATGTTTTAAGACAGGAACCTTGAGCGCAGAGTTAAACTTTGTGATTGTGAGTGAAAAAATAGTCCATGCAGGCCCTCCAAGGACATAGTGGTTTTTTAGGGTTCACTTAGGAATTGATGGGGAAATAAGGCTGGAAGGCTGGGCAGTGGTGAGATGATGAAGATACTTAAGGGCTAGGCCTGACTTTGTCATTGAAGGATTTCAAGTAAGAGTGTGAGAGAATCAGATTTGTACTTTAAGGAGAGAATTCAGTAGTGGGGAGGGTATAGTTCAGTGGTAGAGTGTGTGCTTAGCATGCATGAAGTCCTGGATTCAGTCCCCACAACCTCCCTTAAAATAAGTAAATGAATAAACATAATTACCTCCCCCTGACAAAGAAACAAAACAAAACAACAACAACAAAAAAACAAAAAAGAAAAGAAAGCATATATATATAATAACAATTTTTTAAAAAAGAGAATTCTGCTGTCACAGTGATGGTCAGTTTGTGGGTCAGTTTGGTGGGTGAGAGGGTTGACAGTGTCTAGGACGTAAGTCACAATCTTGAATTAAGAGAATTTTGGAATAGAAAATTTGAAAAGTGATTCATTTATCAAGTGTATACTATGTACTAGGCATGGTGATGAATGATAACAGTGCTTTTCTGCCATCTAACTGTTTAGAAGGAGAAACCAACATGTAATCAAATAAATTAAAATATGGAAATATGATGTGATTGGTAGAATGATATAAATATGTACCAGACAGAGATAGCATTGGTACATAAATAGATTCAATGATTCTGCCCTGAAAAATTTATTTTGCTCAGAGAGAGGCTGAACTGGAGCCCTGGAGATGTGAGCAAGGGACTGAGTCAGGAGCCATTTGGGAGGCATGATGCTTAGGACTCAGTGACTGACAGGATAGGTACGTAAAGGAAGGTAGAGGGACTTGCTGGGAGAGACTTCAAGGTTTCAGACTTGGGGAAACAGGATGAAATAGCTAGGAAATACAGAAAGAAGGCAAAAGTGGGACATGGGTTGGAAATAAGAAATGAGTTCAGTTTTCGAAGTGTGTGTGAGATTTAATTAGAAAAATGAATTTGGTGCTCATAGAAAAATTTGACCTGACCTCATAAATATGGAAGACAATGAGCTTTGGCACAGATTTGAAGTCAGAGGGGGATATTCTGAGGAATACCTACAATTCAGGCAATGAGTGAATTAAAACAGAGCCAGTGATAAAGTCAGAAAGGGAATTATGAGGTAGAAAGACTTCTTATGGTGGATGACCAAGTTAGGAGAAAAGTTCAAAGAAGATCAACAATGTTCAGTGACATCGGAAGGTCCAGAAACATAAAGACTAAGATCTGTCAGTGGGTTTGCTTGTATCAGTCATTGATGGTGGTAGCAATGTTGACCAGAAGGCCAAAGGCGGTACGTGAGTAGTGATATGCATTTTCTACATTATGGCGGTCACTCAAGATCACAGAGGAGGAGATTTTAACAAATTGTGTTTGCTTTCCTGCCAGTATACTTAAGTTCCTCCCTGTCCCTCTCTTCTCCCTTCCCTTTCTCTTTTCCTTTCTTCCTTCTAATTATTCACCTGGTATTTACTGAGCAGCTGTGTCAACTGCTAAGTGCCAGTGCAGTTTCTCTCTTTTAGTCACATCATTCAGCCTGAAGCCTTAGAATAATGAGCCACTCCAGTCCTTATACACACCCCGAACTCAGGCCAGCTTACATCCCTACCCATTCTTTTGTTTCCTTTTTGATGGGCGTCATAACTCCTTAGATGATCCCATGGGGCCAGCTCAAGGACAGACCTTTATTGCCTCCTATGTAGACTGTCCCAGAGCCTCCAGTCTGGCCTTCCAGTCTCTGATTTCCCAGTCCTTCAGGTGGTTTTTGAACATTCCTTTCAGATAAATCTTCTCCAAATATGAATTTCACAGTAATGCCCCTCTGCTTGTCCATTCTGATCAGTGATTCTTACTAATTACCCAGCACTTAAGACCATTCAAGGTTTCATCTCCAGCTTCACTTTCCCAGGTTACCTTCTACTACTTCCCTCTATTTTAGTTAAATGCCTGCACTGACACCCTCTCCTGTGAGCATTCCAGTCTTTATAATTTTCCTCAATGTTGGGAAAGTCTTCACCCCCTTTCTTCTGCCTGAATCCTGTATATCCTTTTCTTCCTGACCGTAGAGAACCACAAAAACATGGTTCCATCTTTGATACTTAATGTGCTGCTTTGCTTCACTGCTACATGTGAATATGTTCCCTCCCCAGGCAAAAGGTAAGGTCTCTTCTGGAAGTTTTCTGGAACTAAGAACCATGTCATATACACAGTGGCTTTTTATCTCTATACAGGATAAAATATTTAGAGAACATAATCCAGTACACACATTGTAGGGTCTCATACAATTTAGTACTCTCAGGGAATACTTGTTGATTGAAAAGATAAATGAACCACTCACAAGTGAAACTGGAATTGTAACAAAGGCATTAGCAGAATCCAAAAGCTACTTTATTATTTGAAACCTATTTCTTGTGTTTTTCTTGGTAATTTGGGTAAAATATGCAACTTGGAAAGGGCTAGTTATAATTGTTAATCAAAATAACAGCAGTGAAAATTGACATCTCAAGTTTAATTTTTGTTAAATGCAGCAGGAATGTATTAGCAGAAAGGAAAGGCTCTTCTCTGTCTTTTTTATTACTTATAATATTAAAAATTAAACTCTTTTCCTTATAATCAGTGTGTTCACAATGTGGAACTTAAATTATTGCTTCTTAATAGTGCTATAGAAGAGTTCTTGTGCTTTTTAATGGCTTAGTCATAAGCCTGTCTTTAAAGCCTCATTTAACCTTGAGTATTTCCAAACTAAAATTTATGTTTTTCTTTCTATAGACTATTTCAAATAGTACAATCCCGGAAAATACAACAAGCAGTGGAAGGTTCAAACTTGACATTCTGAAAAATAAAGCTAAGAGATCCTTAACTAGCTCCCTGGAAAATATCTTCTCAAGGGTAAGATTAAACTGAGGCTCTTCAAGGTATTTTTGTCTATGTCTTTTAACTATTTTGCTTCATTCTCAACTGGATTCCAGATTTCCTTTAAAAAATCTACTAAGATGACTAGTTAGTTATAATAAGTTAGTTAACACTTATTTAAAATAATCTCTGAAAATAAGCTTCATCCTCAGATCTAGATTTATTCTGGTGCCTCTGATACCTGAATTTGAGCAGTAAAGATTTAATAGTTGAGATATTCGTATAGAAAAGGGGAAACAATATTGATGCCCAATCCTGTAAGAACGTTTTATCATTTGCCCCATAAAGTTACAAAGAAGCCCTTCTTTTGCTTGTTCTTAGGAGCTGATAGGGAGTGCTGAAAATAGTAAGTATACGTTAACAGAAATGTGTATATACCATTGAGTGAATTTATGCATTCTGTTTAAAAGTAAGCAAACTCTTCATTTTCTTCTTCCTGTCCAGTTCACTTCTAAAGCTGTTGTTAGACAAGACACAATAAGGTAGATATCTTGGGTCTGTAAGGCAAGGGAGCCATGGTAGCTTAGTGCAGGGAGACATCCCATATGGGTGCTGCGAGTGTGGTTGGCCCAGTGCAGTGTGTAGAAACCAGAGTGCAGTAAGCAGGGTGTCAGCCTCTGGGGGCAGCCTGGTTTCTGGAAGTGGAGTGTGAGTGAGTGAAAAGGGCATCCTGCAGAGGGATGGGCCTGGTGCAGGGTGTCAGAGTCAGGGTAGAGGGGAGAAAGCATTCAGGGTGCCCAGTACAAGGAGTTCGAGTCTGAGCAGGGTGAGGATGGCACCCATGGGTGGAGGTGTTGGAGTCTGAGTGGGGTGAGGAGAGTGGAAGGTGGCAATCCTGGAGATGGGTTACACACAGGGGAGTGATTGAATATGTAAATGTTTTAGGATAGTGGGATTTTGGGAGAAGGAAATTTCAAATATGGAAAGAGAGGAAATTAGAATGCATTCTGTGTTGTTGGATTCAGCTCAGAGATAGCAGCATGGAATCTTGGTTTTATATATGTATTTTTTTTCAAGCAATAGAATTAGGTATATAATGTTACACATACATGTATATATATGTATTGATATACTTTTGTGTGTGTAAATACATACATATGTTCCCTGACTGGGTCCACTGATAGGAACTGGGATAGCTTTTCTTTGTGTACCAAATAATAAACTAAGCCTGGTTGGATGACCCATATTTTGTGACTAGCACTCAGATTTTGGGTTTCTACATACATTCTCCAAGAAGGAACCAGGATTCTTGGAGAAATGGCTAGTTTTAGGACTAGAGGGAAAGTACAAGTTAAGTCCAGAGCATCTTGGTGTTCTAAATAGGAAGTGCTCAAAGAGAGATGGCAACATGTCATAAGGCCATAAAAACCTTGAAGGGCTCCCACAGGTGCCATCTGAAACAAGATGAACATCAAAATAAATGACAGCAATAGATTGTAACCTGTTGTGTAAAGTAGGAAACTATGAGTCTATTTGGGTATGAAAAATAAATTAATATATTGAAAATTTGATCATGGAATTTGACTGGATATAATTAATACTTATTAATTACAAAGTCAAATGTAGTAGTGCATTGGGAAGCAGTAACTTCTGATGTCTGGTGTTCTTATTTTTATTTCTGTGCTAGAAGAAATTATTATAGTATAGTTGGTTGACAGTGTTGTGTTAGTTCCTGGTGTACAGTGAGTCAGTTGTACAAATATATTTATTCCTTTTCATCTTTTTCATTATAGGTTATTACAAGATACTGAGTATGGTTTCTTGTGCTGTACAGTAGGACAGTATATCTATTTTATATAAAGTAGTAACTCAAAATACTTTTATGGGTATTTCTGTTAGTGATTGAGATTCTTCTAATTCTAACAAATGCCTTACAGCAGGCATGGTCATATGACAGTGCTATTATTTTCTTAAAAATAGAATCTAGGAAAAGAGCATTTAGAAGATCTGCCTGAAGTGTGTGTGTGCTTTTTTTTTTAATTGAAGTGCAGTCAATTACAATGTGTCAGTTTCTGGTGTACAGCACAATGTCCCAGTCATGCATATACATACATATATTTGTTTTAATATTCTCAGAAGTGTGTTGATGCAACTTTTCATAAAAATTCCCTGCCTCTTTTTCTTCAAAATTTATAGCTTAGTTATGTTCATTCTTTCTCCCTTATTCCCTCTCTCCCTCCTTTTCTCTACTATCTCATTGTGTTTAATGAGAATTTGAGTAGAGGGATTATTTAAGTAGGTGGTCAGGGGATCTGAATTCAAGACCTGGCCCTAGCAGGTTTTATACTTAGGATCTTGGACAAATTATTTGCCTTTTTTAAGCCATAATTTACCCCTTTGTGAAACGGGCATCCTCATACCTGCTTATATCACATTACTGCGCAGATGAAATATCTGGAGGTTAGGAAGCTTTCACACTGTAGATAGGAGGTGGTACGTACGGCGATATGAGCCGTAAGCTCTGAAAGCTCTGTCATTTACAAAAGAACACGGGGGTATCCAGAGTCGTTCGCTCTTTATCCCCTCTTAGTACCTTGGCATCGTGCAGTGCTTGCACGGCTTTGAAGTACTGCTCACATTAGCCTTGAATGGCTGTGATGACTTTTCAGCAAGGCTGCAGCCAATCTATTTTGGTCAAGGTGGGTACTGTAGCTTTTGTGTCCCAGGGTGCTGCCAAGGGTCATAAATTATGTGACCTAACCAGGTCTTGCTTGCGTCATATGCAGCAGAATGGACTTGTCGGGAAGGTTGGCAGCTATCCATGTTGTATCAAAGGTTACATAGGAAAGGGGTTTTGTGTCCTTCTAAAACTTGCCAGGTTTTTTTTTTTTTTTTTTCTGAGTGATAGAGTAGAAAGTTGACACTCCAGCCATAGAGTTTGGCTCATAATTGCTATTTTTAAATGTCAAAATATTTTATTTAACTAACTATAGTTGTTTATGTAATAGGATACATCTCTAAAATGCTTTAAAGCTCAGCTCAATAACAATTAAAAAGTGGGTCCAAGGGAAAAGGCTCAACACATGCGTTACCAAATCATAATATAGCAAAAAATATAGAAAAAACTCTGTTCAAAGACGGGAAGAAAGAGTTTTGTATTCTGCTTGGTTGTTGTTTTTCTTAAAGTTTTCCAAAAGAGAAATATTTACTAATATATTTATTAATATATTTATACATTTCTAAAAGAGAATGATTTACTAATATATTTATTAATATATGTATATATTTCTAAAAGAGAAATATTTACTAATACAAAGGATGAATCATTGGGAAACAGCCCTCATTTCACATATTTTTCAGGATAATATCCATTGTCCTCACTTGTTGAAATGTGTGAATTAATGACTGTGGTAGAGTATAATTTTAAAGTAAGTTTGTCTTTCTTTGTGTGTAAGAAACACTCATGGATAAAATACGCCTATGAGTAAAATGTGTGATTTATGTTGCTTTTCTAACGATGGAAATGGTTTGATACCCATCCAGCTACTTTCTCTATTGCGACCAAATAACCTGTTTGAGATAACCAGTCAGGGTGGTTTGTCAATAGCAGTTAAAAAATAGCAGGAAGCAACGTGGCCTGTTTTTCTTGTCCACACACACTCATCCAATAATTTATCAGCCATGTGTATGGTTTATTGTTGGAAGTAGGTCATGTTTTAGTGTAGAGCTGAAGATCTTGAAAGAGCCTTCATCAAGTTCTAGGGCATTTGCAAAATAACACTTAACCATCGTAGGCTAATTGGCTTTATTTGTAATTCCACTTTTCAGAGAGCTCTATCTTCAGGAAAGAGTACTGAGTAAGAGCTCAAGAGCTTCAGTTGAAAGTTGATGCTCCCTGAATTCAAATGGCTGCTCTGCCCTTAAACTGTATAAACGTTGGCAACCTCATCTATCAGAGCTTCAGTCTCCTTCTCTGTAAAGTTGAGCTAAATAACGACCGCTACTTCATTAGCGTTGTTGTGGGGATTAAATGAGGTTATGCACCGTAAAATACTCAACGTAGTCTCTGTCGGTGACAAGCATTCAGGAATGTTAGATGCAGCTATTCATTTTATTATTGATATAGTTGTTATTTAGGGAGCAACCAAAGATAGAAAACTGTAATTGATACACATAGATAAGAATAAATATTGCTTCTGTGTAATGAGATAGGATGGCATAAATATAACAGAGCCAAATGAGGACAGGAAAGAACTCTTAACACTTTCTGATAGTGGACATAAGAAGAAAGGCTAGGAAACTAGAGTTGAAAAAAATCTTCCAGAAAGTAAAGCAAAATGACAAAGAAATGGAAAATAGGAGAATGAGGTAAAAAGTTAAAGGATCCGTCTGGAGATCCAAAAGCCAAATGGTAGGAGTTCTAGAAAGAAAATGCATGCAGAAATTTTCAAAGAAATCGTTTACAAAGTTTCTCAGAGCTGATGGACAGGTTTCAAGACTTAATGGGCTCAATAGGAGAACTGAGGAAAGCCGTGCCAAGGCACTTGGTTGTGAAATTTCAGAGCACCCAAGGGTACACTTAGATTCTGCCCCAGAGAGAAACAGCAGGTCACACGTACAGTTCAAGGATCACAGTGACACTAGACTTCTGAACCAGAAGACACTTGAGCAATACTAACGTATTCTGAAGGAAAGTTTCCAGCCAGAATTGTATATTCAGCCAAACTATTAATGAAATATAAGCGATGAAACAATTACATTGACAGAAATGTAAATTAAAAAAAAAAAAACCTTACTTCCCAGTCTTCCTTTCTCAGAAAGCACCTGGAGCATATGTTACACCAAAATGAGGAAGAACACTAAAAAAGAGGAAGACATGACCTCAAGGAAACAGAAATTCCAATATAAAATAGCATCAAAGAAAATTTATTGGTTGATAGTGAGGGAAAATACTGGAAACATCTGTTTAGCAAGCCTAAATTGCTACCAGTCCAGACTGGGACAGGAGGAGAGAGGTCTGCCAAATGGGCAGCTCAGAGCAAAAAGAAAGAAATGTAATTGATGGATTATGTGATGTTTGATCATATTGAAATTTATTGGCAATAAATTGGTGATAAATAAGTAAATTAGTTGTAACAAATTAGTGATTGCTGGGACAGCTGTTAACTTCATGAAAAACAAACTGTACCAGATATGAGTTGTATTAATTGTAAAATGTAGCTCAGGTGCAAACAGCATTTATAAGGTCATAAAAATCTAAGCATAAAATATTGATTTAACTGAAACTTGTGATATAACTGTGCTGAGAAAAGAGGGAGGAGAGAAGAGTGTATGGGGGTAGGTAATGAAGTAAGAATCCTAAAGTGTCGTCATCCAGAGTAAAGTCAATAGATAATGCCTAAAATGGAAAGATTAAGGAATAGTAATGCAAGCTGAGTAGCAGAAGCATTGACATAAATAGTTTCAAGTGTTTGCTTTTGGGGAATGGGATTCCATGTGTAAGAGAGGGGGCTGGTGAGTACTACTTATCATTATAAGCTTGGTAGCACAATTTGACTTCTGAAACTTTGTGTAGGTATTACTTTGACTAAAAATGAAGTTGATTAAAAAAAAAAGAAGATGAAACTTAACCTCTTACCCCCTTTGCCAAAATTAAACCCAAGGATGTTTGAGGAGACACTTTAAAACTGTACAGGGCTACACAAATACTGTATGTTTTTCATTGTGTAGTGTCACTGTCACACTGACATGACTTGTATTTCTAGTTATTCTTTTTAGAACTCTCCCATGTCTTTAAGAGCTGTGTAGAACGTCTCAGTCTGTATTTAGTCTCTTAAGACCTTCTAAGTGATGTGGTCCCCAACTTGCCTTTCCATATGCTTTCCTTCAACACTTGGCTTCAGTTTCTTCCTATAGTGAAGGAAACTGATTGAGATGATCTCCTTGGTTTCTTTCTTAGATCATCTGTGGAATCCATGTTGAAGGACTGTGTGAAAAGAAAACTAAGAACCAATTCCTAATATTGAAGCAGACTGATATCTAGTCTTCTGGAGAAGAGTGCTTTATTGAAGTAATTTTACATTATGGAATAATGAATGCAGCTAAATCCATACATTCTAGGATATAGTTTTCTTTTTTTAACCTGCATTTCTTATGATCCTATCATATAAATTATGGTCTAGGTTGTGATCTTGGCTGTAGGGAGGTTGTGTCCATTAAACCATTTTCATTATAACTGCTGTGCTTCACTGTGCTGTCCCCTTTCACGTTTGTGTTTATCTGTAGGCGACATCAAGTTCGTGGGGCTCTCACTGATCTTTACGGGTGAATAATGTTTAACCTTGAAATCTAAATCACTTCAAAAAACTTGGTCTGAATATCTGGTTACCAAACGGCTGGTTTAGAAATAACGGAGTAGAGTGTGAATAGTTCTGTTTGCTGTGCTGGCATGTTAATGCTGTCAATAAATTTGAAATTTGAATGAACCCAAAAGGGTGGATTTAATGCTAACCTAAAGAGGCAACTGCATTTTATAGTGTGAAAGTAAAACTTCAAGCTGGATGAATGATTTAATTTTATTTTCTTCCCTCAGGGAGCGAACAGAATGAGAGGTCGGCTTGGAAGTGTGGACAGCTTTGAACGGTCTAACAGTCTTGCTTCAGAGAAGGTAACTAAGTACAGCTCCCTTTTTTACTGCTAATTGCAACTTGGCAAAAACCAACACTAAGATGATAATAGGTGTGCTTGGTTATTTTGTTATGAGTCCTTTATGACTTTGAAAAAAATAAATATTTGAGGCTTTATTATTTTAAAGAAAATTCTAGATATTAGCGTGTTGCTCTTCATTGAACTGAAGCTTTCTCTCGGTGGGACAGAACACCTCCCTTGCTGGCTAACTGCTCCATCGGGCCTTTTACTGTTTGGAGAGAGTGTACTTTGGAGGACAGTATTTGAGCAACTGTTGATCCAAAGCCATAGAAAAATGAGCCATGTAATTACTGCACTTGTACAGCAATCTTTTTACCTTTTGTTCTTTCCTCCTCTTACTCCTCCCCCTGCCCGCCACCCCCACCCCCACCATTTTTAACCCTTTTAACTGCAACATTAGTCTCTTCTTTATCTCATAGACAATTCTCAGCAGGCTTGGTTTCCTGTTTCCTGTAACATGTAACCCGAGGCAAATGCAACCTATTTGTTTTTAATGGAAAAATATTCAAATATTTTCCCTAAACTTTCTGTTGGTAGAATTGAGGACTTCGTCCAGTTTTGAGGCCCTCAGCCCTCCCCTGTGTTTATCAAGCTAAACATTTTCTACAGTGAAGCCCGTCCTGGAAAGTATAAACAGCATACTTGTCCAAATTGAAAGATTTATGATGCCTACCCATGCAGTAGGAGAGGCATTCCAGCATAGCTCACTTTTCATTCATTTCCTGTTTTTCATGTCTGTTAAAATTTTTTACCTCAGGGAACACGGAGTTAGATAGAAATATCCACGGTGAAGGCAGACACTTAACAGGCTTTATTTTATTTTCCTGAAGTCTTTGCCATGAGCCTTGGACACTGGAGCGCTGTGATATTGTTTTGACAGTACAGGAAACATGCAAGCGATATGTCACGGAAATCAGGAGATATGTAACTACAGACTCCACCCACCTTTGGTCATGATCTCTTTTCATCTTTCTGGCAACAGTGAGACAAGTACAGTAGCTCTGTAGCATTTTACCGCAGCGGGTTAGGGGAAGGAATACCTTTTCTTATCGTCCCTTTCACTTTCTGGCCTGTCTTTACGGATGCCGTCTTACAGCTGCTTATCAGAAGAAATGGGTTGTGGTGATACTCATTAGCCTTCAGCACGGATTGAGTAAAAATTTTAAAAACCCCAAGACAGTTTGTCATGACTCAGGAAGAAGAGGCACCCTGTCACTTCTGAGCACTGTGTTTGAGCAGGTCTGCCATGGTCCATGTAGGAGAGAAAGGCCCCCCTTCTTGCGTTTCAGGACTACTCACCAGGAGACTCTCCGCCGGGGACCCCACCGGCTTCCCCACTGTCTTCAGCTTGGCACACGTTCCCTGAAGAGGACTCCGACTCCCCGCAGTTTCGAAGACGGGCTCACACATTCAGCCACCCACCTTCAAGCACAAAGAGAAAGCTGAACCTGCAGGATGGGAAGGCTCACGGGGTCCGCTCCCCTCTTCTGAGACAGAGCTCCAGTGAGCAGTGCAGGTGAGTCCAGACCTCTCTCCAGACTGCGGGGCAGACTTCTCCTGTCACTCTGCTCCGACCACTGTGGAGGCAAGGTTTATCATGACTTCATGCTGTAGCCAACCTTTAGTTTTCACAAAGACCATACAAATAAATTGAATGATAAACACCTTCGTTTACTAAGGGAAACAGGAAAGCTTTTTAAGGCCCACCCAAAGAGAAGAGTTAATGCATTTTGGATGGAAACTTTTTTTTTTTCCGGAAAAATGGAGAAAACAAAGTATCAGGCAGTTGTTTTGTCTGAAAAACCTGCCAACAATGCATGTTACTCAATGTGGCCTGGATGATGGTTTTGATGAAACAGTTTAAAAATTTGAAACTAACATAGTAGAACTTCCTGTTAGCCTTCAGTGACACACAAGGATTAAAAAAATCACCTGACTTGCCCTTCTACATGACATACAATTTGGCTCTATTTTACTTCATAATAAATTAAAGCCAAATATGAAAATTGCTAAAAATTTTATCTAAAATAAAGTGATATCTATAAAGAAGAATACATATACCATAATTGACAGGAAGTGTCCATTAGACACTAGCTTATATAGTAGTTTAAAAATAATTTAACAAGTTTATTTGGACTTTGGTAAGAGATAATAAAGGGATAAATTTGGAATTGTAGAAATGATTATCCATCTTCCTGTGTAACACAAATCGGAATTTATATCCTAGAGCTAATTTTGTTTCTCTTCTTTACCTATGAGTTTGGTACAGGAAATAGTCTGCTAGGAATCCTGGTCAGAGGAGGGAAGAAAAAAAAAAAAACAGTACTCTAAGTACAAAGAAGTTTGATTTTTATATTAGTTGTTGCCAGATTTCCCAGCATTTCTTTTAAGGATACAGTTGAATCCTTATTGTTTTTTTGAGTGGTTTGATATTAAAAAATAAGATATTTAGGATATATAAAAAATAAAGTAAATTAATAGAACCAATTATCCTCAATTTTTTTATGAAAAAGGATTAATTACCCATGTATATATCAAGGTTTTTAATGATCATTTATATTTACCCAAGGCATTAAGTTCCTTTTTTTCAAGGAAAAATTATTTTCAAGAACTTAAAACATTAATTATTTTAAACTATAAATGGTGCTTCTATTTTTTTCCTTTGTTTTCCACATTTTGTAATGTATATGCTCAAAGAATTTTTGTCAGTATGAAAAGATGCTATTTATATCATGATAAAAATTTGCTATGAAAAGAATCTTCTGGAAAAAAAAATCTTTGTAGGAGATTTAGGGATTCAGTTAAAACTATGGCTGCACAATTTTACAGGCTGCAGGAAAGAACACGGACATTAACATCTGTTAAGCCAAAGGTATTACGATGACTTCCAACAACCAAGCTTGTTGTTCTTAAATTTTTAGAAGGGTTTATATCTTAAAAGTTATGAACTCTTTGAACTACTGACAATCAATTTTTCCTCCTGGAACTTGTTTCCTGTGATTATTTGTGCTTTCCTACTTTTCCCCCTTGAAGTATCTTTTGCATATAAAAGCAAACACTTTTTGTCCTAGAATTGTTAAGTGCTTTTTAGAGACAAACACACATGCTTAGAAACACTGCATTGATGAAGAATTCCATTTGTGTTAAAAATGAACCAAGTCTTAGTCGTCTAATAGAGAACTGCATGCATATAAATTTTTTTTCCATATAAATTCAGCCCTGATGACATGAATAGCAAGAACCTGTGTATATGCTATTTCATAGTGAGTGAAGATGCTGCCAAAATATAAATTAAGACAAATTTGCTGTATTTTCTGTACTCAGCACTGTTCCTTCAGTTCGGCGCATGCACAAGGAGAGTAATTCTTCCTCCAGTCTTCCAAGTCTTCACACTTCCTTCTCTGTCCCTTCCTTCACTGCCCCCTCTTTCCTGAAAAGCTTTTACCAGAATTCAGGTAGACTGTCCCCACAGTATGAAAATGAAATCAGGTGAGATCAGTGTCCTCTGTTTGCAAAGCAACATTTTCTGCAGTGATATACTGATAATGTTACTAAAAAAAAAAAAGGCTAATTAATTTTAGAGTGACGATAATGCATCCGTATGTTGTGCTTGTTCTTCTGTTTCTAATATATTGGTTTCAGTTCCGATTAATTTGAAGATAACTTTTTAAAACCAGTGTTTCAAAGCTTTTTGATGACACGATTATGTTTTTGGAGTGTATTGTTTGTACTGTTTGTGTGTTTCTTTGCCTTGGGCTCCAGCGTCTTAAGCTTGTTTTGTTTGGAACAAGACCTAGTGCTAACAGGTACTAAGCAAACCTCCTTGATCGTGCCTTTTATTCTTAGCCTCTCTGAACATGTCTTATGGAACCCAAAAGCCACTAATTTAAACAACTGTGGTAAAGTGATGGATATGATATCTTTATTTTTAAGTGTATAGAATATTTCCGAGACATTTCTCTGATTTTTCAATGACTGACTTTTGTGAATCTCAGTATTAAGTCGCATAGTGGGTACAGGAACAAGTTGACAGCAACTCTTTCAGACAGCATGAGGGATCTGTTGACTCTTGTAGACATTCGATTTTGCTTTGTTTTTGTCCCCAGTATTGGAAATGCGTAGCCTCTTAAGTCTTGTTCTTTACTCTTACAGCTCCACAAAATTGAATGTAGTAATTTTTTGAGAATTACCTTTAAAGTTTTTTTTTTTGAGGTCATGAAATCTTACTGATCATGCAAATTCTCAGAGGGATGTTATAGCCTTTGGAAAGTAGTGGATTAAATTGAGAATTCTTCTAAAGGGGTTGTTGGCTTAGAAATTTTTGAGATTCATTCCTATTTTTATGTGTAGCTTGAGCCACTCATTTTTATTGCTGTATAGTATTCCATTAAACTAAAAATTTATTTTATTTTATTTATTTATTTTTTTAATGGAGGAACTGGGGATTGAACCCAGGACCTCATGCATGCTAAGCATGTGCTCTACCACTGAGCTGTTTCTCTCCCACACTAGTATTCCATTTACTACACCACAGTTTATTCACTCTCTTGCTGATGAATATATGGGTTGTTTCTCTTGTTTGATAATTGCCAATTCTTATAGTCAAGGAAAATAATACATGCTATCAACTAGCCTGTGTGCCACTAAAATCTTTTTGGATATTCTTTTGGCCTCTTTTCTTGTAGACTTAGGAAATCCAAAAAGTTAACATATAAATCTAGGTGTAACCTGCAATAACCAGCTAAGTTAGAATAACCCTTGAATTATCTTTGAATATCTTTTGTTCATGTGTGTCAATTTTTTTCACCCCAAGAAAGATTAATTAATATTGGATTAATAAAATTTCGAATCTGAACTTTCCTCTGAATTAGTGCAAAGTTATGTTGAAACGTTGAATTTCTGGTGAAGAAAGTTGATGAAGAATTAATTTTCAAAAGTTTTTCAGGGATAACCTTATGGGAGAAGATTTAAAAGAAGTTAGCTGTGAAAATAACATCATGTATTTGAAATATGCAGTGAATTTAGGGAACCAAGAAGGTACACATATAAAACTGTGAGTTTGCCTTAGCCTGTTGTACTATCTATCAATGAGAATTCAACACTTTCAGTGACATCCATGTGCATTTTCTTGCTGGTATGTTAAAGTGAGCATTCCTGTTTCCTTCCAGGAACAGAACCATGCCTGAAGGTGACAATTAGGGACAGCCACTAAGAAGGGCAACGATTAGCTGTGAATAGGTTATCATGTACAAAAGCAGCGACTTTTTAGAAAGATTATTTACAGATTTTAATGGAAGGTTTTAATTCGTCTTCAGTAGTTTCTGCTTAGCTGTATGAGTTATTCTTACACTTAGCTTCTCTTAGCCCTTCATACCTCATTCTAATGGAAGGACATTGAAGTCAGAGGACAAATACTTAGTTCTGCATGGAAAAAAATAGCTTTTTTGTAGTTACCTTATTTGAAATGCTATATTTAAACATATGGAGAACTTCTACATTTGTAGGCTTCTTACCACCATCCTATTTTCTGTGCT
The DNA here is from genome assembly GCF_009834535.1 of Camelus ferus. NCBI lineage: Eukaryota > Metazoa > Chordata > Mammalia > Artiodactyla > Camelidae > Camelus > Camelus ferus. The sequence continues at coordinate 51,460,730 of NC_045709.1, forward strand.
TTATAATATTTTCTTGGCTCTGAGAAATTCTAAAAATCAGAGAGCAATTTGTGCTATGTTTGTGTTTACTTTTTCTACACTGTTTTGTAATTTGACAGCATAGAACTAATAGGCCAAAAGGACACAATTTTTTTTTCATTAAAAAATACCCTGATCATAGGCATACAGCTCAGTGGGTTATCACAGAGTGAACACCCTCACATCGCCCCCGCCCAGTCAATAAATGGGATGCTACCAGCACCCCTGCAGCTCCTCTCCTTTTCCCGCCCAGTCTGTACCCTTCATCCTGACCTCAAATAACCATAGTTTAGTTTTGCCTCATTTTGAACTTTCTGCAAATGGAATGATACATCATAAATTCTTTTATATCTGGCTTCTTTCACTGAATCTTAGTCTATGAGATTCATTTCTATTTTTATGTGCTCTTCAGTTCATTCGTTTTTATTGCTGAAGAGTATCCCATTTTATCTATCGCAATCCATTCATTTGCCGGCGAACATGTGGGTGGGTCATTCCTAGTTTTTTGGCTTTGAAAGAGTACTCTCCCTGAATGTTATTGTAGATGTCTTTAGTGGTACCTACCTGTGCATTATTAATGAGTATCTACACAGTAGTAAAATTGTTGGACAAAATTCATTCAGTGGATTTATTTCAATTAGTAAGCCACTTAGGCATAAATTTGCTAGTTACAGTCTTGGATTTTTTTTTTTAATTGGTACTAATTTCAAATTTACAGGAAAGTTACAAAAATATTATGGAGAACTGCTAACCCTTTATCCAGATTCATCTGTTTTTAACATTTACCACATTTGCTTTATCATTCTGTCTGTTTATATTTATATACATGCATACATATGCATATATATTTCTTTATTCTAAGCCATTGTGAGCAGGTTGCAGACACCATGTCTATCTTTATTTTAAATACTTTAGTGTGTGTTTCTTAAGAATGAGGTTATTCAAGAGTATGATTTTAAGCCAGTAATTTCTGAACTGTACATCTCTCCTTATCACTGGTTTCAGAGAAAACATCATATACACACAATTACCATGATATCTGGAACTATTCAGAATAATGAGAGGAGGTCCATAATACTATGAAATATACTTTCTTGTCACTTGAGTACCTTGTATCTTATTAGATGCATACAGTGGATCTCTAAATATTAATAGTCAAGTAAGGTGTAGGGTAGGTTAGTACGTATGCTAATGAATATTATATAATAAGCATGTTAATTTTAAATTTTAAATTCAGATTAGACATCCTTCTCCAAGACCACTATTCTGAATTATTAAAAACATGTATATTATTGTTTGTAAGCAAGCTGAGAAAAGAAACTAAGGTCTTTTTAATATCATGGTTTATTGATTAGTGGGTTCATTTGCACAATATTGACATAGTAAAGGAAAGGGAATGTGCATATGTTTTGTTTTACTTATTTCAAATTAATTCTTAAAAATTTAATGTTATTTCACTGATTAGTAACTAAAATATAATTGTGTATGATAAGAATGTATATTTATATAGCATCCATTTATCAAATATTATATATCCTTCTATAAACAAACATCTTTCTTCCTCCTTATTGCTTCTCAGCTTTTAAGCCATTTAAAAAATTATTTATGTTGAAATTTGTTGGTCAAAAGTAAATTATAGTCATTACTTCTACTTATAAGACTTTTCAATGAGAAAATAAGATTTTTGCTGATGAAGAACTTTGTGGTTCAGTTTTGGTTCTTTAGTTCTCTCATATTTGCTGATAAAAATAGTATAATGACTCATTATGGGACATTATGAAAATTATCTGTGCTTAATTGATGTCTTATGGGAATATCTTTTTATTCTAAATCCTGGTTTGAAACATCTCTCTTTCTCTGTGCTAATGCCTATCCTTGTTTCCCTGTGGTACTAGACAGGACACTGCTTCAGAATCAAGGTGATTAGAGGTCTGAATGTTTTCATAAACAAATTTTATTAATTCCTCCAACTGATTATCACCATTAATTTAGAAGTCAGTTTTGGCTGTCTCCTGAATGCGTGCCATACTTCCAGTGCTGTGAGGGAGATGTGAAGCCTGGTGTAATTGAAGGTCATGAATGATCATATAAAACATTGATTGCAAACAGAAATCCTGTTTCTACTCTATTCCATGTTGACATTTCCTTAGAACTATGCTGTGGCCTTCAATCAAAGCCTAATGTAAAAATTGAACTAATAGAACTGAATTTGCTAGTTTGAAGATACATATGTATATTTAAGGAGTTTATTTCAAATCCCAAGGAAATGCAGAGATGAGAATTCTTAAAGAAACATACTCATAAAATCAAATCTGGTTTTCGCTGAAAAGGCTTATTGGTCTATTTCTGTTCGTGTTAATTTCTGACACATCGGTTATTTTGAGACACTGCTGAGGCTTTTCAGACCTCCCACTGGGCTGGACACAGGAAAACACCTACTTCCTTATTATGGAAGTCTGACTGCCTCTGTGAGGACATCTCTTCCTCTTGACCCACATGCTTTCTGTGGTAGATATCCAGAAGCACTGCTGAACAACTTAATTGAGAAGGATTATTCTTTGTTCTAGTTTCTGTGCTTTGCTCACATCACAAGCTCAATGGAAAACACACATCTCCATCTTCCTGTTTGGGACCACTGACATTTAGATTTCTTTCTAGTGTGGTAAAACACAGTATTAAAGATTGGGCTAGAAGGAGATGCTCAAAGAGAAAAAATTATTTTGGCAACATTGGTAAGATAAAAATGTGACTTTTCTGAGACTTGAAATTGACCTAGTTTTTTTTTTATGGTTTGCTGTAAGACCATTTCAATAGTATTTCTTATCTGCTTTTAAACACCCAACAGAAACATTAGGCTGTACTGTGTGCCCTTCTGGATTCTACTACAGGCATAGAATTAGGTCTGTGTATTACCGTAGGGGTTATCTGGCCTGTCATTTCCTTATTTTACACATAGGTTAGCTTGAGATTGAGCCCCAGGGAGGTTTAATGTCTTGCTTGGTATCATTTTCATAATCTTAGCTTATAAAAGGATGTGAATAAACAAATGAGCTACCCAGAGAAATTTTAAATTGCAATGTGGAGAACTTAATTAAAAACATTTTTCTTTCGGTATGGAATGTAGGGAATAAAATTCTTTGTTCTTCTCATTCTTTTCTTGTTTTACACATTGTTCCACTAATTACTCTCTTTTGACCCAGCTCAGATGCTACAGATTGATTTCCACTAGAATAGTTCATTCTCAATTTTATTGAACTAGTAAAGATTTTCCATAAGATGACAGATGTGTACCAGCTGAAGCCAGGACTTAGATAAACTATTAGAGCCCCTAAAACAGTTATGAGTTAAATTGTCCTATGGGTCCCGTTGGAAAAACCCTCAGGTTTCACCACTGGGTTGGTCCATGCAGCCTTTCTTGAGGCATTTACAAAGAGAAAGCCTTTTCACATTTCTGTTAAATGTTGCTATGACATTAATCAAGTTTTGTTTCTATCTTGAGTTGTAATACATTGAGGTTTAGATATAGATTTAATCAGTGTAGTCGTTTATTTGGACTTTATGATGCTGGTAGTTTTATGTATTTATTTATAAATATTCTTTTTTTTTTTCCTTAATGGAGGCACTGGGGATTGAACCCAGGCCCTCCTGCACCTGCATGCCAAGCAGGAGCTCTACCACTCAGTTATGCCCCCACCCCCCAATGCTGGTCATTTTAGATGGGGGCAAAGGGGTTGGAGGATGGGGATTAGTTTGCTGCCCAGCTGAACAACACCTGGTAAAACTGGTCCTGGCCTCAGAGTTTATCTTTGTGAAAAGCATATCTGTGTGTTGCCCTGGTGGGAAATAAAACATGACTGCATCCTTCTTCAAGTTGAGTCTCTGTGAATGGCCCCTAAAACACCTCATTCTCTACCATATCTGGTGTTATTGTGAATGGAATTAATTGTTACTAAAGCAGGCAAGTATGCATTAAGAATTCTATGTTAATAGAAGAAGGTATAATGTTAATTTAATAGTTGATATGGTGAAGCCTATAATTGCTTGTTCAGGGACGTATTTAGAAGTTATTTTGAAGCTCTGTGGGAGGGTTCATGTCATATCCATGGCTTTTGATCTATGCTGTGTTCAGAAGAACTTGGAAATGCCTCTCAGCTTACACCGTGATACACACAGAATAGGATTTTTTTTATCTTCTTAAAAAGTTCTCATTTGTGTTCATGGTTTCTGGTTCTTGATTAATTGGTGACTGATAATAGAAAGTATATAGAGAATATACCAATACAAAAAGAGATGGTCATTTCCACATTGTGTTTCCTTCCTAGTTATTAATTTTTAATTTAATAAAATTCTTGATAGAGGTAATGCCAGCACAGAATACTTTTCCTCAGTTTGCTTCTGGGGAAGCAGTTTTATAATGCACATATTGATATTCCAGAATACAGAAGAAGGAGAAAAAAAGTTATTTGAAAAAATAAGGGAATGGTTCTTATTTGCTTCATCATTAAAAAAATGTAAAGATAATTAATATACCAGTATATGTTGGTATATATTCCACCACGTTAATGTTTTTGATTTGACCCTCCTGTTTAAAAATGTAAAGTATTTACATTTTGGAATGCAATGACTTCAAAAGCAAAGAAAAGAAAGTGAGGCATTTACGTAAATGAACACCTAATGTAATATTATTCTGAAGTTATTTCTCTACTGAAATAAATGACCTTGCTCCATTAAAAAATGAGAGGAGAATTACTGACCAGAAGATTTAATGTTAATTAGAGACTGATTTTTCTTTCACCAGAAATACAGGGGATGCTGGGAGTCCTGAGAGCTCTATTTTTATGAACCAATAGAGCTTTGTCTGAACGAATGCAGAGTATTTACATTGGCATGGTAAACTGAAGTGCCTAAGTGTCTGGATTCTGGACTGCTTGAGTTTGAATCCTGACTCCTCCACTTACCCATGAGACTGTAGGCAAGTTACTCTTAGTTTCTTTCTACTACAGTTTTCTCATTAAAAATAAGAATAGTAACACTACTTACCCCATAAGTTTGCTGTGAGGTTGAAATAAGTTCATACTTGTAAAATGCTTAAAACAGTGCCTGGCTCATAGTACATCTTCTTGTGTTAGCTTTATTATTTCTATGTTAAATACCCCATGCTGTTTTGTTTTTACTTTTACTCAAAAGGTGGACATTATGCTTGTCTACCTGGTAAGATGAATTAAAGAAGTTAATGTGAAAACTAGGTTTGTGGTAAGAAAAACAAAAATCAAAACAAGACAAAACGTCAAAACAAAAGCTTTTCCCCCTCATCCCAGTGAAGTTTCCAAAGTGAGATGTAAGGATTTTGATGCATGTGGTTTTGATTCTTAAAATTACTGCCTCAGGCTTGTCAGATTGCTGATTAAATGTAAATCAAAAACTGCTCTAAGCTGCACACATGCACTCACTGTGGAAACCCTTATCTGCCTTCTGAATACATGCTTTTCTTACTCGATGGAGAAGGGCAGCTTTTGCCTTATCTCGGCCACCAAACTGCTTTTTCAGGATGTCGTTTTCTAGTACATGATAAAGGGTCAATGGTGTTATGTATGTTCTTCCCTTTAGTATAGTATTATCGTACATTTTGGCAGCTAATTTTTGACTTGTAGCTGGCCATTAAATTCCAGACATATGAGGAAAATTGTGTCATTTAGTTTAATTTATTTAGAGTACAGGAGTTAAAGTTTTAGATGTTATGAAAATGTCGAATCTCTAAAAGTGGGCTAATGTAAGGGTACATTACACGCCAATTTTATAACCTATTCCCCCAGAAACTGTGTATTTTACAGGTAATAATGAAAATATGAGTCCTTCTAAGTTTCATTTTTAGTACTGTCTAAACATTTGATGTGTCATTAATAAGGAATTGGAAAAGCTATTTTAATTCCAGCACTAAAATATAAAAGTTTCAGAACCCTTTGGTTTGGTTTATTCTAGTTTTGTTGTTAGAGCTACTGAAAAAGTCAAGAGAAACTACTATTTATTGAGCACTTAACTGGTAAGACATTGAAATAGTTACTTTTAAGTAAGTATTTCATTTAGCTTTCTAGGCTTAAGTTGTTAGATGCCCTTATGTAAGTGTGTTACTAATATGGAAAAAAGATGCCTTATGTTGTTTTTTACCAGTATTGTCATTGTCAGCATCTTCCTGTGCCATCAACCCCTTCGTCTGTGCTTTTGGGAAATGGAGCTATTAGAACTTTTTGCCAGAAAAACTCAAAAAGTCCTGACTACCAAGAAAGGGTTTTAAGAAGGTAGATCTTTTATTTACTCCTGATATGTTAGCCTGGCCAATATTTTTTGTCCATTTTATTTAACCTTCTGAGTTAATGTTTTTACAATATTAATTTATTCCGTGGATATTTGTTAAGTGCTTACTATTATTTGCCAGTTACTACACTAGGAGCTAGAAATACACCCAGGAGCTGGGCATTTAGCCCGTAACTGCCAGTGAGATAGTGTCACACACGAGGATGCAAGATACTTTGAGAGTGTTTATTTCAATGTAACTATTATATGTAGAACATTTGGATCATAGTTTCTGAAAGGGAAATACTAGAGTTAATGCTTTCCAAAGTATAAGTAAAGGGGGACATATTCATTCATTACTGCAGAGAGTTTTGAACTGTGGACACATATGAGGGTCATCACTTTATCCAAGATACGTTAACGAAGTGGATTTGACTATCTCAGGATGTGTGTATCAGCTACTTTCTAAAGTATCCTAATACAGCATGACATTTGCTGTCTTTGGTGCAGCTCAAAGGTATGTCTTTTTCTTAACCTTAATGTAGCTAATCTAGAAGGACTAGTTCCAGAAAGATAGATCAAGATGAGAAATAACCGAGTTACCTGATAACTGTGGGTAAGATACACAAAGTGAATAAAAACATGGCAGACGAGGGCTGAATTGCTCTTCTGACTTGTGATGGCCTCGGCACTAGTAAGTTCCTCTGAGTATCTGCGCGGGGTTGTGGCTTTTCTAGCTGAGTTTCATTTCTGCCCTAACTACCAACACTTCTTGACAACATCAGAAGTGCCGCACCTTCACTTGTCAGTATCATCACCACGTGTAAATATTGTCATCGTCATCTCAGAAAAGCTCAGAGACTTTAAAGCTTAACAGAGTAGAATAGTCCCACCATGAGCAGTCACAGTTATTGCATGCTATTTTGGTTGCTAACAGAATTGGTTTCCAAAGTGAGTTTAAGTCACAGTGATCTTTTACTGCAGAAAGCTGCAGCATGCTTTAGAGTGCTTTTTCCTAGAAGGTGAAATTTTTACAGCAGACTGGCATTTCTGCATGGTTGTTTCACAAGCACTAATGTAGAAAGATGTGACATTCCCAACCCCCCCACGCCAAGGAAAAAGTTAAGGAAGGTGATTTTGGGGTCAAATCATATAAGTTAGGGAATTTACTGTATATATTTTCTCTTTGGAGAGTCACAGTGCATGCCAGCATATTACACTCTCTAAGAAGTCCTGCCATAAAGACATCTGTTTAATATTTTTAAATGTAACGTATCCAATCTTACTCGGCCACACTTTTTTCCTTAATTTATCACCCAGTAATAATCCCAAGGTTGACTGTTCTGCTTTTGTTCAGATTACTTTCTGCCATGACCCAGCTACTGGTAGCTAACAATTTGCAGACAGATTGTAACAGTTATAGGCAACTAGATGCTGTCTTGTCAGCCCATCCTATAAAAGCTGTAAGAAAAGCTCTTAATGAGCCTTTTATGAAATATTTACATGGTTTAGAATATAGTGCCGATTTTAGGTTTTCTTTAAGCAAAGCATGAGTTAGTTCATTAGTTAAGCAACCTTTGCTTCTCTGTAGAAGTACTTGTATTGCTCAGGTTAGAACTTGGAATGATTGGCTACTATGGAATGAGTAGAAACAGGTGAGCTTCTGATGACTGGGCTGCATCTGTGCCATGATGTGGTGTCCTGGGTAACCAGTGTGCCCCTGATGCATCGCTCCATGTTGCCTGTAGCTTGTGCTTGCCTGTGGTGGAACTTGTGAATGGCTTGTGCTACCATTTTGTTGTGAAGGACCATGTTGCGCAGTTCCCCTTACAAGTCATCTATTTATTTGCTTTCTACAGTGATGGAGAGGGGAGAAAAAGGACCTCGTCTACCTGCAGCAATGAGTCCCTAAACGTTGGAGGAACCCCTGTGACTCCTCGCCGAATTTCCTGGCGACAGCGCATCTTCCTCAGGGTTGCCTCTCCCATGAACAAATCTCCCTCAGCAATGCAGCAGCAAGGTCCGTGTGGTACTCACTAAACAATTGCCCCTTCCTAGTGTCATAAATTAGAGAATGGAGGGCGATGCTTTGTGTACAGAGATTTAAGTGATTACAGTAGAGAAATAACTTCCCTTTTTATATTCGATATAGTGGTTCACATCTTAGATATCATTAGAACATATTAGACATTCCACATATTAGACATTCAGGACATTATATAAATGCTTGTTGAATGAATGAATGAATGAGTGAGTGAGTTTCCAAAACCTGTTTTGGGGCCTATAGCATAATGCATTGGGAACTAGCTGTCGTGCTAGAAAGGAGCATAGATCTTTACTAGAAAAGCAACATCTTTTTACAAATGTTACACATAAAACAAAGTAGCATAGAAATATTGAACAATAAAGGAACAGATACAGATAACACTATGCAAACTTCCACCAAAAGAGAGCCCTGGCTGTTCTCATTCACAGATTAGACCTGTAAGAAATTTAAGCAAAATGCCCAAAGGGGCAAAGTAAGTGTAACAATAAATAAAAAAGATTTAATAATGATGAGAACACTCAGAATTACACAGTTTTGAGAGCTAGAAAATAACACTACACAGAATTTAGAGGAGAAATAACAAACAAATAAATAGTCCTCATGGGAGATTTTAACATAATTCCTCTCTGAAAATTAAATATAGAGAAATCAAATATAAATTATAGTTGAGAAGCACAATTAAACAAGCTTGATCTGATACTTACACAGGACCTTGCCACCTATCGAGAAAATTCATTCGATTTTAACACACACAGACCAGTCATAAAAATTAATTATGTACTTGGTTATGAAAATTTTTAAATGAATTCCAGATAATCATGGTTATTTATACTATTGTTCTCTGATTACACTGCAAAAAGAAAGGAAAGAAGGAAAGAAAGACAGGAGGAAGGACAAGAGGAAGGGAGGGGAGGAGGAAGAATTAGAGGACAACTGAAAAATTTCATGTGTTAGAAGACTGAAAACTATTCCTGGAAACTCAAAGGAAGAAAACATGACCAGAGCCCTACACATCAAAACTGAGTGGTGTTTAGAGGGCAATTCTAAAACCAAGGAAGCCAAAACTTAAATGTACTAAGTATTTAACTCTGTGGAGTAAAATTTTTTAAATTATTTATTAAGGAAGTAAATGATAAGGATAAGGGCAGAGGCCAGTGAATAAAGGGAAATGAGAAACAAGAAAACATTTCTAGAAATAAAATGAACTCTGCCTGGAGTGGTCAGAGAAAGCTTTACCAAAAACGTAAGATATTTACTTAAACTCATTGCTGGGAGAAACATCTTTTAGAAAGAGGGACTAGAAAAGCTCTAGAGTTATTGGAGGGAACTCTGTGGGTCAGAAAGTCGGGAGAAGTTCACCTGATGCGATCAGAGGATGGGAGATGGAGCCAAGAAGTTGGACAGGTTACTGGAGGCCAAAGTCTGAAGCAATCTGTACGCTATTGCCAGGAGTCTGGGCTTTGTTCTTTGGGATATATGCAACCATTAAAGTGTTTTAAGACACAAAATCATGTTTGTTAATAGGAAAATAACTGGCCACAGTGTAGAAGATGGCCTGGAATGGACAGAGAGAGCGAGTGAGCTCCAGACACTGGGTCATAGTGTTGCAGGAGTGAACAGAAGTGAACCAAGCCATGCCCAGAGTCTCGCAGCTGCTTTGCTCTTGACAGATTCTAATGGTTGGCATAGACCTGAGGCGATCACTAACACCTACTGGACGTAATCTTTTTGTTTTGCACAATCAGAAGATACACACAGACCAGTTGCAGAAGTGTCGAACTCTGGGGAAAGGCCAGGTCATTTTGGAACACCTATCTTGTAGGTCATTTTGTGCAGAAAGAAGAAGTGGCGAAATGACAGATGCTTTCATTTTACACGGAGAGGGAAATCTGGAAGGGGAATTCAGTCCTACGTATTTACTTAAATCATCGGTTCCAGAAAGTCACAGTTCCTGGGCGAGCAGCTTTGTGAAAAGCTTTAAAGGTGGAATACAGGATAAGCACGTCAGTCCTCGAGAGCACGTCTGTGGCCTGGGTTACTGCTTCGGAATGCCTCTCACTGTTTTCTTCTCTGCAGATGGGCTGGACAGGAGCGAGCTGCTGCCACTGTCCCCTCTGGCTCCAACCATGGAGGAGGACCCGCTGGTGATATTTATGTCTGGGGAGGAGGACCTAGAAAAAGTTGAAGAAAGAAACAAGTCGGAGGAACTGAGGAGTTTGTGGAGAAAGGCTATACACCAACAAATCCTGTTGCTTCGAATGGAGAAAGAAAACCAGAAACTTGAAGGTTAGCCATTCAAACAGGGCTAAGTGATATGATATGATATATGATATGATATGAGATATGATATGATCCTCTAAAGGTGTAGTTTGTTAAAACTACTCCCTACCCCTCCACACACTCATACTCATTCATTCTTGGACTGTATGTATATTTACTAGAATATCTATTGATTAAAATTGTTTCTTTCTATTTTGTGAGGTGGTTATGACATGGAAAAGGTCAGCTTAAGAAATCTGCATTCCTGTTTAATAATTTAAAACCTCAGATGCCCTTGGAGTATGTTTGGGTGATTGAATAATAGAATAATAGATAGAAGGTAACAGAATATATGTAATGTGAAGTTAATGTATTTAATATGACTGAAAATTTAATATCATTGTGCATTACTTTAAAAAAACCTTAAATATGAAAAGCAGATTCTCTTCTTTTTGAATATAATTCTCAAATTTCCAGCTATTTGTATTCATAGTATGAGAAATATGCCTATTTCAAATAAATTATATCATATCTGATTCAACAATCTAATTACCAGTTATCAAATCAAAGTTTTTATCTTTTGTCACTGTTCTACAAATTTTCTATGTAAATAATCATATTGAAATTAAATTCATAAGTGAATAATTTATAATAACTATTGTGCTATATTTGTAGTGCTTTATAGCTAAGTTAATGAATACCAAATTCTTTAGAATGTGTTTTCCAGACTTTGAAATTATGATGTTATTTACCCTAGTACTGACAGAATCACACACAGGGAGGTGTACAGACAGTACCCAAATCCAAAAAATGTATTAATGCCACTACCTTGGGCAAATCCTTTAACATAAAAGGGCCTTGTTTTTCACATTTATAAAATAAATGATTTGGCTTGAGTTGGCCCTTTGACTTTTAAGATTATTGGAAACTGTATAATCTGGGTTTTTCTCTCACTTGCTTTTATTATGTTGTCTTCCAGAAGAGCTTTTTTAGTACCGGTATTCACATTTCTGTGTTCATCATCTATCTTAAGATTCCTGTTACTATACCTATTGTTCAATTCAGTTTTTAATCTTAACAATATATATTTAGATTTCAAGGTCACAGTTTACTTTCTTTTTTTCCTATATTCTTAGCAGAATGAAAATTACATGAGATTTTTAAATATCTCTAGGAAATAAATCATCTTTTCTTTTAAATTGAAATGGAATTATTATTGACATAGCTTTTAAAAGTTTGGTGTGATAAATGGTATGTCCACTGAAGCATCCATAGATTTTGAAAGGAGTTGAATTTATATTTTTATGTAGTTGATTACATCATGGACTAACTCAGAAACAGAAAAACAGGTTGAAAAAAGTTGGTTATCATTTCCTAAAAACTAATTTAAAGCATGAAATTACATTTAAGATGTATTTATTTTAACAGTTGGGGGTATTACAGTAGAGTATCATATTAAATATTAAGGGATAATTTTAGAATCATAGACTGTTTGAACTGGAAATGGTCTTAGAGATTATTTTGCTCCAGTCTTCGTTCTGCGGTGGACTTAGTGACTGTCCTGGGGAGGCTAAGGAATTAACCTAAGGTCGAACAGTGATGTACTGGCAGAACAAGTATTAAAACTCCAGTTTATTTGTCACAGTTCTTGGGCTTTTCTCCAGTACTCTGTAGTATTTCTCAACTATATGTATTAGCTGTATATAGGAAATGGAGTGTTTAATACAAATGATTCTGTGCGTTCTGGGGTCAGTTATACTGTATAGACAGACAGAATAAGAGAGGAGGTGACATTTAGAAAATATGATCAGAAACCTTCATCAGTTCTGTATTTATTTTGGTACTTAAATAACAAAGACAAAAAAATAGTTTAACCCATTAAAAATTTTAGCCAGTGGATAAGCATTTCTTTGTGCTTATCCATTGCTTAAGCTCTTGCCTAGTCTTGTCATTGTGAAAAATATCATTTTATGTAGGATTGCATTTATTATTGCATTTATTATTAGCTTTAATGAAACAGCTCCTTTTAAAAAAATTATTTGATTATCATAGAGAAATGTAAAGCAAATATCAAGAAGCAAAGCTGAACTGTGTTAGAAAGCCATCTAGTGGTATCCAGGGGGAATTTTTTGTAATGCGATTTATTTTTTGATTATATGTGGACTTTTAAGTAGAAATTTTTACTGCTCTTCTGTAATGGCAGTCTAGTATAGATATTTTAATTATTTTCAAAGTTCTTAGATTGAAATATAGTCGATTTACAATGTTCTGTTAATTTCTGGTGTACACCATAGTGATTCAGTTATACATTTATGTATCTATTCCTTTTCATATTCTTTTTTACTATAGGCCATTACAAGGTACTGAATATAGTTTCCTGTGCTATGCAGTAGGACCTTGTTGTTTATCTAGTACATATATAGCAGTTAGTATCTGCAAATCCGAGCTCCCGATTTATCCCTTCCCCGTCCCCTGATATTTTAATTCTTTTGAAATGGTTTCAAGCACTAGGTAAAGAGTAATACTCATTCTGCTGTTGTTTTTGTGCTGTCGAGGACTTTGGATGCATGACAAAGATTTGTATTGCAGCAGGTAAGGTGTTTGAGCACCGGAGCTTGAATGGATACAGATTACCCTGAGAGGCTCCTGTTCAATGCAGTCCTAAAGAAAGAGAAGAAATACACGTACATGGTTTTTTTTTCTCCCTTCTCCCCATTTGGAATCAATTCTTTGAGATAAAGACCAAGGGTAGATAGTGCTTTTTTGCATTTGTAGGCATTTCTTTTAATGAGCTCTGGGCTTAGATTTTAGACCATCAAATGAGAGAGAGTTCTGTATTATTCTAAAAAATGAAAGTAGTGTTAGCTTCAGTAAAATGAACTTTCCTCTTAAAGATTATTTAAAATGGACGCAGGTATATATAACCTAGCGTTGTTAAGGGCAGAGTTGGTAACTCTGGAAATAATTATAAAATGTATCAAGTTATCATGATCAGCTATTTCTCAAATCAAGGTTAGCATGAGGCATTGTTTTCACATATATGTCACATATAAAATGCTAACATTTTAATGGTGTTTAAAATGATGCAAGCCGTCACTTCTGAGGTTATCTATCACATTTGCCAAACAATTGAAATTTCTAGCCTAGAAAACATGGGGTTTGTTTTTTATGCTTAGCCGACTTTTTATCTGTAAGATAGAGTAAAAACTTCCTTAAGAAGTTATTTCTCTGTGTATGTGTGTTAATTTTTTAACATGAAATGACTCCGAGTTTGAGAACCTTTCATGTGTTGTCAGTTTTTTTTTTTTAAGTTTCTTTTTGAGAAAATGTTAGTGGTTGATTCTTAAAAGTCATCTGGTATGATTTTAGAAATGCAATAAAGCACTGTTTTAAAAACATACTGATCTTGTGTAAATTCTGTCTTCCTTAGCAAGCAGAGACGAACTCCAGTCCAGAAAAGTTAAATTGGATTATGAAGAAGTTGGTGTCTGTCAGAAGGATGTCTTAATCACCTGGGATAAGAAGTTATTAAACTGCAGAGCCAAGATCAGATGCGATATGGAAGATATTCATACTTCTCTTAGAGAAGGTATTCTGGATCTTTTTTTTAGAAAAACTTCAGAAATGTTTTGATTCATGCAGCTCAGGCATAATTTTCTCTTTGTGCTTTGCCTATTTAAAAAAAAGGAAAGTAATTTGTTTCTGCCCGCACTTAGTGACTTTATTGGAGAAATTGTCCCTGAGGAGACGGCAGGCACCTTTCTTACAGTTTCCTGCCTCTTCAATCAGCAGTGTTATCATTTAACAAGAAAACAGCATGTGCATTAGTACAAATCTTTGATCATATGCATAAAAATATCTCAGACTTTTAAACCTGACTCATCGCCATCACTTGCTCAGAAGTGTTTATTTACATATATGTGTATATGTATATATATATATGTATATTCACCTACATGTATGTGTTTATACAGATTTATATTATTAGCCATCAGTTTTCTTACCATGCATTTATTCTTTTATTTTGGAAAAATTGCTTTTGTTTAGCCTTATATTATTGCATTGCTGCTCTGTCATAAAATGACTGAGATTTAAACATCTTAAGTTTAAAATTGAAACTAATATGTGAATTGTTTAGATACAATATCTGTGACTCAGATTAAATACATTAAAATGAGAATCTCTATGACTTGCATAAACGGAGTGTAAAATAAAAATCCCAAAGTACCCAAAGTAACCTGATCATGAATCAAAACAAACTTACAGTTACCAGAGGGGAAAGGGAGTGGGAAGGGATAAAGCAGGAGTTCGAGATTTGCAGATACTACTATATATAAAATAGATAAACAATAAGTCTGTACTGTACAGCACAGGAAACTATTCAATATCTTGCAGTAACCTATAATGAAAAAGATTATGAAAACAAATATATTTCTGTATATTTATGACTGAAACATTATGCTGTACACCAGAAATTGACACAACATTGTAAACCGACTATACTTCAATTAAAAAAAAAAGAAAAAAAACTTATGATGTGTCATTTTCAGCAACATGAATGGACCTAGAAATTATCATATTAAGTGAAGTCAGACAGAGACAGATATCATATGGTATTATTTTATGTGTGGAATCTAAAAAATGACACAAATGAAGTTATTTACAAAACAGAAACAGACTCACAGACTTACAAAACAAACTTGTTTACCAAAGGGGAAAGAGTAGGGGAAGGATAAATTAGATGTTTGGGGTTTGCAGATACAAACTACTATACATCAAATAGATAAATAACAAGGTCCTGGATAGCACAGGGAACTACATTAAATATCTTTTAATAGCCTATAGTGAAAAAGAATATATATGTGTGTTACTGACTCACTATGCTGTACACAAGAAACTAACACAGCATTGTAAATCAACTAAACTTCAATTTAAAAAAAAATAAATAAAAGCCTATGATAATGTGAAACTATTCCATAGTTAAGTTTAAATTAAGATTAATTCTGTAAGATGCTCCATTTACAAACCTAATACATGTTCTTTTTTCCTTGAAAGAGATGGAAATCCCAAAGATTTACACTGAATGCATTATTTGGGAAACAAAATAGTGACTAATAGAATGTGTGTCAGATGTAGATCACTCCATTCTTTGGTATGATTTTTAAAGATGTTTTAGGGGTACTCATCTTCCCATCTTGTATAGAACAGTTTAAACTCCTTAGCACTGTGCCCAAGGCCCTCCGTGATCTCTCCTTCCTGCATCTCTCATCCCCCTTCCTCCCTCTCCCTACCTTGTAGCCTGTGCTCTGGGGATGCTGAACTTCTCCGGGTCACAGTGTGGCACAGACTGTATCTTGTATGGCTGCTGCAGCTCGCCCTATCCTCCTTCTTCCAGCCCCACTACCTTCTCCTCATTTCCCACGTCACTTTATTTCCACCCCATCTTCTTTCTGCTCCTCCTTTGCCCCCTTTCTCTGTCCTCCTCAGGGTTTTCATACATCCCTCTTCCCTAGGTGATTGCAGCCTGAACTCCCAGTCTGGAGAGTCCTATTATCCCTCAGCTCTCCGTTCAAATACTATTTCCTTAGTGTCCACCCACCCCCAAAATAAATTAGTTTTCCCTTATTATTCTTTTTCATGATTCTTTCCCTTTAATGGTACTTATTGCAATTTGTGATTTTGTATTTATGTGTATCTGTCTAGCTTTTCTCAACCCACCACCATAAGGTAGCATCTTACAGGTTTTTTACTGAATGAATAAGTGAATGGATGAGACTAATGTTCCTGAGAATGGGTTTATTTGTCTCTCTATGATAGACATCCTCAATGCCATGCTCTATGCTCTATTCCATGTTGGATACTCAGTAAAGATTTAACTGAAGTGAATTACCTTTTGTAAAATGATTATTGGATGGGTAATAAAATAGCCCACTCCTGTTATCAGTGACTCATTTAATGGGCTAATGAAAGTTACCCTCTAAAAATGACATTTTATATGAGATCATTCATTCATTCATTAACAAATGTGTAAGTAGCGAGGTATATTCTTGGATTTCATCATATAGAGATGAAAGTATGCTTACTGTTAAAAAGAAGCTCACCATCTAAGTGGGGAAACTAGACAGACATATAGTATTGTGCTAACTGTAATCCACTATAGTCATCTTGGAGTATGAATCACATAGTATGTGAAGAGGGAGTACTTACTCCTAGAGATATTACGGGGAATTTCAGCAGAAGACTGGCATTCGGACTAATCCATAAAAGACAAGTGGAGATCCACTAGGCAGTCAACTGGAAGAGCCTACAATTCCATAAAGGCAACAGTTGAAACAAGAAACCCGGAGGTGTGAAAATAACCATAAGCCCTTATGGTTATACACTAAGTATATGTAGATACTTAAGATATACTTAGTATGGCAGGGAATGGGAGGTAATGGGACTGAAAAAAACAGGTAGTTTGGAGGTGTACCCTGTGGAGGGCCTTATTATTCATGTCACTGAGCCTGAGTTATACCTTTTGGACAATAACACTTTCATCTTATGCAAACTGTGGTACTGCATTCCAAAAAGACTAGTGCCGTTAAACCTTCCTCTAACCAGCTAGAGCTCGGAAACCTGTTCCATAGCTAGTCTTTTTGGACTGGTAACAGTGAAACAAAATTGCCTGCACTATATAGAATTGAATTCTGTCCCTTCCGGTGCTTTACTTCATGTCCTTTGGCATAAAAAGCATAATTTTAGCATACGTTGAATTGCTTGTAATACCATTTGGTTTTCAAGCACGCTGGAGTCAGTGACTCATTATATATGAATATAGCATTATGCATGTTAGATGTTTTCTTCTCAAAAGCTGAATGATGTTCTAGAGCTCTGCCTTCATTTTTGTGTTTACCATTCTTATTATTTCATTTTTTTTAAATTGAAGTATAGTCCATTTACAATGTCATGTTAATTTCTGGTGTACAGCATAGTAATACAGTTATATATATTCTTTTTCATTATTATTGCATTCTTTTGTGGATCATATAAGAATGTTAATTAATTCTCTCTACAAAGTTACTTTTTAGTGACAAATCTTTAGAGCATGAACATTAGCATTTGTTACCAGCTTCAAGCCAAATAAAAGGTGAAAACAGGCAGTAATACGTTTCAGTATTTCAGAATTTGGCCTCAGAAGCTGGAGTTTTAATTCTAACCTGCCACTTAGTAGCTGTGAGAACTTGGGCTCAGCTTCGCCATCTGCAAAGTTTAGATAATAGTAATTGCCTGGTTCATTAGGTTGTTTTTTGAGCACATGGGAACAGTTCTGGTGCAATTTCTATAATAACAATGCCGAGAAGCTAGCCATCCTCAGTAAATGTTGTATTCGCTTCTCAGCCAGTGACTGCTACTGTTGTTAATACTGCCACTGTTATCCTTGTTATTTGAGGGTTTTCTTTCACTAGGGTTAAACTTGTCAAAATAGGCTTCTGGGACCACATCATACTGTGTGATTGTAGGATGTCACGCAGGGCAGTGTAGCCCCCCATTTTCAAGCATTACAAAACTAATCAGCTGTGATCTCGCAACTTCATTCCAGTGTTCAAGACCTTGCTTTTTCCTCTCTTTGATGGTAGGTGTTCCTAAAAGTCGACGAGGAGAAATCTGGCAGTTCCTAGCTTTACAGTACCGTCTCCGACACAGATTGCCAAATAAACAGCAACCCCCTGATGTTTCCTATAAAGAGCTTTTAAAGCAGCTCACCGCTCAGCAGCACGCTATTCTCGTGGATTTAGGTATGAGTGATTATAATTTACAGAAGTCAACAAGTAGGTCCTTTTGTTGAGTTTGGGTTTTTTTTTTTTTTTAATTTGTTTTTGGTGTTGATAAAGAAGATCTGTTGGTCTGCAGAGTTGCCAACTTTGTCCTTTCCTAGGGGCGAGTTGTTGGCCTTACATCTGATTGAACATACCCTAAATGCCTGAGTATAAAAAGATGTCTTCATCCTAAAACTTGACCTCTGCCAAGGGAGTCATCTTGTATTTGAATCATTTAAAGGTCATATTATCGAGTGCTCTTAGTTCCTGTTTTTTTGAACAACTGACTTTTATTTGTGATAGACAATTATTATCTCAATCAATGCTGGTCTTAAAATAGGTTAGGATAGGTTAAAAGGGGCAGCAGAAAAGTTAACAGAAGTCTGCCGAGTATTCTTGGACATACAGCTGAAAACAAGGCTTTAAATATCACTTTTGAAAAACAATACTGCAGGTATTATGTTGTGGAAATCGTGAACATGTCCATATAGGTTAGAAGAAAAACTAGCTGTCCTAATGCTATATGGATTTCTAGTGGCTCCATCATAAAGCTATCTTTTTAAATACTGAATTTGATTCAAATAAGGAAAATAAAAATGGTATGATTTTAAAAATTATATTGTCTCTAATTTTTCTCTAAATCAGCCTATCATGTTTTATTAGTTTAAAATAACTAATTTATTGGATTAGATATTATACATTGACATTTGACTATTTCATCCGTAGTCCTAAAAGTTGGTATATTTAAGGTGGTCAGATACATTATTTGAGCCCATCTGGGAGAACAAGGGATTACCTTGTACTTGAGGGTCACATTATATTATATAGGGCATATAAAAATCACTGGCCAAGATCTAGTTTTGACCTCTGTGCTGTTTGGGTGACAAACAGCTTTTGTTGGGAAAGAGCCCCACTCAGTATTTCTTGAGCCAACTAGAATTGCAAAGGGTAATTTTACAGAGAAACTGGAAACTACAGTTCTTGTCCTGATTCTATCACTAAACTGTAGTTTTAGACAACTGACTTTGCTGCTGAATTTCAGTGCTGTCTCTTAAATGGACAATGAACTGGCACCCCCCATGAATCCCCTCAGATCTCTGGGTCTGTGACTGGAAGGGGTGACGGGAGAAGTTGGGGTGTTGCTGTTAGGGCCAGTCAAGATATCTTAGTGAAGAGAAGGAGATGAGGAGATCACATTTTCGGAAAAGGCTGGTCAGGAAAAAATAGAGCTAGACAGAATTAACATCTTGGATGGACAGTATATTTATAGTTTTCTTTAGCAAAAATTTTAAGGGAGAAAGTAAAATGATCATTTAAAAAACTGCTTATTTGACTTTTCTTGTGGCCATCTGTGTTTCCCCAGCGTGTTCTTATTTTCTTCTATCTTCCTCTTACTGGCTCTGCAGAATTAATCTTATCAGTTCTGGGGGAAAAAAAAAACACTTTTAAGCATATGTGGTGGAAAACATTTAAAAATCTGGCATTCTTACAAGTTCTAACTGACATGAGTAATCATTTCACAAGGAAGCTAACACCCCCTTCATTTTCACGGCACAAGGAAAGTCCTGAACCACTGTCTGGAGCCTTGGTGGTGAAGATGTGTTTATTTCATTGTTTAGTACCAATGTTTTAATAATCCAGGACTAATTTTGTCTGCCTGCTGAAGTGTCTCTGTGGCAATTTTATACACAGTGGCAACTTTATTTAAAATCACCTTGACCCTTTACTATCCTTGTCCTTTTTGGATTTATTGAAAAAAAAAAAAGAGGTCTACATGGCTCACTGGAGGTGGTTTAAGAAACAGGGAGCTGGGGGGTGGGTATAGCTCAGCAGTAGAGCACATGCTTAGCATGAACAGCATGCATGAGGTCCCGGGTTCAATCTCCAGGACCTCCATTAAAAAAAGAAACAGAGAGCTAAGAATATTTGAAAAAGAAGCATTTTCTAAATGATAGGCTGAACGTAAAACAAAATAACCCCCAAAGTCCCTCCAACGTCATATTGCAAGAAAAGCAGGAAGACATCTGCTAAGAACCACTAAGGTTTCTTTTCAAGTTACATGATACCTCTTGTAGAATTCTGATTTCAGTTAGAGGGTGGTTTTATGTGAACTTAGAATTTGCCTTGACTTATAGTCAGGGTAAGTTTTATATTCTATCTTCCTGAGATCACTCCTGAATGTGTCTTTGATTTGTTTGTGGAATGTTTTTTTTCTAAAAAGAAGTGCTGGTTAACACCAAATGTTTGCTCCCCTGTCATATATGTGGAGAAGGGGCGGTAGTCCGGCAGGTAGCTTGGGATTGACGAGAGGGAGAGAGATTGTCAGTCAAAGGAGCACTCCAAGCAACTCTGACCGGTGCGGGAAAGAGCATTTGTTTATTCCTGGAAATCACTGACTTGGAATTTCACTCTGGTCTCCAAAGCATCAGGGCATCTCAAAAATATTTTTCTTTTCCTCTGCAGGGAGGACTTTTCCTACTCATCCTTACTTTTCAGCACAGCTTGGGGCAGGGCAGCTGTCCCTCTTTAACCTCTTGAAAGCCTACTCGTTATTGGACAAAGAAGTGGGTTACTGTCAAGGGATCAGCTTTGTGGCCGGAGTCCTGCTCCTACACATGAGTGAAGAGCAAGCCTTTGAAATGCTGAAATTCCTCATGTATGACCTAGGCTTCCGCAAGCAGTACAGACCCGACATGATGTCACTACAGGTGAGATGATGTCGCTACAGGGAGATCTTCCCAGAGATCCTAGCTGGAGCCTTCTTCTAGATTACAGTTCAGATCAAAAGAAAGTCTTTGAGCATGGATAGATGTAGAGGCCTGTTATAGTTCATGGTTTTAGTGTGGGATTTGCGACTTTGCTAAACCTTGAAGCGCATGACATCCATACGCAGGGTAACTTTTCCATAGTTTCTCACGTAAATAAATAAGCAATTCTAGGGGGTCCTCAGGTCTGTATTTCCTAAGTATGCTAGTTACCAGAGAAAGTATCAAGTTATCTTTATTCACGTTCCTCATTTTGTCAGTTGAAAAGAATCATAGATCTTTTGTTTGAAATCTGAAAATAAAATGTTTTATTCTTTTACTGTGAGTGCGTAAATGGCAGATATCTTGATCATGCTTCTTCTTGAACGTTCCATCACTGTCAGACAGGCCCTTATAAAAACAAGTGTTCAGAGTCAGCGGTGCTTTTTCAGTTGACTTTTCTTAGCGTGCTTGAAGAAGCAATGTTAAGACTTTTTAGTTAAGTAGGGAGTATTCACCGCCCTTGCCATCTTCAGCCTACTTTCAGATTCTCTGTTTACACATTTCGTTTCTAGTTTAAACTTCACTTTCCTTAAAGTATTGGTTTCTAATGAGAAGTTTAAAGTTTATCTGTAGATATGATAAACAACCACTACCTTACAATTTAAAGCTTTTAGTTGTAAAAATATAAAGGAAGACTTTAAAGAGAAAAATGTCAGGATTCTCCTCCTTTGAAACGAGATAGGCATGGTGCCCAGTTAGTCATAATATTATGCCTTAGATAAGAACAAAAATATTTTTTAAATGATTTTAAAATACACTTCTAATATACTTTTTCCTGGTTCCCAGTGATCAGTTTTTACATTTAATACTTCAGTTAACGACCCATGGGCAAAAAAAGACTTTGTTTCACTTTATGAATATTATAGTAAATGGTATTTTCTTGAGAGGATGAGTGGAGAGGGATTTTTTTCATTACTTCTTCAAGGTGAAATTTTTGGCAGGGAAATAGGGCTTTGCCGTCACTGTTGGATTTCAGCTGTGAGTTCATAAGAGGGGGTGTTCACCAGGATACATGTATCAAATACAGTGATTCCTAGTTGATAACTGTTCATAGGTCTATAAACATTCCACAAGTGAAATAATAATGACTATAGAAGGTTTTTATTTTTTACTTTATTTCTAAGCAGTTTACTGTAGCATATTAGTTCAGAAGCATTGGTGCCTTTGTAAGGAATTAAATAGCTCTGATTTTCAGAAGTAACACTTTGGGAGCTATCATTAAAAATTCAAAGAATGGAGAGTATCTGAGTAGCACACGGCCTTGATTCATAATTAAAAAGGTTAGATACAGCTATGGCTTTGAAAATGCAGTGATTTTTCAATTTAAAAATTCCTTATCAATTTAACCTTATAAAAATTCATATAAATTGGATTTATACATTAATTTAATATATCCTGCAATTACCAAGAAATAGTTTATGTCCATAATTATGAAAATGAAGATGTTTTAAAATCTTTGGTGGCAGCATTCTTATAGGCCACGAGACTGGGGACCTTATTCTGGGAGAGCAGAACTTTTTGATCCATAAAGTGAGATGCAACACTACTTTCTGGAGCAGATAGTATTTATTATCCAATCAGTATGACTTTCAAAAGTGGAAGCAACAGTGGGCTTGCAATCACGTGATAGGATTTCTGATTACCTGCCTGTGTCAGCTTGGGCCTTTCGGGCTGTCTTCCTCAGTTACCTTATCTGTAAAGTGAGAGGATTGAGGTGTCTTTTAACTCCATCTCATCATGTTTTGTGTCTGCTGTTCTCTG
The DNA here is from genome assembly GCF_009834535.1 of Camelus ferus. Taxonomy (NCBI): domain Eukaryota; kingdom Metazoa; phylum Chordata; class Mammalia; order Artiodactyla; family Camelidae; genus Camelus; species Camelus ferus. Next base: position 51,483,712 of record NC_045709.1, read on the forward strand.
TGTAAAGTGTAAAGCATTAAATCTTTTTTGTCTGAAGTCTCTGGTCTCTGCTTTTTTCCATCTTCTCTTCCCCTCCCGCTGCGTCTCCCTTTCCCAGTTCTGTCTCTTCCATCTGAGGATTTGCCATGTTATCCATGAGGCAGAAGGGGAGAATGATTTAGTCCTAGCAAAAAGTATCATATTATTAAAGTTTCCTTTGAAGGGAGACTCTATTGCGTTTTCATTTGTCCTTTTCAAAAGAAATTTAATGTAAATATACCCTGAAGGAAGAAATGTTCTTAACCCTTAGTTTAGAATGTAGGAAAAAAGTAAGGTCCTTTTAAAAAAATTAAACATTGGGGTATTGCTTTGTGTTACGATCAGAGCTCAGCAAGAACAGGATGCTTTTGATGATAGACTTTTTTTTTTCTGTTTTATTTATTTATTTATTTTATTGAGTTATAGTCATTCTACAATGTTCAATGTCAAAATCCAGTGTAGAGCACAATTTTTCAGTTATACATGAACATACATACATTTATTGTCACATTCTCTTTCGCTATGAGCCACCAGAAGACCCTGTATATATTTCCCTGTGCCACAGAGTACAATCTTGTTTATCTGTTCTACATTTTGAAATCCCAGTCCCTTCCCACCCCACTTTCTTTTTATTTTGCTAATTAGACTTCTTTGATTTTTGTGCAAAATACCAATTTTATTGATAGGGCCCAGTGTGTCCAGTTTCTAAGTTGTAAATGGCCTAAGGGAAATATATGATTTTTTTTCAACAGGACTTAATGAGGTTATAATCTCATTTTTTTTAAACGTCTTTGTTTGACTGTAGCTAAGCTTCTTTGTTTTATAGCTATGACTTCTGTGGCTCCTTAATTCTTTCCTTTTACAATTTGTGTGGAACCTTGGTTTCCACAGATACGTGCTATAAGGGTCAAATAATTTGCTGTGTTTATGTCTAGTTCTTAGATTTTTAGTTTTGTGTTCTGAAAACAGTAGTTGTTGAATTGCCAATATAATTGGTTATTTTAATGTATTTTTATAGAGCTATTTAAGGATGATATTTTGATGATATCTTCTAGAGAAAGAAGTTTTGCTAGATTTTATAAAATATTGTATATATTTTACACCAAAATATTAAGCTGACAGAACTGATCGAGGACTCACTACTCAATCCGTGACTGTGAAGATAAACATTTAAATTAATCCACAATTCACAAATTTGTTTATTATTTGCTACTGCTTTACTTTTAGCTACCACTGATGTAAGAGTTTCAAAGTTGTTAAAAGCTGTCTCTATATTGTTCTTTTTTTTTTTTGAAATATGAGCAATCAACTCAGTAGCCAAGTGAAATAATTCCTTCTTTCAATCCTAGAAGCATTCCAGCTGTATTTTTTGCTTTAATCTCCTTTGTCAAGAAAAATATGCTGCTGGACTACTTTGGATGTTAGATGTCACAGCTCAAGCTTCTGGCTCCATAACCTGCTGAGCCTAGCAGTGTCCTAGCAGTGTCCTAGCAGTGTCCCAGCAGTGTCCCAGCAGTGCAGGTATCCTGCCGGTCTAAGCCAGAGGCTTCCATCACCAACAGCTGCTGGGCCCAGCAGGGGGAAGACCTGCTGTGCTTCTGAACTGAATGTGGTAGATTCTTTAGCATGGAAGCTTCTCTGGAATTGGTCTGAAATCAGAATGGACTTTTCCATGAGCGTCCTCAGGCAGGACAGTTCTGATTAAATTCCAAAAGCAAGGCCTTCCTACACGAGGAAAAGTGACCATTTCCATGGGTTATATGTGACACCAAAACACCCACGAGAGAGAATCTTGCTCAGTTGTCGTAGACGGACTTACAGTGACTTGCCTTTAGTTAAATGAACTTGGATTTCAGGATCAACTTGAACATAATAATAAAAATAAAACACTACTACTTTGATTTACTGAATATATGTGAATTTGTTATTAAATATTAGAGTAATAAAATGAAAGTTAGTATATTTTATGTCCACTCAGATAAATGCACAATATTTTATTTTTCTTCTCTGAATTAACTTTAGATTCAGATGTACCAGCTGTCCAGGCTCCTTCATGACTACCACAGAGATCTCTACAATCATCTGGAAGAAAATGAAATCAGCCCCAGTCTCTATGCTGCCCCCTGGTTCCTCACATTGTTTGCCTCTCAGTTTCCACTAGGATTTGTAGCCAGAGTTTTTGGTAAGAGATGGCAATGGCCGAGTGGAACAGTGTTACCGATTCCAAGAGAGGTGCTTCTAGCCGGGTGGGGCGCCTGTTGTTTTATCAGGCGCTGCACAGAAGAGCGGATTGCTGGTGGAATTTTATAAATACACCTGGCTCTCTTCTGAGAGTGATTTGAAACCATATTGGTCTTAAAATTGAAATTAAACGGGAAAGGAGCGGAACTGAGCCCCTGTGTTTGAGTAATCTTATTTTCATTTACACCTAAAACTCAGAGTATAATTTTTAAAAAATCTGAATGAAGGACTTTGTATAATTTTTCAGATTTTTATACATATCTTTCCTACCCCTGTCTTTTCTTTTTTTTTGTTGTTTTTTTCCTTCCCTATTGTCCTCTTCCACCTGGACTCAAAACACAGAGAAACATGTGCTCTGACTGGGTCAAAGGAAGTCCTGATATTTAATGTTATTTCTAATGGCATTTCTTAATGTGACTTTTTGTTGTTAACAAGGTAACTGAAAGCCCTGTTTCAATGCTTAAGTGACCCCTCTTTCATGCTGGTGCTGTGGCGGTCCCCATCTCTGAGACAGGGTGGCTCAGGGAAAAGCGTGAGGCGCGGGGGGTTGGGCCCCGGGCAAGGTGCTGAGTTGCAGCCTTGGTGCACAGTGTTAGGTGCCAGGAATAAAAAGAGGGTGTGACGTGGTTTATGCTCCCTTTGGGGGAGCCCTTAAACCTATTCCCAAGTCTTTAGTTAGGTTTGTCTAAATCCATTATTTAAAAAGCAGTTCTGTTTTGTTTTTTTAAACAGCACTTTACTGCAGGCTTGTTCTAACATTTAGACCTCAGTGACCTCAGAAAGGGCTCCCAGCTTTTGTGTCCTCTGTGCTCATCTGTCTGATCCATAGTGAAAGTAGTCAATACTCATAACTCTGCTTTTGCTAAATTGGAGGGTTTTTTGTTTGTTTTTGTCAAATTGTAAGTATTTGCCCACTTCTAGGCCATTACCAGCATTAGGGAAAAAAAGGGAAAGAGAATAGAATACAGTGAAAATATTAGAGAGGAATACAAGTTGTAGGGGGAAATGTTGTTGGGAGAGACTACAAATTTGAAGAGATAGGTGTAACATGTATATGTGCCCCAGATTACAATCTACAGTGTATTTCTTATTGGGGGTCAAGGATTTAAAATGTAAACATTACACTAGCAATAATACAATCTATAGACAAAGTGCAGCGAAAGAGTAAGCCCACGTGCAGCAAAAAGTAAAACCAAGAAATTTACCAAATTTCTCCTTGTTATTGAATATACACCATTGCTTTCCTCCAGGTCAGTTTTCCTTGGAGCTTGGATTCCGATTTATGGGTCTTGCCTGAATCCTTTCATTTATATATTTCTTCTCAGAAAACAGCTTACCAAATCAAAATGATGTTTAAGGTATCTCTCCTTGACTTACCCTTGGAAGTTTGATATCAGAATTCAGAAAAGTCTCCACAGTCGTCTGTATTTTTCTCTGAGGATAGGAGTGATGCTGTCAGCTCTACTATAGCTGCTCCATCCTTTCCTTTGTATTTAGTGAAGAACAGAGACTGTCAGGAAAGGGGAAAGATGCAGGAGCAAGAATGACCACATTTGAAGTTACTGTTTGTTGGTTCCCTCATTTTTAACAACTCTCTTTTGTTTATTATTGATTGCAGAGTGGCATGCATTGAGAGGAATTCTCATACAAAAGTGCTTAGTACTTTTCAAAACTATTGCATGTTGGTATTTCTTAGGATGCAGAGTTCAGAGTTAGAGTAACTTTTCTTTTTCTCTTTTACCTCTCGGTTAAGTTATATATTGTTCTTTTCTTTTAGACTTTTTTTTTTTTAATTTCCTGCTTTAGTACAGGTTTAATTACATATTAACTGGTTCATTTACTTTTTTATGATGATAATGAGAGTTTAAATTGTCCTAATTGGTTATGTTGATTTGTTTTTGTTTTCCCCTTGTGAAGAAAAATCTAAATATCAATTGAACAAGTGTTTTTGAAGTATACCTACTTTCTATTAAATTTGCCTTTAAAAATTATAAATACATAGACAAATGGATATATATATTTTTTCTTTTTACCCTGGCTTTTTCTGAGATTCCTGAATAAGTAAGAAGAATATTTAAACATCTGTTTATTTCTTTCAGTCATATTATTATTTATTTCAAATCTAGGTGATTTTGACCAATTTTCTTTTACAAAATATTCTGTGGTTATGGTCCAGTAATTAAAACAACAACTACACACACACACAAAGCCACACACACACAAAAACCACTAGCACAAAGAGGATGCTTTTTACAATAGTAGATACATAATTTTGATCATGAAAATTATCTCTCTTCTTCCAGATATTATTTTTCTCCAGGGAACCGAAGTTATATTTAAGGTTGCCCTCAGCCTGCTGAGCAACCAAGAATCACTCATAATGGAATGTGAAAACTTTGAAAATATTGTCGAATTCCTTAAAAACACGCTACCTAATATGAATACATCTGAAATGGAAAAAATTATCACCCAGGTATGGGTCAAATGGTAATAATAAGATACAAGATTATACAATAGTTTCTCTACTAATTTTAAGTGTTTTAACATAAAGATGTAGTTTTGCTTGACAAGTTTTTCTTTTTATTGGATCGATATATTTTATTTAGAAGTGAGACAACTGTGCAGTTTCTTCATCATGACAGCACAATCTGTGTCGCTCTGCACAGGCAGAGTGGTTCAGTGCTATATGAGTTTTTCAGGACCAATAGTAGGACTGAAGAAAGAACTGACAGAGTTAGAAAGATCTAACAAATAAATAAGATGAGCCTTGCTTACCTTTGTAATATTGTTAATTCTGTTTTCAAATATGTAAGCAGTACGTGTGACAAGAGTCTAGAGTTTGGAATTAGTCTTCTAGCTCTTTTATTAGTCGTTGGCTTGCACACATCACCCTAGTCTTCTGAACCCCAGGATTCTCACCTCCAAAATGGGACAGTACTGATCCAAGAGGTTTTGTGAGGCTTAAATGAGAATTGATGTATCAGTCCAGGTCCCTTGCAGGAACAGAATCTACCTGCAATGATTTCAAGTGAAGGTACTACTTGTAGGGATGTGGGCAGGGTTAAGAGAACCAGACACAGATGTCCAGGTGCTCAGGAACTAGTAACAGAGGGAAACTGTTCATACTGGTGGAGCTGTGTCAGGAGGAGGAGGATATGATGGTGTACCAGGCCCAGTGAGTGCCGGGACTCTGGAGGAAGGCTCTCTGGAGGTCCTTGTGCTCTTGGTGAGCCAGACAGGGAAGGAGCAGGGAAGAAGTACCCAGCCTCTTTCTCCTGCCCCTTTTGATCTCCTGATGACCTTTCCCACTAGCCATACCCAACCAGAAGCCAGTAGGAAGGAAGGTGTGGGGAATGCAGGTCACAGGGTCTGCCTTCCAGGGAAGAGTGGAATGGATGAGGGCAGAGAGTGGAGTTGGGAAGCAAATGAAGAGTAATCAGTACATCATATATCTAGTCCCTTGCTCTTCATCGGGACCAGGTAAGTAGCAGGTATATATTGTTATTCAGATGACATGAATAAACAAGACCAAATTTGTAGATAAAGCAGTCAGGTCTTATGAGTATTTGACAAAATTTACCACTTTCCTAGAGGCATTTGGGATAGCAGGTAAAAGACAGAGTTTAGAGCAAGAGAAAGGCAGTTTGAGATTTGTGCTGGTGTCCAGCTGTCTACTAGCTGTGTGACTTTTTGGGCAAGTCACAACCTCTCTGAGTCACAGCTTCCTTCCATACAAAATGAGAATAACATACTGTTTTTAGGAGCAAATGTAATCAAATTCAGTTGAAGAATTTGTAGACTAAAATTCACTCTATAACAAGAAGGTTAATTATATTGTTACATGAGAAACTTTCTTTCCAGTACATGGATTTAAAATCACAAGCAGATCATTCTGTAAATATCTATGTATAGTTTTTATTTGTTACAATGCTCTGGAAACTGAAACATACAACTTTTACTTATATATTCACTTGTTTACTAGTTCTTTAGAAATATCTTTTTGGACTGGCAAGCAGTCAGAGATTATACTTTTAGAGAGAAATGATACCTGATTTGAAATCTGATTACCTCTCTTCTACAATTATTGGGGGAATTTACTAGTTACCTCTCTTCTACAATTATTGGGGGAATTTACTAGCTTTAGAGATTATTACTAGGATTAATGGATAGAATTTATAGGCTGATAGATTTGGACTTGATATTAGAGACAATTTTCTAACAAACAGAGTTCATTAACTAAGGACAGACTGTTGATATTAAAGGAGACTTTGATGAGTTTTATTTATGGTCACTGTAAAAAATGCAAATAATGCAGAACAGCACAAAGAAGAAAGTAAAAGTAACTACAGATCTCAACACCTTGAGATTTAAAACCTTCTAAACATCCTTTACAATCTCTCTTTAATTATATACACATATAAATATGTATACAGTTTTACTTAAGTGAAGTCATACTGTATGTGCTATTGTGTAATGGTTTTGTATTAGAATATTTGTAGAGTATTGGACATTTTTTGATGCCAATAAATACAGATCTATATCATCATTTTTCATGCTTCTGTAGTAGTCCATTGTGTTCATATCCACTAGGCAGGGAAACGATGCTTGTTTGAGTGGAATAACCAAATTGTCTTGAAATATCATGTAAATTCTTAAGTTTGGGTATCTAACAGTAGTAAGGTAAATAAGCAAGTGAGTTTTTTGTGACTTCTCTCCATACAGTGTTAGTGTAGGTACCATTGCTTAAGTGACAGCGGCTGCCTCGTGTTCCCTCGCATGTTTAGACTAAGGAGGGGTTACCTGTCCTCTAACTTCTAAGAAAGCTGTCTTCTTACTTGGTGGCAATATGGAAGAGCACAGGCAGCCCTGATTAAACCCTCCATCTCTGCACAGTGCTCCAGGCGTGCAATTTTGAAGATTCTCTCTATGGTAGGCTATGTCAGTGACTCCTGAGAGGCTCACATGGATGAGCAAATGGATGGAAATAGTATAAGACCTTCCTGTCCCACTGACAAATAATTAGAAGGGCTTTTGATCTCATTATTATAGAAATACCCTATGCAACTTTTCTTACTAATCAGCAAAAATTATCTCTAACTCAGATAAGAGTTACTCAGTAACTAGTGTTGTTTATCTGGCATGCTACGTTTTGGGAGATCGTTTCTAGATTATGAATATTTAGGTTGCAAAATGCCTTTGAACATTAACTTTTTCTAGTGTCTTGGCCTCATCATGAGAATGCTTCAGTTGTATAGAAATCATCTGTTTATCCTTTGATAATCACCCTTATTATTCTGCCTTTTGGTATGTCCCACTGTTCCTCACTGATGAGTATTTGGAAATTCACATGAAGTATGCTAGGCACACAGACTGTATCTTGGTTCACATACTGAAGGTCAGACTAACCGTTGGTGTTTTCGTGGCAGGTTTTTGAGATGGATATTTCTAAACAGTTACACGCCTATGAGGTGGAGTATCACGTGCTGCAGGATGAGCTCCAGGAATCTTCATATGAGGATAGTGAGCCTCTGGAGAAGTTGGAGAGGGCCAATAGCCAGCTGAAAAGACAAAACATGGACCTCCTAGAAAAATTACAGGTAAAGAGATAATGATGTGACAAAAACAAAACAAAAAACCAAAAATGCTTGGATGCCTCCTGCCTGCACGGAAGGAAGGAAAGAGCTGTGACGTGGATTAAACCACTGCTGACTGCGGTCCTGGGTATCAGATGGTGTCCAAGTGCTCTGGGGGCTCCAAATACACGTGTCAATTTAAATATCAGTTGGGAGATACAATGTACTCCCAAAAAATAGTGAAATGACCATTCAAAGCAGAATCTGGAGAGGGGAGGGTATAGTTCAAGTGGTAGGATGCATGCTTAGCATGCATGAGGTCCTGGGTTCAATCCCCAGTACTGCCTCGAAAAATAAATAAATAAGTAAGCCTAATTACCTGCCCCCACTTAAAAAAAAAGAAAAATAAAACTACAGGGGAAAAAAACAGAATCTAGTTCAATACTTACTGAGTATTGCACATGTTTGGTTTAATTTCAAGGGTGGAGGGATTGACTATAGGAGATAGGGAAAACTCTGCGGGACTTGGGGCTTGAGCTGGACTCCCAATGGGTGGTGGGAAAAATGAGTGAGGAGTAGGGGGCTGTATAAATAAGGAGGCTGTGGCAGAGCAGCAGAGGAGGCTTAATTGAACATCAGTTGAAGCTTTATGTTGGGGAGATGTAGGACAAACATGATGGAGAAGAACTGTAGATAACTTTCAGCATCAAGCAGAACATGGCTTTAATCATGTTGAGAAGGAAATCTCTCCATGTTTTGAACTGTACTTTGGATCAATCTGGAAACCTTGATGAGGACAGATGAGGATGGGGAGAGAAGATAGGGAGACCAGCTAGCAATTGTTTGTGGAAACATGACTGCGGATGACAATGACCGTCTAGAGTAAAACTCACAGAAATGGAAAGAAAAGGAGACTTTGCATTGCTCTAATAGTGATATTGAACAGCTTTTCATGTGCCTGTTGGCCATTCGTATGTCTTCTTTGGAGAAATGTCTGTTTAGGCCTTTTTGCCCACTTTTTGATTGGGTTGTTTGCTTGTTTGTTTGTTTTTAATATTAGGCTGTATAAGCTGTCTGTTTATTTTGGAAATTAATTCATTGTCTGTAGCATCATTTGCAAATATTTTCTCCAAGTTTGTATGTTGCCTTTTCATTTTGTTCATGGTTTCCTTTGCTGTGCAAAAGCTTTTACATTTAATTAGGTCCCATTTGTTTATTTTTATTTTTATTTCCATTACTTTAGAAGATGGATCCAAAAAAAATTTCTGAGACTTATGTCAAAGAGTGTTCTGCCTGTGTTTTCCCCTAAGAGTTTTAGAGTATCTGGTCTCTTAGATTTAGGTCTTTAATCCATTTTAAGTTTATTTTTGTATATGATGTTAGAGAATGTTCTAATTTCATTGTTTTACTTGTAGCTGTCCAGTTTTCCCAGCACCACTTGTTGAAGAGGTTGTCTTTTCTCCATTGTATGGGCTCTGGCCCATAGAAAATTTTATGCCTTTTCCTATTCAAAAAAAACAAAAAAGCTAACATTGTCTATTTTCAGAAAGAAAAATAAACAGTTGGGGTATTGTCCCTTATTACCAGGATGTTTCAGTGGTGATTAATAGAGCACTTCCTTACTAGGGAAAGTGGGTTTGCACCTGCTTTATATTATAATGATTTTTATTAATGGTTAAAAATTTTTCATTAGCAGTTCAATGTGGTCATCATCTCTGGGTTCTACGTGGGCACACCTGACACCCTTAAAAGCTGATAGGATCCCAAGCATGTGTAGAGAAAACCCTTCATTTCCAGTCAGAGGGCAAAAAGCCTCTTTTAGTATCTCAGGGCAGTGTCAGGAATCTTCTTTCTCTGTGTCAGATCCTATTCACCACAGGAGAATACTCTGTGTGTGGAGTGAGGACCCACAACCACTGGGAGTATGATTTAATATTGCATTTTTGGTGTATTCAGTGAAATGAGATGTATTTTGTTAGTACCCTAGTTATATTTTTGAGAAACCTAAAACTATACCCATTTCATGGAAGGTTTCAAAGTATTTGCTTCATATACTATTTTATTAAGTAATAAGACATGATTAGTTAATATATGTAAGATCTGGCTGCTATTGTGATGAAGAACCAAAATCTTCAAATTTTTGATTTGGAGGATTTTGTTTTTTGCCTCAAACAGATAGCCCATGCTAAAATCCAGACCTTGGAATCCAACCTGGAAAATCTTTTAACCAGAGAGACCAAAATGAAGTCTTTGATCCGGACCCTGGAACAGGAGAAAACAGCTTATCAAAAGGCAGTGGAGCAGATCCGGAGGCTGCTGCCAGCAGATGCTCTGGCCAATTGTGAACCACTGCTGAGAGACTTAAACTGCAACCCTAACAACAAAGCCAAGACAGGAAACAAGCCATAATGGAAGATGTACCATCCCAGCAGGAAGTGCTCTGAGGGTGCTTCAGATGGGAGGAGCCTGCATGCTGCTGGTCCAGCGATGGACACCGGAGCCGGCAGAACCACTGAGTTGGTTCTCAGCCCCGTCAGAGCTGGGGGCCCTTGCTCTCCTTAGAGCATGCCAGTTCTTAGCCATTGTACATATGTAGACTGGCTTTTTTTTTTTTTTTTTTTTTTGCTGTCCTTGTTGGCTATGTACATATATATAAAAGTGGACAGAAAGAGTTCATGCTTTCAGATAAAAGGAGTAAGTGTATATTTAGAGCAATTTTTTTAATCAAAAACTTCATGAAATCCACACCAAAGGGAATTTAAAGTGAATTTCCCCTTGGACACATGTGAAATCATTTTGTCTTTGTAGTGAAACAAAGCTAGAACATCTTTGTATATTGAAATATACTTGAAAAAAATGAATGTATTTTTTTCTCCAAAGAACAGCATGTTTCACTCAGTGGTGGGGAGGTGGAAACATTTGTGTAGCTTTATGTGTATCTGTCTTAAAATCTACTGACATTATATATTTGAGGAAGATGACTGCCAGTCAAGCTCCAGGGTTTTTCAGGAAAGCAGGGGCCTTTCCCCTGCTGCCTGCTTTGTGCCAACTAGCATGTTGCATCTACATGCATTTTGAGTCTGGACAGGCATTACTTTAGGTGTGTGTAAGAAGGCAAGACATTGTGGCAGAGTCTGCCCACCCAGCTCGAGAGAATGTTACTAATTTTCTAGCAAATTTTACCAGCAGGGTTACTTAACTAAAAATATCAGTCCTAAAAAATATAATTTAGGACCTAAATTGTCTAGATCAACTTTTTACCTTTTCATTTAAATTACTCCTACAGTTGTGAATGAACACCCCTTGACTTGGTGACAAGGATTTGCCATTTGCTATCAAAATGTGGGAGCTCTTACTGTAGTTCTCTCTACCTTAAATGATGGATAAGGAAATACAATTATGATTGGTTTTTGAAAGATGATGTACTGTGTTGAGTTTTTTTTTTTTGCCAATTGACAGGTCTGATAAGCTCATAATCATCTTCCCCTCCCATGTGACAATTCCTGAGAACTGTGGAATGTTTATAATGAACTGTTGAAGTTCACTGGAAGGGAAGGGGAAAGCCCTTCTAAAGCCTACAATTCTGCCTATGAACCCCCAACTTTCTCAGCCTGCAGATAGATTATTAGAGGACATCATGCATGCTGGGTGTATGGAAGGCAGGAAATTTTTAAAGAACACAAGGAATTTCTCCATGTCAGAGATGATGGTATGATAGTGCCTTGGAAAGTCAATGCAGCGTTTTTGCCTTTCCAAACAATAGTTCTCATCACTGCTTTTTTGCAGGACTCATGTTATCGCAGATGGATTATCTGGGATACTTTTCTTCAAAGGGAGTTTGTTATACACAAGCTACAATGTTTTATGATACAGTAGAGGAATAAAGCTCTGAAGGTTTCCGAAAACCTTGATTAGCAGATGAGAAACATCTGAAACCCCCCTACATCATCAGTGTAATTGTAATGACTCGTTACCAATCATCATGCCCTCGAATCCAGGCAGTTTGTCAAAAGAAAACAATGTCTTACTAGTAAAGTTCATGTAATTTCTAGGTTCTAGAAAATGCTGATTCTAATTACCCCGCTCAGTTGGGGCTACCAACTGTTTTGTTGCTGGAATTTCCCCCCAATTTCTTTTTTTTGTAGGGGAGGTTTCTTTTTTTATGAGGAATATGGCAAATATTATCTGGTTACTGCCTGGTGATGAAAATTACCTGTGTGTCATACACAGGTGGTAGCTAGGGACTCTTCAAGTTGGGAAAAGAAATGTTTCCTTTCAGTTGTACGGTTTAAAGTAAATTTTATTCTGGATGTTCAAAGTCAATGTTATGAATTGTACTATGGTGTTCAGAGCTTAAGTAGTGTTGGATACAGTGTTTCTTTTGAAAATGATTTTTCTTTTTCTTTTGTGATCTTTTAAATGTTGCACCAATTATGCTTCATATATTGTTATATCTTCATCAGATTAATGTAATGTCTATTTCATTTCCAGTAAATACATTGCTACAATTTCCTTGGCTTATTGGTTTTACTTTTGTTTGTAATAAAACAGAAGAAAGTCTTGGTTAGAGTCCTTTACAAAATCTGCATGCATGGGTTGGATTGTTGCTGCTTAAAATTTGCTCACTGATAATTCTTCGAATCAGAGACAACAAAGATAACTTTTAGAAAATTTATAAAAGTACATCATCTGTTACCAGTTTTCAACTTCTTTCCCAGTGGAGCCTTTTGCTGATAAATAGAAAAAGACAACCACACTGACAGATTTGCATTCTACCCTTCTTGGTTTTTTTTACGCCCTGTAATAGGTAGCAAGGGAGAAAAAGAGGGTAAGAAAATACAAAATTTAAAAATCGTGTTAGCTCCCTGTTTTTAAAGGATTAAGGGCACTTATTGATGGATATGATGTGAATGTATTTACATGAAATACACATGTTCAGAATATTTTCAAGCATGTTTGTAATTCAATAAAAGGATATTGTATCTTCTTGCTAACTTTAAGACTAAAACTTTTAAATATTTTGCCCAACATGTAGTAGTTAAACATTCTGAGGAATCAGTGTAGGCTTAAGTAGCGTAGTCTCTTAATATCAATGCTAATTTATCCATTTTATCACCATCTCTCCTCCCTGTGCTAGATTACCAGTAGGAAATCTGCCATCTGAATTATTTAGTCTTCTACCATGATGTGTCGCTCTTACTAGCCATGATGTTTTGAAAAAAGTACTGGATTTAAGGTAGGAGGTTTTGGTTCCACCACTTTTTATTTATTCACTCAACAAATAGTTTTTGTAAGCCAAGCTAGATGCCAGGTATTCAGAAGTGGAGAAGATACAGTCCTTGTCCTCAGTGAGCTTGTGGTGTAGTGGCAAGGGGATAATTAGAAAACGGGGGAGTTTATGTTATAACAGGTATGCGAAGTAATCCAGACCAGGCTCATCACATCAAGCTGACAGGAGGGGCGAGCAGCACTTTGGAGTGTGTGGCAAGTACCAGAGAAGTTAGGCTTGCCCCGAGCCTAGAAGAGCCAGCAGAAGTGGAGCCCGCTTGTGCTCGGCAGTAGATGAATGAGAGAGGATGGTGTATTTCTGAAATCATAACTCACTCCTAGTCCCGAAGTACAGTTAGTACCACAGGAGAGCGGTGGGAGACGTCTGACAAACCCGGGCTCTATCATGAAGGTCGTAGTAGACTTTGTGAAGGAGTTTCAACTCCGCTAGAGAGAAAAGGGGGCCATTAAAGGCCAGTAAGCTTTTTTCTCTAATCCATTTAATACATCTGGACAGAAATTAAGGACTGAGAGACTGCAGTTAGGTGAATGCCATCAAAATCTAGCCGGCCCAGCCAATCCCCCCAACCAAAAAAAAAAAAAAAAAAAAAAAAGAAAAGGGAAAATCCTAGTATATGGCAGCGGCCTTGGGAAAAAGCAAGTCAGCCTAGACTGATACAGTTGGTCACTGAAACCTGCTAGTTTTGTTTGCTAAATAATTGTCCATTCCCACCTGAAATCAAGGGTAGTCACTAACCTGTAACTTGTTTAATAAATAATGAACTTAACCTGCCCTCGCTGATCAAGCTCACTTCAATTGTTTTTTATACAAAAACTTGCCTATCCTCCAAGCAAGTAGTAAGACGTTTGCCCAAGTGGTTGTTCAGGAACTTGGAGTCAGCTGTGCCTGGTTAGAGCTCCAGCTGGTTAAGACTAGCTGGGACCAACAATCCTCCAATTGGTTAAATCCAAGTGTATGACCCATGACCTTTTGACGTCAGAGGGCCCAAAACTCCACCCCTAGGGCATGCGCCCTGTGTTCCGTGCTGCTTAGCCGCGCCTGCGCAGAATGAGGATTCCGCCATCTTTTCCTCATCTTCCAATCACCAGGATCCCCACGCCTCAGCTTTATCCCGTAAGTATCTCTGGCTTCTCGGGTTCTGGGAGGTGGATCTGAGGCTGCTTTGACATCTCCTCGCTTTCCCATCTCGTGGATAAACCCCTTGTCTGCTGCAAACCTCGGCGTCTCAGTGTTTGGCTTGCTGCGCATCTGGCAAATGAACCTGGTTCCGTGAAGCGACGCCCCCACCGCTATTGCAGGTACCTTAGTCTATTTCTTTGCTCTGGTGGGTTAAACTGAGACTGGCCCCCTTTTCTAGGGGCTCCTAAGCCACAGATACTGAGCTGCTTGGTGTTTGTTTTGTTGAATGAGAACTGCAAGCCAGGTGGGGTGGTGCGAGTCAGAGAGGGGAAGGACCTGGGAGAGGCGAAAAGCTGGAAGCCCAGGAAAAGAGAGACAGAAAAGGTGTTGAGTGGAGGTTTTGGGGACCAATGCTGGTGGCTCCGGTAGCCTAGTCTCCCTCCAATTTACCCATGACATTCAGTATTATGTCAATTTTCTGGTGCTCCGCATGATGGAACCGGGTATGCTTTGCTACAAACCCTGCTTCAAGGTGAGTGCAGCAAGCACCGGAGGGCCAAAGGGAACCTGCCCAAATATGCTTTACCATCTTTTGCCTGGACTGCTCTCCCTTCAGGCAGAGCGACCTTCCTGAAACATAAACCTCACCAAGTTTATCCTCAGTTTAAAACTCTTTAAAGTCTCTCCTTTCTTCCCAGAATTTTTCAGTCTTTGTGATGATACATTCGGCCTTTCTTGAATGCATCCCTGGTAACCTGTCTAGCTTGGGCTCCTGCCTTGTCCTCTGCTCTGGTCAGATTGTTAAGCTCCATCTTGTTTCCTGAACTAGCCATCCGGCTTTGCACTGGCTGCTGCTTGTCCTGGAGGCTGGGGTGGGGGTGGTCTGGGAGCCCTCCTTTCTTCCTGCTCTTCGTCTGGTCCACTCCTTCAGGACACGCCGAGGTCTGTGTTGTGGGATGAACACCCCAACTATAAGCCAGGGTGTAGTGTCACAGCATTTGTCATCCCAGGTGACACTTCACTGCTGACACTTCAGACATCTCAGCACCGCCAGATGGGATTATGCATATTAAAAAAGCTAACATCCATTACCCTGTTTAAAAAAAAAAATCCATGTTTATGGATTTTAGGTAAATTGAGAGGTAGGTGTAATTTGATTCAGCATTTTATGTTTCTTGGTGGCTTAGTATGTGGGTCAGGTACTTTGCCAGATGTTGGGACCTCAGAAATGTCTCTCCTAGTAGCTTCTTTGAGTAAGTTCTTACCTGACAAATTCACAGTTCTTATTTAAAAAAAAAATCAGAATGTGATTACAGAGTGACACTTTGTAAATTGTGAAAGAACTCTAGTGCTTTACCTTTTAACATAAATATGTACTATGTGCTATATATGATTTATATCATATACAGTATATTACATTCCACCTTAAATATATTATAATACATGCTACAAATATAATAGGGCTATTACATTGCCTAATTCAGGAACATTATTTACAAGACTACAATATGAATGGTGCTCCCTGGAGCTGTGTAATACAACAGTTGATAAAATATATTACATATTAAACATTATACATGTACATATTATACTGAGAACTGAGACCACATATCCCACACAGCTTATGGTCTACATTAACATGATTTTACTATTGCATTGTTTTTATTGGCATAATGTTACTATTCTGGGAGACTCTTAACCAGACAAATGATTGTTCATTACAGGAACATCACAGAAGGCTCTTAAACACTTCAATAGACAATTTACACCCCGAGACTCTTTGGATCTCTCACCTCAAAATTCTCACTTGCTCTTTCACCAGTCTTAAACTATTACATCATGATCTTGGCCCAGTCTAAAGCTCCACGTCGAAATACTCACCTGAAACTAACCTTGCCTTCTGAGATACAACCAAATCTATGCAGTGCTGGTCTCCCTGATTGTGATAATAAACTCAGTTCTGTTTTATCAACAGGTTGTTTTGGTGACATTTGGGAGCTACTGGGCATTCAGTAATATTGTCTGTTCTATACACATGTACTTCATAGCACACATGCTGTTATTCTCTCTTTTTCCTTCTGTTATCTCACGCTGAATTTGTTTTCTTACTCTGGTCCCTTTTTCCCTAAGCCGTGTTTTGTCTCAGGTGTCTCTAATTCCAATCAACACGTCATACCATAATTTGTGATTCCGAAGAATAAAGTAAGTGTTGGCCTTCCTAGATAACAATATAAAGCCCCCCCCCCCAAAAGTTTGGTTTGAACTATTTTATTTACTATAATGGGTAAGGTATATAAATGTCAATACCTGGGCATTTCAAGGAGGTATGCCTGAAAACCTCATATAAAGGAAATACAAGATTCTTTAAAGTGAAATCAGCAACTTTGCTCTCATCTGTAAGGTTACTTTTGATCGAATAGCCTCTGGGTCTGAAAGCCTCAACTGTGATCTAATTGAATATATTTGCATAGCAAAAGAATGATTAATCAGAAGAGGATTGATTGGCCTTGGAAAGACAGAAGAGAGAAAACCAGGCAGGGTTTGGCAGTCCAGCAAAGGGAACCTTAGCCAAGACCCCTGGCAAGGTTGTTCTCATTGTTCAAGCAGATTCAGGGAGGACTCCAAGTCCAAGCTTTCTTGCTCCTCTGACCAATCAGTCTGTTGTGAGACTGATGTGTCTGTGTTGGACAGAGGCCCCGCACATCCAGTTCATTGTACTCCCCTTGTTTGAATGTATGTTCTAAGAGCAGCCTTCTATTTATGATTTATCGTTTCTGTCCTGGGGGCTAGGCTAGTTATAAAAGCGCAAATATTCAAGTCTCTACGAGTCTGTTTTTTCTATTAAGCTAAAAACAGCAATTCTGAATTTTTTAAATTGTAAAATACACATAACATTTACCATCGTAATCATTAAGTTTACAGTTCAGTAGCACGAAGTATTCACCTTGTGCAACCCTCACTACCATCCATCCATGGAACTCCTCTCATCTTGCAAAACTGAAACTCTGTACCTTTTAAACAATGATTCCACATTCCCCCTCCTCCCAGCCACTGGCAACTGCCTTTCTACTAAATTTGACTCCTTTAGTACTTCAGTATAGGCGGAATCAGACAGTATTTGTTTTTGTGACTGGCTTATTTCACTTAGCATAATGTCTTCGAGGATCTTCCATATTGTAGCATAACCAAAATATCTTTCCTTTCTAAGGTTGACTAACGTTGCATTATATGTATGTGTGCTTTGTTTGTTTACCCATTCAACTGTTAATGGTTACCTGGGTTGCTTCTGCCTTTGGCTACAGTGCTGCTAGGAACACGGGTGGACAAATATCTCTTCGGAATTCTCTGACTTTTGAACATCAGTCTCAGGACTTAGTTTTTGGGAGTCCACCCATGAGAAATGAATCTGTGGATTTGTGTGCTGATAGAATCAAGTTGTTGAGCCTTCAAGACCCTGAACTAGGGGAAATTCACTAAGGCAAGGGACATCTTTTGGATGATTTTTTTTTTTTTTTGATTATATGAAGAGAACCCTAGAATGTGTAGATCTGATGTTAGGCAGATTGATTTTCTTAGTAATAACTACTGCTTTTGAGAACAGAAGGAAGGAGGGTTTTTTGTTGTTGTTATTTTTTGTTTTCTTCCTGAGAGGTGCTCTAACATTGCTAATATTCAAGTTTTCTTTTGCAAAGTAAAGTTCTTACGTAGTCTGATATTTTTTTCCTTCCTCAAACTGAGTTGATTTGTACACTCACAAATGATATTTTCAATAGAACATAGTATTATTCAGAAATAATCATTTCAGTTAAACATACATCTTATGCTTTGTTCAGGGACTTCACAGGGGGCTTTACAGAATGAAATGAGGGTATTACGTGGACGTATTCACTTTTCCTTATACATCTTTGTTTTATTTAGCCTAGCTAACGATTACTTTGAGTCCTCTAGTCTAAAATTTAGCCATGGAGGGAGGGTATAGCTCAAGTGGTAGAGTATATGCTTAGCATGCATGAGATCCTGGGTTCAGTCCCCAGTACCTCCTCTAAAAATAAACCTAATTACCTCCCCCTGTAATTAAATAATACAATAATAAATAAAATAAAATTTAGCCTTTCTGTAGTAAGTTGGTACTTAGAGGGAGAAATCACGGTTCTCTGTTTAGTAAGTTACTAAGTTAATAAGCTATGTAATTAGAACATTCATTAGTACTTTAATAGTTTTTATTTAAAGTCACAGAGCAAGACAGGAAGGGATGTACCAGTGACCCGAATGAGTTAATTCGCTTGATCTCCTTCCATTTCTCCTGAAGCTAAGTTTGTTATCAGCCATGTATGCCTTTGGATAAACTGTCCCAGACATGGAAAGCATCAAGTGAATACATGTTGCATGCTGTTCCTGTGAAAGGATTGCAAGACAGAATATAAGTGCAAATTTGGAAAATAGACTTGCTTACCGTTGTATTTTTCTGTTCCTCTGCTCTTCCTGAGCCCGGAGGAAGTCAGCAAGACTTATTAAGAGCAGAGTTCTCTGCCTTGAAGTCAGAGTCCCTGTCACAAACAAAAACCGCTACTTCCTGAGAGACCACACCGATCCTCTTTTGAAGGGCTGTTTGAAGGCATGACAGCTGTGCACTGTTTCCCTGTGCACGTTACCTTTCCTGTGACAGGCACAGTCAGATAGCATGAATCAACTTTTGTGCTTTTGTAGGCGCTTTACTGAGCTGAGTTGTCACCACCAGCCCAAGTGTGTTTGTGTCCGTGGCAAGTTACGTAGAAGAACTGGATTTGGGGCTGGATAACCGCATGCACTGCTGCTGGCATCTGTGAGATGTAGTTTCCTTGGCTCTGTACTGGGATATTTGGGCTATCTCAGGATTGTCTGAAATTTGTTCCTGGAGAATATGTATAACTGCTCAAGGGTAAAGAGGTTCTATGGCCAGAGAAGCTTGGGAGACGGTAAACTACGCAACATTGCACGGAACTCTTCACTGTGGGGCTTCTCAGAACCTTTAACCTGCTGTGGCTTTTCAAGGGCAGCTTGGAGTGGACAAGGAGGATATATCGCCCAGTGTTGGGTGTACGGGTTTGTCAACATGTGGATCAGGCTGAGCTCTGACTCCTTCACTTAGTACTTGTTGACCTGAGGCCAGTGAGCAAGTTCATTAGAGCTGAATTTTCTCACCTGTAAAATGATGGACTTCAACTAGGCCTCTGAGGCATCATTCAGCTGTATGATTTCTGGGGTAACTGATTTTCCAAAAATTCAAATAAATTAAGGCACATGGAAAGAGAACTCTAGTTTTGCTTTTAGTCTAACTGCTGTAATCCATCTTTATATCATAGTTGGCTTTAAAAAAATACCACATAACCAGTGACTCAAGTAAATATTTTTTTATCAGTCTTCTTTTTTTTTTTTTTTGCTAAGTAGTTCAAGTCAAATCAAAACTGTATGGTTAGGACTTGTTTAAAAAAAATCGATGAATAAATCATCTTCCCCCTCTTAACTCTTGGAGTTGGCACACAGTGACTTGCATTTTCTCTACAGCATTGCCTTTCTTTGTTGGAGTGGTGAAAGTAGAAGAATGATACATTCTTTCCTCTAATTTAACAAAATTTCATTTTAAAATTCTAGTTGTTCAAAAATCTCCATCTTTTAAGATAAGATTTTTTATATCATCCAAGGTACTTCTATAAATACTTATTTAAATGTTGCCCTGTGAGTCTACTCAACGTCTGCCACATGGGTGATATTACCATTTTATGAATGAATGAAAGTTGGCAAAAAGAGAAAGGGCCCTGTGTAATTGTGCAAGAAAAACACTCCTGTGTGCCTCCTTTACTCTCAGGATACTACCACACCCCCAGCTCTTCTGACACCAGATTTGTGGGTTTTCCACACATCAGGCAATTCTGTGACACCAGCTGGGCATCCTGCAATTGAATTCCATTCTGGCACTACTTACCTGGAATTAGCATCAGATCCCATGGGCTAAGGGTTCAGTCCTACAAGACTGCTTCCCCTTCAATTGCAACTACAATTGCAAGTCCCAGTCTGTCATCTGCACTGACTGGCTGTAAATTGGGGCTTTTATGACCGTGGGCTCAATAATTTGCTAGGATGGCTCATAGAACTCAAGCAAACACTTGTGTTTCCCACTTTATTATAAAAGGATATGATAAAGAATACAGATTAACAGGCAGGTAGAAGAGACTTGTAGGGCAAGGTATGTGGGAAGGGACGTGGAGGGGAGAGCACCACCCACCCGGAACCTCCATGTGTCACCAAACCCAGAAGCTCTCTGAATTCTGAACTTTGGGATTTTTATGGAGGCTTCATTGCATAGGGGTGAAGGATCATTAACTCATTCTCCAGTCCCTGCCCCCCTCCCCAGGGGATGGAAGGTTGGTGGAAAGTTTCAAGCTCTGAGTCAATCAACTACCTACTAAAAATGAATTTTAAAATAATCAACTGTTTCTTATTACCTAAAATCTGTGCCCTAAAAGATTATATTGTATTTGAGATTTCCTTCATTATTCAGTAAAATGATGCTTAGACTACATCTCCTAGTATATAGTAAATTAAACATACCTGTAATTATGTAGGCAAGCAATGTAAATTAAATATATTTATTTTTTACAGAATTTCTGTGCTCCATGCATTTCAGATGTGTTTTAGCCCCTGGATCCTACAGCCTCTGAAAAATAATTTTTTAATTTAGGTCATTGCCTCCCTGGAAAGAGTAGAGAATATATGTCCTATGGGTAAAATGATAAAATTTGTTTCATATATACAAAGTCATTCTTCCATTCAAATTGTAATAATTTTCTACTTTGGGCAGTATAACCCAAATATTAGCCAGAACCCTATGTAATCCAGTCTCACCTTCCTGTAGCTTTCAGATTCCACATCAAAGTAAACGAAATGTCAAGGGGAAAAAAAAAAGAGATCCAGTTTATAAACCACAGCTCCACTTCTTAACTTCTCTTGACTCTCCTCTTTAATTGTCACAGCTGGAATCTGTCATGCTCAGCTGTCTACCAAAACTTTCCCCAGTACTCATCCTGAGAAGCTTCTCAGTTCTTTTATTTTATAGATCACATCAGCTTCTCTGCTGCCTTTAGTTTTTTCCCATCCCCATCCAGTAAGCAAGAATCCTTCTCTCCAGAAGCCCAAGGAGAAGAAAGAGGAGGATTCTTTTAGTTTGGATGGTTCTGTTACGGAGCATTAATTTATGTGTCTGTTACCTAACCATTGGCTCATGGATAATTGGTGAGGTCCTCACTTTATTCAGGTTAAAGAATATGATAGGACACCATTCAAAGGGCTGAGTCAGCTTGCCCAACGTTCTCAGGAAGTTTAATGCTGTTCTTAATTCTGCCTCTCTTTCAGCCAATGGCATTTATTAGAATACTTGACAGTCAACTACTTCAATTGCCCATGTCATAAGGCAGAAAAGACATAAAAGGTTATGCAGATTTGGTTAAAATTGTCTATAAACTGACTGTCATACATTAAGAGGGCATAACAGAGACCATGAGATATTTGTGCCTAAGTAGTCGGGTCCCCTCCTAATTATAAAGCTGTGTTTTCCACCCTGGATCCCTTCCTCCCCAGTCCCCAGCCCTGTCACCACCCACTGTGCTGTCTCAGATAATTAACATCGACAGCCACAGAAATAAAATTTGAAAATATACCTTATACCCTAAATCATAGAAAGTGAAGAAATCCATGAGCTGTAAATGCAGCTTTATCAAATGCAGGTGTAAAACATGTGACGTTTCTAGTTTGTTCCGTCTCTACAAAGGGCCGCCCCTGCCACTATTGTGACAGTCGGCCCTTGTAGGGGCTGACCACTGTACAACCAGGAGAAGGCACCAAAGGATGCTCTGATCAATGAACAATTAAACAATAAAAAGTAACATGAAAATAAGAAAATTCATAAGTGAGATTAACTAAGAGCATCTCCCTGCAAAGCTTTCTGTTTTGCCAACCTGGCCTCTTGAAAATGGCATAAATTCGTCAGTTCTAAATGATATGAAAATTGAAAGAGTGAATAAAAGGTTTCTGACATAACAACCATAATAACTACTAACAACCGTCACTATTGATAACTCTGTTAATGCATTTTATATACATTATCATTTAATTTTTATACTATTTCTAAAGTGCAATTTTATCTTTAATTTTAAAAATGAAAAAAAAATGTCACAGCTAGTAAGTGGTGAATATGCTGCATATTCTGACTGCAGAATTTGTCCTGTCAGTGACTTTACCAGGCTACTGCAGACTTGCTTGGGTCAGCAAGTAGTATCCGCAGGTTTGTCTGTATTACATCAGTTCCGAGTCTCGGAAAATCTTGCAGTGTGGTGTCTTGCGCATTTGTTCATGTTGAGAATGCTTCACACGCTGGATTTACTGAGATAAGCAATTTAGGAATGAGTCATAAAGCAAAGAATATTTAAAGATAGGGGAGTCAAAAGTGTGGGGGATGAATAAGGAAAGAAGAGAGACGTAATTCTCCTGGTCTCTGATGGTCTGTAATGTTCAAAAGCTATGTGAAGAGAGCCTGAAATAAAGCCAGAGAGTGACCGTGAGCTCCTGTTGACTTCTTGCTGGATTCCCATATCTAAACTGTCTTATTGTCCTTAGCAATTATTTTTTTTCCTGGGAGCTGCACAATGAATTATGGAAATATCAGCTTCCATTCTAATGGATTTCTATTAAAGGCTAAGAAGAACCATGGATGGGGATCTATATCCCCCAAGTGCCATCCCCACCACTCGGTGGTCCAGTCCTGAGGCTTAGGAAGAGTCAAGAAGAGGAAGTGACTTAATGTTCTCCAGCTCTGCTCCTCATCTGTTTCTCTAGCTTTACCCTCTGGCTATGACTAGAGAAGATGATCATTGTAGGAAGGAGCCAGAGCTACAGCATTATGTTCTAATGAGCTTACCGATGAGAAATGGAATTGTGGAAACATTCTGAGTACATACATTCAAGATGGACCATTAATCAGGTTTATCTGTCCTGATTCCAGATGTTTGTGACTGAAAAGAAAGCTGTGTGAATTGATGGAACCTGAATCTGTTTAGGGATTTCTAGGGACAGGTAAATATAAAGTAGAAAATAAGTTTTGCTTTACTTTGAGAAACAATGTAGAAAAAGAGAAGACCAATTTGCTCTGGATGTGGGATTCCTGAGATTAGACCATGCTTGGTTAGCATTGTGCTCTGTTGGCTGACTGGCTGGATGACATGGAAGAAATGTCAACATTTTGTAGCACTGGTGTTTGATAAGGTAATTAAAGTATCATTAGAAAATTTTTTGGGGAAAAAAGAAGTTTATTGCTCACAGTTGTGGAGGCTGGGAAGTCCAAGATCAAGGTGCTGGCAGGTTCATTGTTGGGTGAGTGCCCACTTCCTGGCCCATAGATCAGTAGTCCTGTGTCCTCACCTGGCAGAAGGGACAAGGGAACTCTGGGGTCTCTGTGATAAGCCACTAATCTTATTAATGAGGGCTCCACCCTCATGACCTAATCACATCCCAAGGGCTTTATCTCCAGATACCATCCCATTGGGGATTAGGTTTCAATCTAAGAATTTTGGCAGGACACAAATATTCAATCTATAGCAGCTTGTGAACCTGAGTTTTTTTCTAATTAATGACAAAGCTGGAGAGAAAAGGACGACCTAAAACAAAGGTATGTTTCCCTGAAAGTTGTCTGAGAGGAATCACCAAAAGGGACTAGTAGGAGGCAGCCAAAAATATTCTGTCACTTGAGCTTTCTGATACTTCTTGGCAGTCACCCTTTATCTCAGCAACAGAGGTTTGTGCTTGGCTTCAAATCTGGAAAACGTAAGACATGCATGAGGAGTGTGGCTGTTAAGAATTTAATTAAAACATTCCCATTCCATTGGGTTTAGCCTTTAAACTGTGACTGTCGAACTACTTACGTTATCATCTGAGTCCCTCTGGAGGGTTTAGTCATCAGCTGGCCTGATGATTTGGGGCTTGTTTTTCCCTTAAATGTAGCTGAAGAATGAATGGGAAAATATAATCTTGAAACAGGTTTGCATCTAGGTTTAAAAAAAATTAATTAGTTTTAAAGTTCAAAGTACATAGGGATTTTCTCAATCGCAGATTGGTATATTAAGTGTTATTACTGCACTGTCCGCTAGGTGATGCTATTGTTTCAATTTCTTTTCATTGATCTTTGCTTTCTTTGGAATGAAGTTCATAGGATGGCAAGCTGCTTGAAGAAATTACATAGTTCAGTCTTCTGCTTCTAGGTGAAATATCTCCGGCATAGGAAAACCTAGCCTATTTAGAAGTGCCTTCAGGGAAACTTCTTAAGTCTTCCTAAAGTGAGCTAAAGAACCTAATTCTCTTTATTGACAAAAATTGTTTTATATATTAGACCTGTATTTTTAATGCTGCTCTTTAAACACATTTCTTCTTCCTGTTTTTAGTGGAGATGAAGAAAAGCAGATCATCTTCTTACATATAAAAGCCTTTCAAATAAAGAAGACCAGTATAGAATTGGTTTTCATCTTTCTTTCCTGAAGGCAAAAGTAACATAATTTCTTTTAAGTTTTCATCACACTTCTTTACCATCCATTCTGCCTAATTTTTGATGAGAGCTGGAGTCTAAATGGAATCCAGAATACTCCAAGGACTTTGGATTTGTATTCCTGGCTGATTCACTTGTTTCCCAAAGTGTCAGCAATATGAGCTAACAATAGTTTCTTGGGTTCTTAGATAAAGAGAATAAAGCTATTATTGATTTAAGTCACCACATTTTATTCTGTTTGTTACTGAACTCAAGTTCACGTGCCCGACACAGAGTGAGGCCAGACAAACTGAAATGTCAGAATTTGGAGCAGAAAAATGTTTATTGCAGGGCCAAGCAAGGAGAACAGGTGTTCAAACCCTCAACTTCTTGAAGGGTTTCAGCAAAACATTTTAAAAGTCAAAGTGAGGGAGGGGCGTCCAGGGTATGTGATCAGCTGTGCACAATTCTCTGATTGGTTGTTTGTGATCAATCCTTAGGCACCAGAAGGTCTGGGGGCTACTTGCTCAGGATCATCAGGCAGTGAATTTCTTCCATTTGGTGGTGGTTTTAGCATCTGAGAAAGTCAGGAAATATTTATCAGATACTATGATCTAAGTCCATCTTAGAGGAGCTAAAGCAGAGGATATGGTGGAGGATCTGTCCTGGGAAGGCCGATAGGGTCATGCTCAGTTACCTGTTGATGACAGGCTTGAGTTCTCAGGTGCTCATCAGCTCTGACTTGTCCTGGCTATACTCTTTTCCACCTTTGGACCTTGTTATTCCCTCTACCTGAGATGACTGCAATGTCCCCACCCCATGCTCTTGTCATATCTTCAGTCTTGAGTTAAACATCATTTTTCAGGGGTCTTTCAGTGCACCCACCAGCATCTGCTGCCCCTGTAGACCATGTCAGTCATGTATCCCCGTGTCCCATAGCACCTGGCACTTCTTTTTTGTAGGATTTTTTATCCACACAGCAATCTAATTATTTGTGACCATTTGTTTGCTGTCTTTTCTTTCCCCTCATTAGACTCCAGTTAAAGACAAGGTCTTTTTTCCTAACACACATAGCCCCAGCACTTTATGGAGGATACAGTTGGCACACAGTAGAAACTCAGTAGGCCTATTTTGATTAATGGACTAATTTCTGACTTATTTTTCATTCTTTCCTTTTCTAGAGATAGAACGATTCTTAGTAGGGCAATTATCAGGAATCAGGAGGTAGACAGGAGCATGACTTAAAAATCTGACAAAAAGTCAGGAACATGGAGGGAGAGAGCTAGGCACAACAGTTTGGTGAGGAAGAAAAGGCCAAGTTTTAAACTCTGTTCTATGGCAATTAAAACAATTGATGGGTTTTTAAAGAGAGAAATGATACAGTCAAATAAGTCGCAATTCACCGGGAATGTTGAATGGGTCATGAGGACAAAGCCCATTTGTCCTGTTAATTGTAATAGTAATCTTGACATTGAGCTTGCTCTTTCTGGCTGGCTGTAATCTCATTTCCAGCTGTTATGTTGAAAGTTATTTTGCCATGGTTTGGAAGCCTTTCACTCAAATGTGGATGACAACAATGATGTCAACAATAACAAGATAATATCTAATTTTTTTTTTTAGCACTTCCTGTGTACCAGGCACTGGGCTAGCCATTTTATATGCGTTCTGTCAATGATCAGACTTGAGCATGCATAGCAATCACCTGGGGGCTTCTTGTTAAATACTGATAAAGCTCTACTCTTAGTTTCTGATTCAACAGGTGTGGGTGGGATGATAACTTTTTTGTTTCTGACAGTATCCCAGGTGATGCTGATGCTGTTGGTCTGGGGACCACACTTTGACAACCACTGCATTATTTCAATTTACTCACCAAGACAACTGTTAAAGGAAAGTAGTACTATTACCTCCTCCTTGTAGATGAGGGAACTGAAGCTTCGAGAGGTTCACTGACTCATCTAGAGTGACACAATTGGTAAATGGCAAGAGCTGTCAAGTGCAGGTCCTTCCAACTCAAAAGATGATCTTAACCCCTAAAGCAGTATACTCAAACTTTATACTCCATCAGCATCACTGGAGGAGCTTTTAAAAAATTCAGGTACTTGAATTCTACTTCTGTCTAATGAATCACACCTTCCAGGGTAGGATGGACTATTTGTTGTTTGGCAAGCTTCTCAGGAGATTCTAAAGCCCAGTGATTTTTGGAAACAGTGCACTTGGCTGCACATTGTAATCTCTTGGGAGTTAAAAAAAAAAAATACTGACATCTGGACCCACCCCCAGGCATTCTGATTTACTTGGGTTAGGATGTGGCTTGGGATTTTCAGAAGCTCCCCAGGTAATTCTAATGTGCAGCCTGTGGAGTGTGCGAACCATTGCACTAAGATTCTGTCTCTTGAACTTGACTGCTCATCTCTTTGAAACACTCAAAAATGAATTCATTATGCAAAAGAGAAGATAAAATGAAAAGAGCTCAATAGCAGGCTTTAGTGGAGAAGAGCTCTGAAGATAGAAATTGGGTTCAGGCTGTTCTGTTATTTACTGACTCTGTTGTAGCCTTGGGTGAGTTGCCCCAAATTTCTGAAGCCTCAGTTTCCTCATATGTAAAATGAGAATAATGATGAGGCCATGTGCTCTACCCGTGCATAGTATTGTAAAAATTAAGTGAAATGATTTCTCTTTAAGGCTTTATGAACTCTCAAATATTAAACAAAGGTGAGAGATTACTTTCGCTTGATTCAAAGAGAGATTTCTCCCCAAGGATATACCCTAGCTGGCAACGAGCAAGGCTTTTTATTTTTTTTCCACCTGCAATAGCCATAATACCCAGCTCATATTCAGGTAGTTGCGTCCAAAACATTTCCTTGGATTTTTTAAAAAATTTAATTAATTCATTTATTGGTGGGGAAGAAGTAATTAGGTTTTTTTATTATTATTTATTTTTAACGGAGGTACTGGGGATTGAACCTGGGACCTTGTGCATGCTAGGCATACACTCTACCACTGAGATATACCTCCCCCCTCCTTGGATTTTTTTTCTGGGAGGCATAAGCAGAGACAAAATCTTTTTCATATCATCTGTATGCTTTCTGAAAGCACCAAATTATGAGCAGGACTAATGGGTTGAGAACGCTTAATGCCAGTTTATCGTGGCTGGCTTATGGCTTGTCACCATCCGAAAAGCCATCACAGAGGAAAAAAAGTCATTCACAGTCTAATTTAAGTAATGGCCACATCTTTGCAATGGTGACAGACTGTGACAGTTTATAGGTTTTAGATGGCGACTCCTTCACTTTGTAAAAACAGATCAGCTGCCAGTGGACTTACTATTATTGCCACATGCATTTGTGAATTTTTAAAGGGAAATTGAGTGGGCAGCCACCATTACAACCAGGTAAATTTAGATGAATGAATGTATCCATCAAGTGATTGCTTAAAATATCACCTGCTTGTAAAGCTCCAGGTTCCTGAAGCCCATTTTGTAAATTTCTATGTGCAAAAGCCTCCTTGAAAAGAGGTGCAGAGTAATGAAGGGGAGCTGAAGGAATGTCTCTGGGAGGCCACAGGGGTGGAGTCTGAAGGGGTTGGTTGACGGAGAGAAGAGTGGTTCCCGGGTGAATAAAGAAAAAAATTCCCTTTGTGTTTCTGGAGGATGAGCTCTCCTGGGCCTTTGCCTCCATAGACAGGACCTTTGTCACATCTGCAAACTACATCAACTGGGAAGGAGGGGCGAAGGCTGCCCAGGAAGAGGGAAGTGAGAACCTCTCAGTAGGGCAAGACCGTTCCTTCCTTTGTCCTGGGAAGCAAAGACAGAGGAAACGTTATTCCTTTTGCTCTGAATGGAGAGGGAAGAACTGAACTAATAATAATTACCATTCGTATAATACTCTAGAAGATTAGCAAAATTTCTTTATGAAATTCTACCAAGAGACACCTTTATTTTGGGTCCTAACTCACTGAAATGCAGTGATTGCAGTATTAAAAAAACGGTTTTTTAATGATTCATCAGTGACCTAAGTACCAAAGCCAATGATGTCATCTGCCTTCATTTAAAAAAATGTATTTTTATTGAAGCATAGTCAGTTTATAATGCTGTGTCAATTTCTGGTGTACAGCACAATACTTCAGTCATATAGGAACATACATACATTTGTTTTCATATTCTTTTTCACCATAAGTTACTACCAGATATTGACTGTAGTTCCCTGTGCTATGCAGTAGGAGCTTGTTGTCTGTAGACTCACAGACATCAGCCTTCATTTGACTTGACTGTTTGACATGCTGAGTATCCTTCTGTGGCTTCCCTGCTTATGGGCAAAGCAGAAAAGAAGGGAGATTGGGTAGTGGTTAGAAAAGAGAGATAAAATCACTTCTGTATCATATCAGTCTGGCCTTCCATGATGCTTTGTTTATTTTGCAATGAGAGCATTTACCAAGTTGCGCTGTAATTTTTTGTTCTTGACTATTATACTGTGAAATCCTTGAGGGCTAAGAAGTAACTTACTCAACATAATATGCATGGTGCCTGGTAGTAAATAATTGTTTGGTAAATGCTTATTGAATGAATATTTGAATCAACATATTATAAACCTAAGGGAACATCAGCAGTTTTTAAGGATTTATGTACTATATGATGCTCTGTTTAAAGATTACATATGTATTCATACATGTTATTAGTATAGTCACTTCAGCAGCTTGGGTTACAAATACAGTCATATCCCCCTTGCCTCTAAACATTTTTGGATTCCAGAGTTTTATTTCAGGGGAAAATTCCATAGGCCCCCCCCCAAACTTCTCTTCCATCCATTTAAAAAAATTGAAGTATAGTCAATTTACAGTATTGTGTTAATTTCTGATGTACAGCATAGTGATTCAGTTATACGGATATACATTCCTTTCCGTATTCTTTTTCATTATAGGCTATTACAAGGTATTGAATACAGTACTATACAGTAGGACTTTGTTGTTTATTTTATATATAGTAATTAGTATCTGCAAATCCCAAACTCCCAATTTATCCCTCCTTACCTCCTTTCCCCCTCTGGTAACCGTAAGTTTGTTTTCTATGTCTGTGAGTTTCTGTTTTGTAAATAAGTTCATTTGTATCATTTTTTAAGATTCCACATATAAGTGATATCATATGGTATTTTTGTTTCTCTTTCTGGCTTACTTCACTTAGTGTGACAATCTCCAGGTCCATCCATGCTGCTGCAGATGACATTATTTTCTTTTTACAGCTGAGTAATATTCCATTGTATAAATATACCACAACTTCTTTATCAAGTCATCTGTTGATGGGCATTGAGGTTCTTTCATGTCTTGGCTATTGTAAATAGTGCTTCTATGAATGTTGGGATGCATGTATTTTTTTTGAATTAAGTTTTTCTCTAGATATATGCCCAGGAGTGGGATTTTTGGGTAAGTCTATTTTCAGATTTTTAAGGAATCTCCATACTGTTTTCCATAGTGCCTGCACCAAACTACATTTTCACCAACAGTGTAGTAGAGTTCTCTTTTCTCCACACCATCTCTAGCATTTATCATTTGTGGACTTTTTAATGATGGCCATTTTGACTGGTGTGAAGTGATACCTCATTGTAGTTTTGATTAACTCCATAGTTTCTTGAGGACCATTACATCTTGAATTGTTTAAGAACCTCCCAGGCAAGGCTTACTCAGTCTAAAAGGTCTGTGCACAGTCTGGTTAGTTCAGTGGTGGGCCTTGTCTTCAGCAGCCATGGTTTGGGTGGTTGGGTCCATATGCTTTCTTGTCTGCCTTCCTCCCCAGTCCTTTGTTGAGTTCCATCTCTGGGTCACACACTATTCTAGGGGTACTACCGTATGTGTCTCTGCCCCCTGCTGTAGTGAGGCAGCATCTGTTGGTAGCTTCAGGTATCCACATGGGCCACATGCAGCTCCATGTGCTGAATCCCAAGATTACCTCTTTTCTGTCTTACTGGACTCCGTTGACATGTTGGGTCTTGAAGCTTTTGTAGGCTCGGCTGCACACTGTGCAGGGCAAGCACTTTCCCCAGATCTCAGGCCCTCACTTAGAATGGATTGCCCCAGACTTCCCCCACCTGCCTGCAGACCTCCACTTGGAGCTCTTGTGGTCCCTTCTTACCAACAGGCCATTGTCAGGACTGTCCCAAATATTCTAATACTTTTAACTTCAAAAAGGACAATATCATGCTAACATTCTTTCCCTGCCAGGAGGCTCCTAGACCCTTAGGCAGATTTGTCTGCCTTCTCCATAAATGCTGACTCTGCATATCAAAGGATGTGAGGAGGGTGAGACTTTGTCAGGTTCCAGAAGTTTGTTATATCTCTCCACCAGGCAGTTAAGTGCCTGCTACCCTTACTTTTGAGTAACTAAGATGGGTTACTTAAGTGACTCTTCTCTGGGGAAAAAAAAAAAAATTTGCTCCAAGATGCCTTGTTACGTTCATTTGTAGGTACAAGAGTTTTTGGAATAATACTATTTTAAAATTTCTTGTCAACACATACACAATCTTAAAGTCTGCTAAGAGTGTCACCAAGAACTGTATCTCGATAACAAGGTTGCAAAAAAGCATGACTTTATTTTTCTTATTTTCCTCAAAAGATACATGTTATTTGAACAGTAAAATATTAAAAATTAGTAAAATTAAGAAATATAAAACAGAAAAACCCATAACTTTAAAATAAAAGTTATCAACCACATGTGCCAGAGTTGGAATATCTTTGAAAATAAAATGTGGCATTGTCTCTAGGTTTTATCCTCTGTTTCACTTCACATTCAATTATAGGTGACTTCATAAAAAGATCTAGTCACCTATAGTACATGCTTACTTTCTGAAATGCAGGTACTGGTGACAAGCCATGTATACAGTTTAGTGACATTGGATCTTTTTTTGTTGTTATACTACTCTGCATATAAATTTTAATTATATCTTGTCCTCCATTTTGGAATTTACTATTTTTTTTTTTACAAAGCATAGAAATGGAAAAGTGATTTCAAAATTTCTATTGCAGAAAGAGAACAAAAGTGTTGCTCCCACTTGTGTTTACATATCATTTTGCTGTCAATCTAAAATTTTTTAAGATAGATGGCTCACCCACTGGCATCTTTTCAGAAAGCCTGGCAAAATCTTCCAGGCAATCTCTTTCATGGAGCATTATCTAGAAATGCAATTTTTAGTTGTCGGTTTAATCTCAAAACACATTCACAAAACAAAATAATTCTGGAGCAACACTCAACTGTTTAAATGCAAAGTAGAATAGAGGAGCACTTTCAACCATGTACTGGCTGGGGTGTCATTCATCAGTCACCCTGTCATATATGCTAACTGATTGCCAAACATTTGAAACAGACGACATGTGCAGAATGTGCTCTGGTTGATGAAAATTCCAAATCCCCTGTATCAGTTCAACACGGGGAAAGAGACCTCATCACCTCTTCTGAGTTCAGTGGAACTAGAGCTGCGACAGCAGGGACTGTGATAACTCGTGCTCCCTGCACAGCTGGGAGGATGAGAAAAATGATTTCATTAGCAAGAAGATTCCAAATTGGAAGCGGGTGGCTTTTACAAATTTCATAATAAAAACTGATTTTTGTTCTTTCCATGTGCTTATTCTGCAAACATTTAGCACATTTCTGTCTGCTAGGTTTAATTTTCTAATTTGGTTCTGGTTTGCATATGAAATGGATTTGACTAAATTTAAGGGGAGGGTGTTAGGGTTTCTTTGGGGAGGGGGACAGCGGGGTTGCTCAGTCACAGAAACTTCATTATCCTACAGTTGACTATTGGCAGTCAAATGTCACTGAATTCAGTGGGCGAGAGAAGCTTTATATTATGCTGTATCTGTTAGATTATTTCATGATTCATTGAGTCATAGAGTCAGGGATTGTTTTAGTTGGCTGGGGAACATGGGGGTGCAGATGGGGTGCAAAAGTGGAACAGTGTGAGGGACTCAGCTGGGGAGTTTTTTCCCAAATCACAATGATGAACCTCCTCTTCCTCACCACCCCAAGTCTTCCTCAAATCATGGCAGGTAAGAATCCCCCAGAGATGGGAATGTATATTTAGAAAAACTTCTCAGAAGATTCTGATAGGATCCTCTGGCTGAGAACCATAAATTTTATACTCACATTAAAAAAAAAAAAAGGTGAAATAACCCCATCCATATTAGGGTCAAGGCTGGTACTTTATTCTCAGGCCATTTCTTTTTAAAATCTGTTGAGAATATTGGGTCTATAAATACATGTTGGTTTGCAACCTCAGGAGTTCCCTGGATGAAGTTTGAAACTGGACTCTGTACTCAGAGGGCAAGGAGAGACGAAGAAAAAGACAGACCACTCCCAACTATTAGGTAGCATGTTTAATACGGAAGGGAACTTGGATGCCAGGCTTGTCTTGGATGGCCACAAGACAAAGATGTCCACTCGCACCTACAGAATCGTAAGAGTTTATATAGACACCTTAATGGGGTTAGTCACATATACTGTTCACATGGTCTCAGCAACACACTGCTCTCTTTAGCCTGCATCCCTCAGGTGGTTCCTCATTTAGGGAAAGATGTATGTTCCAAGGGCAAGTTGGTGGTGAGGAGCCTCTATTGGTTGGGTCCGGCTCATGGGTCATCTGGTGGTCACATCCTCTCACTGACCTCCTCCAACAGTGTATCTTCCAGATAATTTCTTTCATGTATTGTTCTTCAGAATCAGTATGTACAGTCCAAGTGTTGATGTAATGGTGTTGGTTCTTTCCTGATTTGTGAGGCTGAGCTGAACCACAGCCTGGAAAAAACAGGCCACAGGTTGGATTCTCAAGGGGGGGACTATGTTTTCCCTCTGCTGTGCTGTTTGTTTTATTCCTTAGATAGCGCCACCATCTAGTCTTTTTTTGTGTGTGTGTATATATATATATATATTTTTATTGAAGTATAGTCAGTTTACAATGTTGTGTCCAATTTCTGGTGTACAGCACAATGCTTCAGTCATACATGAACATACATATATTCATTTTCATATTCTTTTTTGCCATAAGTTACTGCAAGATACTGAATATAGTTCCCCATTTAGTCTTGATAGCGAGAGTCCAGTCAGTCTCTGTATCTTTTGATAAATGTCCCTGGATGGTTGTTTAAAGCAGGTTTTTGTGAAGATGGTAAAATTTAAGTTGTGAATTCATGAACTCAAATTATTGAGACTTCTATTTTTTTACCCTGTAGTTAATAAATGCATAAAATATGCACCAACTATGGATAGACTATAATGGGTTTTAATACTCACTCCTTATTCTTTTTTACTAAGTCAATGCTGGCAACACTTGGCCAGTGTGCCTAACAGAATATATGGTCTGGCTAGTCTTTCTTTCTGGCTTTGGAGTTTCCCCCCTCCGCGTTCTCCCCAGTAGGTAGAATCATTTCTGTCTATACTGTACTGGCTGCTTCAATACTTATAGTTGATCTCTGATCATGCACTTGTAGGGGTATAACACCTATATAGGCACACCTCGGACATACCGTGGGTTTGGTTCCAGACCACCGCGATAAAGCAAATTTCACAATAAAGTGAGTCACGCCAATTTAAAAAATTTCCCAGTTCATATACCAGTTATATTTACATGATACTGTAGTCTGCTAAGTGTGTGATAGCATTATGTCTGAAAAACTATCCATACCTTAATTAAAAAATACTTTATTCCTAAGAAATACTAACAATCAGCTGAAGTCTTCAGCGAGTCATAGTAGTAACATCAAAGATCACTGATTGCAGATCACCTTAACAAATATAACAATGATGAAAAAGTTTGAAATATTTTGAGAAATATTGCAGAATGGAGCAAAGAGACAGGAAGTGAGCAAATGCTGTTGGAAAAATGGTGCCAGTAGACTTGCTTGATACAGGGTGGCTGCAAACCTTCAATTTGTTCCTTTTCTGATATTTCATTGTTAGTGTAAAGAAATGCAGCTGATTTCTGTATGTTAATTTTGTATCCTTCTACCTTGCTGATTTCTTTTATCAACTGTAGTAGTTTCTTTAAGTACTACTTAAAGTAGAAAGCCTATAGGGTTTTCTGTATTTAGTATCATATCTTCCACATATAATGAATTTTACCTCTTCTCTTTCAATTTTGGAACCCTTTTATTTCTTTTTCTTGTCTAATTGCTATGGCTAGTACTTCCAATAATATATTGAATAGAAGTGGTAAGAGTGGGCATCCTTGTCTTATTCCAGATTTTAGCAGACGGCTTTCAACTTTTCACTGTTGAGTATTATGCTGGCTGTAGGTTTGTAAATGTAGAATTTTTATTAGCAATACTTGATTTTTATTAGCAATATTCAGATTTAAGAAAATATAGTCAAAAATTAAATTCACATACCCAAGTTTTTCCAAAATATTTAAAAGTTTCCAATAACTAAATTGAGTTTTGAAAAAATAACTGTCTTCTTATATTCACATTCACGTTGACAAAACTGGCTCATCTTTCTCAGAAGCATCAATTTGACTTTGAATTCAAATATCAGTTTTGAAATGACATCTGTCCAGGTTAAGTAAAACCACTAACTTTTGTGTCTATGCAATATGGTTAACATTGAATTCAAAGGGGGTGTTACATAAATTGAAAAGCATCTGTAAATTTATCAATATCAATGAAGTATTCTTCAAATTTTTGTTACAGTTTTCACAGCCAATTTACATAACAATCACAATTAAAATTTTCTGCATATTTATTCAGTTAGAAAAATGTGTAAAATTGCTATTAATATATATAATTTGAAACATTTCAACTTTAATATGAAATTTTGCACTTGTGTAGCTAGGTCACAAATAAGCTTTTCCTTTTCTTGGTGCTTTAAATTTAGCTCATTCATATGCAGTGTGATGTCTATGATTAACCATAAACCACATTGCCCCTTTTGTCTTTGATTGTTGAACATTTGGCAGATTCTCTTGTTTCAAGGAAATCTTGAATAGGAGTTAACAGTACAATAACTTTTTGTAAAATGCTTCCATGACTCAAACAGCATTGGCCAAGAACACAAGATCATTTAATCTATTGCCTGCTATTTGTTTTAACAATTCTATTAACTGACAATGATTAATCATTTGTACATGCTTACTGAATGATTTTTAGTAACTATATTAGTGACACTTTTTGTATGGTCTGCCTCAGAAAACTGAGCACAGTTATTTTCAGTATGTGTCATACAGTGGAACAAAGTGATAGAAAATAGAGAAATGTCAGTCTATTGTTTTAAAATTTTAATAAATATAAATTTTTTGCTCTAATTTAACTGGAGCACCATTTATCATGATAGAAATGTATTTTTTCTTGTCTAGTTGAGATTTTTTAACAGATGTTAAAAATTAAAAACTATCTATTCCATGAGTTTGAATTTTAGTCTGCAAATTGACAACTTTTCCTTATACATTTGAAAGTCTTTCAATACAAAAGTACTCCGAACTCATAAAGCAACATGGCTTGAAATACCATCTATATACTGATGGCTTCCACAAGTATATGTTTAGCACTAACCTATTTTGTCATCTGGACTCAAATATCCCATTTCTACTCAACATTTCCAAATTCCTGACTCTCCTGCCAAACTGCTTTTCCTTTAGTCTTTAATAACAACTCCAGGCCAAAAATTTGGGAGTTATTTTTTTGAGTCCTTTCTTTCTTGAGTCCTCTGTTTCCTTCACCCTGTATTCAATCCATCAGGAAATCCCATTGACTCTACCTTTTGAATGTATCCTAAGCAAGACCATTCCTCACTGCCTCCATTGTTGCCACATGAATCCCACAAACTCCAAGGTAGTATCCTTGCCTCCGTGTGTAAATTTTACAGTCCATTTTCAACACAGCAGTAAGGCAGCACATTCCATGCTTCTCTTCAGCTTCTCTCCGGTGGATCCCCATCTCATTAGAGTAAGGTCCAAAAGTCCTTACTATGACCTAGCTAACCTTGCTCCCACTTACCTCTGTCTCCTTAACTCCTACCATACTCTGATCTTGCTCATTTGTTCCTTCTCCACGGGCTTCCTGGTTGCTCTTCAGATAGGCCAAGCACATTCATACCTCTGGGTTTTTGAATCCACTCTTCCTGCTGCCTGGAACCCTCTTCCTGATGGCCAGTAAACTGTTCCTTCACCTTATTCATGACTGTTCAAAAGTCTTTCCTGAAAACTCACTGAACACATGCTACTCTGTGTCCCTTTACCTTGCTCTACTTTTCTTTATATACCCACCATATTTTATATTTACTTATTTTTTGAGAAGCTATGCCTGTCTCTCACCCTGGAGCATAAACATCAGGAGAGAAGTGTATTAATCCACTTGTCACTGCTCTGTCTCCAGTGCCTCGATTAGCATCGAGCACATGAAATGCTCAATGAACAGTTGTTGAATTTATATATGATTTATACTTCTCATTGAAACTCCATCAGTAGATTGAAATCTTGGAATATCTGTTTTCCGGATGCCCCTATTTTCTGAAAATAACTCGTTTATTTATGATAAGGTGGCCAAAACGCACAAGAAAAAAATAATCTATGAAAATAAGCAGCTGTTATTTACATTTTATGCTACAGGCATTTTGTGGTAGTGCACAACCATGTAACAAGCATTGGCCAGTGGCTCCTACAGTTCTAGGGGATGCTTCAGTTCCTAGTGAGCCAGATTTTTCACTTGGTTATTGTTCATTTCCTGTAGTTCAGTTGTTTATTTTCCACAGGAATTTCCATCTCTATCCTTAGAAAGACCTCAGGTTTCTTATCAGTTGAGGGACTAGCTTTCCTTTCTCTGCACTGGCACAGATTTTATCGTCATCAACTTAAGTGTGCAAAAATATAACTTTATTGTCTATAAAATTTTATTGTGGGGCCCTGAGCTCCCAGTCTGAATATAGCATAGAGCTCAATCCAGTAACTTCCTGGGAACTTCAGTCCCATTTAGTGATTTCTCAGGCACTTCAGACTTAACCATGTCTCAGGCAGGACATTTTGGGTTTAGATCTTCTTTCCCCATGGGCTTGAGGCTATGCTTTATGGTGGGAATACAGAGCAGGTGGTGAAGGAAGAAGGGATGACTCTTGTGTTGACTCTGTCCTCTGCCAGCTTATGACCCGTTCCTCCAAGCCTTTGGCATAGGCCGTGGGGGTGCTTCCTTATATGCACAGGGTGATGGGGAAGGTCCTGACTGGGCTCCCCACATCTCCCTCAAGCCAGCAGTCTGCTGATAACGCAGTTTGGTCCCCTTGGTCCTCAGTAGGGCTGTCCACGCCCCTCTGAGCCTCCTCTTACTTCAGCTTCAGCCTAGGCCTTCTGGCTCAATGTCTCTCGACCAAAATGAGGTCCAAGTTAGGTCTGAATTCCCAGACCTTATAAAACCTGAGGGGCTGTCTCCGACTCTCTCATGCCTGGGTAAGTCCTGATATTCCCACTGCTCGCTGCATAGGTGGGGGCTTTTCTCTGAGGTGGGCTCGTTCCCTGAACTATCCGTGGGAGCTAAACTCAGGTTCTCTGTCCTCCTGAATTCTTTTATTTAAAGGTCATTGCCCTCCCCCTCACTCCAGTCCTGATTCTTAACTCGAGAGTGGAGGTTCAGAATATTTCTGGCTTTCTCTAAAGATTCTCTCCACTTCAGAGGATCTTTTCTAGTGTAGAGGATGAGTACAAAAGACGGGGGAAAAGTTGGTTCTAACTTGTCAAGGAACATTGTCTAAGGCTTGGAAGTGGGCAAAAGAGAGTATTGGATACTGTTTCAGTGGAGTGTGGGGCATTGTCTAGAGGGTGATTCTCATTTGGCAATGTCTGGAGACACAACCCCCTCCCCATTTTATTGAGATCTAATTGACATATAGCACTGATAAGTTTCATGTATGCAAAATAATGACTTATCTTTCATATATAGTGAAATGATTACAGCAATAAGTTTAGTTAACATCCACTGTCAGGGGTAGGGTTTAGCTCAGTGGTAGAGCACATGCTTAGCATGTACAAGGGTCCTGGGTTCAATTCCCAGTACATGCACTAAAAAAATAAAATCCATTGTCTATATACATACACACATGCAAAAAAAAGAAAAAGGAAAAAAAAAAGCTTTTATTTTTTCCCTTGTGATGAAAGCTCTTAGGATCTCGCTGGAGACATTTTTGACTGTTACAGCTGGGCAAGGCATGTGCTACTGGTATCTAGTGCTGGCGGCTAGGGACCCTGCTAAACATCCTACGGGCATAGGACAGGCCCTCACAGCAAAGAATTATCTAGGCCAGAATATCAATGGTGCCAAGTTTGAGAAGTCATGGTCTAGTAGACCCTGTGGGGACTACATGATTTATATGGGTGTGCATCTTTGATTGCCTTTCTATTGACTAGACTGTTTTAAGTCACTGTAGGGAAGAAGTTAACTTGTTAGCAATGAATAAGGCAAGTTAACTAATAAAGGTATTAGTAATGCAAATGATTCTTGTCCATAGCAATGCAATTGAATTTTTACCACTGGAGAAACTGTTAGCTTTCACTTGTAGAAACATGACCCCAAATATTATACTTCATTGATCTATAAGCTAATAAACAGTTTTGTGTCTATGAGCAAATTTATTTCAGCAGTCCTGATTGTGTGTATGTACATATACATATATATATGTATCTGTTCTTCAGATTCTCTTTCAGAATGGTTTTAGCATCTTACTGGTTCCCTTATTAATGAATGAGTTGAATAAACTTTTTGACATGTTAATTTCAGAGTCATGTTTTTAATAGTTTGAAAACTATCCTTTAACAATCTTTTTATAGCCCCTTTCACATATTTGCTGTCTTACACTGAGATTGTGCCTTTTGATTTCAGATTTACTACTTTCTTCTTGGGTTCTACACTAATATCCCTAAGCATTGGAGTCTCACTGTTGGGGTTGGAATGAGTTCAGGGGAGTGAGGAGTCAGATGAGACCCTCAAGAGTCCTTTGTTCAAACATGTCCGTAGCACCAATACTCACCCCTTAGAAATTAATAACAATTGCTTAAAATCAACAAATATCCAATATTCATAGATTCCTGATGTTTCACATACTTTTAAACATTTTGTTTGAATTAGGATCCAAATAAGGTCCATTCACTGCAATTGGTTGAGATGCCTTTTAGGTCTCTTTTAATTGAAAACTTTTCTTCAGTGTCTCTTCTTAAAATTTTCCTCATAATTGCATTGTTGACAACATGGAATCATTCATTTTGTAGAATCTCTCATCACTTGGCTTTTGTTGATTACATCCTTATGCTGCTGTTGCGTGTGTTTCCTGTAAAACAGGCATTAGATCTAGAGGCTTGATCAGGTGCAGGTTTAGTTTTTTTGCAAGAGTACTTCCTAGGTGGTGCTGGGCACTTCCATCAAAGTCTGGTTGTCTCTGGTTTTGTGATGTTCTTAGCCATTGATCATCACTGCCTAGATTGATTT
The DNA here is from genome assembly GCF_009834535.1 of Camelus ferus. Taxonomy (NCBI): domain Eukaryota; kingdom Metazoa; phylum Chordata; class Mammalia; order Artiodactyla; family Camelidae; genus Camelus; species Camelus ferus. Next base: position 51,523,937 of record NC_045709.1, read on the forward strand.
AAAAATATATATATATAAAAAGGATGAGCCCTGCATTGTAAAAAGATATTATCAGCCTTATTTTCTTTTAGGCTTCCTCATCACGTCTCCTTTGGGATGTTTCTTGGCTGTGGGTGGTCATCTTGCTGTGGAGTCGTAAAGGTTTCCTGAGGAGGTTAATGCCTCTTCAGGAAGAGCCGGAGTTGGACAGGGGTGCAGGGAACTGCAGGCAGAGGGAGCAGAAGGTGCAGAGGTTTAGCAGACGTGACTGAGCGTTCAGTGCTTTAGGAAATTGTGTGTGTGTCCATGTGCCGGGGGTGGGGGGGGTGAGGGGGTAGAGTCCAGGGAAGAACTGATGGGAGATAAGCTTGGGGAAAATGTAGAGCAGGCCCTACTGTGAAAGGTCGTGTTGTAAGACATTTCCGTAAGTTCTAAGTAAGTGACTCGGTCAGCTTTGGTTGTAGTATTGGACAGACTCCTATGCACACATTTCTAAGAAAGAAAGGACTCCACACGGGAAAGCAGAACCACCACCAGGTCATCGGCCTGCCCTCTGCCCAGGCCCTTGTGGCCTGTTCTTTCCTTTCTCAGGGAATGAATCAACTCCAGGTCATCAAAGGGAACATCCAAGTAGAAATCAAATCCAACTCTGCTCTTTTCAAAGTCTTTGCTGCTTCTGCCGAGAGAATAATCAGAAGCCTTCAGACCCCTCACCCTTACTGCGGGATGGGAGAAGGGGAAATCAGGCATGCGTCCATTATATTATTTTTCTTGTCATTTAAAATTACTAGGTGGCAGTTTTGAAATACTGTTCTTGGCTGAATATGGCTTGAAGTAAATACCATGTCTGATGCTGGCAGACAATAGATTTCCCCAAGCCCGAAGCATGCAATTTTTAAAGCTTTCTTTTTCTCCTCCTCTTTTCTGAGGTTGAGAATGTTTTTCACAGAAAAAGATAATAAGCTTTAAGAATATACACATATCAAAGATATTTAAAATTCCAATCTACATTTAGGAGTTTTCCTTCAGTCATTTCTTTCCCCCCCTTTTTTTTTTCCTGTGACATAATTTCAATCACTATCTTAGCTTTTTCTATCCCTTCCTACGCCCCACTGATGACTATTTTTATCTCTTTTGATGCTTCTCCTTCCCCATTTATCTTTAAAATATAACTCACTCATGTTTGAAAAGGGATACTTCATTCCCCATCACTGCTTTTTCTGGCTATCAGGACCCCTAATTTCCTATTTTACATGTGGCTTTAGAGAGAAATGATGTGCAAGACTAAGATGACTCAACTTTGGTTTCTCTCTCAGCCTTTTCCACAGACTTGGTACTATTCCTGGTCACAGAAGTCCCCTGGGTTTTTTTCTTACATATTTTTACTAATGTCTTCTGTTGGAGTCCTTCTCACTTATTAAGTGAGGTGAGTTGAGAGCTTACCATGGGTCAAACTTTGGGAATATGGAGTAGGACAAGAGAAACAAGCTCCCAGATAATGTGGAGATAAAATTTCCACATCTGAAACCCAGTCTTTTACCTTTCCCCTTCTGATGTGCCTGTTTCTCTTAGTCATGAAACTTTTCTTTTAACCAGAAACCAGATGCTAAACTTTATCTCCTTTTTTACTCCTTGGTGTCTTCCTAAATTTGGTCAGTAAACGGTTTCTGCTAACTCCAGCCAACAATTTCTGCTAATTTTCACTCTTCTTTTGCATTCTCACTACAGCCCACTCGGTCTGGATTTGTACCCCTTTTTCTCCACTTTTGCCCAAACTGCTCTTCCCCTTTTCTTCTCCAGTTCATTCTGGACTTCAAATTATTTTCCCAATTGGATTAGTTTAGTTATGTCAGTTTCCTGGTTCAAGCATCTTCAGTTACTAATGCCTAACTTATGGCCGCATTTCCCAAAGCATGCTCCCACAGAATGTGGTAATTGCCTTTAACCAAAATAAAGGTTTCATAGATTTGAAAGCATTGGGGAAAACAAAGTGGAACAAGTTAACTGTGGGGGTGGTAGTTTTCACTTTGGGACTTCCGTAAGCCTCAAATATGCTGAAGGAGATGTTGGTTACGCTGGTTCCCATTTCCCGTACTTATTTGGCCTTAGAACACTCCTGTGTGCACCCCTAGAGTTTTTTTCTCCCACAGTGCATCTCATGGGATTAGTTCCATGGGGCATCACTTTGAGAACAACTGGTCTTTGCTGAAAATTCTGAACTCCTTGGACTGGCCTTTAAGTCCCTCAACAATCTGACCACCATGTTCTTTTCTAGGTTTTCCTCTCTGTACTCCCTCACAAGTCTCCTTCAGTCTGTAGGACACATTGTCTGTCTCCCAGGCAACCAAATTTGGACCTGGGACTACATCCCGACTCCTAGATCAGGATCTTGCTCTTCTGAATGTCTCCTATGCACTAGATTACATTCCTGTAAAAACAAACAAAAATCTGCACCTTCTTTCTTCACATCTTAGTGCAGTTTATTTCTCCTACAACATCCATTCTGCCCCTGCCTCTTGAGAATCTGCTCATCATTAAAGGGAGCTACACAAACCCAAAAGGAAAAAAAGAAGAGTTGAACTTGTCCTTGGAATCCTGTGGGGGAATGTGGCTGACTGAAAGGGGAGTGAGGAAAGCAGATTTCTGGAATGGAGAGAGGTCGGTGTCATGACCAAAGCCCTCATCTTTGGTCAAGGATGAGGGAGAGGAGGAGGAGGACAAAGGCTACTGCTTAGCCTGGGAAAGGGAAAAAGGAAGAACAGCCTCAGGCATGCAATGCCCAGGTTACACCCAAGACCCAGCAGCTTGGCTTTCGGGGACAGTTCTCTGCCAAGGACCCAGGAGAAGGAAAGGAACTGAGAATCAACTCCACAGCTGTGGGAGGAGAGTGGGTTAGCTATACTGCAGGTGTGGCTCGAGTCCTTTCCTGCAGGGATGGTGGAACCCTGATGCAGAGGCCAGGCAGGGATTTTAAAGTGTTGGTAGATAAGAGGGCAGCCGTGGCGGCTGCATCCTGGGAGGCTGTTATGGAGGATGAGGAGATTACGGCAGCCCAGATGCTCTGGGAGCTCCGAGCAGCTGATGCTCACCTCTGGGAAGCTTGTGTATCCCGCTCAGTGGTTAGAGGGAAGTGTTGGTGGGAGAGGTGGTGAAAGAGTGGGACTTTGGTCCCCGGACTGTTGAGAGTGCAGTGCAGCTGTTTTGTTGCTGATTTACTCTCTAATGCACCGCCTGTTGGTGTTAACCATGTAAGACATTTGAACAGTACTCAACTTGCAAAACGCAGCTCATACATGATCCCCCTTTTTGCAGGTTTCCTGTCAGTAGACACTGAGATTGGCAGGCGGGCAGTTAATTGAGGGAGCAAAGGAAGGAAGCCTGAGCAGAGAGAGGAGCTGGGCTGCAGGGCAGTTAGGACAGGTCCTCTGCTGATCCTCCCGGCCCCATCTGTATGCCCAGCTCTGGTGCTGGAAGGGCTCTGCAGAGTTGTTGAGAGGTGGGACAGGGATTTGGACTTTAATGCCGTCTCTCTAGATTGGGTGCAGGTTACTCCCTTCCTCCCCCCCCTCCCCCGGAGGTGGGGCTAAGAGCAGCTCTATCCAGCCTAGGACACTCTCAGGACTGGGAACTTTGGGGGAGCTGTCAGTCCCTCGCACTCTCAGCAGCTGAGGAAACTAACAAGTGCTTCAGTCTTAAGGGCAAGGGGGTAGATCTGGGCAGTGATGCATCACAGCATCTGCTAAATCCTGTCATCCTCAGAATAACCCTAGAGGATCCCCATTTTACAGATAAGGATATGGAGGCCTAGGGCGTAGTCCTTAAATACTCAACAAGCCAATAACTACTCAGAATTCCAAATCAGGATTTCAGACCCTAAACAGTGTACCTTTAGTGCTCAACAGTATACCACTCTACCTCTGCCTTCACTTCCTGCTTGTCAGCCAGGAAGAGAGGTTAGTGCCTTTTCAGGTCTTTCTGGTGGACACATGGACCTACCTGTGTGTGACTTTCTTGACCTCCAGGAATATATTTCAATGTTGTAAAGCCCCTATGGGTGTCTCATTCCCCAGATTTCTTTTTACGTTGTTTAGCCAGTCTCTTGTTTGTACCAACTAGTGTCATTGTTTCAGGAAGCTGCAATTTTAAGCAACTGCTCATTTTATTTTTATAAACATCTTGTGGGTAGGACTCTCCCACCGAGTGAACCCTGAGTCAGGCCAAATAAAACCAAGCTCTGTTTATGGTACTTCTCTGGGGAACTTCCTATAGGTTAAGTAGTGACAGTTCTTTGGGGATGGGGCTTTTGGAAAACTCTAAACCCATTTTTCTACAGCAGCTACTAGCCTGCTGGTTTTGCAAACTGTCACAGACGCGGGAGAGTGTGATGGACATAGAGCCAGTTAAAATGCCACAAGGCTTGCTATTTGAGTCAGCTGGGTTTTATTTTGGGGGAAAGAAAGTGCTTCTTGGATTGTTGCAAGCAAGCCCAGTTGGTTAATTTCCAGAGTTTTGAAAAAGTTGCTTTTGGCCAATTCTGCTAGTGTTCTCGTAGCTTTTATGAAGGAGAGCATTCTTGGAGATTGTTTGACATTTACGAAGTGCTCTCATTGTCTCTATTTTGAACTTACTTTTTCCTAAACAATTCCCTTCTGTCATTTCAGTGAAGATTCACCACCCAGAGGCTTTCTTTCTGGATTCCTTGGTAGAAATGAAGTCAGCTCATCTCAGGTTGTGTTCACCTAACTTCAGTGTAGTTGACCTCACAGGGAGAACTGTAAGATGATGCCTAGTTTCCTGTGTATTGGAAAGAACAATCAGCCTTTGAGGAAAGAACCCGCTTGGAGGGCAGCAAGAATCAGAACACACAAGCTTGATGTAGGACAACACCCCCTGAGAAAGCCACGTGGTCTAGTGCTGTAGCACAGAGCCCCAGCGGGCGGAGGCGTCTCTCTAGATCTGGGAGCTGCAGAATGACAGCCACAGCAGACACCAGTGTGGGCGGATCAAAAGCAGCAATGTGGGCAGTGAAGGCTCTGGAAGATACCAGGGTATATTGGAGGTGCCCTGGCTTCATCAGAGCATTTCACCCCTTTATTACCATGTCACCGTAAGGATTTCTATAGAAGGAGCCAATCCGGGTTCAAGTTATCCTCTAGGAACACTTAGAAGTAGTTCTGCAGGGGACAGATGGGGACCTCTGGAAGAGATTCAGTGCCTCTCGTGGAGGATTGGAGCAGAATAAGAAAAATGCAATTTATACTGTTCCTGTAATCATACTGAATCCCCCAGGCCAGGGTGGCAGTGGAGAAAAGGGGGGCGCACCTAATCTTCAGCCCTAGTGGAGGAGGGGAGATGGTGGCCTCCTTCCAGCCCTTTGCAGCTTGTGCCACGGATATCTGATGCCCATTGCAGTAAGGAGGCTCAAGTTCCCACCTCTTCAAAGTAGCCTAAAGCTATGTGCCTTATATGTGACTCCAATTGTTTTGAACCTTGTCCTAACCTGTTTGTTAAAATTAGGAAGAAGACTTATACTTACAAGGTTCATTTAAAGTGTTATCAGTTTACAGAAGCTCTGAGTTTCCCTCAAATCTCAAGAGGAGTGGAATTTCTTACTGACAAAATGTTCTATTAGCTAATGAGTTTTCTCTGGGGCATGTGTGTTCATGCTTTAAGTCCCCCTCACCTCTACTTTTCAGAGCTCCTTATTCACTCTGATTTAGATTTGAAACCTTTTTCTTTTTCCAGCTAATTTAAATTGCACAAAAGGTATGTGCTATGGATTGAATTGTGTCCGTGCCCTCCGCACCCCATTCATATGTTGAAGCCCTAACCTTCAGTGGGCTGTACATGAAGATGGGGCCTCTGAGGGAGTAATTAAGATTAAATGAAATCATAAAGGTGGGGCCCTGATCCAATAGAATTAGTGTCCTCATCATAAGAGCCATCAGAGAGCTTTCCCCCTCTCTCCATGTGCACATGGGGCAAAGGCCAGGTGAGCGCAAAGCGGGAAGACAGCCATCTGCAACCCAAGGGGAGAGCTCTCGCCAGACAACCCCTGCTGTCACCTTGATCTTGGATTTCCCAGTCTCCAGAACTATTAGAAAGTAAACTTCTGTTGTTTAATCCAGCTAACACCTGTTATGTTATGGAAGCCCTGGCTAACTAATACGATGTGTTAGAACTTAAAGTTTGGGGCCAGCTTATGGAAAGTAAGAGGGAAAGAAGTTAAAGATTAAAAGGAAAGAAACCCACTCACAGAAGGAAGTCAAAACCCTGGGAGGACCACACCCAGAGCGCCAAGTGGCCTTTTTTTGTGCTGCTGGCTGATTTCTTGTGAATTAGGGAAATGCCAAGAAACAGGGAACTCAGAGCCCGCTGCCAGCCTCTGAGAATTTCTTGCCTCTTGACATCTGTCCTATTTAAGTCTTACTATCAGTTTGATGGGATTTCTTCCTGAACTAATCATGGAGCCTCGCATGGCGACAGTTGGTGGCTTTACAGAGGACTCTGGCTGTGGGGCATCCTCGCCTGCTCATTCCAGTGCACTGTTCACAGTTCCTGGCCTCCTGGGGTCTGACCGCTGATTCTGTGGTGCTGCAGGCAAGGGCAGTGGACCTGCCTTCCCTTCAGTGAGTGGCTACTGAGCCTTATATGCCAGGCAATGGGAGGAGCTGGGATGGAGCTGTGAGCAAATGGACAAAAATTCCTGCCCCAAAGGAGCTCATTTTCTTGTGCTTTTTCTTCACAGTATGGCTGGACTTTTACATTGAAAACTTCGTTTGTTCTCCCATTGGAGTGTCGGCTCTACCTCTCATGGTGAGCACTTTCAGGAATGGGGGTCTAGCTGTCTTGTTCACTGAAGCATTGGACCCAGGACTTAACGGATTCTCCGTACACATTTGTATAGTGTGTTCTTCTATGGACTGTATCGGAAGGAATGTTTTTCTCTACCTTTCTAGATTCCTTTGGCTGCTCTAATAATCAAATTGACAAGACACGTTCACGGGAGAAAAACAAATTTAATTTCATCTGTGCAGAGACCCCATAGGTATGAGACCTAGGAAGTGACCAAAGCCAGCTGTTTATGTACCTTTTTAGACAAAGAATCGATTATTTGTGAAAGGGGCTTGGTAGGGCAGCAAATGAATGAAGATATAACAAAGTTTATTTATACAGCTTTATTGGTCTCCAGTTCCCTGTATACAATTATAAGGGTGCTCTCCAGCCTCCTGGCGTAGACAGTGTTCCTTCCGAGGGGAGCTTTGTTTTCTGCTTTCTAGGGAACGAAGGAGAGTCAGAGTGTTCATCTTGTCTTGGCTGTTTCTCAATCAACGGTAATTCAAAATAATCAATATACCACGTTGGCATATTTTGGGGTTGCCTGCCCCAAGCCCCCTCAACCGTCTTCACTTTCCATAGGTTTTCTGCCTCTCATCTCTTCATAGATTAGCTCAGAATTTCCAATATGACATAGTTCTCATCTGTCTAGGATGAGTTAAACCAGTAATAAGGTTTGCTGTGCATCCACAGGCCTTTGATAAAATACTGCTGACTTGCTATGGATCTGCAAAGCCGAGGCTTTCCCTGCTCAGAGCACTGTCAGCCCCACCAGCGGTGCCCTGCCCTTTGCCCTGGGGTCGCAGCTCTGTATCCAGTGGTGTACTTCCTGGAGCTAGCTCACCCTGGCTTATGAGAGCTGGCTGTCAAATTTTCAAGAACTTTGCAAACCAGTTAGCATCACGTTGGTAGACAGAAGTGAACCCTGATGGGAGTATTTGTACAATGGAAATCGGCAAATGCTACAATCAAAATGCTGTCAGTCAGCAGATGCCCCCACCCCAGCTAGTTGTTAACATTTATGAGCACACCACTTGAGTGGATAGAGAGAAAAGGTGAAGGATGGTGTCTCAGAGCCACTGAACCAGTCCTGCGCGGCCTGCTTCTAGTCTTCTTGTTAGATAAATGACACATGTCTTTGTGGTTGAAGCTCTTGCTACTTAAAAATGTGGCTGCTGAACCAGCAGTACTGGCACCGCCAGGCAGCTTGTGAAAAATGCAGAATCTCAGGCCCCACCGACCAAATCAGAACTTGCAACTCAACGAGCGCTCCACTTAATGAAATGAACATTAAAATTTTTCAGGTTTTCTAGCACACACTTATTTATGCCAGTAGCTCTCAGTCGTGGGTGGGCATCAGAATCAGCTGAGCCCTTGTTTATACACAAATTGCTGGGGTCAGTCCTTGCATTTCTGATTCAAAAGGTCAAAGTAAGGTAAGCCCTGAGGATCTGTATTTTTAACAAGTTCCTGGATGCTGCTAGTCTGGGACCACATTTTGAGAATCCCTGAAGGTTTACCAATCATTGGTTGTATTTTCTGTTTCTTTTTTTTAATGAAGTATAGTCGATTTACAATGTTGTTAATTTCTGCCGTACAGCATAGTGATTCAGTTATACATATGTATATTCCTTTTTGTATTCTTCATTATAGGTTACTACAAGGTATTGAATATAGTTCCCTGTGCTGTATGGCAGGACCTTGTTTGTTTTATATAGTAGTTAGTACCTGTAAATCCTGCACTCCCAATTTATCCCTCCTCACCTGCCTTTCACCCATAAGTTTGTTTTCTGTGTGCGTCTGTTTCTGTTTTGTAAATAAGTTCATTTGTGTCGTATTTTAGATTCCACACACAAGTGATATCATAAGGCATTTTTCTTTCTCTTGCTGGATTACGTCACTTGGTGTGATGATCTCCAGGTCCATCACATTTTCTATTCTTGAAGCTGAGTGTATCTTAACTGACCTAGGCAAGACTGGGATAGTAAATGTTTAACAACCAGCTTTCCAATTAAAAAAAAAAAACAACAGCCCTTGATTTGTACTGCTGGCCAATTTCCCATGGTGTGAATATTCCGAACACCTTGACCAGTTTCGCGCTACCAACATGGTGTCTCGAAATGCAGAGTCAGGAGACAAACCTAGGTGCCTCTCTCGAGCCTGTGTGACCCAGCTCTCCTGAGCCCTGAGGCATGTCAGAGCAAGGAGTTCGTTAGTAAAGAGCTTTAAGCAAAGACACTCAATTAGATTTGGATTTTAGATGGATCTGTGTCTCCAGGCTCCCTTTAATAGGGTCAGATGGAAGTGGAGATCCCCTTAGAAGACTGTGGAAATATTTCAGCTAAGAGGTTTGAGAAGTGCCACAGAAGGAGGGGGTGAATTTGAAAGCAGGTTAGGAGGTGGATTTGTAATCCAGTGAGTGTGGGGGCTGAGGGCAGGGGCAGAGTGTAGAATTTCAGGTTGGGTGATTGATAATGCCATTAATTAAGATCCGGAAAACAGAGAATATTCTGGAAGATTTTGAGAGGAGATGATTTCCTTTTCCTTTATAAAATTATATTCAACAGTAGCTTAGTTTTTGGCATCTTTTGTAGACTCTTGTACATTGTAGGGGATTTTTTTTTCAGCCCTAAAGCTGTCAAAATCTAAACAATTTGGAGACCCACGGGGCTCCCAGATAAAATATAAAATGCCTGGTTAATCTAAATTTTAGATTAACAGCAAATAATTTTTTTGTATACATATGTCCCAATATTGCATGGGATGCTGTTATACTACAAAAAAATTGTTTATTTAAAATTCAGATTTAACTGAGGTTCCTGTATTTTTATTTTTGGCAAGCCCCCCTCTGATGTATGTATTAGGGAGACACTTTTGATTGGCTGTACTGAAATGAAAGTAAACAGGATAGGTCCAGCTGACAGCCTACTGCAGTGGCCACACACTGTTTGTAATGGGAAGTGTGGGTGTAGGTTTCACATGAGCTTCCGGTGAGGCTGTAGTCCGGAAAGTGAGGAGGAGGATGATTGACTGCAAAGAACTGAGTGTCAGTCTGTGGAAAATGGCTAAATATGAATGCGTGATACGAAACATGGAAGTGGGTCTGTTGTGAATTGTCCGCACTACAACGAAATGTCTCTTCTAAGAAATGGATTTGGTATCTTTCTAATGCTTCTGTACCATCGGCACTTCCACCGACAGCCAGCTGAGGTCTTAGGGGAGCATCCCGTGTGTCTGGTATTAGACCTTGGGATGCCTTTACTCCAGATTTCCTTCCTCCCAATTTAAATCAGTTTTTTTGACCTCTGTCCTGAATCCCTCTGAGCAGGGCCCAGCTGGCCCTACCCCTCCTGGGCGAGGTTCTGGCGCGTCTGTGAATACTCTCCACTCTCCGCACCTGAGGCCTGCCTAGCAGGCCTTCCCCAGTCCCAGCCTGGGCTCCTGGAGGCCTCCTGGGGGGATGAGTGGAATCTGGAGGGCAGATGGGCCTCTGCCTCCGGACTACCCTGGCCAGAGGCATGGCCCTGACATTGGGGGGCAATCACGCCCGTGTGTAAGTTTGAAAATGTAAACTCATGAAAGCTTGTGCCTTAGAGTGCATTCCATGATAGGCTGGGGTGATACAGTGAGCAGAACATAAATTTTAGGTCAGTGGAAATTTCTCTTGGTCTGAAATGTTTTCAGTTTGTTCTGCAATTTTGTGAAGGTATTATCTTTACATGTCTTTTTTTAGTTGAAGTATGGTCGGTTTACAATGTTGTGTCTATTTCTGGTGTACAGCATAATGTTTCAGTCATACATATACATATATCCCTTTTCAGATTCTTTTTCATTATAGGTTATTACAAGATATTGAATATAGTTACCTGTGCTATGCAGTTGAAATGTGTTGTTTATCTGGTTTTGTGAGGACTTCCTTGTATTTCTGATGTAAGAGATATTCTGCCAAAGCTCAGTAGGTATTCTGTGTGATTTGTTCCGTATGTAGATGTAGTTTTTTTTTGTAGTCATGTGAGAGGCTGAGCCAGGCATCCTTCTGCTCCTGCACCTTGGCCCCTCCACTCCGGGAAAAGCATGTCTTAATTGTCTGTGCATTTCTCGGTCATCACTTCCACTCCCGCTCTGTCAAAACCCTGCTCTTATCCCTACATTCCTTATCTTTATTAACAGTTGCCCAGTCAGCAGTACTAGGAATACTGGAGCCATTCGAAGCTCTGCTTTTTCTCTTAACTCCTCTCCGACCAAGACATCACATCCTTTTAATTCTGTTTTTTAAAGGCAATCTACTCTTTTTCTGAATCCCTCCTGCCTGAGTCTTACCTCTCAGCAGAAAGATTGCCATGGCCTAGACCCATTTCTGAATTAAATAGCACTTTGTTGAGGCAGAGAATGGATGAAGAGACCAGTTTCATATTGAGTGTAAGCTTGAGTTTTATCATTTCGGCTTGTGTCAGGCTGTTCTTGTCTTGATAGAGTGACTGGCATAGCCAGAGGGTGGTCACAGAATGGAGAGTCAGCGTAACGCAGAGAGTAAGTGGAACTGTCATGGCGCCTGTGCATGTGTGTTTAGCAGCCAGTGCATCACAGTGAGCGGATAATGAGGCTCAAGGTCTACTGGAAGTCGAACCTTCCGACATCTTGGGCCGAGATGGTTCTAACTAGTATTTGTCCTGTCCTGAATGGCTGTGTCATTCTTTTAATGGTTGGGCCCTGCCCTCTTTGCTTCTGTCTCACTTTTCCCCTCAAGTATGGACTGGCTTAGGAACTGAGCAGACTGAGCTGGCTAGAACAAGTCATGGCTGAGTACTTGGTCTCCACTATTTTAGGACTCTTTTAGGAACTTGAGCCGTGGGGTAGGGAGAAGAACAGTCTTCCTTTCCAGGAGGAGTTGCTGCTTTAACAGGAGAGGTATAGTCAACACAAAAATAACCCATATGGACACATACATCAGGACACATCTCTGTCCTCCCTGCTGGCCCCCCTCCCCATTTTATCAACATCACTGCACACACATCCATACACACTTGTTGCTTCATTAAGTGAATCTACTACAGGTAGCTCGTATTTAGTTTTTTTTTAAAAAAAAAAGTAGGGGGGAGTGGATCTTAAATAGTGCAGGTTTTGAAAGAAGGAAGGGACATGATGTCATACAAAAACAGGTATTTTCCACATTCTTAATGTCCTAGATATACTAGAACTTTCTGTTGTAACCAGCATTCTTAGACTTATCCCTGCTTGATTCTTCAGATAGAGATTGTTCCTGAGTTAATTTAAAATCCAAACTCAAATCCGAATACAATTTGGTAGTATGGCCCCTTCTGCTTAGTTTTGAAAGGCAGAAAAATACAGCAGCAGTGTACTTCTCTGCTTTATTTCTTGAGATGACTCTTATTTTAAGAGTATTTGGCAAAATGAAGGCAATCTAAAGCAGTGTCTTGTCTCAGTTTTGGAAAAAGTCATCACATCCTTTAAAACATGTCTTTTTGGTTCTCTTTAAAGTTTTTTTTAGTAAACTGAATCTTAGTCACCTCTAGTAGATTCACTTAATGAAGTAACATGTAAGTATTGTTTGTTTTCAACCTGTTTGTTAAATTTTTAAAATTTTAAAAATTAATGTATAGTTGACTCACAATGTTTTAATTTCTGGTGTACAGCATAGTGGTTCAGTTATACATAAATAAATTCTTTTTCATTTTTTTCATTATAGGTTATTACAAGATATTGGATATAGTCCCCTGTGCTATACAGTAGAACATTTACTTATCTATTTTATATGTAGTATTTTGTATCTGCTGATCCCAGACTCCTAATTTATTCCTCCCCTCCTTTCCCCTTTGGTAACCATAAGTTTGTTTTCTATGTCTGGGAGTCTGTTTCTGTTTTGTAAATAAGTTCATTTTTTAGATTCCATATATGAGTGATATCATATATTTGTCTTTGTCTGACTTACTTCGCTTAGTATGATAATCTCTAGGTCCACCATGTTGCTGCAAATAACATTATTCCATTCTTTTTATGGCTGAGTAGTATTCCATTGTATAAATATACCACATCTTTATTCAGTCATCTTTTGATGGACATTTAGGTTGCTTCCATATCTTAGCTTTTGTAAATAGTGCTGCTTTGAATATTGGGGTGCATGTATCTTTTTCAGTTAGAATTTTCTCTGAATACATGTCCAGGAGTGGAATTCCTGAATCATACAGAAACTCTATTTTTAGTTTTTTAAGGAATCTCGATACTAGTTTTCCATAGTGACTGCACCAAATTATATTCCCATCATCAGTGTAGGAGGGTTCCCTTTTCTCCACACTGTCTCCAGCATTTATCTTTCATGGACTTTTTAATGATGACCATTCTGACAGGTGTGAGGTGACACCTCATTTCAGTTTTGATTTGCATTTCTCTGATAATTAGTGAGATTGAGCATCTTTTTATGTGCCTCTTAGCTATCTGTAGCAACATGTATTGGGGTGTGTGTGTGTGGTGATGATTATGAGCAGGGGGCCAGCAGAAAGGACAGAGATGTGCCTGATGTATGTGTTCATTTGTGTCCTTTTAGAGATAGCTGTCTCGTCTGTGGAGTTAAGGAGATGTTAGCCTCTGAGATTTATTTAGAGGGATTTTGATGAATAATAGGGTGGGTGAGAGGGGCTGGTTCTGTCCTCCCTGAGGAAGGAGCATTGGGGAAGTGCAGACTGAAGATCTGGTGTGAACGTGGTCCCTTCACACCCGCTAACCTGATGCTGCTGTACTGTGCATGTGGAAGCTGATGGCTCCTCATTTTGACAAAACCACACATCAGAAACCCTGCAGAAGGGATCTGTTGTGCTATTCATTCAACATGATAGCCAAGAAACTTCCTAATTTGGGTCCTGTAGAGAATTTTGGCTTTGCTTATGCCAACCCTTTGAAGTGGAGAATTCGGTGGGTCTTTGAACTCCTTGGAAGTGCAGGTTCTGTTACGGAGCTTTAGTTGACAGTAAGAGTGGGGTGCCTGCTTGTGGTGGAGCTGCCCCACCTGGGGTTGGAAATCAAGGAAGGCGTGAAGATCAAGCTGTTCTAGGATCTGAAAATAGGTCTCTCAGCAGAGAGACACTCTCGCTGGGGCTGGTCAGCTCTCAGTTGTTTTGGGAGACACTAATGCTGTCCTTGAGTCCAGTAGAAATCTGGACCACAGAGGAAGATGGCGCTTTTGTTCAGCTTTGGAGTGAAAGCACCTCTCATTCAGAGTTTGGCAAGGTTCACAATACAGTCTCTGCCTGTCTACCTGCTGCCCTGTCCCACTGTCTCTTTGTTCCAGGTCACCCCTGAGGCCTCCCCCAGTTAACCTGCAACCTCATTAGCTAGCTGGGCTGATAGGCTGGAGGAGAGAATGCCCAGAGCGAGTTTAAGCCTTTTTTTAAAAGCTTAGTGGCACTTTTTTTTTTTTTTTAAGCAGAGCCAGGAACCAGCTCTCTTTTCTCCTCTTCCCTAGAGAAACCAAATCCCAAAAGCCATACCTTGCTTTTCCAAGGGAAAGTTTCTATTTCTTTTCCTGCTTTTTTCCCGGATATTAAGAAAAGGAGAGATAGGGAAGCTATGGAAACCCCATGCCCTTCCTCATTTCTCTTTGCATCTTAACTTTGAAACAGTGGGTTCCAAAAACCTAATGAACAAAAGGGTGCGGGGCGCGCCTTGCACCTGAAGCCAGTAGATGGCGCTCTGTCCCCGCTCAGCCGCCCAGGGAACCAAGGCACTGCGCTGGACTCTGCTGTCCAAAGGGAAAAACGGGTGTTCGCCGAGCAGGCAAGAGGCAAATATTAAACCTAGCATTTTATGCATTTTGAGACAGAAAGCCTTTCTGTTTAGGTTCACGCCACATTCTCTGGAGATGTGTTTGGAAAGCCCCTCTGCCACTGAACTCATCACTGTGGCCTTTTATTCACTTACAAAATGCTTCCCCAGAATCCCAGCTCAATTACCTTTTGTCTCCCCTCTGTCCTAATACTCTGGTTGAATGCAGGAAAAACAAAGCAGCAAGGTCAGACGTCCCCCTTCTCGCCCAGGATGGTTTGTCTTGTTTTCCAGAGCCAAATGAATGAGTGGCCTTGCACCCACATATATATGCTATGTGTGTGTGTGTGTGTGCATGTGCCTGGATATGTATATATTCTACAAACATTTACTAATGCCCATAATAATGAAAAATAATTATATTTCTTTGCTTTGGGTAAACACAAATATTTGTGGGCAGTATTTTCATCAGTCTACTCAGAGCATATGTTTCCATGTCATTTCAGAGGTCCAATATCTGAAAAACTATCATGAACGTCTGACAATTAATCAATTCAGCAACTAGGTGCTGACTGCAATGATGTGCAAATCTTGTAGTCTGTGTTGTTGGGAATGCTTAGATGAGTAAGTTCTTAAGCTCAAGAATTTACCACTGAGTCCTGGAAAAATAGCCTTTGGCCAGTGGAGCCAAAGTGTTGTAAGGATTTGAATAAGTGCTTGCAGGCTGTGTGTGTATGCTATTGTGGGTGTTGTGTTCAGTCACGATTGAGGTCTGGGGGCTGTTACTGACTTACAGCAATAGATCTAGATAATCAGGTTTGCCCCCCACCTACTTAACTCAAAGAGCTACACCTGGGTTGAGCAGATACTGCATTTTGTGGATAAAGATGTAAATTAGGCTCCAAAAAAGGACTAAATTTACCTTAAATTCATAGAAAAACTTACCTTTTTGAAAGTGTGTTCATGTGTATTATGTCAGGAAAAATGCTTTGCAAGTATTTTATTTTGCAACTTAACATGCAACAATATGTTAAGCAAAAGGTGAGCAGATACAGGCTTTAAGGAACAGGGCATGACCAGAACTCAGAATGCCAGCCATTGTTTCATCTGTTTTGCTTCCTATTGCTTGTATTTTTCCCCCAGAAATTATTGAGTGGATTTGGATGGAAAGAAAAAATTCCTCTGGTGGGAAAGCAAGTGGACTATGTGTGTGTGTGTGTGTAGGCGTGCGAGTGTGCTATTAAATGTCTTTTCCAGAGGTCTTGGTCTGTTGCAATAGCCTTGCCAATCCTTCAATTACTGTTTTCTTTCATGAGAAATTGTTACTGGAATGCATTCACCCTTTTAGGGAGCTGTGAATGTGGTTATAATTGCCTGTTTCTAAGATAATTGGCCTGACTGCATAGCCCTGGAAAAGTTACTTGAACGAATGGACTGTGGAGGAGAGCCTGGGCTGCATTCAGACTCGATCTTGGCGGCGAGGCCTGGCTGTCACCATCCACACTTCATCCTGGAGTAACCAAAGTGGATGGCAAGAGATAGGAAACCAGGAAGTTCTGTAAATGAGGCCGTCTCAAAGTGCAACAACCACTTGAGTTTTGACATTTCCATACAGAAAGTTTTTTTTTTTTGGACTGTAAAGTTACCCGTTGTAACTTTTGGTGGGTTTGTATTCTCTAGCCATGGAAAACCAGTCTCTCCAGTGGACTCTACTCCCCTCTTTAGAGGAGGTTCTGGAGTCTCAGGATCTGAGTGTTCTCCGAGTCTCCAGGAGCAATGGGAGGGAAATGGAATGGTGAAAGGTTGATTGATTTCAGGCATTAAATCAATGCAAAAATTTCTAACATCTCTATTATTGGTACTATCAGTGGCCTTTGATGCCTTCGATCAAAGAGTTGTGCTAATTCATTACAAGCTGACATAAAATGACCATATTCTCAGCTCCAGGGGAGAAACTAAAATACACTTTCTCTTAAAAGTGTGGGATCCTGAAGTGTTGCAGGATGCAGTTCATTTTTTTTTTCCTTTTTTTCTTTTTTCCTTAAACTTCAGGCTCATTTTGCTTTCTGAAAAAAGAAAAGGAAGTTGTCACTGGAAAACGCCTTATGATGCATTTCTGCCACCATAACTGAAATGTGGTTGCCAAAAGGGTCAAGAAATTTTCACCTGCTCAGAGCAAGAGAGTAATAGTTAGCAGGGAAAAACAGAGACCAATGCTGTAATGAGGTGAGTAACCCAATCAAGAATGCCTAATTTAACGAGAGATCGCCCATCCATCCCAGGATGTATGGAAAGCAGGTAAGCACTGTTGGAAAAAACCAACTTAGCAAATCAGTGTTGCTCTTCTTCTATTTCTAATTTTTTTATCCGTCGCCACCTCCTCCCCCCTCCTCAACCTTCACTTTGTATTAAGGACTCACAAGGTCACAGGATGATACATGTTATATGTAAAGCATTGTCAGGATAGGAAATTATGTGAACCTGATGCATTTCCAGAAGGCATCGCAAGGAGTTGCTACCCAAGAGCTCCCTCAGGGACCAGGCGGATGACACGGCAGGGTCCGTGCCAGGCTGCCTTGGGGACCAGGGAGGTTTGTGGTTTGTTTTGCTGAACTTCTTTTATAGTGACTAGCAATTTACACATGCCTCGACAAGCTACCATTTAATTTTTCCAAAAGTTACTGTAAATCCAGGCAGATCACACACTTCTTCCTCAACGTTCTTTTTAGCCACGGGGACACAGTTACAACTTTCTGCTGTATCAAACCACAGCAACTAGGCAGCCATTAAAGAGAGTGAGGCAGACCTGTATACACTCACATGGAGGAACCTGAAAGATGTACTGTGCAGTGAAAAAAGGAACAGGAAGAAAAATTTGCTTAGGAAAAATCTGTTCTTTACATCCAATGTATAGAAAAACGAGCAAAAGCATGTACACCAGACTGTAAATTTGGTTCTATTTGCGGAGGAAATGGGAGTGGGTGGGGGGTGAAAAGGGGACTTGTACATTTCACTCTCTATACCTCTATATTGCTTGAATCTTTTGCTGTAACATATTAAATTCTGTAATAAAATATTTTTAAAGAGGGACCGTAAGTATGATCCCAGTGCTTCAAACACACTGAAAAACACCCTATTTTTATCTTCTGCTTTGTGTCAGAGTATATACGTAATATTTTGTTGTTGCATCATTTATTGTAGCACAGATAAGAAGGGGTTAAGCCATTGAGGTCATTTTTAAACGCCTGGATTCTTGCAATCAAGGCAATCAAAATCCGCTTCCACCTTAGCCCTCTGCCACCATTCATCAAATAGGTCTTGTTCTGCTGGGAAGACAATCTTGTTTCACACATAGGAAAATACCCAGCTGCAAATGGTTTGCACAGAGCTGGGAAGAAATCTACTGAGGATTCCAGGAGAAGGGGTCAGCGGTGTCCTGCTCCTACCCGGGTCACTGTGTGTGTTGTCTTTTCCTAGAGTGAAACCTCCGAGTAGCCGGACATCCTGGAGCAGAATGAAAATTGCCCTGGGGCACAGAGTGGGCCTTAGAAATGAATGTTAAATGAATCCCAGTGTGGAAGACTTAAGCATCAGGAGTTCTCTCTAAAGGAATGAGGAGTGGAATTCCGTAGGAGCCAGCCTGGGCTTGACCACTTTTCTGATTTTGTTTGTGTTTTCCGAGCTCCACCGTCACACCTTGTAATGTCTCACTTTCCTTCAGTGCCTGTTACCAAATCACATCTTTAGAAGTTGGGGGGAATTCATGGCCTCGATGCGTGCGGTTCTTGGTGAGCGCAGGCGGTGTTTTCTCCCTCACTCCTCTCTCGCTCTCTCTTTTTTTTTTTCCTTGTTCTTTCTTTCTAGCCTTTCTGATCTCTCACCGTCCTTCAGCCAAAGCTTTCTGCACTTCCTTCACCATATTAGGGATAGAAAGCATCATAAAATAGGGGCGTGTAGCACCATAGTCCTATAATTTCCTGGGAAAGAGTGAAGCTGGTTACTTTGTCAGTATCTAATAGAATCTTTTGTTTATTTGTTTGCTTTTCCCTCCCTGAATATTACTCTGAGAGTCCCAGTTTTGACCAGCTCACTCCCTGGTGCAGGTGGGAATAAGAGCTGGTAAAGAAATTTGGGAAGGAAGTGGAGGGAATCACTCTTCTGTTGAGCTAGTCTCCTTCTGAAAGGTCGGCTTATTTTTTCCTTTATGGATTCCTATGGGGTTGTGGTGGCGAGGGCGGGGTGCACAAGTATCAGCGTGAAGACATTTTAAAACGTGTGCTTGCTATTAGGAACTGAAAACAGGCATAAACCACGATGAATCATCATCATTCTCCCACGTTTATCTTTACCAAAGTGCTTATAAAGCTCTCAGTTTCACACCTAAAAGGAGGCTTTAAACTCGAATAAGGTACATATGGAAATTATACTTCAGGAGTTGGGATATAAAATCCAATGTGAACAGTTAAAGAAGGAGGGTTATTTAACTCACATGAAAATTGTTAATGTTCTCAAGGCTAGAGAGACAGAGTAGTGGATTTGTTACGGTGTGCCTGCCCAGACCACGTTCACTTTCTGTGAGAGCAGATACCCCCTCTTCCCACTGCCAGCGGTGAGTCCTGTGTGCTTTATATACCTGTCTCTGGCTATGGGGAGTAACCAAAAGAGTGGACACTTGGCCCAGGACACTTCCAACCAGAGATGGGTCTGGGCCAGTAGGTTCTGTAACAGGGATTTTACTTCTGAAACATACCTGGCTGTATTTGCACTTTTCTGCAGTCCTGTTTCCTTTCCTGAAATCGTCCTGCTACCTTTGCCTGGGGAAAGAGGAGGAGAAGGGAAGAGCCTTTCTGGCCTTCCCAGGCTGACAGGTTCAGGTTCAGGTTGCCTTTGAGAAGCGCTTTATTCATGTCACCAGAGCCACAGGGCACTTCTTGGGCAGTCGAGTAGAAATAACTGATCAAGGATCAAGGCTGGTTCTGAGCAAGGTGCTGCAAGCCAATAGGGTGGTTAAATGAGAAACAGAAGAAGGCATCCCCTGTGCATGGAGGGAGAGGTAGCAGCCAAACTTGGCTAGCTGACCAGTATCTGTTTGCAAAAGCTCAAGATCCTTTTCCTCCAGATGGAGGCAGTGCAATATGAGGGCGTACGGCTTGGTGAACATAATATGGACTGGATTTTGGGTCCCATTTGCTCCTCTGGCCAGGGGTCTTTGTGCAGTGAGCACACACGGTTCAGCTCTACACATAGCCCTGAGCCTGGGACTCACTTTCCACAGTCTCTGAGTTCCAGCATGGTGTTTAAAAAGTGACTTTGATTTCTCAGGCCATGGAAGAGGGTGAAGAATGCTCAGGGAAGTGGTGGAGGGCTGTGTCACTTTGCACAAGGCAGCTGGGGACTAGGCAGGACATAACTTCACAGGGAACTCACACAGGACTCCAGAAATACATGTTGGGGAAACACCTACCTGGGGCTGTCACTGGGTTCTTGAATTCCCATCATACCCTGGGCTTTGGAATTTGCTCTAATTGGAGCGCTCAATTTTCACAGGAGGTTGATTTCACTACATAGAAGTTATTTGGCCAACATAGTAGCAACTCTTATTTCCACAATTTGCTTTTCCGTTTACACACAAGGTTCTCCTCCATGTCTCTGTAACCAGACCCTTCCTGCAGTGCTCCTGTTTTGCAGCGCATTGGTTATCAGCAGTCTTATCCACTCACACCAACGTGGTCCAAGTTACATTGTGTTGTTGCGAGATTCATATACCTGATCTTCATCAGAATTCCTGAATTCCTAAATTGTCTGTACTCATTACCTCATGGTGTTTCTAGTTAAGGACTAACTATGTTAGTTGACCAAAAAAAAGGTAAACTAAGGCAAGCTTGGGGTACCAGAAATCGAGTTTTTTGGGATTAGCAGAGGAATCAGTAATTCTGGGACACAAAGACAGCAGCGAGGTGCACGTGGGTCCTGAGCGGGGTTGGGGCGGTTTTTACCCATGTAGAGTGAAAGGGGGCGGCTAGTAGGGGTCCACGCAGCGAGTTCATTGGCTCCAAGGTGGGGAGAGATTCTTGGTGGCTGCTCACTGGTCAGAAGATAAGTTTCGATCTTAAGTAAATCAGGCATTTTCAGGCAGTCAGATACCCGGCCTTTAAGTTTTATTTTCCTGAGTGTGCACTTGATTCTTCATTTCTTCTCCTTCTGCTCCACTTGAGACTAAGATCGTTCTATAGGCCCAGGATGGGCCTTGAGACGTAAATAGTTGTTGTCAAGTAAGCTTGGAAAAGACTGCTTGTTTCTCTCTCTTCCTGTTAGCTTCTCTTTCATATCATTATTTTCATCTTAAAGTTTATGAAAATTACTCAAGTAGCCCTTTAAATTGAACTCAGAATGACCAAGACTTACTTGACCCAGAAACCATTTGTTCCTTTAGAACTGTTCTTATAAAAACTTTTTGCCAAATGTTGTTCTAGATTTTGGAGTCTTGCATTGAAGATAGTAAAAGAACATTTTGTCATGGACCTTTTAAAAACAAAGAAAGTCAAGTACTTGCAGAAAGGTTTATTTTCCTGTTTGGGAAAGCATCTCTCCCTGTTTTAGAACAACTGACTGTAGGCTTCCATCTTCTCAAATGACCTAGGCTAATCTGATTTTGGTTTTTAATACTTCCTCTGTTTGAGTAATTTAGGATTATTATACCATCCATTCTATTCTTTCAAATGGCAAATAATTAAAACATATTTTCATCTCTTCACTTATGCTCAGGTAGCCCTTTGCCATGTACAGAGTATTTTCACATTCATTATCTTATTGATCGTTACTATGACACAGTCATTTTAAACAACCTTGCAAATAGCATTTAAAAATCATTAGGGCCATTAATATTCTATTTAGTCTGCAAAAATCTGAAATGGCTGACTCCTCCAATCACAGAGCTAAGAGGATATAAAACTTTGCTTGTAGCAAAAATGCTCAGAGCTTTTCCTTCAACACAGCTTGCTAAACTCCAGTTTAGCAACAACTAAGGAGAAAGGAAGTTAGAGTGGGAGAGTTGTTTACTATTGTTATTGTTAGAAATATCACCTTTTAAAAAATTCTGCCTCTTGTGATTTATTTTAAATTCTGGTCGTTCCATCTTGTAAGGCAAATTATGCACAATATATTCTCAAAGATTCTGGGACTGAAGTTGTGATATTCTCCAGTAACCCCAGCAGATACCTAAGTAGAAATATTTTGCTATCTTCAGTTTTACCCAAACCTTAGGAGAGGAAATATTTTTAGCATTGCTTTCTACTTACTCATCCTAGGATTTCCTAGTTGTTTTATTTTCCTGTTTTCTGTTAGAAATAATACATATTTGTTGAATGACTAAATAATGAAGTAATAGCAAACGCCTGGAATTTATATCCCTTTTTTCATACCTTTCCTTTGATGTCTTTAATACATATACTCATATGAAGTCTGAACCAGTTGTATTCAGCTTTGAATATTCCCTATTGAATTTATATTGTTTTTACAACTTTATTAAGGTATGACTGACAACGAATAAATTGCGTATGGTTAAAGGGCACAACTGAGGATTTTTAACATATGTATACATACGGACTTGGATGAACATTGAGGAGCCTTGGGGAACTCCAACATTTAATGGTCAAGTAGGGAAGTGTGAACCTGCAAAGAGAAGACGGGGAGAGAAACTACAACACTGTGGTCACAAGTTAACGATGCAACTTACAGTAAGATGGTGGACAAACCTGAATAAACAAACAACAAAGTTATTGCAGAGCAATTCAGAAACTAAGATGTGTCATAGTTTCAGGAGCACTGGACTGAAGATCAGGAGTCAGGAAGGAACTTAGACTTCTGGAGCTTGTATTATGTGCCAGGCTCTTAGGTTAACTCCTGTCTCTCCCACAATCCCTGCAAAGAATGTTCTCTCTGTATTTATCCCTACATAAATACAAGGAGATATGACTCAAAATGCTGATAGCACACTGGGAGGACTTGGTGCCAGGTACCAGAGAGAGCTAAATGCGCAACCATTGCTTTTTGAGGATTTAGGAATCTGAGAGTAAGGTTTTTCTTTTGATCTTCAAAATTTTATTTTTAAATTGAATCATGAATTACTTTCCATTTACTTTTTTCAAAGTGATCGAAAATCCTTGCTAAAGTAGTGAGGTTAAAATTACTCTAATTAGGTAGGGAAAAGCTCTAAATGCAGCATTTCGAGCCTTTCTCTTCTCAAAAGTTTAGTGACTCAATCTCACAAATTCAGACTCTGGTCTAAGGTATCAGTGTTGAATTCAAAGAATAGTTGCTTCTGCTCATGGAAGTGCACTGGTCTTGCTGTGGTCACACAGTGATTACTGGTTGCAGAGGTTGTATGTTAAAACCTTCATGGGTAGCGTGTTAGGCAGTTTTGGGGCTTAAATGAAAGGACTTCGATCCATATGTCGGTGTTCTTTCTCCCTGTGCATTTTGGTCTTTCCACGTCCCTCCAGCTAATTACACAAGCACTTGTACCATTCCCTTCAAACAACCTCATCATCGTTTCCTCCTTGATCCTGCTGTAAAGTTGAAATGCAGAATTTATGACATTGCAGTCATTTTCACGGTAACAGACTGTGGCATCGTAAAAACAAGAGCACGATAACGTCACTGCAGGATCAAGCAGAAGGAGAGACTGGGTTCTATGCAGGAGAAGCTCTTTTTCAGACCCAAATTGCTTTGATGACAGCAGGGGAAAACACAGAAAACTATTGCTGACATAGGAAAAAATCCCCAAACTCGTCATACAAGTGTTTTTATCAACCATGTCCAAGTGGCAGGTATATTTGAAAGATGTGAGTCAGACTTTTGGTGTTTTTTAAGACAGATGTCCAGCCACTGAAACTTTTGTAAATGATGGAAATTTTAAGTGGTCATTTTTCTTTTTCTAAGTAGACTTTTCTGAGTTACTGTTTGACCACTGTTTGAAAAGTGAACAAAAATACTTTCTCATGTTTCTGAGGTCTGAAATTTACAGTATATTTGAAAGTTGAAATTCCAAAATGCTTTTTAATTTATTGTATAAATAAGTATAATTTTGAGTTCAATTTGAAAAAAAATACTTGAGATGAATTGTCATGAACAACATGGAGTAGTCTACGGTTATACTTTGAATCGAATTGTATCTTCTGTGTTCATAGTTATACAGGTATCTTTCTATCACATTACTTCTTGCTTTTTAGTATTTGAGTCAGTTTGTCTTTTATACTTAAAATTTTTCTCTGTTGAGAGGTATATTTCATATCCCAACAGTGCTTTGTGACATAATGACTTCTCTGTGTGCACTGTGGTTGAATTTAAGTCACAGTATTGCCTGCTTTGTATGAGCCAGGCTGTGAGCCTGACCTTGGATACATCATAGTGTGTAGCATCCTTCTGTAGGTGTATCTGTACGCAGAAGAGCTACAGAGAGAAGAAAAATACTTCCTCCGCCTTTCTTATTCTCATCAGACAGACAACAAAGAGCACACTGCCTAACGGTAGTTTCTGAGATAGTGCCAAAATGGAATTTTAGGCAGTCTGATCCAAAATTGACTAGGAAGTTCATATTGCAAACCTGCCTCTACATAAATGTCCTAACGTCTGACTATCCTGTGAGATTTTGCCTGAAAGTGCAGAAGAGGTAGGGCTCACGGGTAAGAGCTGTCCTTACTTTTCTCTCATCTTTGCCCACTTTCGGGAGTTTTATGCAAAGTTGCTTGTAACATATACCAAGGTTCAGAGAATAGAGTTGGTGGATTAAATTGATCTAATCTGAGTCCTGGTTTTGGGTTACACTTTCTGCACAGCATCAAGTAAATATTTTGTTGGATAATTAAGATGGTGATCCAGCTTTCTTTGGGTACATATTTTCTTATCTTTTCCTCTTGCCTTCTGGGAGAGTTTCTCAATTTAATCTTCCAGCTCACAAATTTGTACGCCAACAGTTTCCATCCTACTGTTTATCCTATTGCTCTGTTAAAAAATTCCAACTCATATTTTTTCGTACCTAATATTTCCAATGGGTTCCTTTTCTTATGACTTCCTGTTGATGTTTCATGTTGCTAATGCCTTCCCTTATCTTCTTGAAGATATTTAAAGCCATGCTTATTTAAAAATCTTGGTCATTGCCACAGACCTTGTTCCTTGTGTTGTCTTCATAGTAATTATGCTCCTCCAATGCCTGGTTATTGTGCCTTGTGAGTTCATGTCCCAGCCCCAGATTCTACCTGGGCACCATTGATGATGGCATTTTACCTGACCCTTGGGTGAAGTTTTCGCCTTTAAACACTCAGGGAGGAGCAGCCTTGGGAGGAGGCAGTCCAGTGCCCTAGACAGGGAGAAGATTGAGAAATGGAGTATTCAGGGCAGCTGGTCAGCTCCCACTTATTTTCATTAACATTCTAGGCATGTGAGGTGTTTGCTTTAAGCGGATGTTACCAGGAGACCAGTGTTGGGACCAGCTTCGCGGGAAAGCGCCAGGCAAAGACGGTCCCTGGGCAAAGCTTGGGAGAGATAAAAAGCAGAATTTAAGAGCTTTCGTCCAGCTTATCCTCTGGTCACTTTCTCCTCCTCTCCCGTTTCAAGTCAATTTTCAGGTTCTTCAGTTCTTCTCACAGCTTTTAATAATGGTAGCTTAATGATTCCCTGCCTCCAAGAGGCTTTGTCTGTGGCCAATTTCGAGAGCGGAAGCAAGCACTATCTTGGTTGCTACCCTTTCTTTTGATCTCATAATATTCCCATAAAACTGGTAGTTGTGGATTCTCGAGTATTTATGCTTCTGGATTATGTGTTTCTTGAAGGCAGGGATCATGTTTGCCTCACTGCCTGTTTTCTTTCACTTGTTTCTGCCCTTATCCCTTCACTCTTGATTCTCTTAGAGTGTAGTTTTAACTGTGACCCTCAAACAAGGTAGACGTTAATTTTTTCTCATGGAAAAGGCAGGTAGTAAGTGACCTAGGTCTGATAGAGTGGCTTTGCTTCACAAAGTCCTCAGGGAGCCAGTTTCTCTCCAGTTTACCTCTCTCCATCCCTGAGATGTAGTCCAAGGTGGTGACACTACCTTCCATGCAGCTGGATGAAGGCGAGGACGAGGAAGGATGAGCAAAAGATATATTCCAGTGTTTTGGGGGGAGGGGCGGGCAAAGGTTCCAGGGAGCTGGCCTGCGAAACAAAACTCATCTTTACATATCAGCCACTACTTGAATGTTTGGTTCTGTCTACTTGCAAGAAAGCTAGAAAATCTTTACCATGTACTCAGCTAAAAATTTTTATAATTATAGATTAAAGGAAGAATAGATACTGGGAACAATGAGAAGTCTGTTATATCTTCCTTCCTTTCTGCCTTAATTTATCTTGTCTTCCTGTTTTCATTTGTTCCTTCCTCTCCTTCATTCCTTCCCCCAGTGTTATTTAGTGCCTAGTGTACACCAGGGCCTGCATTCAATGTTTTATAACCTCAGTATTTTATTCTGCATCGCCATCATTCATCTGGAGGACAAAGATACTTCAGGATATTATGCGGAAATCTCGGGGGAGAGTTACAGGTTGGATGCAGAAGTTTTATGAAAAGAGTTTCCTATTTTACAGATAAAGAAACAGGCCAAAGGAAATATTGTCAAAGATTTAGGGTGAATTCTACTTCTGCCACTTACTGAGCAGTTACTGACGATCAACCTTCGTGCATTCACCCAGTATGTCAGGCACTCTGTCAGGTGGTAGGAATTCAACAATACATAGGTAGTCAGAATCCCTGTCCTCAGTTAGATGGGCGTTTGCAGCCTAGTTGAGCAGCCAGACAGTTAAACAAGCAATTAGAGAGAGCATGAATACTCCAACGTGGTAGGTTGGGAAGTTCTGTGCTTTCCTTGCTAGACTACAATATACCCCCCCCCCCCAAAACAAAGTAAAACCTTTCTTTCATTGATGTACTTGCCTCCTAGTGTAGCAAATGCTTTCAACATAGTAAAAAGAAGGATCAGAGGCTTTATGGGCAAGGGGAAACCGTTACATCAGTCATGGAGGTGGAAATAGTTCGGAAGGAAGGTGATCAGATTTGCCCAAAGCTTAGCTATGTCTAGGAGAATGGGGGAAGTAAATTTGGAGATGTGGGTATCAAACCATGAAGAGCCTTTAATGGCAGATTAAGGTGTTTGGATTTAGACAACAGAGACCCTTTTTAAATTGACGCCTAGAAAAATGACTTATGGACGTGGTGTTTCAGTAATCAGGTGGAGAGGCAGGAGTCTGCGGACGTGGAAGTTTGAGGACTGGAAAATTGACAGTGGCAACGGGGGGGTTGACTGGTCGATGTGACAGCTCTTAGGATGGGGAGCTGGGGTTGAAGGACAGTTGTGATACTCAGCAGGGAGGGGTCTGCTGTTCTCCAGCATGACATCTGATATGTTCTGTGCGGGAAGACGTGTCTGTCCTGTGTGAGGACTTCACAGCAGTTGTAAGGACACCAGCAAGTGCTTTTCTCTCCTTCAGTGGTGGGTCAGCTTGGCTAGAGGAGGAAACGTAGAGGGATCTGAAGAAGAGGACCCTGTACCATCCTAAGCTTGCAGGAAAAATGGGAGGCTAGTGTGGCTTATGTTGGGATAAGATCATGAAAATGTAATTTATGCTCATTTGTTTCCTGGGCATTATGTCTGGGGGAGCCCTGACACAGGTGTGCCTTGGGAACGCCATCATTTAATACCTGTACTTACTCCAGCAGTAAATTACTAGGTGGCCTTGAGAAAAATCTCCCGAATTTATATATGTATATGTAGTAGAAGTTATATATTTTTATTATAATACAACTTATATATATAATAAAATACATAATAAGATATAAATATATATGTATAATTTTTTTAATGCTGATGTCCTTAATAGAACCACTTGTAACTTGGAACTTTATTTGGCATGTAATTTAAGGGGACAGGTATGTGGAAGTTGGAGAAAGACAATTACAGAAAAATTAAATCAGTTGGGACATTCTTTTAATTGTTGAAACTTGAAAAATACAGTTTCTTTGTACACCGTCAAGGGGGTAAACAGCTAGGTTGAGTGCCTTGGACAAAGATGGAAAAAAAACAGCAATTAATAATCAACAGAAAGGATGGCCAGTCCCTGTAGAGAAATATTTCCCATCTCAGTCTATTTTGGTGGTATTGAATTGTCCACCCTAAATTCCAGTAAAGGAAGGGATAGTCAAATTTCACTGTAAACTTTAGAAACTTTAATTTCAGTGGTTTTAAGACTGGGAGGAGTCAGAGGAGGGACACAGCCAAAGCAGTGTCAGAATATTTGTGTGGAGAGTGTGTTAGTGGATAAGATGATCTGAAGATGCTTTTCTCCTCCAGATATTGTCTCACTTTTTTGGTTCTGTATATGTTTTTTAAATTTGAATCATTCATTAAATATCTTAGCTATAAAAAAATCTGTTTAGTATTAACGAACTGAAAATCTACCTTTAAATTCATCTGTCTCCTGTACCATACTCCCAAGGGAACACTGTTCACAGAGACTGCTTGAGTGGTAACTCTGAAGTCATGCAACACACAACAGTCCTGGCTGATGTCATCCTGGGTTTTCTAACACTGTGACCTGACCCTATTCTGCTCTAGCAGAAACAGATAGCTCAAGTGATCTGAGGGCTCGGTTTGTATCCTGTTTCTTGAGCCATGAAACTTCCAAGAGAAAGAAGGAGGGCGAGAGGGAGGGAAGGGGTGGGATGACAACTAGGCTTCTGTCTGGAGAGCCTGCTTGGCTAGAGGTCTTTATTGATTAGCTTCATACAGTTTAGGGAAGAAATTAGAAAGCGTAGTTGAAAGCTTTACATTTTCATCAGCAACTTGAATCTCCTATAAAAATCTTTATTACAGGCAACCTTAATCTTAAACTGACAGGTTTTAAGGAGGCTTGGAAGGAAGGAAGGAGAAAGAAAGGAGGAATGACAGTGTTGTGGGAAAAAAAAAGTCTACCGAGCTTAGAATTGTACAACATGGGTTTTAATTCTGACTTTGTCACTTGCTAGCTGGGTGATCTTGGTCAAATTATGTAATATCTCTGAATTTCAATTTCCTTATCTATGAAAAGTAGTTATAAAGTAACAATCCCAAGGTTGTTGCAAAGAGTAAAGGATTCAGTGTATAACATACACCGAGGCAGCTCGTACAATAGGAGAACTAAAGGACAAGTGTAAAAATCCGACATTTGTGGTTAACTGGCTTCAGGACTTCCTTACCAGCATCCTCAGTCCCTCCCTAGTTAACCCTTCATCCCATGTGCCTAGTGGAACACCTCCTTTGCCTTCATTACTCCTCTCTGTGTGCTGCGCGGGGCTGGGGGAAAAAAAAAAACACACAGCTGTGAATATTATAACCACATTTTATGATCACCAACCTCAGTTTGGTCCCCAGTACTGTTTATTGTCTTTTCTCTGCCTTGCTCTTTCTAGCTGTCTAGAGTATCTTTTGAAAATGTCCTCCATGCTCCCGAAATACCACTTCCCACGTCCCCTCCTGCTCTGTCTTTCCTTCCTTCTATCCCTCATCAAGTGACTTCACACACAAAACAGGGCACAAATGAATTTATTTACAAAACAGAGACAGACTCACAGACATAGAAAATAGACTTATGGTTACCAGGAGAATGAAGAGGGTCGGAGGGGTAAATTGGAAGTTTGGGGTGTGCAGATACTAACTACTATATATAAAAGAGATAAACCACAAGGTCCTACTGTATAGCATAGGGAACTATATTCAATACCTTGTAATGGCCTAGGAAGAAAAAGAATATGAAAAGGAACATACATAAATGACTATATATACATACATAAGTGAATCACTATGCTGTACACTAGAAATTAACACATTGGAAACCGACTATACTTCAATAAAAAACAAAATAAAATAAATGCCCACCATGCTCCCCAAATTCCACTCTTCCGTTTTCCCTCCTGCTCTGTCTTTACCCACCATCCCTCATCAAGTGACTTCGGAGAGAAATTAGATGCCTTCTTGACTCTGTGCCAGCTCTTAACCTGCAAACTTAACTTTTTTTTTCAATATCCATCCCTTCTTCCTTAATTATTGTTACTGGGAGAGGGAGCCTTCCTCTGATAGACAAGCCATCTTCATTCGTAGTGGAGGTCAATCTCTTTCTACCTTCTCAAGATTCTTGCTTCACTAATGGTCCCATCTCTTTTCTGTCTTTAAGCTTTTTCCTATAAGCATTTAAGCATACCTTACTTTTCCCCGTCTTAAGAAAAAAAATCTTCCTGGGCAAACTTGCTGTTCTGACTACTGCCTCCCTACTCTGCTCACACCCCAGTGCCCAAAGCCAACCACGTGACCAGGCCCAGTGTCGATAGGAGGAAGGACCCCCTTCCTGTAGGGAAGCGTTACAAGGTACACGTTAATGCATAGGGTGCATGATCCTCCTATAGTGCAGGAAGCGAATAATCCCAAATGCAGTCTACCACATCCTCTTGATTGCCAGACTTTTTCAGAAAGTTGTCTACACTTATGTGTCTCTATTGCTAGACGTTTTTAAAAAATCAATCTCTTAGATCTAATTTCTGCCTCCACTACACCAGTCAAATGCTTTTGCCAAGGCCCCTATTTTCTTGCTGCTAAACCCAAAAGATATTTTTCAGTTCATACAGTACTTGGACTTTCGCCAGTGTTTGAGAATGCAGACCACTTTTTTCTAGAAGTTCTTCCTTGGCATCATGCCTTTGCTCTCCAGGTTTTCTTCTGTCTCTGATTACTTAATCTGTGTCCCTTATAGGCTGTTTTCGGGGACAATCCCTTAGATGCTGGTGCTGTTGGGTTTCCTGTCCATCCTTTTCTCCCTTGACACATTCCTCAATGACCTCAGCTACTTTTAATTCTCCAGGCATGCTCTCTGTGCTTGTAGTAAGTTAGAAGTACAACCTAGGTGTGCAAAAGTATAGCTTTGCTTATTTTTAATAACTGATATAATTGTACTCAGTCCTCTTTCTGCCAGTCTTTCTATGGGTGGTAGAAAAATTAAACTAGCCAGTTACATTAACTCATTGTCTTCCAGTTTTAACATCACATTCACATAAATATTAAGTCATCTCAACTTCCCTTTAATGCTGTCTCTTCCCTCTCAAAGAGCCTGCCTTCCTCATCATTGCTTGTCTCCCCGAGAGACTCTGGATGCAGTGGGTACATATAGGTCTTTTCCTGCTGATGGAAGCGTGGACTGGTTTATTGCACAAGGATGTACTGGAGTCAGTAGGGTGAAAGTGTTAAGTTTCTCACCACTGCTCTATTCAATTCAACTCTCTTCTTATTCTCCACTCACTGGAATAAATTTTGAGCAGGACTCAAGATTTTTTTTTTCTGGTCATATTTAGATAATAAAATCTCCAGTCTAGTTTATTAATCATCTAATTCCAAAACAAACTCCAGTCCAATTTGTTTCTTTTCACTCCTAGTGGTTATACTTTGATCAGTAAATATTAATAATTACAATAACACACCGAGAAGAATTTTCTAAATATGTAGTACCTTATGATCACAAGAAATAAAAAAAAAATTTTAATATGTATTTTTATTGAAGAAAAATACGATAGGAGTAAAAGACTAGAATTTTTTTGAATCTTTTTATTGAATTTTTTATTAAAGTATAATTGATGTACAGTGTTGTGTTAGTTTCTGGTGTATATATAGCTTTTTTATTGAATTTTTAAATAAATCTTGGAAACTTCCACTGGGAGGAAGGAGCAGTTTCTTCTCTATTTTTCCATTCATTGGCCAGCTGTTTTGGAAGATTGTCCAGGGAAGGAAAGAGGCAAGGAAAAAAAAAGTTTTGCCTTGGATTCATTTTTTATTTGGTGTTGATTCTCCCTGACTGTGAGAGATAGCAGAAGTTGACCCTTTTCTTTGTGTTTTTAGCGACCTTCCCATGGCTGGTTGCCAAGCTGCATTTTGCTCTGTTGGCCACACCTGATCATCACCATCACCCCTCTAGTCCCCCGGAACCCCATGTTCCTGAGATCAGTCCCTCTGATTGCTCTTCCAGGGTTCCTTGGGAGAATGTCTCCCCAAATGATCCAGCTCAGCTCTCCTGTGAGGTGGATCTCTGGCTCACAGAGAATTCGCACAGCATTTGCCTTGTCAAATTCTGGAAGTGAAGTGTGGCCATTCCCACCACTGTCCTTTCTCTTCTCTCTGCTGTAGTCAGAGCCACAACTTACTTGCTCAGGTGAGGCAAGTCCTCTACTCTCCTCTGGGGGAGTGAGAAGAAAGAAGCCCATTATTCTAGAATCTCTCCAGGGAAACACTTAGTCTCTTCACTTTCTCTCCAATAACCTGGCGGTGGTTCATGGCTGGACGCTGTGCACAACCTTCTAAGGCACTGATCTGCCGACTCTCTGACTTACAGAACCCTTAAACATACTTTGAAAATTCAGCTATGTACTCCTTACCCATTTTTATATTGCCAGCTAAAATTTTTAGTCATAAATTTAAATAGCACAAGGCTATCATTTTTTACTTACTGTAAAATCAATATTTTGAAATAACAGTTATATCATTCTTTTAAATATACCTAATGGAACTTAAATATCATAGTAATTAGATGCCCTCGACTGTCTTCTAAATAAACACGAGATGACCCACTCACACCCCCACAACAAAATGGGTAAATTTTTTTAACAGAAATTTTACATTGTTTTGTTTCCTCCCTTGAACTTTTTTCCATTTCACTTCACCCAAAGAATTTTTCCTCATTTCATGAGTTTTGAGGCTTTTGGTCTTTTATTCCCATAAATCTTTTCTGCAATAAAGATACATATTTATTTAAAATTCTTATTTCCTGTAATCAGAAGGTATTTTGTATTTAGAAAATTTTTTTCTGGTGTGTCATAATTATTAATACTCATTTGATCAAAGTATAAAAATATTATAAGTTCTGATACATACATCCTAACCATGAAAATAAACTTTTTCAGCCATGTGCTTTCTAAAGATGAGGCTTTTCTTCTTCCTTTTCTTTTTCTCTACTTCCTCCTCCTCTTTCTTCTTTCAGTTTTGAGGATGAGTGATGTAAATAAAGTGGGAGTCCACAGCAACAATGAAAGAAAGTATTGGGCCATGAGTAAGTGTGGGATTACAAAATACTCATTACAACCCTTAATTGCATTATTTGCAGTGAAATCTACAATGCTTTCCCATTAAATAAATCCAAATAAAAGAAGTACAGGGTCATAGTGAGAAATTGAGGAGAGAAGAGGTTAATGAATGACAGCAGTAAAAACCAGATATTTAGAATATTCAATAATCTTTTGGCAAAAGTTAAAAAAAGTTAACAATATGAATAAGTGTTCAAGAAAATATACTGTTCAATCTTTAATTTATATTCCTTTAATTCAGAAATATAATATTCTTCTCTTACCTGTAAACTTGGAATTTTCCACCTTTTCATTTTTGAAATCGTATAAAATGTGCTGCCAAGACTCAAACCTGGGGCATGGTGAATAGCACGTTACAGACGTGAAAATATATATATTCATATATATATGTGAATGAGTATATATATATAGTATCTCTTTGGGTTCATGGAATTGCTCACAACCCACACAATACACCAGAGTTGAGTTAGGGATGGGTGAGATATTTGCCTTTCTTGTGGAAAAAGGGAGAAAGGATAGTATGGAAAAAATATATAATCAAGAAATTAATTTCTTGAAACCATCTGTGGCCATGCACTTGTTTGAAAGCCCTAGTGTACCTCCAGGTGCCCCAGTCCTTCAGCAGTAACTGTTTTAGGGAGTGATTTCTCCACTTAGAATGTGGACTCATCCTTTGAGGCTTCTGACAAAACTCTGAGCAGCAGTTGGATGCCATAAAACTTCCCATTTCACACATATATACGTGGCCCTGGGAGGAGAATCTTCGCTCTCATTAGGTTTCTAAGGGGTCTGCCTTACTCAAAAGGGTTTAGAAGCCCTGGCTGGCAGATTGACTTCATTTTATAACCCGACTACTGGGCAGCCATGGATGCAACATATGACTCTAGATTGTGTGCTGTACATAACATTTCTGCCTCCTTTGGATTCTGCAGACCAAATGGTCTGCTTCTGTTAAGTTCTCCCCATATCCACTGGGGACTCAGCTGCCGTTCCACAGGGCATGGAGTGCAAATTAGTTATTCAGGCTCCACTGGCAAACAGCGAGAGGACTGTGCAATCTGTTACCCTGTCTCAATATCTGTGGCACAATCACTTAAACATGATTACAGTTTTTTGACGCTACAACTTAATTTCATGATAAAAGTGTACGTATTTATTATCTCTGCTGGTTTTTATAAGATCGTGTCTCACAAAGGACTTGGTGTGCTCACAATCAGACATCCATTATAATTTGCACAACGTGTGCCCCAAATGTGGGATGTTTTTGTCGGAAGGTTAAAAAGACCAGTAGCAGGACTAAGTTGTGTTTTATTTAGGAAAATGCAGCCAAGCCAGCAATGTTTAAGGAGCAGGCTTCTGGAGAGATGTGGAAGGGGCTGAAGAGAGGGGAGATACTCATCTGAAAAATCCCTTAACCTTGGCTGAGACCCACCCAGGTGAAAAGATGACACAAAGGAAGGGAGAAAAGTGCATCCTAATCTAATGGAACTAAGAGAACCACCAAGCTGTCAATTCACTGAGCTGTAGATGTAGAAACAGAATGGAGCCTTTCAATGCTGCTGCCTTCTCCCTGGGGTTAGAGACTGGTTGCCATGGATATTCTGGATTCCTGCAGCTAATGGGAGGGAGATCTGTAGCCTGGTATCCTGGGGACCCGCCAGGGTGAAACATGAAATGGAGGCTGGTGGGTGTGGTGGTACAGGGCTGGGAAGCAAGAGGTCAGAGGGTCAGTTTCCAGCAGAGCCGAAGCTGATTTTATTTCAAGTCACATTCATTTGGCAATCTATATTTTCTTGAAAAACCAGACCTTTTCGTCCCTCCCCTAGTGAGCAAAAAGAATCTTCATCTC